>NC_136068.1:1088294966-1088894966 GCF_964261635.1 Lissotriton helveticus
TTGCACCAAGGATATTGTGCTGCATAATTAAATACTTGTAAGGGCCCAAAGACGAGACCTATTTGTTATGCCAATGCTTGTTTTGCATTTTACACCTAATGGAAGGGTTTGCCCCTTTAAAGGCTTCACAATAAGCATAATGGTAGATTTGCTTTCTACAGCCTCATGGTAAGAGACATAGAAAACAGACAAATAGTCCAAAACTTCGATGGGAGACTTCATCGCACAGCAGCCATTTTATGCTGAATCAGTTTTGTTTTGGATTTCTTGTATCTGTAGTTATCCCCGACTGACCCTGATTAAACCCAAGTAACAGGCAGCAAGCTGGTCCATTGCAACTAAATCGCCTTGTGCCTCCTTCGAAATTTTTTAATGCTGATAAATATCACAATTTTAGGTCAGCAAAGCTATTTGAGGCAGAAACAGATTTACTGAGGGAACACTTACCTAAATGCATTCCTGGGACTGCGGTACAGTGTACAAGGGGGGCCGCAGGTAACAGTGAAAGGGGACGACAGAGGCGGAACACAGGGTGAAGCAAATGTATATGGCAGCAGATTAGAAGAAATGGGAGTGTAAAACACGAAGAGGGAAGTAGCGAAGAGTTGAAGCTGAAAGAAAAAGTGTCCGACACGGAGAAAATAAGAGGCACTGACAGAGTGAGGCGAAAACTGCTAAAAAGAGTAGGAAGGAGAGGGAATAGGCAAGACAGGTGAAGATCGGAGAATGAAACCCTGAAGCAAGCAGATACAGAATACCGGCTGCGGTCTGTGGAGGGCATGACAGTTCTGTTGAGATTAGGTGGGCAGTACAGGGAGGAGGAGCTTTCAGGGGAGACGGTGAGCGTGAGATTGGGCATAGCAGCATTAGGAAGAAGAGGGCGGAGTTCTATGCGAGCAATCCAGAGGGGCCGTACTTTGAGTGAGGATTGCTGGCAGGCTGAGGCGGACCAGACGGCATCTGTCTGGGAGAGAAAAAGAAAGATCGAGAAGATAAGAGATAGGGACAGGTGAAAAATAGAGTAGGGGGTAGTAGGAGAAGAGAGCAACGGGGAGGCCAAAGAGGAAGAAAGGATGAGCAGAAAGAAGGGACGAGAGAAAACATGAGCGAGACATAGACAAAGAGGGAAGAGCTAGGGTAGGATGGGGAAAACATATCAAGAGAAAGAGCTAGAAAGAAAGGCGCGACAAAGGAAAGGGTAATAGGCCCAGGAGAGGTGCTTGTGTGTGTGCGCAGTCTGCTCATTTTCAAGCACTGCACTCGTGCTTGTGGCGTGCCCCTGCTCGCTCCCGCAAGGTGTATGCCGCCATAAGCACGAGTGTGTGCTTCCAAAAAGCGCAGAGCGACGGCTAAAAGTTCTCCTATGCATCGCATGCGTGCTGCGTAGGAGAGACCTAAAAAGGGAGAGCAGGCCAATGACACATTTGTGTGGTGTGGAACTGTGTGGCATTTGGTTAAATTATGCTTATTGGAATAATGTGTCATGGTGTGTAGTACATTTATGTACATTGCTGGTATGTGGTATAGAGTGTATTTATGAGGGGTGTTTTTCTGATGTATTGAGTAGAGTGTAATTATGTGGAGTGTAATTATGGCACTGAGTGGTATTATGTGGAGTGAAATTATGTTGTGTGGTTAGAACTGCGTGGCATTGAATTGTGTGTTTGGTTGTGAAATTATGAGTTATGGTTTGGAGTGTTGTTATGTGACATGGTGTGGAGTAGTATTATAAGGTGTAGAATTATGTGGCATGTTGCAAATTTGAAATATTTTGTGGAGTGTAAGTGTGTGTTTTAAGAATTTAGTGGTGATATTCTGAAGGACCGTAACATGTTCATGTAAGGTGAATTCTTGTGACTACGGTTTGAACTTGGCTTTTAGTTGCCTTCCTAAGTCACCTCCATAGCTATTTTTAGGCTACAGCTTTACAGATAGTGAACAGCAGTCTATGGTGCATTAGGGGCGTAGCTTGGTCAGTGAAATTCGGGGCCCCTAGATCATTGACTTTGCAGAAGTATATAAAAGCGAGCGGAAGAGCCCTCAACTTTCCTGTGTGTTTTCTATTGACCACAGGAACACGAAAGGCTAAATCATAATGAGTTTTGAAATATAGAAAACTATTATCTCTGAGTGAAATAAATCACAAACCGCAGCACCAGGAAAGTAGAGGCTATGTGACAGAGACAGATGTAAGAATGCACATGGACAGACATGGCGATAGAAGAAAGCGTGCACAGAGACTGCGACTGAAGCAAGTGTGCACACCAACACAGACAGAGCGACAGCTGCAAGCATGCAACCACGCAGTTTGGCTGTAAGATCTATAAATGAGCTTCCTCCGCAGCGTGTCTTCAAGAACTTAGGAATCCTCATTAGGCGGCGGTGGTTAGACCTTAATACTCTCTCAAGGGTATATGGGGGGCAATGTTCTTCAAATAGTGCAGGGCAAGTGCAGGACTTGTACACCCTGTCTGTGATGAGATGGAGCGAGGTGTTCATCCTCTGGTACTTTCTGCGGAAATCTAGACACACCGGCTGCACTAGGTCATAGGTTGGACAGTATGAAGACATGATGCCCTAAAAATATGATTTAGTAAAGACAGGGATGTAAAGATCACTACACGGACTGCCAGGTTTCCATCCTCCTGTGCCTCATATATATATATACCCATCATGTTAGCTTACTGGAATGGGGTAGCCATGGACTTCCTTGCCCTCAGAGGAGAGGAGTGTGTGCCCACAGCCTCAAGAAGCTTTCACACCCTCAAAATTCAAGGATGCCATCTAATGTGAACTTCCATCTTGGAATCTCCTTTGCCTCGGTAATTATCTGAAAAGCAGAATTACTTGGGAAAGAACAGTTTTAATCTACGTTGCTGGCATTGTACCGTGCTCTGTGGGCCACCTCCCAAAGCTTTTGTAAGAAGGAGATTTCCTGTTTATTGCGGGCACAGAAGCCACATTTCCTGTCCCTCTACACCTGCTTAATTCTGTGTTTTTTGCATGTGGCTTGTACTGTGCTGCAACCAGGTAGTGATTCACAAAGAACCAGCTTTAGTACATATGCAAGTGTCAGCAATGATGTAAAATGTGAATTGATGCAGATAAAAACTGACTAATTTCCTAATTTACCTAGTGGTTTGTGTATTGCATTGGACGCAGATGCATCGACACAGAAATAATCATCAGCATGCTACCTTACCTGTGATGGTTATAAAGCACCTGGTTCCCGTTTCTCTTCACAATCATGGGGTCTCATCACCCTTAGTAAATTGTGAAGTTGCTAACCTCATCAGTAACATGTCCACAAAATATATGTATTTGCTAATCAAGAGCATTTTAATAATTATACCAGAGTTTTAGTAAATGAGTGGATAAGGAAAGGCTTGCACTTGAATCCCTCTAATTTTAGAACAGGGTAAGTTGTGTCTACTAAACAAATGATAGAAAACTGAGGGGCATATTACCAACAACGAGTGATATTTATCGCTAAATGGGCTTAGCGAGTATTTTTTTAACGCCAAGCATCGCCGGATATTAGCGCAGAGATAACGTGCTATTAGCAACGTTTATCTCTAAAGCGATAAAATATCCGGTGGTAGCGGCGAAATGCGTGAATATCGCTGGTAATCCAGCAATATTCACGGATTATCGCTAATGAGGACTTAGCCATAATATCCAACTCCCATTGGATATAATGGCTAAGAACTGGTCTGAGCAGGCGTTAGTTATATTTCCATTGCTACGCCTGCTTTGCTAATAGGCGATAGCGACGCAGGTTGGGCACGCCTGATGAAGCAAAGCTTCGCATAGTTTGCGGCTTGCCGAAGTCAAGAACCTCGTTTATGTATAACAAGGTAATCAATGTACGTCTTACTAACATTTATATTAAGTTTGCGTAAAGTTTGTGACGCTTGCCTATGTGTATTCCTAACTATTTTAATCCGTGTTTATAAAATGGCCGCTGCTTGTATTTAGTTACTGCGCATGCGTCAGCCACACTCACGTGTCCTGACGCGTCTGCAGAAGTGGAGGGAAAGTTATGCGCATGCGTAATTCATAGCTGTGCTTATCATGTGGTACTGCTCGTGCCACTGCTCTTGTGACTGTATCAATGTGGCTAACATTTAAACGCAATAGTTTTATTTCTTGATGATGAGTTAAAAGTACAAATCCTGTGACGTGTTTTCATAATGACATTACTATGTATTAATTTGTTTTTCGCTTACTTTTTATGTACCGCGGGGAATGGGGTTTGTCTGTACCGAGAACCATTTTGGAGGTCCTTCTGCGCCTGCGCGACTTGCCGAGGCATAGCAGACCTTGACTGATGGAACACAGCCAGTTGGCAGTGATGAGCAAGATGCTCCTGAGAAACGACCCGAAAACTCGGCTGAACCAATCATATGTTCTCACAGAGCAACATTGTTAAAGTTGCCATTGTATTTCTGCACCAGTTCTCATGAGAACCCCAATCTAGTTAGGCGGTACCCTATTATGCAAATGTAGGCTTGAAACTCTATGTCGTGATTGGTGTGTTACCCAAATCCTACCTTAGGACCAATCGAAATTGAGGGATTCTGACACTTTGCAACATTGGGGGGTGGTACACTGTCCCCAAACTGTATATTTACCCTGGGTTCACCTAGTGAACCGTCCGACTTGTCTGGTTTAGCTGACCTGTCACTGACCCAACGCACTCAATAGGTGACTGAAGATACAGAGAGCTGCGGAGCACTCTGTCCGAATTTGACCATAGACTAAGGTTCTACTGAACCTTAGAGTGCTGGCGAAGCATTTTACTGGGAGTTCACTGACCCAATCGGGGTCTTGATCGATAACTGCAGAGCGGGTGGAGCGCAGGCGTTGCTTCCAAACTGTGGGTTCCGGTCCTGTCCTGAGCGGTCCTGTCTTGAGGGTTTGCTGTCCTGTCCTGAGGGTCCTGTCCTGATTCCTATTACGAGGGTATCCTGTCCTGTCCTGGGTGTCCATTCTGCACCTGATGTCCTTTGAGGGGTATCCTTCCTTGAGGGTTTCCTGTCCTTAACTGACCCGTGGCCAGGGTTTGGTTTTCCACACCATTCTAGGTAAATATTGCTCTGAAACTCTTAAAATCTTGCACCTTCTGAATTTCTAACTTTTGCTTTATTAAAGTTCATCATTTGCACATGTTATATTTTTCCATGCCTTTCCGCAACTATTGAAAGTCAATTACATATTTTCATAAGTTTGTTCCTATGTCTTCTCACTGGTTAGAAATTATATTTTGCATTGCAGTTTGTCATTTTCTGATATAGTCTAGAACTTCATTGCCTAGATTGTTCAAAGGCCCATTCACCTTAAGTGAAGCGTGTTACTCTTTATAGGCCCTCCTATAGTTATTCATGCATAAAAACTGTCCATGCTTAAATATTATTGAATAGCATAGTATCTTCTCATTACATTTTATCAGTACTTCAATGATTACTCTGTCATTATTTCTTTATAGCTATATAATTTACGTTATCTTGGTTATTGATTGCCTTATTTTACTGTACCTCATGCAAGAAAATAATGAACTTTAGATAAACATTTTAAAACTTCCAGTTGTCCGTGGTCATTTCAACAGTATTTTGAATGTTATTGGTTTGGGTTTGTATTTTGCTGCCTTTCTTTACAGCTAGCTCCCTGATTCATTGTGGTCATTAGGTACCCGCATCGGGGGATGGTAAGTCGGGTGCACTGAAAATAATAGTAGGGAACACACACACACAACTTGGTAGAGCTCGTGAAGTCACCTGATCGAGGTATATGGTGATTTTGAAAAGTATATGGGCCCTGAAGCCGGAAACGGCGAAAACTATTGGTCGGGTGGCCTCGCGCGCTCTATCAGTTTTCTGGTAAGCAGAGGTATGGTTAGGGACTAGCTAAAGGTTAGGCAGGATTAGTTAGACTAGTTGAGTTGGAAGCTGCTAGTACATTAATGCTGCTAAAAGAGCGGCTGTTCTAAGAGACCTGATCATTCTCTTGTGAATACGCTGCTGAAACTCATGAATTTTTGCATTGTTATTATTCTTGTTCTTATATTGTTATATGTACTAATCCATGCATTTGTAAACCGTATCGTTTCATGTTGTCCGAACTCCCCGGGGAATTGAAAGGGCAAGTGGTGAATAGAATCCATTGTCCTGAGGTCACAGGCTCGAGGAAAGTTAGGTGCAGGTTAGGATAACCGGGAAGCACTAACTAGGGTTTTTCTGAATACATGTGTGAATAAATGACAGTAACGGGGTTCATTGGCAAAATTCCCATAGTGGCGTAACCTAGTAAGGGTCACATCGGAAGAGTAGCAGGTTCCTCGGAGCTAGCGTGAAAGCAGAGGGGTCCGCTGAGAAACCTTAAACTCGGAATATATCCCGGAAAGAAGTGGATGAGTTTAGGGGAATAACAGGTTCACCGATGCTAGAGTGAAGGGTAGGCGGAAGAGATCTGCCCGCAGCGAGTGAAAAGTAAATGGAAGTAGTTTACTTGCAGTAAAACAATTCTTTCTCTGTCTAGACACTTGAGCACTGTGGCGAATGTGTATTTGTTGTAAAATAACCAAGCACTGAGCACTTTAAAAAAAAAAAAGAAAGTTTCCGTTACCTTGTGAAGGGAGGGGGTCAGCCGCGAAGCGTCTCTGACGTCACTCTGTGCCGCGCTGGGATTGGTAGAAGCAGCGGGCGGGTAGCGGAGCTGAGTTTGTAAAGGAGGGGTGAGCGCCGGAGCGTGGGAACTGTCTCACGAAGGGGCCGCGCACCCATTGGCGGAGCTTATTTAGTGTCGCGCACCCATTGGTTGCACGAATTTCTGAAGCGCGTTCTGATTGGAGGTAGTTTGTAAACAAAGTTTAGCGTAGAAGTCGTATGTGGCACTCGCAGACTACAGGAACTCGACCTGATCCAAGGCACCTAGGGTTTGAAAGGGATCAGTGGAAGACTAATAGATACGATATTATGTACGGAACAAAGAGAAAAATGTCCCTTGTAAGTAAGGTGAAAAATTATTTTAAAACGGACAAACCGATTAAATCTAGAGAAGGTGTTCTTGTCCCACCACCCAATACTCCCGCCTCATTCATGATGTTTGACCGAGGGTACAATACCTGTGTGTGGTTGGAGAATTGGGTGAAGTACACAAAAGATGACGGAGTATTGGCTTTTCCGTTAGATGGTACTTTCAATGGTAGGATCTTATTTAATTTAAGAACCCGAATGAATGAACTGCATCCCAGGCCAAGACTAACGCAGTATGAGGCATTAGAGGAATGGGAGATTGAGGCTTTTGAAAGAGAAAGACCCCGAATGGACAAGGGTTTGACCAAGTGGTACCCCAGGCAGAAACAGGAGTCCAGGGATAAAAGGATGAAACAGTGGAGGCAGAGCATGATTGTTGAGGGTCTGTTCCCCATGATGCCGGCATGTCATAACCCTGCAGCAGGTGAGAAAAGTACTGAAAAATGTAAGCATTGGGGGGCCCCGGGGGAATCAGATGATGAATTGATAGATGACATTTGTACCAGAAGTCCGCCACCTTATAATGAGGGAACCCGACCTTCCAGTGTAGGAGATGCTCCCCGACGCCACTTCCTCAAGGAAGAAGACAGGTCCCTAGGACTGGGAGGGGGTGGTCAAGGGTTACCCTATTTTGAGAAACCAGAACCGACGGAAACAAGGGATATATATCCCAAAGTGCCCGTAAGTCAGGAAGAAAAATACTCACGTACAAAAATGTTCCTTCCCAGACCCCTGTATGAAAAAGAAGAAAAACCATTGAATTCAGGATTGCCTTTTGTTCAGCCTCCATATGAGGAAGAACGCAGGTCCTTTAACACTGGAACTTTATTCCCGAAACCAAATTATGGTGGAGGACCAAGTGAAACGCATCCTACTGCCCCGAGTTTTACTCCTCCGTTGACCCCACAGATATTACATGACACAACTTTAAGAAGGATACTAGTGGAAAAGGAGCAAGAGGCTCTAACTAGACAAAGGACAAAAATAATTCAGAAAATCTCCCAGTTAAATACCAGTCCTGAGGCATTGACTATTCCAGTAACTATTGGACCGGTGGTCCCGTTATACGGAAATGGTCAGGGAAATCCGATTACTCCAGTTATGACCCCAGTCATGGCACCCCCGAGACAGGAACCGATAATCATAGATGATCAGTCCAGTGAGTGCGAGTCTGAAGTTGCGTTCTTGGACTTGCCAAACAAACCGACCGGAAAGGGAATGCAGCAGAGGCATAACCCTTTTAATGCGAAAGAGATTAAATTAGAATCAGCAACAGGTACTAGGAATGTCTCTCTGGTAACTCCGGATGAAATTGAGAGTTGGAGTCGTGAATTAGAGAAACAGACTCCGCAAACGAAACCTTTAGACCTCTACAAGCTGAGGGTAGAAATAGAAGAGTTAATGGCAGGAAATGTGGGGTTGGATCGATTGAACACTTACTCTGAAGAAGAATTGTCGTTCATATGTAAAAGCTTTACAAGGAACACCAGAGTGCTCCACGAAAAACTGACCGAAACAGCAGTTAGTATGGGGGTAGATATCTCAAAATCCAAGCCCTTACAAAAACCGTACAGAGCAGACTTCTCAGACAAAGATATAGAGCACCTGAATGTGGCAGGAAAAAAGTTGCAGATTAAAGAATTAATGGGGGTACTGCAGAAATGGGGAGATGTGGAAAGATGGAGAAGCAGGTGGGCGAAAAAGAGGGAAGAGGCTCGCTCCCGACAAGTGACTCCTGAATTTGCTTTAAGGGAGGTAGAAAAACCTGAGCAGTTATGCCCCATGCGCGAAGTTCCAGGAGGGAAATATGTGCATGTCCCCTGGTCTAGACAGGATATTGTGTCCTTCACGAACGATTTTCCAAAATTACGAGAGAAACCAGTTGACTGGTACAGACAGGTGGAGAGGTTCGTGAAGGTACAGAAATGTCTGTGGAAAGACCTGGATGGGTTTTTCGACATTGTGGTTCCAGTAGATTTATGGACCCAGTGTAAAATAGCCATAGACTGGCCTAGTGAGGAGTACCCAAGAAATAAGGAAACAGGGGAGCCATCAAAGGATGTCATGCGAAAATATGAGCAGGTAATTCAGCATTTGAAGGAAAAGGTGCCCGCAAAGGAAACTGATTGGACAAAAATAGATAGAACAACACAGGAAAGGGACGAGACAGTGCACTCCTTCTATGAGAGGTTATTGCAGGTATTTAAAACATACAGTGGTATTGATAACATCGATTTGAAGGACATGACACACTTTATTTACAGGTTTGTAAATGGGTTAAGACCTGAAATTTGTCAGTGGATAAAAGATAATAAAATCTGTTGGCATACAAAGAAGATGGATGAGGTCCTGCGGTACGCTAAGTACTGCGAGGACGAGATGGCAGAAAAGAAAAAGGCTCTTAAGGAAAAAGTAATGTGGGCTCAGGTGAAGCTCGCAGAACAGCAGGAAAAACAATTGAGTAACATGGTTAAAAATGCTGAGAACAAAAGTCCTGGGGGAGGGGGTGGAGGAAAGCCCCGGCCCAAATTTAGCAGGGAAGAGGCTATGAAGAAATTTCCCTGCCATCAGTGCGGCGAAATTGGACACTGGCGAAACGAGTGTCCCCAATTATTAGATGATAATGCAAAAACTCCTGATTTAACTCCACAGACGCAGAAAGAAAGACCAAGAAAGACTCAACCCCAGGTAAAAACAGTCCAGGTACCTCGAGCACCCAAGCAGGTATACAGGGGAAGACAGGCAGAGGGTGAGGAGATAGAAGTTTGGGAAAGTGGGGAGAACAGAAATACAGCAACTTCGCAGTATCTGCTAAATGATACCTTCCTTTGTAATGATCAGGACTGACGGGGCCTGAGAGGGGAGGACGAGGAGTGCGTACTTGGCGCTTCCTTGCCGGTAGACCAGACTGGACCATACATTGAAGGAAAGGTTGACGGAAATGATGTCACCTTTCTGTTGGACACTGGTGCTACCCGTTCTACTGTAAGAACAGTGGACGTTCCAAACCTACCCCTCTCGGGAGAAAATATCCAAGTAGTGGGTGTGTCTAATCAATTGATTAGTACTCCTGTTACCGAACCAATGGAGATTTCAATTGGAAATTTTAAACAGATGCATAGATTTGTCGTCTGTGACACCAGTCCAGTGAATCTACTGGGTCGTGATTTGCTGTGCAAAATGAACTGTACCATCTTTTGCACACCAAAGGGTGTTGAAATACAGACCCCAGATGAAGATGGCATTTATAAACTATTGTTACTTAGACCTGACTCAGAAATTAAAAGATTGACCCTGCAGGACTTGCCCCAAGAACTCCAGGAAGCAGTAAAGCCAGAGGTGTGGGATTTCACTGGAAAAGATGTGGGGTTGATGAAAGATGTGGACCCCATACAGATAGCCATCAAGGACAATGCAGTATATCCTAACACTAGGCCCTACCGAATGAATGCTGAAGTGAAAGCAGGTGTCACTCTGGAAATTCAAAAATTATTAGAAGGAGACATCATACAGGAAGTAATGAGCAGCCCATGCAACTCACCGATTATGGGCATCAAGAAGCCTAGCGGCAAGTATAGGGTAGTGCAGGACCTAAGAAAGGTAAACAAAATTGTAGTTCCTTGCTGCCCTATTGTCCCGAACCCAGCAGTGATATTGTACCAGATTCCTTGGGATGCCGAGTGGTTCACTGTGATTGATTTATGTCATGCATTCTTTTCGATACCCCTGCACCCCGACAGCAAATTTCTTTTCTCATTTGCCTTCGAAGGTCACGTGTATTGCTGGAACAGGGTCCCTCAAGGGTATACAGAGAGCCCCTCTATCTTTAATCAGATCTTGAAAAAATGTCTAGAGACTTTGATCTTACCTGGGAATTCGGTCTTAGTGCAGTACATAGACGACCTTCTACTGGCGTCTAAAAGTCATAGGGACTGTGTAGTTGACACCATTGCCCTCCTAAATCATCTGTGTGAGAAAGGGCATAAAGTGGCCCCTGACAAACTACAGTTCTGTGCGAAATCAGTGAAATATCTAGGACACCAGATAGAAAAGGGTGTCAGAAAAGTCACATCAGAAAGAGTGAGAATAATTCAAAAAATGCAGTTGCCCCGTACTCAAAAAGATGTCAGAATGTTCCTGGGTGTACTAGGCTACTGTAGGCAGTGGATTCTGGGATTTGCAGCCTTAGCCAGGCCTTTGATAAAAATGACCACGAGAGGAATGCCAGATATTGTAGAGTGGGACGATGAAAGCCTAATGGCTTTCACAAGACTGAAAAACTGTCTGTGTACAGCCCCTGCGCTGGGAATGCCAGATTATTCCAAAGAATTTGCCTTATTCTGTGACACTCGCGATAATTGCGCATTGTCAGTCCTGACTCAAGAACATGGCACGACCAGAAGGCCTGTGGCCTATTTCTCTGCCACTTTGGACCCAGTAGCTGCTGGGTTGCCAGGCTGTCTGAAAGCAGTAGCTGCTACCTGTGCAAGTTTGGAACAAAGTGAGTCCATAGTCATGGGACATCCTGTGACTGTGTATGTTTCACATGGAGTGGTAATTCTATTGACCAGAACTAAAACACAGTATCTCACCCCTAGTCGGCTGACTAAATACGAGAGGATTCTTGTGGGTGCAGCAAATGTAAGCATTGTTAGGTGCGGTATTCTGAACCCTGCCACTTTACTCCCCGACTCACTGGAAATGGAAGGGGGGGATGATGATGAACATGATTGCATTGACCTAACGGAGTTCAATACTAAACCACGCCCAGACATAAAGGAAACGCCATTGCCTGTGCATGACAAGGAATTATTTGTGGATGGTTCCTGTCTAAGACATGAACTAGGAGGCCTGAGTGCTGCCTATGCTGTAGTCTCCTTAACCAAAATTGAAGAAGCAGGTTACCTATATAACATCAAGTCTGCACAAGTAGCCGAATTAATTGCTATGATAAAAGCTTGCAAAATTGGGAAGAACTTACGCATAACAGTGTATACTGACAGTCAGTACTGTTATGGAGTTGTGCATGACTTTGGCCAATTGTGGCTACAGAGGGAATTCATGACTTCCTCAGGTACACCCATTCGGAATGCAAAGGTTGTTCATGACCTTTTAGAGGCCATCCAGTTGCCCAAAGAACTGGCAGTGGTAAAATGTGCTGCTCATAAAAAGAGCATGGACAAAGTATCACTGGGAAACGATTATGCTGATCGAGTGGCCCAATGGTGCGCCAAAGATCGGTATATTGTAAATCCAAAACGAGGGGGGCCAGGAACCAGCTGCCAGCTTCAGGTGTTTGAAGAAGTGCCTACATGGGATGAAGTGAGAGAATGGCAGGAATCGGCTCCTTGGCAAGAAAGAGAGAAATGGAAGGAGGATGGGTGTAGACCGAGACGTGTGGATGGTGTGATTTTGGGCCCAACTGGTATGCCTGTGTTACCCCGACACTTGCTTGGCACAATGGCAAGATTAATACACGAAGGATCACACATTGGTAGGGATGCCATGATTCTGGTATTTCAACAGACTTGGTACAGTAAAAAGTTCAGGAAGGTAGCAGAGTCCCTCTGCCAGAGGTGCCTGTCATGTCAACAGATGAACCCAGGCAAGAGGACAATGGTTGAACTGAGCAAGATTGGGAGATCAGGGGGTCCCTTTGTAAGGATACAGATTGATTTCATCACCATGCCCCGTTGTGAAGGGAAGCGATATGTCCTTGTCATTGTTTGCGTATTTTCAAAATGGGTAGAAGCTTACCCTACTCCCCAAAGTGACGCATTGACAGTAGCGAAGTGTTTACTAAAAGAACTGATACCTAGATTCGGGATACCATACATTATTGAATCAGATAAGGGTGGACATTTCCAGAATGAAATACTGGCTGAACTCTGTAAGGCCTTTGGAATAAGGCAGAAACTGCATTGTGCATACCACCCAGAGGCTTCTGGAATAGTGGAACAAGTAAATGGAACTATCAAAAACAGACTAGCAAAACTGACAAATGCTACTGGCATGACCTGGGTGAAGGCCCTGCCTCTGGTCCTGATGGGACTGAGAAGTGTTCCTGACCGCAAGACAGGCCTAAGTCCCCATGAAATCATTATGGGAAGAGTGATGAGACAAGCATGGGTGCCAGGAAGCAAACTGTTGAGTATTACTGATGATTTGGTGCTTGAATACTGCAGAAGATTGGGTGACCAAGTGCGTTCTATCTCTCGCCAGATTGGAGACGACGGCATCCTCAATCCAACGACTCCTCTCCACAGCTTGGTTCCAGGAGACTGGGTCAAAATAAAGAAGCACACTCGATCAAATTGTCTGGCACCAAGGTGGGGAAAGAAACGCCAAGTAATCCTGGTAACAACCACTGCAGTGAAGGTCGCAGGTGTTCCCCAGTGGATCCACGCTGGACACACCCAGAAGGTATTACCAGACAAAGAATTTGCAGAAGAAGGGCAACCAGCAGAGGACCCTGCAGGAGCCAGTCCAGAAGCAGCTGACAACGAGCAGCCCAGCACCAGTCAGGTTGCAGGAACAGCAGACGTTGGCCCAGGAGTAGTTGACTACGAACTGCCAAGAATCCAGCCTGCTGAAGAGGTCCAGGAAACTGAGCCAGGAGTAGCTGAAGACGAGCTGCCAAGCATATGGCCAGAAGAATGGATACCGATGATTGATCTGACCGAAGATCCCATCAGAACAAGAGAACGACTTTGTGAAGGTAGAGAGTGGATTAGCCAGGAAAAGCAAGGCACAGGCGAAGAACCTCAGCCGCTTGAGATTCACATCAAAACTGAGGAAGGAGAAGGTCAGACAGGGACAGAACAGGTGTTCGATACACCACCGCTAACACCTGATGCAGATAAGGGAGAGACTAGAAATAGAGTGATAGTTCGAGCAGAAGAAAATCAAGAGATCGAAGTGCTTGAACAGGATCAGAGAGGGTTAGAAGAACGGGTTCAGGAAATAGAAACAGAAACAGAGACAATCGAAAGCCAAAAACAAAATATTCCTGAACAAGGCCAGATTAGCAACCAGGCAGAAGACTTTGATGCTAGCCCGGGAACTAGCCAGATAGGGGAAGTAGAAGAAGAAAGTGGAGAAGAATTGCCACAAGATAAAGAGAACAAGAGAATAAGAGAAGAAAGTGAAGTCCAAGTACCGACTAAGAGGCTAAAGAAAAGAAACAACCTTGAGCCTAGGTTTGTAAAAAGATTGAGGCTAAGGATAAAGACAGTGGAAGAAAAACGTGCAGAAGCAAGAAGAAGTGCTCGGATAGCAGAGCAAGAAGAAAACTCTTCCAAAAGAAGGAGTGAACGAATAAAAAGACAAAACAAAAAGTACAAGTCTCCTGAATGGACACTGGTTTTGGAAGAACTTGAAGATCTTGATATAACTGACGTGAGCGACGGAGAGCCCGTCCCTGAGTACTCAGCTGAAGAAGAAGACGAACCACCGTGAATTTGCACAAAGTAAGCTAGTTGTGTAAAGCCAAAAAGAGGGGTCGAGAAACTCCTTCTGAGCCAAAATGTCTGATTCAACAGTGAATGGTAGACCTAGTTGCAGCCGTTTTAAGACGTGTTGCAAGGTGTGTATATGTAGTGTAGTAGTACTGATAGTCATCTGGATAGGACTAACAATTTTCATTCCCTTTGCTGTAAGTAAAGATACTAACATTGTCCCTACTGAAACTGTAAATACTGACAGTGAGGAGTTGACAACACAGAGTGTAGCAAGACATGAGAGAGCACTGAGACAAACAAAACGAGACTTAGAAGCATCAGATGAGGGAGGACTACATTATCATGGAGTTAAGAATAAAACACATTTAAATGTTTTCGCAAACTTGTTAATACACTATGTAGAGACTATGGAAATTGAAGATTGCTATGTCTGCATGAAGCTACCTACTTCTGTGGCTGAAGGCGTGACATACCATCACCTGCCATTGACATATGGAATCTCCTGTAGCATTTTAGCTAGTTTATTTTACAAAAGAGGACCATTACAGTACTATTACTCTAATAATGACGTGATCTTTTCTGAACTTCCGATACGTGGGAACTTGAATCCTGTACATACCAAAAGTGACACCATAAGATATATGGGCGACTACTTTCTGACTATAGGTAACATTGACATAGCAGACGCACACAGAGATAACTTGACTTGTTCTTTGCGTGAGCAGGAAAAGATGTTCCTGAACATGGCAGAGAAAAGAAGAATTAAAATTCAAAAGAAGGCTAATGACGAAAGTCAGAAAAAGCCAAAGTGGGCAGAGAACATGGAAGGCACCTCATCTGGTGGAGCGGGTCCTGCTCTGTTGCTGGATTTTGAAAAGAAAGGCAAGCTATGTCTTCACCGCGAGAAGACTAGCTATTATAATAATGTTTTCATTGGTTCCAGTGAATGCGAACATAATTACAAGGTAATTGGAGGTTGGGGTTTCAAAAATGGGTCAGAGCCTGTGTTTCCTGGAATTTATTATATTTGTGGGGACAAGGCTTATTTCAAATTGCCGGATCACTGGTATGGAAGCTGCTATTTTGGCATTGTCTTCCCGTAAATATACCATGTGAATGGAAAAGCTGGAAGCAATGAAGATACTAATGGCTTAGTGCGTAGTAAAAGAGAAAGTATAGGTGAAATTATGGGTAGTATTTTTAGTGCACTGATACCTGGAGTGGGAGTGGTTCTGAACACTCACAGAATTTGCAAATTGTCTACTATAGTGGATGTGCTGTCTACTGAAACAGCTCATGGATTTCTGCTGGTCAATACTGAAATGGTTGCGATCAGATCAATGGTTTTGCAGAATCGACTTGCTCTTGACACCTTATTAGCGAAAGAGGGCGGAGTCTGCCGGATGTTGAAGGCGCAACATTGTTGCACTTATATTCCGGATAAAAGTGTACAGATCAAAAGATATGTGAAAAAACATTACTAATTTGACAAAGGAACTCAAACCACTCGAGGTTGATAGTGCCTGGAAGAGACTGGTAGATGGTCTCTCAAATGTAGGTCATTGGCTTGCTAGCATAGGTAAAAGCTTATTGTTCAAAATACTGATGCCAATTGGTATTATAGGTCTTATTATACTTTTCATTTTCTTGTGCTGTAAATACCGCAAGTGCACCAAAAAGCACGAGGTAAATGCAAGAGGAGTGAAACGAAGTGTGGATGAGATTGAATTAGAGGAAGTGAATGACCAGATATACAAAAAGGTGAAGACTTCTCACCCTACTAGAACTGAAAGAGAAAAGTTAGAACGATTGCTGGAAGAAATAGAACTTTATAAAGTGTGAAAGAAAGTTGGCATCTGGTTCCATTATATTTTGTGATGATAGTAAATATCATCAAAGAGGGGATTGATGAAGCAAAGCTTCGCATAGTTTGCGGCTTGCCGAAGTCAAGAACCTCGTTTATGTATAACAAGGTAATCAATGTACGTCTTACTAACATTTATATTAAGTTTGCGTAAAGTTTGTGACGCTTGCCTATGTGTATTCCTAACTATTTTAATCCGTGTTTATAAAATGGCCGCTGCTTGTATTTAGTTACTGCGCATGCGTCAGCCACACTCACGTGTCCTGACGCGTCTGCAGAAGTGGAGGGAAAGTTATGCGCATGCGTAATTCATAGCTGTGCTTATCATGTGGTACTGCTCGTGCCACTGCTCTTGTGACTGTATCAATGTGGCTAACATTTAAACGCAATAGTTTTATTTCTTGATGATGAGTTAAAAGTACAAATCCTGTGACGTGTTTTCATAATGACATTACTATGTATTAATTTGTTTTTCGCTTACTTTTTATGTACCGCGGGGAATGGGGTTTGTCTGTACCGAGAACCATTTTGGAGGTCCTTCTGCGCCTGCGCGACTTGCCGAGGCATAGCAGACCTTGACTGATGGAACACAGCCAGTTGGCAGTGATGAGCAAGATGCTCCTGAGAAACGACCCGAAAACTCGGCTGAACCAATCATATGTTCTCACAGAGCAACATTGTTAAAGTTGCCATTGTATTTCTGCACCAGTTCTCATGAGAACCCCAATCTAGTTAGGCGGTACCCTATTATGCAAATGTAGGCTTGAAACTCTATGTCGTGATTGGTGTGTTACCCAAATCCTACCTTAGGACCAATCGAAATTGAGGGATTCTGACACTTTGCAACATTGGGGGGTGGTACACTGTCCCCAAACTGTATATTTACCCTGGGTTCACCTAGTGAACCGTCCGACTTGTCTGGTTTAGCTGACCTGTCACTGACCCAACGCACTCAATAGGTGACTGAAGATACAGAGAGCTGCGGAGCACTCTGTCCGAATTTGACCATAGACTAAGGTTCTACTGAACCTTAGAGTGCTGGCGAAGCATTTTACTGGGAGTTCACTGACCCAATCGGGGTCTTGATCGATAACTGCAGAGCGGGTGGAGCGCAGGCGTTGCTTCCAAACTGTGGGTTCCGGTCCTGTCCTGAGCGGTCCTGTCTTGGGGGTTTGCTGTCCTGTCCTGAGGGTCCTGTCCTGATTCCTATTACGAGGGTATCCTGTCCTGTCCTGGGTGTCCATTCTGCACCTGATGTCCTTTGAGGGGTATCCTTCCTTGAGGGTTTCCTGTCCTTAACTGACCCGTGGCCAGGGTTTGGTTTTCCACACCATTCTAGGTAAATATTGCTCTGAAACTCTTAAAATCTTGCACCTTCTGAATTTCTAACTTTTGCTTTAATAAAGTTCATCATTTGCACATGTTATATTTTTCCATGCCTTTCCGCAACTATTGAAAGTCAATTACATATTTTCATAAGTTTGTTCCTATGTCTTCTCACTGGTTAGAAATTATATTTTGCATTGCAGTTTGTCATTTTCTGATATAGTCTAGAACTTCATTGCCTAGATTGTTCAAAGGCCCATTCACCTTAAGTGAAGCGTGTTACTCTTTATAGGCCCTCCTATAGTTATTCATGCATAAAAACTGTCCATGCTTAAATATTATTGAATAGCATAGTATCTTCTCATTACATTTTATCAGTACTTCAATGATTACTCTGTCATTATTTCTTTATAGCTATATAATTTACGTTATCTTGGTTATTGATTGCCTTATTTTACTGTACCTCATGCAAGAAAATAATGAACTTTAGATAAACATTTTAAAACTTCCAGTTGTCCGTGGTCATTTCAACAGTATTTTGAATGTTATTGGTTTGGGTTTGTATTTTGCTGCCTTTCTTTACAGCTAGCTCCCTGATTCATTGTGGTCATTAGGTACCCGCATCGGGGGATGGTAAGTCGGGTGCACTGAAAATAATAGTAGGGAACACACACACACAACTTGGTAGAGCTCGTGAAGTCACCTGATCGAGGTATATGGTGATTTTGAAAAGTATATGGGCCCTGAAGCCGGAAACGGCGAAAACTATTGGTCGGGTGGCCTCGCGCGCTCTATCACGCCCACTTTGCATGTCATTAGCGATAAATATCGCTGACATGCAAAGCGGGCCCCAAACCGCTCGCTATCGCCTACAAGCTGTCACAAACTGCTGTTAGCGACAGCTTGCTAATGGGGCGATAATCACATATCGCCCGCCTTGGTAATATGCCCCTGATTGTTTTACCCAGGTTCTCCTGAGTAGCCAAGACTGCCTCCTATTTAGTGTAGGAATGAGTAAAGAGACACTCTCTTTCAGGTGCTTTAAGAGTCAGATTAGAGCAGAATTTCCTGTTTAGCCTGAAAACCCCCGCAGGTGCATAGCTAATAGGTTTCTGAAACTAGCTAGCTGAAATCCTTTCACACAGACACTCCCACCTAAATGTCAATGGTTTTGTCTCTGGAACCTGCAGAAACTGCACAGAAAAGGTTCCATTGTTGCCAAGTCCTTGCAGTTAACCCCCATTCCGGTAAACATTGTAATTGCCAGAATTTGGTGTAGGGATACCAGGCAGGTTTGGAGATTTCAGTCCTCCCGGTATTCCTGCTGTACGTCCGGCACTCTCATAAGGATGGCCTAAGTTTGATATGTTACACATTTAGAAACCCATTTTTTTATTAGACTAAGTATTAACAACGTCACATGCCATTTGTTTATATATGCAAGCTCTCCACTGAATTAGCACTGCTTGTTCTAGCTATACCTTGAGACACGCTGATACCACTTTCGGTTTGAAATACACTTTCCCAACTCTCCAGGATGCTCAGGGTTGTTTTGAGTTTTATCAAGGTATAAAATGAGAGTACTAGTCCCATGGGACTGCATTCAAGTCAACTGAGCCATGTTCTTAAAGGACAGTCGTTTAAATGTTGTGTTACTGCCAGGTACTGAGTACTAGCACGTCTTTAATATGAAAGGGAGTGTACCAGCACTTCTCAGGAGGGATGGAGCAGTTTAGTGGAAGAGGACCAACGCCACTCGCTAGCATACAGGTATTCTGAGACGGTGAGTCCTGCACTTTAAAATGTTCATGTCAAGCATTGGAATGGGAGCTGTCTATGGATGATTTTCAGCTGAGAAAATAAAATGCAAAATAACTATACCATATAAACAAATTAACATGTCCTTTCGCATATAACATGCATCTTATTTATTTGCAGTAATATAGCTATGGTCTATCAGTAGTGGTCAGTTAGGATAACTGCATAGTAACACATATTGCCTAAGAAACTACTGAAAGACGTCACTTTTCATGTAAAATGATTAGTGCCTGCAGGAAGCAGTCCGTTGTATATTTCACTCTATCTGACAGCCCATGAAGGCACGCACTTTTAGTGTTATCTGGAGCTAATGGCAAGCACATTTGCTGACAGCGCAGGTTTCGTTGTGTACGTGTGCTTGTACCTCCGCTCTGGGGCCTAAAGTTTCTCTTGTATTACCCCCCCTAACTAAGCATTTGAGTAACTTCTTCACCTGCGCTTCAGAAATCCCCGTCCTCTCTCTGCAGTCACATGATAGACGCTTTGAAGGACACAGATTCGATATCCGTGTGATTTATGAAAGCTGTGATCTTTACAAGCAATTTATTCTCAATAAAACTCCCGCTGAGCGCCACGTCAGATCACTCCTGTCTGCAGCTCGTTTGCTTCGGCTACAGCAACCCGAATCTAATGCACACTCATCTTTTTAGGAGGAAATAGAGGCTTGTCTAAACTTCAGTTTCGTTTACTCCAAACTTGCTTGCTAACGCGTCCCATTCCTATGTTTTATCTAAATTTGAACTTTCTTGATATTTTGGCATGCAGATTTTTAACTAGGTGAAAGAAAGCAAAACTGAGGTGCATATTATCAAGAACGGCGTTAAAAATTATTGTCTGTTTAGCGGCAGAAAACTGCTGCTAAAGCGGCGATAATGGGCTTGATAAAAAGCCCATGAGAATTCCAATAGAAGTCCTTGTTCTGGTGTGAACATGGGCTTCTATTGGAATTCTCCAGGGCATATTATCAGGCCCGTTCTCGCCGCTTTAGCTGCAGTTTTCTGCCGCTAAACAGGCGATCATTTTTAACGCCGTTCTTGATAATATGCACCTCAGTTCTGCTTTCTTTCACTTACCTCGCTGGACTCCCCCGGGTGAAAGTTTGCAGAAATGTGTGGGTTTGATAGGTTTCCCAAGATGGCCACCGAGCCCCCGGCCAAAAACTCATGGGACCCCCCCTTGCAAAACCAGGTTGGTTTGTGAGGGGTAATTTTGATGTCGCCTCAATAGGTTTTGTGTCTTTGCATGTCACGGGTCCTTGACCCACCCAGGTAAGTGAGGTATCATTTTTATCGGGAGACCTGGGGGAACACTGGATAGGAGGAAATTTGTGTATCCAAGCAGATTCCAGAACTTTCCACCACAGAAATGTTGGGAAAATGTGTTTTTTTTTACAATGTTTTAGGTTTGCAAGGGATTCTGGGTAACAGAACCTGGTGGGAGGCAATCAAGTCACCCCATCCTGGATTTCCCTGGGTGCCTAGTTTTCAAAAATATATAGGTTTGCTATGTTTCCCTAGGTGCCTGCCGAGCTACAGTTAAAAAATTACAGCTAGGCACTGTGCCAAAAAAGGGTCATTTTTCACTGCGAAATTGAGGTGTGACCACGTTGCGTTTTGCGTTTTGCATTTCCTGTCGCGGGCACTAGCCCGACCGTCACAAGTGAGGTACTATTTTTCGGAAGACTTTGGGGAATGTGGGGTGTGTGGAAATTTGTGGATCCATGCAGATTCCAGAACTTTCCACCACAGAAATGTGGGGAAAATGTGATTTCTTTGACAATTTTAAGGTTTGCAAGGGATTCTGGGTAACAGAACGTGGTGGGAGGCAGTAAAGTCACCACATCCTGGATTTCCCTGGGTGTCTAGTTTTCCAAAAATTTATAGGTTTGCTAGGTTTCTCTAGGTGCCGGCAGAGCTATGGTTCAAAGACTATAGCTAGGCACTTTGCCAAAAAAGGGTAATTTTTCACAGCGAAATTGAGGTGTGTCCATGTTGCGTTTAGCGCCGTATCCTGTCGCGGGCACTAGGCCGACCGAGACAAGTGAGGTACCATTTTTGTCGGAAGTCTTTGGGGATCGCGGGGTGGGTGGACATTTGTGGGTCCACGCAGATTCCAGAACTTTCCACCACAGAAATATGGGGAAGATTCGTTTTTTTGACAAATTTTTAGGTTTGCAAGGGATTCTGGGTAACAGAACCTGGTGGGAGGCAGTCAAGTCACCCCATCCCGGATTTCCCTGAGTGTCTAGTTTTCAAAAATGTATACGTTGGCTAGGTTTCGCTGGGTGCCGGCAGAGCTGGGGTTCAAAAACTACAGCTAGGCACTTTGCCAAAAAAGGGTCATTTTTCACTGCGAAATTGAGGTGTGACCACGTTGCGTTTTGCGTCGTTCCCTGTCGCAGGCACTCTGCCGACCCACACAAGTGGGGTACCATTTTTCTTGGAAGACTTTGGGAAACGCGGGGTGAAGAGAAATTTGTGGATACACACAGATTCCAGGACTTTCCACCACAGAAATGTGGAGAAAATGTGTTTTTTTTTTAACAATTTCTTAGGTTTGCAAGGGTTTATGGGTAACAGAACCTGGTGGTAGGCAGTCAAGCCACCCCATCCTGGATTCCTCTGTGTGTCTAGTTTTCACAAATGTAGAGGTTTACTAGGTTTCCCTAGTTGCCGGCAGAGCTAGGGTTCAAAAACAACTGCTAGGCACTTTGCAAAAAAGGGTCATTTTTCACTGCGAAATTGAGGTGCGGCCACATTGTGTTTTGCACTGTTTCCTGTTGCAGGCACTAGGCCGACCCACACAAGTGAGGTACCATTTTTCTCAGAAGACTTTGGGAAACGCGGGGTGGGTGGAAATTTGTGGATCCACACATATTTCAGAACTTTCCACCACAGAAATGTGGAGAAAATGTGTTTTTATTTTACAATTTCTTAGGTATGCAAGGGTTTATGGGTAACAGAACCGGGTGGGAGGTAGTTAAGTCACCGCATCCTTGATTCCCCTGAGTGTCTAGTTTTCAAAAATGTATAGGTTTGCTAGGTTACCCTAGGTGCCGGCAGAGCTAGTGTTAAAATACTACAGCTATACACTTTGCCAAAAAAGGGTCATTTTTCACTTCAAAATTGAGGTGTGACCACGTTGCGTTTTGCGCCGTTTCCTGACGCGGGCTCTAGATCAACCCACACAAGTGAGGTACCTTTTTTCTCGTAAGACTTTGGGGAACGCGGGGTGGGTAGAAATATGTGGATCCACACAGATTCCAAAACTTTCCACCACAGAAATTTGGGGAAAATGTGGCTTTCTTGACATTTTTTTAGGTTTGCAAGGGATTCTGGGTAACAGAACATGGTGACAGGCAGTCAAATCACCCCATCCTAGTTTCTCCTGGGTGTCTAGTTTTCAAAAATGTATGGGTTTGCTAGGTTTCACTAGGTGCCGGCAAGCTAGGGTTAAAAAACGACAGCTACACACTTCGCAAAAAAAGGGTAAGTGTTCATTGTGAAAATGTGGTGTGTTCACATTGGGTTTTGAGCCCTTTCCGGTCGTGGACACTATGCCTACCTACACAAGCGAGGTACCATTTTTATCGGGAGACTTAGGGTAATTCAGATTTGTAAAGCAACTGTTATTACCTATTGAGTTTTGATGCCTTTCTGCCTTCCAAATGAAAGACATTGTGTAAAAAAGAAGTCATTTTGAAAAATGACCAATAATTCTCATGCTAGTATGAGTATTCCTAATTTTGAAAATGTGCAAATATGTACTGTTTCTAAACTCTATAATTTGTACTCTTTCAGAAATACATAGGTGTCTTTCATACCGATTTTTCTTTGTATACATTTTCGCACAATAATTGCTATATACCCGGTACATAGTAAAAAGCCATTGCAAATTGCTACTCAGTTTTTAACTCTGGGTTCGTCTGCTTCTTCGTGCACCTACAAGTCCTATATATCCCCACAACTAGGAAGGTCCAGCAGATGTAACGGTATATTGCTTACAAAGAGCTGTCATAATTACAAGAAGTTACAGGTGAAAACGTTGACATAAAAGGCTGTTTTATTTTAACTAATTATTAATGTTTCCAATATTTAACTGTTAGTTTCTATAAAGAAACCTTGATGGATCTACACAAATGACCCCTTTCTGAATTCAGAATTTTGTCTACTTTTCTAAAAATGTATAGCTTTCCAGGATCCATTATTGCTTTCATACTCATTTTTACTATTAACTGGAAGGAGGTTGAAAGCACTAAAAATAGCAAAATTAGCTATGTCCCAGAAAAATGCCAAAACTGTGTAAAAAATGTTGGTTCTCTGACAAAAGACTGTCATTCCCTCAAAGCTGGGAAAATGGTGATTTCAGCCCCGCAAACATTTTTTTGAAAACATTTGCAGGGAAAAAGTCAGAGGCTTTCATTTGTTGCCCGTTTTTCCCAATTTTCTGAAAAAAACAACATTTTTACTGTATTTTGGCTATATTCTGGGACCCATCCAAGGGAATCCACAAACCCTGGGTACCTTTAGAATCCCCATGATGTTGGGAGAAAAGAAGGCAAAATTGGCATGGATACCTTATGTGGTCAAAATGTTACAGGGGCCTAAGCGCACACTACCCCAAATAGCCAAAAAAAGGCTTAGCACAGGATGGGAAAAGGCCTAGCAGCGAAGGGGTTAAAGGACACTGAAACATACCAATGAAAAGCAGTAAGCCCACAAAGAAGTATATACTAAAGTATATTCAAGACGTCTCGAAAGCTCGACCTAAAAATGTATGTGTCCATCTGTAATGCAACTGGTGCTCACGGAGAGCACTCTGATACCTTCGGGCTGAGTTCCCGCTATAGAATACTCTGTAAACCATCTCCACAGAGAGGGCAGAGGCAGTCCATCAAGAAATTGCAGTGCCCCTTGTGCCATGAAGGAAATTTGAAGATTGCACGCTGAAAGTCCTCCCAACTGCCACAGTGGAACGTACAGTAGTAATATCAAATTAGCATGCATATGTATACACACACACACCTATATATATATATATATATATATATATATATATATATATATATATATATATATATATATATATATATGAAACGAAGGATCCCAACTGCTTCTTGTAGCGGTTTAAGCAGGCGCAGACCTCCTCTCCAGAGAACAGAATTCAGATGTTTAAATCATCAGACAAGCCATCACACTAATCAAAGTGCCAGCAGTGCATTTTATTTTGAAAAAGAGTGTCAGAGCAAGTGCCCTCCCTTGTATATATACACACACACACACACACACAGGTATATATATATATATATATATATATATATATATATATATATATATATATATATATATATATATATATATATATATATATATATATATGTGTTGTATACATTTCCAAAACAAATATGGGGCACTCACGGGGTCTTATTAGACATTTATATCGATAAGCAGATGCATTTCAGCTAACCCTGGGCGTATGACTACGCAATGCTCGTGGAGCGTACATAATTTGCGCTACTACGCGCTACGCGACTTGCACATAGCACTGTGCAAAAAACGCGTAGCGGGCATTTTTTTGCTTGCTTGCAGCCCTCATAGTCAAGTTGGCACCGCGAGCGAACAAAATCAACATGCCAGCGAGACTTTTTCATCAAGTTGCCGATCGCCAGTGTGGAAAATATACCTCCCGGGGAGATTATCAACGCAGGGTGGTCCGGTTTCTGATTGTGAGTGACGCTTATGCTCGCGACCGCTCGCGATGAGAAGCTACCAGTTCGCGTTGAGAAAGCTGCCGCTCGAGTACAAATCTACTCGAGCGGAAGAAAACTACCGCTTGCACAGTGCAAGATGCCATTTGCAATGATTGCACAGTGTGGGCAAGCATCCGGCACTGTGCAATCAGTGCGAAAAGCATTTTCCCTACCGCACTATGCAGTTCACGTAGCTTGCGTAGTGCGAAGTGCACTTCACGTAACGCTACTATGCAAACTCGTCCAGGGTTAGTTTCAGCGAGTTGCCTCCCTCAATGCTCGTCAAGTTGACACTGAAAAGTTAATGACATTTGAACTGATTCTATTGGAAGATATCGTCATGACAAACAAGGAAGGACTACTGCCATTACAGTTCACATACTGTTATTATGGCGGGCATTCTGAAATATTGTTGCACTCATATCATCCAAATGGCTGTACTTCGTTCTTTATATGCCTCATTTATACAGTCCCAAATGAACTAATACAATATTTTTGTCTTGCATAGACAAAAGACGATAGTACTGTGTATCTCATTCAAGGATGGCCCTAATTATTTCAGTCCTCCTCAGAATTCCACCCTGAATTGGATGCCCTTCAATCTCCTCGGTGCCATATCTTATCTCTTATTAAAAAAAAAAGGCTTTGCCCCTAGCAAACTTGTGTTGGGAAGTAATTGGTGTACTGCCTTAACCGCCGTCTGAAACACAAATCACCGTCGACCAAAGTCGCCAGTGCAATGACTGAAATAATTAGGGCCATCCTTGAATGAGATACACAGTACTATCGTCTTGGAGGGAAGGCATAAGTGGCCCCACACAGCGGCAAAACATCATCGCCAACATTATACAGAAAATACCCAAATCTTCTTTGTGCTTGGTATAGCAGGAATTGTATTCTTGGCCAACACAATCCAGTCAGAATTGTGAATCCAAAACACGAGGCACTTTAAGATATGCAAAACTGACAACCGAACTGTGAACTGACCTCACGCAGAATGGTCACTTTGAGAGTGACTGAAAATGGACAGTCAATGGGGAGGTGACTCTCTTTTATGAGATCCCGTTTGAAAAACAGAACGATGCTGGAATTTTCAAATTATCCACACATATCCAGGGATTGAGTGTTGCTATGTAATGAATTCACCTAGTCACATAGAATGTAACTTCACACACAACTTGGGAAAAGGCATCAGGATAGATCAGAGATTTGTTGGGCCATTTCTGCAAAAATAAATCTGTGACAAAAGGTATCTCAATTGGTATTTCCCTTGTTAAAGTGACATTAGTGATCCCAATTGCGAAGGTGTTGCAGTTCCATATAGTACTTGAATACCATATTCACATGGGGAGAAAATCTACAAGTAGACAGCATTCCTGGTAATATTTTTTCTTAATTAGGCCCTTAGTTTTCATAAATACCATCAGCTTTTTTTTGGCATGTTGACATGGAACACATAGATGGGTCCTAAAAGCCATTTTGCGCTACATGTTTTTAACGTGTTGGGAGGCCAATGTAAAAACGAATAAGCTACCTACCACTATACAGTTTTAACAGTCTAGCACTGTCATGTAGAAAAACACTGCCATCACTCATCAAACCAGGCTTACAACTTGTGTCGTGTCTAAACACAGCATAGGCACCCACAGGAGCCTACAGTGGCCACAGGCAGCCACACGTAGGAGCTGACTCAATGATGAAGCATGCCACAAGCATGGGTAATAGCCCAGCATGTTTTTAAGAGGTGCCATATAAAGGTTGCACACTCGTGTATGTCTTAACCTACAACTAGACAATAACTGAATACAATGTTTTTCAGAGGTCTCACTACCATTCTGGTCATTGTCAGCATTTCTAGGAGTATTTAACCTAATTTCACTCAACATTGCTTTCAGCACCTTATGGTAGGTTTTTACATTTTTTACAATATGGTGGCACTTTAACCCATTTTTTCTCTGACTTATGGTAGTTATGGAAACTTAGGAGAGGAGGAATTCCTATAAAAGGAAATGATGGCACCAGACATGCCAGCCTCTCTTTAGAGTTTGAAAAGACCCAATGTGGTTTATGGTAAATAGAAATAGAGCCATATTTATGGCCAAGTAACGCAGTGCAGCACAGCAAGTCACTTGCTTGCTGCACTGCATGATCAGGAAAGTGCAGGTATGTACAA
This sequence comes from Lissotriton helveticus, assembly GCF_964261635.1. NCBI lineage: Eukaryota > Metazoa > Chordata > Amphibia > Caudata > Salamandridae > Lissotriton > Lissotriton helveticus. The sequence goes on from NC_136068.1 coordinate 1,088,322,391, forward strand.
TTTGTAATGCAATAGGGCGCATTCCTGCCTTTTCCCCTGGGCTGGCGTCCTTTTGGCTGCCTAGTGCCAACGCAGATACTCTTGCACCAGGGTGCAAGTGTGCCTGCATTTAAAGAGGATTGTTTTGGGTAGGAAGGAGCCACTTTCTGCATAAAAACAATCTCCTGAGGATTTTTCCTCTTTCTATGTGCGCTGCACAACGCAGCACACATAGAAAGACGAAAAACGAGGAGAAATAAAAGATATTTCTCCTCGTCGCGGCTCACCTGGGGAGACGTACGTTTTTGGTGCATTTCTAGGTCTACCATTTATGGAAAATCTGTCAATGCAGCAAAGTCCATGGAAGTTGCATGTGAACTCCCAAGCAACACTCATGGAAATGCCTCCCTGGCGCAGAGTAATGCAACAATGTGATTTGCTTTGCATTGAATTACTCACAATTTATGAACCTGCTCAGGGCTACTACATGTGGCCTTTCGCTGCTTCTTAAATCTCATTTAAACGTTGCGTCGCTCCTGCACGATGTAGCCTGGTGATGAACGATGCAAAGGGACCTCCCACCGTTTTGCTCAAGTTGGGGCTGCTCACTCCTTTCCTGAGTGACTGAGGAACAAGTCTTGAGCATGGATAGTTTCCTGTGTTTTTCTTCTTTCCAGGTGAATGCTGTCCTTTTTATTAGTTGTTTTCTACTGTACTATTATGCTCTAATTTCATACTTGATCACAATAGGGAGTCATAAAACTTTGGTATTTGGTTTATTGTGATAATGTGATTTGATGACGTGATGAGTAATGCTGTCGCACGTCAAACGTATCTCACCTTTTTTTCCAATTGTTTTTCCTGTTCGCCCTTGTTGACTTTTTCTTTAGCTCATGATAATGTTCTTGTTAGTCGGTGAGTTCTAGAGAATGGACGGCTTTTGAGAGGCCTCTGGGGTACGAATTATGCTGGCGGTGTGGGATGCGGTGTGGTGCAGAGGCCAGGCTGGCTAACTCCAGAAGACAGGAACTCACGGTTCGATACCTGGCCCGGTGGCAGGTTAGACCAGCACCTTGTGGGCAATAGCTTGTTTAATCTTCCTGACGGCCCCAGCGCCTTGACACCTCTCCGGAGGTAGCTGCGCGCTGGTATTTTTAGCTCCGCTTCATTGGCTCGCCTGCTTTGACTTGTACTTACGTTTCTGGTGAGCGCATTGCCCGAGGTTCTGTGGCACCTGACCTCTGTTTACAAAAAGTGAAAATCTGCAATTTCACATCAATTTAAAGTTTAGTAATTTTACGAAGATTATCTCTGTCACATATTTTCACACTCAGAAGTTATTAAAACCTGTTTAATACAATAAAATAACCAAAGCATTTATACAGGTTCTGAGTCACCCGCCTCAGGTAAGCACAAAACAGGTCAGGCTGGTCCGGGACATGTTCTTTCACCAGATTCCACTTTCATCCGTTTTACACCTCAGAGGTGACAGCATGATTTTTTCTTCTTAAATTAGGATCAGCAAAGTAGACTTAGAAACAGAAGGCCTTGCGCCGCCGGTGCGTCATTTTTAACATGGGAAAAAGTGACGCACCGGCGGCGCAAGGCCTTCATAAATCTGCCCCGCATCAGTATTTTCCGTCTGTGCCACCTCCAGACAAAATAGTTCAAATGTTCAGCTTTTGCCTCAAAACTTGTTCCCTAAATCCCATGTGAAGTCGTTCGTTAGCTGATGTATAGCCACAGGTGTGGTCCCCATTCTTAGAATACCACTGCGTCACACTCTTGCACCTGCGAAGTGCTTAATCAGAACATGATGACAAGAGCAAATACTTTAGATTAGCCCTAAATAATGTGTGTCAGTGTTCATTCTCAGTTACATACTGGAAATACAAAACATATCTGAGGTGTGGTTTGGTATTCAATGCACGACATATTACAAATAGAGAACATCACGTTCTCTTGTATTTTAGGAATTGTATTGCACTTTTCTACCTTTTAACACTATTTCAAAGTGCTTACCGCATGATCAGGTAAGTAGCTATGCTGTTTGCTGTGCATGGTTGGAAGGCAGTGTTTAATAATGTGGTCTCTGAGGGAAACAATTTGTTGACATACATAAATCCTGGGGATGTGTGCCAAACCACATGTGCAACGTGTGAGCATGTCATGAAGCAAAAAGAACCGGAGTCACTGTTGCCTATGCTTAACATACTTATTGTCATTATTTCCAAGGCTGTCTTCGAGGGGAGCCACCCTTGAATTGTGCTACGTGAGTAAGATGGGGATTGTAGCCTAGTCTCTGACCCAGGAAATCAACACATTTCAACCTCTTAATGCGAAGATCTATTAGAAAATCTTACATGGGTTTACGGGGCCCATCAAGGAGCAGGGACGATATGATGCAAGACAGATCAAGAGACAAGCTAGACCAACAGACAACATTAATGCATGGGTCTATGGGGTGCACCCAATGAGAGGATATGATTGGTCAGAAACGAGCCCTGTTTTAGCATAGGTCTTTGGGGCTACATGGCTATGACACGGTCACCCTCCAGTGAAATGCGTTTGGTATAGAACACTGCTCTGATATGGAGAATTTCAATTCCCCAAACAATGTACTCTGAACATATAACTTGGCTTTGGTAGGGCAACCTCATAAAGGCCATATGCTATGAAAAACTGGCAACACACAACATGGGGTGACACGTAGTATGCACACATATACTAAAACCACCTTGCCCTACTGGTATTTGCTACGAAAAAGTCCCACACAGTCACATTAGCAATCAGGATGGATAATCACAAAGAGATGTCGTTGGTGCTTAAATACGCTATCCCCAAAACCCACTAGAGAGGGCCAGGCTCATCTGCTATAGCTGTGCGTTGGTGTATACACATCTCAAAGGACTGCCTTTAGTGTCAGCTGCAGTCGACATGAAGCAACACAGCCAGCCCCTGCATTCACTGATTTTCCGGGCACCACACAATGGGGAAACTCGTTATAGATCCTCCAAATTATCACCCAATTATGACTGTGAATGTCAAAGTCTTGCAGTATACTTAGGTTCATGCAGCGTGCACCAGCTTTCTGGAATGTTGCATTAGCATTCACCTTGGAAAGACAGGCCCTGTTCCTAGAAATCCAGGCAAAACTTACACCCTAAACGCGTCTCAGCTCTCCGTCTGGATCCTGGAGGTTTACTGAAGCTCTTACTCTAAACTGACAGAGTCCCCTCAGAGTGTGTTATTTACATTGCGGGTCTGAGATATAAAACAGTGCTGCACCACAACTCAAAACCTTGGTATTGCTGAGAACAAGGTGCATTTACTGCCTCCTCCTCAAAACACATGGGAATGTTCTGTGGGAACGAGGAGCGATCGTGCCCACCAGTATCGGATGATGTTCAAGTGTGAACACCACGGATTTATTATTGATTAAATACGGGAATTCCAACATACAGATCCCTGACAAGCCAGGATTAATAAACATTGTGGATTCTTATGAACGTTAACATGGCTCCAGCACCATGACTATGCGGTTAACTTCAATACCTTTATACACCTCCCTCAACTCGCCTCAAGTGTCTCCCACTGTGCGCTGGCCCTGTCTCCACATACAGGTCCCCAGACCAAGACGCCGCAATTGATCCAACCTGGAATAAGGCTATCCGTCCCTCCAGGTTAAGAAGCACGTTGTCAATATATCGCTGAGAATTCCCTGCTCCATGGACACGTTGACTCATAACGCTGTTCCAATTCGTGGGGCTCATTATCTGCGCTTAATTAGGCTTGTAAATAAGGCAATGTTATATGTAGTCCTGATGATGATCCCTTAATATGTGTAGGATCGAAACGCCGTCGACTGTCTATGTAGCAACACACTAGCTTTCCAATGTGTTACACAACTGTGTTTACTGCATGAGTTTAGCTAGGTTAATGTATTATTTTTCACTAGTAGCTCTATATGTAATTGCCTGTTAACCCCTTCCCCTTGTTATATGTACTGGATACAGGATTGTATCCCACTGTATAATTGTCTGTCTTTAATTCTTATCATCCTTTTGCATTCAATTAAATCAGTGTCCGGCTGGACACCTTTCTTATTATAGAACAGATTCTTGTCTATAATTCATTTATTGTCGTTTAATTTGCTTAATCAAGGACCCTTGTTACTTGATAAAATGATTCACAAATAAACCACCGAGCACTCTTAGATCAATTCAGTCCACAAATAGTATTTTCCTTTTTCTTCAGTCTTTGTCTTTATTGCATCTTCAATAAATTCCAACAACAGCCAGCCTACACGTGTTTCGTCTTTAGTCCGTCTTGGACAAGAGACTTCTTCAGGGCTGTAGGGTTACAATATTTACATCTTAGAAATAGTCATTTCCATATACAGGGTACGTTATTCTCATTTAAAGAGAAAACCACCAAGTAAAAGTGAAGTATAGGAAAGACATCTCATATAGACCCTAATGCCAAGCATAAAACAGAAATCACCCAGTGCAGAATGAACATAATCAGTAATAACCAAAGTAAACCAGAAAATGATCTATTATCATAGTCAAACGTACCAGTTCCAATATCAGTTATCTTAATGAAATCTATCCACCAGTTCAGTCTAGCTTTGACACTGTAAACATACAAACAACAATTTTCATGTCACGAGCCACCTCCTATGTTTATTGTATTATCAAATTTACACCACATTCTCCAAAGCTCACCTTATCAGGTTCACTTCGACTTCAATAGTAATTTATTGAAGATGCAATAAAGACAAAGACTGAAGAAAAAGGAAAATACTATTTGTGGACTGAATTGATCTAAGAGTGCTCGGTGGTTTATTTGTGAATTGTCGGATCAATTGATCTTGTTGGAGCCAAGGCAACAGGCTCACATCTACCTGGAGCACCGAACTTACTTTGCTGGTTTAAACTGTCCTCAATTTGCTGTGCGCTCCAAGAAGTTGTTGTCATTTGGGTGTTTTGTTTAAAACTTAGGAGCAGCCGCAGAGGAAGATGAATAGAGATAAGGAAGCAGAGCAACTCTTTGAGAATCTAGTCTCAGGCAGATCTATAGGTAATGCCGTGAGACCATCCAATCAGACTAGTAAAGCAGGCCTTAGAGCTAAGTTTGTAAAATTAGAGTCACTTAAACGAACTGAACTCAATAAATGGTGGGATGCCGCTACTCTTAAACAGTACCTAAAACTAAATAGAATCCCTCGAGGACTGAGATCGCAAGTGATACCGACATACGAAGATCTAGAACCTGACCTTTATATAGCTTGGGAGAAAGAACTTAATTCTAATGCAAGAAACTTGATTGCGATTCTGGTTGAGAATGCGGAGAGAAAAATTACAAAGTTGCTTGTTGAGATCTCTAAAATAGAAGAGGAGATCAAAGAGTTAAACCTCCCAGAAGCAACCATTAAAAACTACACTATCCAAGATGAGAAATTGAGTGAGTTGCAGAATGATATTAAACAGAGGAAAGCTAGAAAGCTCAAACGCGACGAGAAAGATTATACATCTGGTCGCATTTACACGTTTGCCAAAAGGTTTGATTACCTAGTGAAGAGTGCATCCACTACTAAACGAAGGGACGGCACCCCATCATCTAGTGAGACAGAACCAGAGTCCAGTAATGTGTCAAGTAGCGAGAATGAGGACAATGTAGAGGCAGCTACCCCCTCTACACCAGAGACAACTTTTTTAGACGAGGTTCAGAGATTAAGACGAGGAAACAGGGACTTGGAGAGGAACAGGGATACAAATGTAAGAAAACCAGGAGAGGTGGGAGGGGCGGTAGGAGATCAGGCAGAAAGAGTAGGGATGAGGACAAGATCTTGGAAACCATGATTCAAACTGATGTTAAAGAAATTGGAGATATTGAGATTGTTAATCTGTCGTCAATGGAGCTGTCTGCTGATATGATTTGTTTACTTAGCAAAGGTATGAGTTTCTGTCCTATGGCTAATTCTGATTGGTATATGACAAAAATAGACCTGTTCAGATTTGTAAGAAAATTAAAACTTAAGAAGTATTTTGCTTATGTACAAGAAAAACCTAAAGATGTAAGAATAAAACCTTTGAGCAATATTACAATTCAAGAACTAAAAGAGACTCAGTTACTACTCTCCATCACTGAGAAAGAGGATGATCCTGTCACCATGATTAAATTGCTAGAAGACTTAGATGTAGATAGGTTTCTAAGTGAGAAGAGTGGACTGAAAGAAAAATCGAAGTGGACACCATCTATTACATCTGGGAGCACTATAGAGGCTTTCTATAGAGCGGTTAACTTAGATATTGATAAAGAGATTGTACGTAAACGTCAGGCAAAATACAAGGATAACTTGACAAAAGGGGAAAGGTCTGCACTTAAGGAACTATCATGTAACCCGGAGATAACCATACGTAGAGCCGACAAGGGAGGAAACGTAGTCATACTTAATACTGTTGATTACAAGAGGGGAATAATGTCACAATTAAATGATGTGAAATACTATGAAAAGATACCTAGCAATCCCCTAGTACCTTTGACTAATGCAATCAATGATCAGCTTAAAATGTGGTACGATCTAACACTTCTTGATCATGATGAGTATACATACCTGAGGGTCACTGCACCTAGGGCCCCGTGTATGTATACTCTACCGAAAATCCACAAATGCAGAGATAACCCCCCGGGAAGGCCTATTATTTCAGGGATTGGGGGGCCTACAGAGCGATTATCCCAATATGTGGATACATTTTTACAAATGTATGTCCGCAACTTGCCATCCTTTATTGAGGATACGAAGTATGTACTGAACCTACTACAAGATCTAGTATGGGATGAAAGAATGATTTTAGTTACATTAGACGTGGTGTCTTTATACTCGAACATTGACCATGCTCAGGGATTAAAAGCATTAGAACATTTCTTGAGTAGACGACCAGCGGAACTATATGATCATACACAGATGGTCCTGAAAATGACAGAGATTGTATTGCATAATAATGTCTTTTTATTTAATGGACAATGGTTCAGACAGCGTCTTGGTACTGCAATGGGTTCCAGGCTCGCTCCTTCCTTTGCGAACCTCTTCATGGGGAGGTTCGAGGCGGAGAGAATCTGGGGCCCATCAGGTGAAGAATGGATACAGTATATCCATTACTGGGGGAGGTATATAGACGACTGTCTGTTAATATGGACAGGCTCTGAAAACAAGCTAAAAGAATTCTTTATGTATATTAATGACAACAGTTTGAATCTAGAATTTACAACTACGTATAGTGCTACTAACATTACATTTCTAGATATTGAACTATTTACTAGTGATGGTAAACTGTGTAGTCGTATGTACAGGAAGCCTACGAGCTGTAATGCCGTACTGCATGCGAAAAGTTGCCACCCCAACAGTCAAAAGAATGCCATCCCCTACGGGGAGATGGTAAGAGCAAGACGCAATTGCACAAATGAAACTGATTTTGAAGACAATTTGGTTGATCTCTCGAATAGATTTTTGAAACGTGGTTATCAGGATAAGGTTATAACAAAATCTATTGAGAGAGCAAGGACACTGACAAGGAATAAAACACTAGGTGTAAAACCTAGTACTGAAATATCGAAACATACTAAAATAAGAATGATTACCAACTACAGCTCTGAGAGTGCACAACTGTTCAGTATATTGAAGAGACACTGGCACTTATTGAGCATGGATAAAGACCTTATACATCATGTGGGAGAGACATCAGGAATTACATTCAGAAAAGGACGTACAATTTCTAATTATGTCAGCCCGAGCTATCCTATTAGTACTACAGAACCTGATTGGCTGACCACCAGCAGAAATGGATTTCACAAATGTGGGAAATGTAGTTCCTGTAGATGGGCTGTTAAGAAAATCAAGTCATTTAATTATAATGATACTGGCGAATACACCATTGATCACTTTATCAATTGCGACACAACATTTGTTGTGTATGTAATTGTGTGCACCTGCAAAATGATCTATGTAGGTAGCACAATTAGAAGACTGAAAGATAGAATGGTTGAGCACTTCAGGGCACTAAAAACAGGAGATACACGCTACCCAGTAGCGTCGCATATGGTTAGAAATCATGGTGATAAAGAGAAACACACATTTAGTTACCATGGTATTGATCATGTAAAAAGAGATCCCAGAGGTGGCAATAGAACGATTCAGTTGCGACGAAGAGAAGTTATGTGGCTTATGAAACTTAAAGCGGTAGAACTAGGTTTAAATGTAGACAATGAATTTGAATATTATCTAGGTCAGGACTGAAGTCCCTACATATAAACTGCCTGAACCTAACTCCCTGCCCACAGGTGAACTATGATGGATATTTATACTAAACTGTTATTTTGACTATACTTGAATCTATCTACAATTTACTGTGAATCTAGATAATTTACATGTAAAACGCATGATCATGTCACGCGCTGCAATCCTATGATTACAGAGGTATATAAGATTTATTTGATAACGTAAATATAACCGCTAATTAGGCTCTCTTATATCCCTTTATTCAAATTTAATATTAAGTACTTTAATTCCTGTAATTAGAACTGCGGAGAATATAGACTAGGCAAAGATGGCGCCAGAAGTTGGCATAAAAAGTATACTATTTTGTAGGGATTTACAACCCTAATTTTCATATTACGTCGAATTAATAACTCTGAATTTACCATGGTAAAGTGAATACGGTACAATTTAGGGTACTATGTGCCCAAGTTGTATGTGATACAAAACGGACTAGACAAAGATGGCGCCCATATCTCACTCGTATTCGCAGTGATATAGACCGTTCTAAGATGGCGCCCAAGTTTTACGCGATGGAAATCGGAACTGATAATTCAAATTATGGTGAGTATTACAGTTAGCATACCGATGTCCGTAAATTGGGAATGATAACAAATATAAAAAATAAAGACGTTATGAGGGATTTGACTAAGCCAAGATGGCGCCCACACTTGGTTGGCACTTTGTCTATTTAAAGCCACTACAAGATGGCGCCCGCGTAGTACGCGAGTAAAGACGGAGATGGAAGCAGCAGAAATGGTGAGTGCGATGGGCAAATTTAGAATATCTTTTGAAAAGACTAACAGGGGTATTGAGTTCCTTACCAAGGATGAATACTATTTATACTGGGTTAAAGAATTCCTTGAATGGGGATGGAGGTTCGAATATTTTACCGGTACAAGCAAGCGGACCTTACATGTATGGACATTATGTAGCAGTTATTAATTGGAAGCTACTAAGCACTGCAATTATAATAAGTACGATAAATAGTCACCCCTTTACCACTATTGAACTGAATCTTAGAAATGGGTAATTACCTGTTTAATATCTGTTTACTTTAGAAGAATAACAGAATTAAAATAGAGATACTGACGACTCGCATTATTACTATAGCAGATTGGATACTGAGAGAAACTCACGTGCTACAAGAATACCATTCCTGATACGAAGAGAAGTAATAGAGGTGAGCAATCGACCTAAGTATGAAGTGGGGGCTTTGATGACTCTGATAATGAGCAACCATATACTGTGCAACTATTACAACCACTAATATTATTACTATTGTAGCGGACGAATTAAGAAGATAAAGAGGGAAAAGGGCAACCTACATATAATAATGAGTACTGAATAATGATACCGAGTTACAACTATTGAAGTCGAAGTGAACCTGATAAGGTGAGCTTTGGAGAATGTGGTGTAAATTTGATAATTACAATAAACATAGGAGGTGGCTCGTGACATGAAAATTGTTGTTTGTATGTTTACAGTGTCAAAGCTAGACTGAACTGGTGGATAGATTTCATTAAGATAACTGATATTGGAACTGGTACGTTTGACTATGATAATAGATCATTTTCTGGTTTACTTTGGTTATTACTGATTATGTTCATTCTGCACTGGGTGATTTCTGTTTTATGCTTGGCATTAGGGTCTATATGAGATGTCTTTCCTATACTTCACTTTTACTTGGTGGTTTTCTCTTTAAATGAGAATAACGTACCCTGTATATGGAAATGACTATTTCTAAGATGTAAATATTGTAACCCTACAGTCCTGAAGAAGTCTCTTGTCCAAGACGGACTAAAGACGAAACACGTGTAGGCTGGCTGTTGTTGGAATTTATTGAAGATGCAATAAAGACAAAGACTGAAGAAAAAGGAAAATACTATTTGTGGACTGAATTGATCTAAGAGTGCTCGGTGGTTTATTTGTGAATTGTCGGATCAATTGATCTTGTTGGAGCCAAGGCAACAGGCTCACATCTACCTGGAGCACCGAACTTACTTTGCTGGTTTAAACTGTCCTCAATTTGCTGTGCGCTCCAAGAAGTTGTTGTCATTTGGGTGTTTTGATAAAATGATTACCCTTGGTCCTTGACTACCTGTAGGGTTCCCTTGTTCTTTTGGAATTGCAGTAATGTGTGGCAGGTTTCAGTGCTGTGCACACCTGCAGAAGATAAATCAGTGCACTTGTAAGACCTGACTTTTTGGCTAAAGTTTCCTAAACTTTTTGCTTTCCCCTAGACCATTTTCCTGACATAAGGGTATATTCACAAGAAAGTGTGCTAAACATCACCAGAAAATGCTAACGCTCCTTTACACATCGCAGCCCATCGCGGGAAAATAACCCTGTGTTAAAGTGGAATTCACAACACCGCGGTACCATGTGATAGTCCCCCGAAACCGCAGCCAATGTCCGTGTAAAACCACCTCGACCGAGATAAAAACACAAAACTCAACTTGAAAAAACATGCGATGGACCAAAGCGCGATAAGGAAATCAGCGATAAGCTGTGCCAGGCCTGCAATACATACATGGCACGTCGGAAAAATCACTATAAAAGTAGAAAAAACACACAAACACAAACTGACCAACACCCAAGCACCATGCAGGCAGCCGGAGCATGCGCAGTGGACGAACACAACCCCACCAGCTCCCCGGACGACCAGCCTGGGACCTTAGGAAAAGGGAAGGGCAAGGACAAGAAGAGGGAGATGAAGTTCAGTCCGCTGGAAAACAGGATCCTGATCACGGAGGTGATGGAATACCATCAACAATTGTTCGCCACCTCCAACGTGTCATTGGCCACCAAAAATGGGATATGGCAGGACATCATGGACACGGTGAATGCTGTCGGGGAGCACAATAGGTCAATGGATAAGGCCAAGAGGCGATGGATTGACATCAAGCGGAAGACCAAGGAGAAACTCGCAGCCAACCAGAAGGCAGAAAGCAAGACTGGAGGTGGGAGGCCAGTGCCACAGCTCGTGCTGGATGAGATGGAGGAACTGGTCATCAGTGTGCAGACTGTGGCCAGAGTCGGGGGAACAGACACTGCAAGACCGGACACAACACAACCGCAACAAGGTGAGTGACCACCAGGTACTGGGGGGATGGGTGGAGAGGCCCACAATGGCACACATGCACAATCAAGCAGAGCAAAGTGCACACCCACAATGACTTGGGTCATGGCCCTGATCTACACACTGTCACAATGTACATTGCCATGCTGTCTGTATGTCAACATGTTCCATGCTGCCACATGCATGTGGACAGATTGTAATACACCTTCTCCCCTTCACATTGCAGGGGCACCGTCAACACCCCCTGCACAGCAGTCCCAGCCACTCTTCACTAATGACGAGGAGGACAACCCCAGCATCGACACCTAAGCCCTCCAAAACATCATGGATATGATCCGCGACTCACCTCCAGGATCAGGGCAGCACAGCTGCATCGAGGAGACCCCATCCACTACCCAAAGCACCCAACAGGAGGCACCCACAGTGCGGCAGTCTACAAGACCCCCAGGAACAAACCATGGCCTTCCAACACCGTGCACTGGTGGGCCAGGTGGAGACGGCTGAGCAGGTGTGGGTGGGGTTCGGCCTCATGGCTACCAAACTGGATGCCATCCATGGGTGTTCCTAGGTTTCATGAAGGACCAGCTCCAGTCCCTAACAGACACCCATGACCCGCTCCATGGCTCCAACGAGCCCTGACTGACATCGCTGGAGTCATGACATAGAGAGAAGAACACTTGTCCGCTCAGACTGGCTCCAGTGATTTCAGCCGGTAGCTGGCACACATGTGGAGGCTCATGGAGGACATGGTGGGGATGGAGGCGGAAAGGATGGCAGCCACTGCTGCACATCAACGAGATGTAGCTGGGATCTACCATGCCCTGCAGATCCTCATCATCGCATTGCTGCCACAAGGCGTGGCGCTGATGAATGCTGCTGCCCCCACACCATCCACATCTCCGCCCCCCCCCCCGGTGTGTCACCGTCACACAGTGCGGCCGACAATCCTCCGCCGTCCCCTGATGTGTCAGTGGCTCACAGTGCCACAGCCGGTACTGCAACAACCACAGGTGGGGCAGAGCACTCATCCGAGGATCAGGACGTGGCTGGGATTGTTGTCAGGGGGCACTAGAATTCATTTCCGCCACCTGGCCTTTTCTGCTTGGTGCCGCACATGGCCCCATGACCTTCCACTGGCCCCCAATACACTCCGCTGTGCTCACCTTGGACCACGACATGGACTGCCATATCCTGTTTGATGACCAATGACACGGTGACCAGACTGCAGACTGTACCCTTCCACTTCCACAGTGCTTGTCATCCCCGGAAGAACTCTGGCTGGCCCTCCACAGACCCATAATGTGTAGTGTGCTTGGCATTGCCCTGCACCTCTTCAGCTACAGAACTCCACTGGATGTGCAATAAACATCCAGTAACGCAATGCTGTGTCATGTCTTTCATCATCCATGTATGTATGAGTGGATGAATGTAGGGACCATGATTCCTCTCACATCAATGATGCCCATCTAGTGGTGCCAGTCACAGTTTGCTACATTGGCTTTTTTTAACCATGTGCTGTGGACACTGCAACAGGGACAAACGCATTAGTCCCTTACTGGTCCGGACATGGACTGAACCACGCCCAGAGCCCCGAGTAATATTTGCAAGCCCCTGCACTGGCATGACATACGCCAGGCCAGACCACTCTGCTTACGCTCCGAGGGGGGTCCACATAGCTACCTGTCGCAGGCGTTCACACTGGTCTTGTGCAGGTCACTGGTCTAGTTGTCAGCATGTCACAGCCATGCCCTGAAGGCAGGTTTGCACACACACCACACCTATCCGTCACAGGTGTCACAGGCAGTGTGAGCACGCAAACATAAGTGGCCGACAACATCACATTCCCCTCTGCCGGTGGCGACTGGATGACGGACGCTCCACGGTGCTCAATCATAAAGTGCCCATGAGATGTTCCGCACAGGGTTATTGGCACCCGAGGCCTTGTGGCCATCACGGGCCTGCCACCACGTGGCACTGACTAGGGTTGCACAGGGTTAGTGGCACCGGGCTAGCTGAGCAGGTGTGCAGCCTGCGATGATGACGGGTGCGCCAATGTGGTCTACGCCATGGATGACTCAGGACTCAGTGTCATATGGGGGACCTGCTGGGCCACGGGGCGGGCCCGCATGATGTGGACTATGCCATGGTGGTGGGAGCTGGGCCTTGAGCTTGCACTGGCACGTGGTGTGCCTACTGGTGGACACACCGGCAAAAGCAGGTGTGCAGTGGGGCCTGTGTGCACAGGGATGGCGGTGTCTCTCTCTCTCCCTTCCTCTCCTTCCCCCTCTCTCACTCTCTCTCCCTTACCTCTCTCTCTCTCTCTCTCTCTCCCTTCCTTTCCTTCCCTCTCTTTCTCTCTCTGGCTCACTTTCCTTCTCTGTTTCTCTGTGTCTTGCTCCTTTGATGGGCATATGGCACACGTCCTGAATTTGTGCTTTGTTTTACTTGCTGTGATTTGGAGGTTGTCCCTGATAGACCCAACAGCAGTGTTACGCATTGTCGTTTTGTGTTGTCTCTTAATGAAGTTTTTGGTTGTCAGTGCTGTGTGACTGTTTCTCGTTGTTCTGGCCACACATATGTGTATTTATTTTGGCAATGTGCGTCATCATGCGCTTTTTGTGGCTCTTGTGTCATGCACGGATTGTGTATGTCCAGGGGAGGAGTCCTGGAGGGCTCTAGGGGTGGTGGCAGGGGATGTTGTGGCCCTCATGGGTATTGGTGCTGCATGGTCGTTGTCTCCATGGCATCTGTGGGTCTTCAGGTGCGGCTCTTGGCTGGGCCCCCTTTCATGCTGTGGGTAGTCGTCCTGCTTCACACCAGCAAGGGGCAGGTGTTAATTCCCTGCTGCTACCACCGCTTGTTGCCTGTTTTTGGTTTGCATCGCAGATCTGGCATTTCGTTGTGAAAGTGGTGTTTTGTTTTTTTCATGTGTTTTTGCACGGGAACACCTACTCTGCATTTCATTAGGGTTAGTTGGTGGTGTCCACCGTGGAGGTAAATTTTGGGGCAGTTATCGCGGGAATACTGGTGATGTCCATGGTTTACACCAGCTTGTGAATGGGGTGTTAAATCTATCTCCACTTTTGGTGTGGTAAGGTGGGGATACATTGGAGTTACGTCCTTGTGAATATCCCCCATGGTGTTGCCAATTTAGATGCTTTGGGTAAGTACAAGTATTCCCTATGTAAAGTGTAATGATAATTGGTTGGACATGATTGGTATGTTTGCCTTACTAGTAAAGTCCCTAGTGATGTGCACTGTGAGTGCCAGGGCTAGTAATGCAAAGATGCACGGAGAAGGGAACTCAGGCCTGCAGTGTAGGGTCTGTGCGCAGTTTGCTAAATTAGCATGTTGTCCTGACATGTGCAACCACTTGTCAGGCCTTACTTTCCCCTTTGCATTCACAATGGACACCCCTGTGGTAGTTCCAGGGTAACCCCTGGGCAGGGTGTAGTTTAAGTCAGAGGTAGGACATATACTGAGGTGTGTGCTATGTCCTGACAGTGAAAAACACTCCATTTCATTTTTCACTGGTGAAAGGCCATCCTGCCCATAGGACAGAATGGGGAAGGCTGGGTATTGTTTGTTAGCCTAGTTTCCCATAAGTTTAAAATGGAGAGGTGAAGTTTAGTATGTTTGAACTCACAGTGTCATAACACTTCTTTCTATGAAAGTGGTTTTGTCACTGTTTGTTCAGAAACCACTCTTTTAGAAAGTGGCTGAGTTTTGTGCTTTAAGCATTTTGGTGTGTCTCTCTGCTTAATGTGGATTGACTGTCTGGATCTGAGAGGTGAGAGGAGCTGGGGGAGGTCTTGACCCAGGGAGGGGTAAACTTTGCTCAGTTTGCGAAATTTTCTTCACTCCGCACTTCCGCGGAGCTCGCTGAGTGCAGAAAACGACGCATCGCAATGTGTAGCGGAGTTTTTTCCCCGCTCGCGATTCGCAAATTGTACGTTTGCGATCGCGAATGGTAAGTTTGCGATGGCGAACAGTAAGTTTGCAAGCGCCAGCTACCGCTCGGGTAGAATTTCTACCCGAGCTGCAGCAATACCAGCACAAACTGCAGTTTGCACTGCACCCTGCCACTTGCGGAACTTCGCAGAGTTGTTTTTGTAACTTCGTGAAGTTCAGCGTAGCAAAACTTCGTGAACTACGCCCAGGGTTAGTTGACATGGCACCAGGCTGACCTGCATGTAGAGAGTAGGGGGAGGAGAAGCCTGGGAGGTGAAGAGGCCTGGGTTGCTGCTATAAAACAATTGACCCGTCTCCTGCTGAGTGATTAAGGATCCAGACCCCCTGTATCAAAGGGAGAAAGGTGACGCTGGGAGGAAGACACCCAGAACTGATTTAGGCAGGAGTCAGGGACCCCTGAGCACAACAAACTTCAAAGACACGTAGGAGTATAACTATGAGAGCTGAGACCCCTGAACGTTGGAATAGAAATGGATTTAGACTGAAAAGGCTTGGACCCATTTCGTGGTCAAGGGGAACCTCTGCTAAGGAAGGAACAACTGAAGAGACTGCTGGGAAGGACCGACCCTTGCTTTGTGATCAGGGGCTGGTCTGGAGTTTGCTGTTTTAACCTAGGAAGAGGCTATTGGGACTGTGCTTTGTGCACTGGATCCCCCTGCTTGGAGAAGACTGTGCTTTGTCCTGTGTCTTGTTACCCCAAGGGCCCGAGGTGAACTGACTCCCTGTTTGGAAATACAGGAACATAAAAGTTTCCGGAGAAGTTTCAAATGACGCGGTGGGCATGTGTTGTGGCAGCTTGAGATGCTCAGAAGGTGTGCCCTGTGATTTTGGACACACGGAGGAGAAGTTAGACTCGGACGCATTGGGTACATGTCGTGGTGCACAGGAGGCGCTGGTGAAAAGTGCCTAGTCAAGGTGTGCATCGAAGGTAAAGTGAGTCTCAGATGCGCAGGGTGCGTTTTGTGGTGCAACGCAGATGTTGGTGAGGAGCGCCTGGTCAGTGAGTACATCAGAGGTGAAGTGAGACTCGGACGCGCACAGTGTATGTCGTGGTGAACTGCAAGCGCTGGTGTAGAGCACCTGGTCAGCGTCTGTATCGGAGGTGAAGGGAGGATTTGACATGCAGGGTGCGTATCATGGTGCACTGGAGGCGCTGGTGAGGAGCGCCTAGTCAACGTGTGCATCAGAAGTGGAGTGAGTCTCAGACGTGCAGGGTGTGTGTCGGGGTGCACCGGAGGTGCTGCTGAAGAGCGCCTAGTCATCGAATGCACCGGAGAAGTGAGGCTTGGACATGGTGAGCTTGTCATGGTGCGGCTAAAGGTGTTGGTGAAGAGCACCTGGATATCGGAGCACCGGAGTTGGAGTAAGTCTCAGTGAAGCAGTGTGCATGCTTTGGTGCAACCTGGGAGTACTGCACACATGTCCGGGAATCTTCAAACATAAACTGAGGCACATCTTTAAGACAGTGTGTGAAGACAGAGCCGGAGATTGGGCAGAGTCTACCTTACTGTAGAAGGCAGGGACATGGGAGAAGATGAGCCTGCGGGTCTCGTTTCTCATGGTCTTCGTTGTTTAGCTATAAAAAAAAGCTGACTTCACTCTGTCCAAACAGGGAGGGACCTTCTGATCCTCGCCAGCCCTGTCGGAAATAAATCAAAGGATCCAGGGCCTAAAGTATGAAGCAGATTTCATTAATCGGTGAAAACATATTTATTAATATTTATAAGGGACGTCGGTGGAGATGTAAGATTTATTTGTATGCAGATTTATATAGTGCCTTACATGAGCACCAGTTACGTTACACAAGGACACATTCATCTTTTTTTGGTAGGCACTGGAAGATTAAGTGATTTTCCCAGACTCCCAGGATGTGGAGTCCACCCCGAGGCTCGAACCTTGGTTCCCCAGCTCCAAAGTCGGCTGTCTAGCCGTAAGACCACATCCTCTCCCATAGCTTCAAATAAAAGAAGTGATTTTGCTATGGGTGCCAAATAAGTCACCTTTGCTACTTGCGAATTGTAGCGTTGGCCAGCGGTATACAGCGCCAGGACGCCACGTAACGAGGTAACAGTGCGCTTTACAAATATACATACATTACATTACAATGTGCTGAATTCCATCACATGTTACGTTTTCAACAAGAAATGGGCACACAGTGATCAGAATCGGCTCGTGACGATTTGGGTTAAATGCTCCTGACTGTGGTAAACTGAAGAAATTCGATGCATGCGTCTCAACGGAAATTAGCTTGCAATAAATAAAAAAATATTAAGCGCTGGGGTCCAACGTATTTCTGAGGAGCCCACCACAAGCGCTGCTGAATACCAAGGCTGCAAAGTCTTGCCTCCATCTCATGGGTCTGACGCCCTGTGCATGTTCCTTTTCATCCAAGCTTTTCCGCGTGTCACTGTTTTCCTATCTTATGCTTCCTTGGTTTCTCCCTTTTCAGCCTTTCTCTCTTTGCTGCTTTGGATCAAAGTCTGATGTTAAAAAAAAACCTGGCTCTCAAAATAAGCGATGGTGCCACGCCTGTAACCGCCGGTACAAATTAAGGACCGGTTATCAGGAAATGCACAATCTCTTTCTGATAAATCACTGGTGTGACAGGCCTCCATTGTTTTTTATTCTCTTGACGTCACACCGCTAGAGGCCAACATAATGACCTCCTCCTGTGTCTATGCTGGCTTTTCTTGGGTCTGGCCGGGTTGAGGAAAAGGAGGCTTATACAAATAAGGTAATATCCTGGGGTTACACCATTTGGTCAAGCAGGAAATCCAGAAGCGATCCCAGGTTTTCTGGTTGTGAAATGGAGTGACTAGTTGGTCATCGTTTTCTACCGTTTTACATCACTAAATCAAAACATTATGCTAGGTGAAACACGTATTCCATAATAAATCAAAGAGAAACAAGATTTTCAAGAAAATGGTAACTAAGGCAAGTAGTGGAGGAACAGAAACCACATAAAAAGTCTGGATTGAGATTCAAAGAGGCCCTCAAGCTGACAAAAATCCAGATCTCTGTCTTGAGGCTTGAGAGGCCCATTTCCTTTCACAGTTGTCTTTAAAGTGCACAGCACATTGCTCCTACTTCTCAGTGCTTCATACAAGGGGATGCAGAAGACAAGACCCGGGGGTGCAGGAAGTATAATAGAGTTTGGATGGGAAGGGAGCAACCCAATGATCAAGGCAAATAAGAAACACTAACAATCGAGAGGCTGGTACCATGGCAAGTAAACCTGCACTTGCAGCGGTGGCACTTAAAGCAGTTTTCACCGCTGCATTTACAGTACTTGTGTCAGCCTACCACCTGTTGCATCAGGTGCTTCCTATGGCGCGTGGGCACCTGCAGCTACCCTCTTACACTCTGTAGAGCCCCCCCTCACCCAACAAAACCCTTCAGGGGTCCTACATATGCACCATGGGAGCGTGCAAGCTGGATAAACTTGTAAAACAACACATGTGGTGCGCGCAGAGTGAAACAATCCCAAAATAACACAGTTACTCTGTAACTTTCGCACTGGGATAAAGCGCGCAAATAGAGCGGTTTAAACATGAGAAGCGATGATTAGCGTCCGATTTAGCTGATGAGGATCCTTTATGTTCGCAGAATAACCTGCATGGCCAGACACACATAATCACTCATAATGATCACGTCTTCCGAGGATTGTGTAAACAAACCCCCGTGCACACTTTTTGACTTGCACTCACACACAAGACACTCTTTGTGTTTAAGTAGCAATATTTATATATATTTTTTTAACATCTCTGTAAGAGGGCGACATTTCAAATGTCATGCACATTCTGTCGGGTGGGGGCACAGTTCATTTGTACGGCTATAAAGACCCCGTAAAAAAGCCCCCCCCCCCGCACCCTTCTCGTGGCCCTCCGTGACTTCCATGTGAGATGCAGATCACTGATAACTAATTGGTGGAAGGGGGTGGCCGGGCTGCTTGGGGGGGCCTTCATTGTGCTTTGCCGGGGGGCCTTCTCAAGTTTCATTACGCCATTGACTTGGTATAGAGGACTGTGCACAGCAAACATATTGGTTACAGAATATAGAGCTAAATGCTGGAGTCTAATCAAGGATGAACGATCTGAGAGTTTCACTAGGCAGAATATAGAAAATCGAAAGAGTATCTTTTGGAACTTATAGAGCAATGGTGTGTTTAGGTTCCTGTTGTATCAAGAGAGGAATTTACTCATTAGAACGGTCTTAGCTTCCTTTTTAATACTGAGGAAGTCGAGATTCATCTGATACTCGGGGGAAGCGAGTTCCATATTCTTGGTGCAGCTCCAGAGAATGCTCTATCATATGTTTTTTTTAACGGAAGAAAGAGGGTTTCAGAAAAGATCTCCAGAACTCAGAGAGAGTCTCCTTCCTCCAGATATCGTAATGTTCTGGGCTAAGTACATTAATGTTTTGTAGTATATTGCTTTGTGTGTGATACAAGCCATCTTTAGTTGGCTTCTTCCTTCATATGGCAGCCAATTGTGTGCTTTCAGATGTGGAATGATGTGGTCAAATTTTCTAGATCCTGTTATGAGTCTTGCGGTTACATTAAGGCAAGCTTTTAACTGGGCTGTTGAGGTCCTGGGTAGTCCTGATAAAGTTGTACATTCGTATTCAATCTTCGAGATGACTAATGCCTGACTTGCAGTTATGAGGTCTCATGTTTCAGTGAATAGTTTCTGTTTTCTAAGATAATTTAGGTGAAAGAGGGCATTTTTTGCCATGCTGTTGATGTGGGTTTGCATGTTTAGGTTCTTATCCAGCGTAATTTCTAGTGACTTGGTAGAGTCCACTAGGATCGGAGTACAATTTAGTACAGTGATCATCTTGGTCCAATCGTTTATCACTGTAGAGTTTTTGGGAGGGGTAAATTAGAAGGAATTCTGTTTTTAGTGAGTTTAGCTTAAGGTGATTGTTTTTAGCCATTGAACGGTTTTCTTTATTGCTTGGTTCATCGTCTTGATCTCTTCCAGCGACATAATCTTAATATACATCTGTGTGTCATGCGAATACATGTGAAAGGAGATGCTTGCCTGTTGTAATACTTCGGTTAATGGTTCAGCATTGAGATTAAATAGTGATGGGCAACGTGCTGAGCCTTGTGGTACTTCAAATAGATTAGAGGAGAGTGAAGATAGTTTTAGATTCACCAGAAATCTTTGTGATCCGTTCTCTAAGAAGGATTTAAATCATTCTAGGACTGTCTAGATGATCCCATCAAGTATTTTGCCATGGTTAATGGTGTGAAATGCAGAATAGAGGCCAAGCAGGACTTGCAGACAAGTTTAATTGCGGTCTGGTGTGAGTAGGCGATCATCCACTATATGCAGAATTGCTGTTTCGGCATTGTGCCCAGGTCTGAATCCTGATTGGCAGTCCTCAAATAGCTTGACTTCTGTAATGTTTTGGTTCAGTGTTTTTGTTTTTAAAGATTTGAACATTGTTGATTTTTGAGAGATAACTTTCTGAGAGGTGTAAGATATTCTTAATTTCTAAAATAGCGTTTTTATGTTCATATATATCCTGTCCGTTTGGGTTCTGAGTGTTTCTATCTCTATCCGTGATGAGGGAGACGGCTGAGGTTGTAGTAGAGTGTAAGGTAGTCTGGGGATTGGTTTGCTAGATGGTTTGACATCCGTGTGATTGGGGCTGCAAATAGTTCCACCTGTCATTTTTAGTCCATTCAGAGGGGTTAACCTGGGATTTTTAGAGAAATTATGTTTGAACCTTCGGTTGTCCTGGACAATGGTTGCTGGATCTGAAGGATAAGAGATTTGTGTGATTGTAGTATTAGTGGTCAGTGACATGTGTGGTTTAGCTGTGTGGCTAACTTATTTGTTGGTTTGCTTCTAGGGGCTTGTTAATATGTGATCCATGTGATTCAATAATGGATTAAGAGGAGAGTAGCAGGATCTTGAAATGGGGCTTGGATCCATGATGCTATTGGAGATGGGTAGCAGTTTGACTTCTAAGTGTGACGGGTTGCAGTCCTGTGTTTTGGTGATTCTAGCCGTAGGCTTGGCTGCTGCAACTCCTGAGAAATTATTGATTCTATATTATCATATTGACTCTTAGGTTGTGTATCAATTTGTGAGATATTGCATTGATGGTGTGTAGAATAGGAGTTACTGTAAACAAGATCCTTTAACGTGGCAAAATATTAGTCAAATTGTTCTAGATCCTTATTGGCTGCTTGGATAAGTACTGTGCTATTTTTATAGGATGTTAAATTCAGATTTGCTCTTAGGTGCTATCAGTATCTTGGTGCCATACAAAATGTTTTTTCTTTCCTGGATGTTTAGCAACTTAGTCAAGGCTGTGCGCCATATTGCCATTTTCTAGTGAAAAATATTAGGTCATTAATAATGACGCCTTTTTTTATGTTGAAGGAGGGGACTGAAATTAGTGTACCTGGGTTTCGTCTAAGCAGGTTGTGTGTGAAGGTGTTTGTTGCATTTCTAGAGACATTGGAGGGGTATAGTATAGTGTAGGAATTGCTTCCTGTCGGTTTCAGATTGGCTCCTGCCATATTTGTTGTAAAGAGTTTAATCAGTATCTACTCGTTCCTTTACTACCATAGCGGTCATGTCATCATGGAGTGGAGGAGTGTGGCTCAATGATTAGAGCAGCAGACCTGATGCAGAGTCCTGGCCGGGGACCAGGGTTCGATTCCCGCCTCGGCGGGGCCTCGGTCTCAATTTCTTCGGACCTGTTAATTCTCGCCTCGGTGCCTATTCTAATCACGGGCCCCACGCTGCAACTCTGGGCAATAGCTTACTTAGCCTCCACACCCGCCCCAACAGCACTAATGAGGCCTGGCTTCACCCTGGGGGTGCCCAGGAGTGGACACTTCACAGGGAAAGCCAGGAGGGGTTCCACAGTGGTATGAGTATCAGCGCCAGGAAGCCGAATAGGTGACACCACAAGGTGACCGTCTGGTGACAGTGCGCTCTATAAGTACCATGACATTTACATTTACATCAAGAAGAAGAGCAATTAAATGGCAGTCATTCCCACATGGCTGCTTCTTTGTGGGTAGATTACAGTGGTGGTCAGGGAAACAGATAGCTTTATTAAAGAGACCTTTGTGAGATGCTTAAAATGATCTATTGGGTCAGTCACATCAATTTTCTTTAAGTAAAAAGGGCATAGTAGCTCGAATGTGTTGAAACATGCAGAAAGATTCTAACTCTTCTATATTTACCTAAGGAGTGCAAAAATAAACAGGTGGCTCTAAACATTTCCCTTCTGCTTATCACCACATAGCTAGAAAAACAGAGCAAAAAAAGAAAATAAATGTTTCATTTTGGTTCTTTAAACAACTGGTTTAAATATACTCCATGGCCTGACCTGCTTTTTTCCCTGGCTACTGGATCTGGCAGTAGGCATTGTGACGTACCAACTCAATTGTCACAAGTTATTAGAGTTGAGCGGCTCTGCCATTTTGTTATATTAGGTTACTGGGTAAATCACAAGCCACCGCTGATAAAGAAATCAGAAACAGGTTTTTAATAAAGGGATTTCAAAATTCTATTGTATATATATATATATATATATATATATATATATATATATATATATATATATATATATATATATATATATATATATATATATATATATGCACAAGTACCAATCAGGTGCGTAGAACCACCAAACAGAGAGACGGACTCTTAGAGTAGTTCGAGCCACTGCCGGCTGCAGTAAACTTTTTATTGATCCATAAAGTGTTGACAATTAGTCAAACGAATGATGCGTTTCGGCCATCGAGGTGGCCTTACTCACATAACAGCGTCGCTTAGTTGTTAGGTTTAAATACACAAGTGAAATGATCATGTGACTTAGAAACTACCAACTGAATGAACAGTAAAAAAATACTACATGAGTAAAAAACTACTGGTGAAAGACTCACTATTATCACGTGCACCTCCAATAATGAATGCACGATACTTACATAAACAGGGTCCTGATTACACAAAATTAGCAGAATTAATTGTAAAAATTGATAGTAAATACTAATGAATCACCATTCAAATAAATAGCACATAAAAGGGGAAAGCGAAGACTTTACATCTTGCATCCAAATATCAGTAACATGGTCCGTCATCGGTTTCAAAATAAATCATACAATAAAAAGATATATGGTGTAAATATATGGTGTGAATATATACATATGTACAATATATAC
This sequence comes from Lissotriton helveticus, assembly GCF_964261635.1. NCBI lineage: Eukaryota > Metazoa > Chordata > Amphibia > Caudata > Salamandridae > Lissotriton > Lissotriton helveticus. Next base: position 1,088,345,938 of record NC_136068.1, read on the forward strand.
AGATATTCAAGACAACTTCATTCGTCTCTGCATTGAATAATGTCACTGTGTCTCGTATTAACGAAACTACATGTTCGCGCTTGTCGCAAACATCACAGTTACAGAGTCCCTTAGAATGGGGGAAAAGCTGTACTATGCAATGGTGTGAAAACACCTATGCAGATCCATTCTACAATATATATATATATATATAATCTACTGGAGGTTGCCAGTAGATATTTATAGTTAGGACCTAGTTTCCATAGGAAAAGCATTTTTTCTTTTCCCAATAACTTTGGCGTTGGTTGACGAATCTTCATGAAATTTTCAAAACTTGTGGCCAGCTCCGGTCAGAACCTATCTTGAAAGTATTGGGGTGATTCACTAAGCGGGCGCCGAGAAAAAACAGGGGTCCCCAAATGTGTTTTCTCCATGGTATTTTCCATAGGAAACTTTAGACACGGCTACAGCCCGAACTGCTGAACGGAATTACACTAAATTTGGCAAAAAGGTAGCCCTTGTTTCAGAAAGAGACCTTTTTTTAAATGGCGTAAATCCGTTCAGTAGTTCCTGAGAAATAAAAAAAAAGGTCGAAAAATGAATTTCCCATAGGAAACTTTAGACACCGCTACAGCTCGAACTGCTGAACGGAATTACACCAAATTTGGCAAAAAGGTAGTGCTTGGTTCCGAAAGCGCCCTTTTTTTTTAAATGGTGTAAATCCGTTCAATAGTTGCTGAGAAAATAAAAAAATAGAATTTTCGATATTTAGAGGCACGAAGGATCTGCGGACCCTCCCAACCATGAGCCTTAATCTAATTGGCTGTCAACACTCCAAATCAGGAAGTATTGGCAGCCATCTTGTGCCTCAGTAACCGAGGCACAAGAAAACAGAAAAACAAATGCAAAAACAAGAAAAGGGGGCAGGTTAGAAATACCTTGACCCCCTAGGCCTGCTCAGGGGGTCCCACAAGGACCCCCAGGGCTCAAAAAAGCATTTTTTTTTTAAAAACAGCGTATTTGCGCTGGGTGCGCGAATCAAGCCAAGCCAAGAAAAAAATAAATAAATAAGCGCGGACTCCCACGCTTCGTTGTATTGAATCCCCTGGGTGGGCCGGTCCCCGAGGCAGTGAAAAAAAGTGTGGGGGGGCCCCAATACCCCCATTTCACCGGGGACCACCACCTCCCGGGGCAATATTAATGAGTTGTGGGGGGCACACAGCGCCCCCGCAGCCCCGGGGACTGCCATCACCTGGGGCTTCTTTTCTAATTTGTGGGGGGCCTTGGAGGCCCCCCAAGCCCCGGGGACCACCACCCCGGTGCTTTTATTATTATATAGCGGGGGCACACGGCCCCCCGCTGCCCTGGGGACCACCACCCCCGGGGTTTTTCTAAAAAAAATAATACACCTATGTGGGGGGGGGGGGCTCGAACCTCCCCACAAGCCCCGGGGACCACCACCTCCCCGGGGCACTAATATTTAAATGCAGGAGTCCGTAACGGACCACCACCTCCCCGGGGCTGTGCAGATGTTGGGAGGGGGGGACGTGTGGCCCTCTCCTGGAGCCAGTGATGGCCCTGGGGACCGCCACCCCACAGGACCGGCTCCTGCAGTGTCCCGGGGTGCTCACACCTGGGACACTGCTCTTTGCTATGGCAGGGCGGGAGCGGTGCGGCTCCCAGCCTGTCATAGTAAACTGTGGTTTGGGTTTTTGAAAGCGAGAGCAGGGAAACCTGCTCCCGTTTGCAAAAATCTAACCAGATTACTTTTCCACACGGGGAGCTGCATGTCAGCAGCTCCCCATGTGGAAAAGCAATGCAGGCTCCCGCAGGAGGCGGGGAGCCGGCAGGGACCATAGGGGCATTGGGGCTCCCCCCACGGTCCCCAACAAAGTGGCCAGGCCCCGGGGGATAGAGTCCCCGGGGTCAGAAGAGGCAAGGGATGGGCGCCACACGGCCCCCCTCCCAAAAAGAAAAAAAGGAAAAAAGCCGGCCCTGTGGGATGGGGTCCCCGGGGCCAATACAGGCCTCAGGAGGAGGGGCCACGCAGCCCCCCTCCATTAAAAAAATTCATTCATTTGGCCATGCCCTGGGGGATGGGGTCCCCGGGGCCAGATTGGCCACGGGAGGGAGGCCCACATGGCCCCCTTCCCGTTCTGATTCTTTTTTTTTCTTTGAAGGGGTCAGGCCCTGGGGATAGGATCCCCAGGGCCCAAAAAAAGCAAAAAGAAGGGGGGCCACACAGCCCCTTTTTACACCTCGCTGCAATGGAGCTTGGTGGCGCTTACTGGAGGTACCTGGTGGGCTAGTTGGACCCCAGGGACCCTCAGGATTCAAGGGAACTTAAACCCGCAACTTAAAACGCGCCACAGGGCGTGTTTGCACAGTGGTGAAGGGAGGGGGTGGGGCCTGAGGTGACATGTGTGCAAACACGCCATGTGGCGCATTTTAAGTTGGGAAATTAATTCCCCTTCAATCCTGATGGGTCCCTGGGGCCAACTAGCCCACCAGGTACCTCCACTAAGCGCCACAGGGCTGCGTTGCAGAGAGGTGGTCCAGGCCACGCCCCTTTTTACACCTCGCTGCAATGCAGCTCTGTGGCCCTTACTGGAGGTAGCTGGTGGGCTAGTTCAGTGGTTCCCAAACTTTTTCAACCCACGGCTCCCTTGACCTATTAGCCGTCGGCCGCAGCTCCCCATTATGTTAAAAAAAAAATTGGGTGGGGGATGTAAGCCCTCCCTCAGGAGTACTTCCATTTTAATCCCTGAAAATAATTGGAATGATGCCAATGAAGGTATTATAATCATATGACTAGACCATCACAATTTAATTTAGCTGTAACCGTGAGTAAGAGTCAAAGAATTTCCCTTGCACAGAGGATACTGGTCCCCTTGCCCACACCCAACTTGGTCAGTGTTTGTACGATGCAGTCTAGCGTTTTAGAAATCCTAGAAAAGCATGGAGAGGGTAAAGGCTATGGTTAATTTTCCTCCAAACGAGAGCCTTCTGAATGTGCCATGATGCAAATATGGTAGAATAGGCACTACCACCTCCCCCAAATATACAAGGGACAATATGGGGATTAGTACATGAAGTGCAATGGGAGGTTTAGAAACCAGAAATAAAAAACAGAGAGCACGCTCCTTAGGCAAGCTGTTTAGTGTAAAGAGATTATCCAGCTCACCTCAGCAGAATGGGATGTCGTTGGCTTAACAGCCACGTTCTCAGTGTGCACGAGTTACATTTCCATGTTTTTTGCTCACCCATGAGTGACATTTACATTTCTCATGTGTGACACCTTTCTTAACACTATCACGAGCACTGGATTAAGAAACGTTTACAAAATTAAAATCTTGTCTCATGAAATGTAGTGTAGTACCTGGATTAACTAAACCATCCTTACCTGAAATCGGATATCCCTTGATTTCTGAAGTTGCCCTGTGTCTTGTACCAGTGTACCTTCCCCTAATATTTTAAGTTGCAGTAAATAAATGCAGATGGCAATCTTTACCAAATAGCAGCTGTCTTATCTCATATAGCCTTTCATCTGTGAATTAGATATACATTTTGATTAAAAAAAATTTAATGCTAGTTTGGGAATCCAAAGTACTTCAATTGATACCTGTTGGTATTATCCCAAATTAATGACCCATAATTTTCCGATCTTGAAAGGATGGAAGACAACTTTAGTCTTTTGGGGAATGTACTCTTGAGCTTCATTTAACAAGAGGCTTCTGCTTTGAGTGTGAAACAAAGTGAGATGCTCCCACTACACTTATGGTTGATCACGACTAACATAGTTCTCTTCACCACCATAGAAAGCTGTGTCCGACTGACTAGCACTACCAGTGCCTTTGAAATGCTGCAGTTACTGCCAATCCAGCTGCCACCAGCCTGCACGATGCACACTCATCCCAACTCACTTTTGAATTGTTGCAGGCTGGCTGACTGCCACACTAGGCTGGGTGCCTTCCAGGTTCGGTTGTGCAGCCAGGTTTCTTTTTTCTGGGAGGGAGCCTGTCTGACACCTTGGGACTGGAGATGTTAACAGCACTGGTTACAACTGTGCTAAAACACCTGGGCACTCTGCTAACTGTCAGAGCCCGGTATTAGTGATGAGACAATACTGTGCCTCTGGTTCCCTGAAGCACACACAACCGGAGGGCAGGAGCTGTAAAGTTGGCTTTCTTTGTCAACAATGTCTTGGCAAACTGTGTCCGGACTGGCGTGGGGACTTAGAAGGGCATGGGCCAAGCAGGCTGCAAAACAACGACATCCTGCACCACACCAGAAATACTTGAGCCTTGAGTTGCACAGTGCAAAGGGAACCGCTGTTGCCAGATTGACTCCATACTCAAGAAAACCAGCAGGGAAAGGACAAGAACTGTAAGAGGCCTCTCTGCCTCAGAATACTCACCCTGTACTGCATCGAGCCCGGCGTGCCTCTAACATGTAAAAAACTGCAGTTTGGAATGAATGTTAGCTTGTTCGAAATGCTTGCAGTCCTAGAAATAAAAAGAAGACCGCACAAACACGGTCCTCGAAGGAAATGCATGTCTTTCACTGCTCAGTGGTTCCGAAACTGTGTGCTTGGTGCGAGGCGCCCCTCGCTGGTTATGACGGCACACCGGGGTGCCGCGGCGCACAGTTTGGGAACCACTGGGCTAGTTGGACCCCAGGGACCCTCAGGATTCACAGGGACTTAATCCCCCAACATACAATGTGCCAGGGGGCGCGTTTGCAGAGTGGTGGAGAAAGGGGGCATGGCCTTTGTCTACCTCTCACCAATTCCACTGCATGGGGCGTACTGGAGGTAAAAGGTAGGCTAGTTGGCCACTAAAGGACCCCCAGCAATGAAAGGGACTTCAATCCCCATCCAAGAGCGCACCTGGGAGAGCATTAGAGTGGTGGGCAAAGTGGGCGTGGCCTGGTACGAGTACTTACCAGTGCTGCTGTGTGGGACTGACTGGAGGTAATAGTTTGGGGAGTTGGCCCCCAAGGATGTCCTTACTGGCCAACTACCCCTCTTGTTACCTCCAGAAAGTCTGGAAACGTGCCTCGTGCAGACTACGGGATGGGGGATGAAGTCCAATTTATTCCTGAGGGAGTTTGGGGGTCAAGAATCCCTCCTGTAAGTCCTTGGCAGCGGAATTCCTGAGCGTTGATTGGACGCCCAACACCATTTCTCCACCATTCTGCAAACGCGAATACTAGTTAAAGTAGCATATTCTGCTCCTCTGACTTGGAGGTAGTTTTAATCCCCCTGCCCTATTAAGTACTAGGGCCTTACAGAGGAGGTCATGCTAATCACACGGCTATCCCAACGCATAGTATTCCCTAGTGTATGTAGGTGTTTTCACTGTATTCTAATTGTCTTTTAGCATAGCACTGTCTCTAGGCCTGTTTAGTCAGAGTCAGTTACCACCAGTACCCATCTGAAAAATTTGTGAGCACTCGATGATTTTGCAACAAGGCCTCTTTCTGCTCCTCTGTTGGTTCTTTCTGCACATGTCTTGCTTCTTCCTGTACTTTTCTTCATCTTTGTGGACTTCTGTTGCTTCTTTCTGCATTTCTTTTGCTTCTTTCTGTGTGTTTTTTCTTCTTTCTTCACGTCCTACCTCTGTAGGCATAGTTAGAAACTAGCATTTAAAAAACCTTGGAATTCATTTAAAAAACCATAGGTTTCAGGCATGTAATAGTTAGAAATTAGCATTTAAAAAACCTGTGAAATTCAGTGAAAAAAACATAGGTTTCAGGCACGTTATAGTTGGAAATGAGCATTTATAAAACCTTAGACATTCACTGAAAAAAAAACATAGGTTTTAGGGAAAGGTATAGTTAGTTGGACATTTCACTCGTACAAAACCAGAGAAATTCCCCCGTTATAGTTAGTTCATCAGTGATGCCATCAGTGATGTCACTGACCATGTCATGAGTGATGTAATATGTGACGTCATCAGCAGTGCATTGCGGGGGCGCGAGTTATAGTTAGCTGAACTAACTATAACAGTGGAATTTCTCTAGTTTTGTACGAGTGAAATGTCCAACTAACTAAACTTTCCCTGAAGCCTCTATTTTTTCAGTGAATATATATATACACACACACACTCAAGATATATTCATTTTTAACACACAAAAAAGCAAAGGTTATAGGGATGTTATAGCTAGGAAATATAATTTTTAAAAAACCCTAGAGATTGATCAGTAATGTCATTTGAAATGTCATGAGTGATGTCATCAGTAATGTCACTGACCATGTCATGAGTGATATAATATGTATGGTCATAAGCGGTGCATTGTGGGGGCTTAAGTTTTTAGTTACCTCAAGTTACTCTAACTGCTGAATTTCACTGCTTTTGTATATAACGTTCCTGTAACCATTGCTTTTTTCATTGAATTTCTAAGTTTTAAAAAATTCTTTTTCCTAACTACAATGTCCCTGTATTCTTTGGTGTTTTCAGTGGATTTCTATGTTTTTTAATGTTATTTCCGAACTACAACATCCCAGTAACCTTTGTTTTTTTGTGTGAACTTCTATGGTTTCTTAATAATATTTCCTCAATACAGCGTCACTGAAACCTTTGCTTTTTTGTGAATTTCGAAAATTTTAAATACATTCTTAACTGTAACCTTTAACCTTTGTTAATGGGTGTGTGCTTGCCTGTATGGGTCTCTGAGTGGGTGTGTGATTGGCTTCATAGCTGTGTGAGTGGGTGTGTGAGCGGTTTTGTGGGTGTGTGAGTGGCTATATGGGCTGGTGAGCGGGTGTGTGAGTGGCAGTATGGGTCTGTGAGTGCGTGTGTGAATGGCTATATGGATCCATGGGTGGGTGTGTGAGTGTCTAAATCGCTCTGTGAATGGATGTTTGAGTGTCTGAGCCGGTGTGCGAATGGCTGAGTTGGGCTATGAGGGAATACATGAGTTTGAATGGGTGTGTGAGTAGGTGCATGAGTCTCTGAGTGGGTCTGCGAATCAGCATTAGAGTCTCTAAATGAGTGGGTGGATGGGTGCATGAGCTTTGGAGTAGTTCTGTGAGTAGATGCATGAGTCTCTGAGTGGGTCTGTGAGTGTATGCATCAGCGTATGAATTGGTCTATGATTGGCATACAGTCACAGACCAATTGTCTCAGTGTGTCTCTGAGTAGGGGCATGGGTCTCCGAGTAGGTCTGTGACAGGGTGTGTGACTCTCTGAGTGGGTCTGTGAGTGGGCACATGAGACTCTGAGTGAGTGTGTGAGTGGATGCAAAAGTCTCTAAGTGGGTCTTTGAAAGAGGTGCATGAGTCTCTGAGTCAGTCTGTTAGTGCATGTATCAGGCTGCTGACTGGCTCTGTGACTGTGTGCATGAGTTTCTCACTGGGTCTCTGAGTGGGTGCATTGGGTCTCTGAGTGGGTGTGTGAGTGGGTGCATGAGTCACTGAATGGGTCTGTGAGTCAGCATATGAGTCTCTGAGTGAGTGTGTGAATGGGTGCATGAGCCTCTGAGTGGGTACATAAGTCTCTGAGTGGCATTGTGAGTGGGTGTATGAGTTTCTAAGTGGGTCTGTGAATATGTGCATGCAACTTTGTGTGGGTATGTGAGTGTATGCATCAGTGTCTGAGTGGATCTGGGTCTGTGAGTGTGTGTGAGTGAGTGTCTCAGTGTGCCTCTGCGTAGGGGCCTGGGTCTCTGAGTAGGTCTGTGACAGGCTGAGTGACTCTCTAGGTGGATCTGTGTGTGGGTAAATGAGCCTCTGAGTGGGTGTGTGAGTGGATGCATGAGTTTCTGAGTGGGTCTGTGCGTGGTCATGTGAGTCTCTGAGTGGGTTTGTAACTGGGCATGTGGGTCTGAGTGAGACTATGAGTGGGTGTGTTGTTCTCCGAGTGGGTCTTTGAGTGGGTGCATGAGTGTCTAAGTGGGTTTGTGAGTGGGTGTGTGAGTCTGAGTGGGTGCATGAGTCTTTGAGTGGGTCTGTGAGTGGGTGCATATATCTTTGAGTGGGTCTATGAGTGGGCCCATGAGTGTCTGAGTAGGTCTGTGAGTGGATGGGTAAGTCTCTAAGTGGGTATGTTACTGGGAGTGGGAGTCAGTCTCTGCATGGGTGCATGAGCCTGAGTAGGTCTGTGAATAGGTGTATACGTCTCTCAGTAGGTGTGTGAGTGGATATGTAAGCCTCTAAATGGGTCTGTAAGTCAGTGCATGAGTCTTTTAATTGGATGTGAGTAGGTGCATATGTCTCTGAGTGGGTCTATAAGTGGGCTCATGAGTGTCTGAGTAGGGGTTTGAGTGGATGAGTAAGTATCTAAGTGGGTCTGTGAGTCTCTGTGTGAGTGTGTCTGTGCATGGATGCATGAGTCTCTGAGTAGGTCTGTGAGTGGGTGCATAAGTCTCTAGTCGGTGTGTGAGCAGATGCATAAGTCTCTAAGTGAATTTGTGAGTGGGTGCATGCATCTCTGAGTAGGTGTGTGAGTGAGTGCGTGAGTCTCTGAGTGGGTCTGTGAGTGGGTGCTTGTGTAGGTCTGCGAGTGACTGCATGAGCCTCTGTGTGGGTCTGTGAGTGGGTGTAAGAGGGCATGAGTATGTTTGTGAGTGAATACATTAATGTCCAAATGAGTCAGTGAATGTATTTTTCATTGCAGCGATATTGGCTAATTCGTCGTGCTATTTTTCGATGTGTTTTACACATAAGGGGTCCCTCAAACACACCTATATTCTGGCCATGGGGTCAGGGTACTTCCACCCTGACCCCTTCTATTAATGTGAATAAATATTTAGTGTCATCAGCACCGTGTCCCATTACAAAAAAACAGTCAACGCAACTTTCTGCTATGGTTGTGGCCAGTCAAGCACATCATTCCTGTTGGTGCATGCCTTCTGGATTCCTTCAGAAATAGATATACAAATGTGTTTTTCTTTAATTGGCTAAAATTACTGAACTCCTTATTGAAGATGACTTTGAGTAAGTGCATGAATGTCTGAGGATGTCTGTGAGTGGGTGCATGAGTCTGAGTGGTCTGTGAGTGCATGTATGAGTCTCTGAGAGGGTCTGTGTGCGTGTGTTTCTGAGTGAGTTTGTGACTGAGTGTGTGAGTCCGTGAGTGGGACTGAGAGTGGGTATGTGGGTCTATGAATGGATGTATGAGATGGTGCATGAGTCACTAAGTCTGTGAGTGGGTGTGTCAGTCTCCCAGGGGATGCATGAGTCTCTGAGTGGGTGCATAAGTATCTGAGTGGGTCTGTGAGTGGGTGCATGAGTGTCTGAGTGGGTCTCTGTGTAGGTGTGTAAGTCTCTGAGTGGATCTGTGAGTGTGTGCCTGAGTCTTTGAGTGAGTCTGTGAGTGGGTTATAAAGTAACATTCCACTCACCATAAAGTGCTTCAATGCTGCATCAGGGATAGTAAGCATTATACATATATATTGTAATCGTATTTATATAATGCTTACTACCCCTGACGCAGCATTGAAGTGCTTTAGGGTATGTGGAATGCTACTCTGCAACCCAAAGTTCTTTATGGCGAGTAGCAAGCTACTTTGGAACCCAAAGGTATTGGTTAATATAGTGGGTATTGTTGGTTTTTATGGTTAGTCATGAAATGGTAAGAGAAAACTGCATGCATTTGCTCCAGTTACTTAGTAATATATTAACACCAGGTAGTTGTGATCAGTAGCGGGGGCTATGTGGTTTCTTGTGAATGGTTGGTGAGATTGAAAGGCTGGTGGGTATTAGGCAATGTTAGATTACAGGGATAGGGTAAAATCTGTGAAATGCGGTATCAGCTAATTACAAAATTACAATATGAAGGATTAAGGCAGGCATGAGAAGGAGATGTTGCTATACTTAGAAATAGAAAACATGCAGAGGATAGAAGGTAAGAAGAGGGTCACTCTGGAGAAACAAAGTACGTCAGAGTCAGATTTCATGCAGGGTGTTAGGATTGTAGTGGCAGAAGGCTTCTTTAGATAGCAAGCACTTGGAGAATTTAGGCTGTAGAAAGAACTAAAATAATACATAGTGCTCAATATCTGAAGCAGACACCTTAAATCCGTGATTCCAAGTGTACACATCATTTAAACAGTAAGAGACCAAGCCTGTTGTGTCCCAAGCCAAGGCTGGTCTTTTAAATATAATCTGGAGTATTCCACCCTGGCACAGATTCTTTAAGCAGGACATTTTATGACTGCAAGATGTAAAGAATGGCACACAGTTGAAATCACTAATCTTAACATCCATGAGCATGCAAGGTAACTCAAGGCCTGTATGAACTTGGTAACCACTCAGTTAAAAACAAGCATTGGCATAGCCAATAGGTCTCGCTTTTGGGACCTTATAAGTATTTAGTTATGTAGCATAATTTCCTTGGTGCAACAACATGAACTGTTGCGTGGCTAAACACTTATAAGGTCCCAAAGGCGAGACCTGTTGGCTATGCCAATGTTTGTTGTGTTTCTGTGCATTTTGGGAGGTTTGACCACGCGTCCCGGATTTGCAGGGACAGTACCAGGGTTTCACCTGCTGTCCTGACAGATTTCCGGAAATCAAATGTCCCGGTTTTTAGAGAGAGTTGACTGAAAACGGTGGCAGGTGTCTTTTTATGTTTTACAAAGCAGGGATAGTTGCCAGCTGTTAGAAGAAAATGGTTTAATTAACAGGCATGATACTGGCTTTAAAAATTGTATTTTAATTATGTTCTTATCGCCTCTTCTGTAATTCTACAATGATGAGCGATATCAGTCTGTGCGCTCAGTTATAATAAAATTGTAGCCCTTCTATTTTAGTGAAATGTCCCGGTTTTTGGCTTGAAAATTCTGGTCATCCTAGTTTTGGGGTACACAAGAAGCGTCTCGTGCCAGAGGAATGACACTTCTTGAATACTCAACTACAGCGGGCTTCGAGCTCCTTCCAGGTTAGTAAGGGCTGCAGTTGGCGTTCGCACAGCTTCAGGGAGCAGCACTTTTAATCACTATCTCCTTGTGCAAAGTTTAAGGGACACTTCGCACGCTTTGGTGAACAGGAACCCTTTAATCCGGATTGTTTCGGGAGTATTTCCCTTTTGTTGTTAACGGTTCATAGGATACAATAGAAGCAAAAAAGCTGTATAGAAATGACACGGTCTGGCTACACGTTTACCTCTGTGTGTCTCTTCACGCAGCGCCTTGACTCTCTTCGGAGCCTTTACTGCGCTACAAAAATCCGCAAAATAATATGAGAGGTCTTGAAAGTTAACAACCAACACAGGCCTGAGGCTGATAACACACATATCTAAATAAAACTGCCCCCTTCGCCTGGCCTACGTAATATCCCACCCACTCGAAAAACATGGAAGAGAAGCGAAAGGAACTGTTTCCTTGCAGGCACAGCTACCACAGAAAGCACCTTGTTGTCTCTGAATATATAACAACTGCGTCACACGGAGAAGGGTGTCACTTGATTTGCAACCGTGAGGCGCGGAGGCAGTAACACGAGCGCGCTGGAGATAGTGTTTAACGTCAGTAGAGTCGACTATAAATTTAAGAGCACACATTGTCGCCTCCCAGAAGCGGAGCGCCGGGATTACGCAGGCATATTCAAGCCCTCTGTGTCACATGACTTGTCGGTTGTCGCACCAACGAGCCATGACGTAGACAGACTGCAAGGACACACATCTGTCGGATTTCACGGAGTACTCCCAGGAAATGAAACGCCTGCGGACATTTACAGAAAAGAGAATTAATTGTCATAAACGCGTCCAAAACCCTGTCAGTGTCTTGAAAGACGGCTTCTGTCCTGGGCGAGCAGCACAGCCATACCCCGCCCTTCACTGGCTCCTCAGGCGATGCAGAATTTGGTGTAACAAACACGAGCTGCACGAAAACATTGACCAGATTATCTTAAAGTTCAATTTCTTAATTTAATATTGTCGGAGTAGGCCCAGACCCATTGTTCTTGCTCCCTAAAAGCATAATTAAGGTCTCATTTCCAATGTAAAGTACTATACTACACAGCGGTAAAAGTACATTAAACAAGGAGGGTCCACTGCAATGCCTCCTTCCAGCAAAGAGAACGAGGCAACAATGACGAAAACCGCACGCACAAAAAAAAAGGGGGCGGGAACAGCTACTGAATCCCTCCCCTCCAGGCCTCCGTGACCGGCCTCGTGGTTGCCATAGCAATGTTTCTGGAAATCGGCTTGCGATACCAGAAGTCAGGTCACGGAGTCCTGAAAAGGAGGGATCACAGCCGGACAAATCATCCAAACAGGGGCATTGTCCAATGGCAGGCCTCAGTTTCGCGAGGCCGGCCAAAGGCAGAAGGGGCGTGGTTTCATGCCCCTTCTTGTTTACAAGAACTCTCGCCTGCAGCAGCGCATGCGCTGCAACGCAGGCTTCGACCTAAAAACGACTGCACCAATTTGGAACTTCTACCAAAAAGCACCTTTTACACCACATAGGCTATATTCCTGCAAAATTCTGCTAAATGCATTCAACATGACATGCCACTCCACTTCACTGTACGACACACCACTCCTCTCTTTAGTATGTCACCCAAGTATACGATGAGCCACTCCACTGTATGACAGTCCACCTAACTCTATGACACTCGAGTCAACACCACTCTACGCTCTTACACCCTATGCCACTCCATCCTACGCTGTTACACTCTATGCTACTTTGCTCTGCCCAGCTCCACTCCTTGCCACTCCACTCTATGCCACTCCAATTCACTCTACGCCACTGCACTCTACCTCATTCCACTCTATGCCATTCCTCTTTATGCCACTCTACTCTACCACACTCCACTCTACACTACACATTAAGTCACAACACTCTGCGCCATGACGCTGTACACCAGTTCCCTATACACCACGTCACTCTCTACCACTCCACTCTACGCTATTTCACTATATGTCACTCCACTGTACACTACTCTACTTTACACCACTCCAGTCTATGCCACTCTACACCACTGCACTCATTGACAGTAAACTCTATGTCACTCTACGCCACTCCACTCTATGCTACGCCACTTTACTCTACATCACTCTACTCTATGCCATTCCACTCAACTTCACACTATGCAACTCTGCTGTGTGCCACTTCACACAACACCACTCCACTCCACTCTGCGCCACTCCACTCTATGCCCTTCTACACTACACTAGTCCACTCTGGCCCACTCCACTTTACACCACTTCTCTCAATGATACTCCACTCTATGCCACTCCACTCTACACCAATCCACACTAAGCCATTGCATTCTACTCCACTCCACTCTAGACTATTCCACTAGACTCGACTCAACTCTACCAGACTACACTCTACCCCACTCCATTCTATGGCACTCCACTCTGGCACTCCATGCTACAGTGCTCCACTCTGTGGTACTCTAGTCTGCGCCAAGCCACTCCACTCTACGTCACACCCCTCTACGGCACTCCACTCTACACAACTGCACTCTAAGCCACACCAGTCTACCCTACTCTCCACTCTACATCACGCCACTCTAGGCCACTCCACTCTACCCCATTCCACTCTACTCCACTTTATGCCACTCTACTCTACACCAATCCACTCAACACTATGTCACTCTAGGGCACTGTCCTCCATGCACTCCACTATACACCATTCTACTCTATGCCTTTCTACTCTACGTCATCACTCCACTCTACAACACTCGACTCTATGCTATTTCAATCTACGTTACTCCACTCTATGCCATTCCACTGTACGCCAGTCAACTCTGCAAAACTCCACTCTACATCACTCCACTCTAAGCTAATTGATTCTATGCCACTCCACTATCCACCACTCTACTATATGCCACTCCACTCTACACCACTTCACTCCACCCCATTATACTTCATACCACTCTGCTCTCTATACGCCACTCTACTCTACGCCACTCTACTGTATACTACAAAAAAACTGCATTTTCGGTGTTTAGCTTAGACTCTTCATTGGTAGTCAGTGGAGAGACAAGGCTGAAAAAGTGGTGTAAAACCTTCTCCTTTGGGTAAAAATAAGGGGTGGGCATCAAAGTTTTCACTCTTTACATATCACCAATTTAATTGTAGGTGGCTTTATGCAACTTCAACTAAATTAGACACTGCAAGATTCAGCTATAACAAGACTGAGGTGGCTAAGACAATAAAGCATGCTTTTGAGCACAATATTTACTTGAGGGATGAAAGAATGGTCTGAATCAAAGATGTGGAGAAGCGTGGCTCAATGGTTAGAGCGGCAGACCCTGATGCAGAGATCTGGCCCGGGACCAGGGTTCAATCCCGCCTTGGCGGCTCTTGGACTCAATCTCTCCGGACCTGATAATTCTCGCCTCAGTGCCAAGTCTAATCATGGGTCCCACTCTGTGACTCTGGGCAATAGCTTGTTTAATCTCCACAACGACCCCAGCAGCGCTTGGATGCCTGGCTACACCTTGGGGGTGCCCAGGAGTGGACATTTCACAGGAAAGCCAGGAAGGGTTCCACAGCGGTATGAATACAGCGCTACGAGACCTCTGGGTAGAAGTGTGCTATATACAAACACATTTACATTCATGGGATTGAGAAGCACGCCTAATGTTTATTTTTTAATTTTATTTCTAGAGCCATTGAGTATTTCATCTCCAATGTTTACTCCTACATATTATATTGGCCCTGATCCAAAACGCCATTCGTGCATATAAGTTATACATATGTACATACACACTGCTTGGTTTATCAGTGTTTTGTGTTTACAGATTGTTGAAATGACTCACACATATTGCATGAATCTGGTTTAATGTAAATTGTGAGAAACTATGCTCATGGGGGTGAAACGTGGATTAGCCAAAGCAGGAAGCCTTGAAAAGTAGATGAAAATCCCCAAATAAGCGAGTTTGTGGGCATTCAAAAACTTTTGAGAGGCACATCACCACCTTAGATACAGTTAGACATTTACCCCTATCAAGGGTAGGAGTAAATCTGTAACAATGGTGGGAACATTAAAGGAAACCCCCAAATTTACTGGGGATGTAAAGGTAGGAGCTTTTCAATTCTAAAAATGATTTTTCCTTTGGAGATAAAAGAAACAGTTTTAAAGTGCAGTTGCACTAATGCGAGATGTTAAAATGTGCATAAATTACACAAGAAAAACTTGTAATTCTCAAAATAATTTTAAAAATACTCCTAATAGTGGTTGTGTCTGCCTATATGTGGCCATGACCTGCAATGTTACATTTGGTAAAAACATATATGTATGTACATTTATACTTGTTCAAAAACATCATCATTCCATCATTACAAGGAGGTCCTGTCAGATATGATAATTATTGCATCCTAGAAAACTCCAACACTGAGATGTTTGAGATTTGTCAGATGAGATCATTTTTGCAAAATCTGGGTTTTTGAGGAATAGTATGTGGGTTCGGGTACGTCCTGGTAAAGACTGTTCCTTTTTCCCCCTGTTTGAATCATACAAGTCTGACCTACTGAAATATAACAAACGATGAGATCTTTATTGAACCTAGTAATTCTCAGGTGCTATAAACATCGCATTACTTATGATCATGATTACTGAGCAGGCAGGTGTTTGCACAGGGATCAGTTTAACAGACCACTTTTAAAAAGGCCCTATGTTTGTATGGTGGAGCTGGAAACATGAGGTCAGTGGCGGGGAGGGGATCATAATATCCTTTTTAAAACACTTACCTCCTCATGGCTGCCGCCTTCTCTCCTTTGCCATTGCTTCACTGACGAGTCCCGGAAGCACACAGACTCTCCCAAGCCAATCACAACGTTGCAGCATTGTGATTGGTCTGAGTACTGTGGGGTGTCGCTCAGACATGAAGTGGGACCCTGGGCATTTTCCCCACCCAGGCTGTGTATTACAGCCCGGTGGAAGACATGGTAAGTGCGCATGACTGTTTGGCCGGCTCAAGACGGCCAGCCAAACTGTCATGCGCACTTAAGTGCATGAGCGATTCCTCCTCCTGTGACATCAGCCCTGCCATGCCCTAACTCAACCCCATAACTCTGAAAAATAAAATTAAAATAACGATTTTATCATCATTTTATTTTTCCTTTTTCCTGTTCTGAGAGCAGTGGGGCAATGCTCCTCCGCCTTAGTGGAGGAGCCGCCCCTGCATGAGGTGACTGTGTGTTCAAAACAAAGGGCTTACACAGTACCTAACATCTGTCCAAGCAATCTGTCATCAATTATGAATATGGCTCTGTTATGTTATGTTAATCTTGTTTGTAAAGCGCGCAGATACTCAATAGAGTGTCCCGGCGCTCAGTCAGTGGCCAACCGGCCAGGCCACCTAGACTGACTGTTTAAAGAGCCAGGTCTTTAGTTTCCTCTTAAGATGTCCAGGTTGTGTGCTAAACGAAGGTAGGTTTGAAGCTTGTTACAGTTAAATGGACCCAAATAGGAAAAGGATCTCCCTCCTATTCTAAGGCGGTTGATGCACGGCATTCTTGCAAGGCGCGCAGAGGAAGAGGGCAGGGTGCGTGCTCGGATGTATTTGCTGATCCTCTCTCTGAGATAGACCATGCCCGTACCCTGCATGGGTTTATGCATTAGGACCATAGCCGTAAAGATAACCCTCTTTTTTTTTATAGGAAGCCAGTGCATGAACCTCAAATGAGGGGCCAGATGAAACCTAGGTGGGAGTCTGAGTAGCAGTCTCAACGCCGAATTCTGCACCACCTGCAGTCTGTTGAGAATATAGTTAGGGAAACCGAGGTAAAGAGCATTCCCATATTTGTGTCTCATCGTGATCAGGGCCTGCACCACCTTCTACCAGCAGACTCAGATAGGAGAGGTAAAAACATTTTTAGCATGCTTAAACAAGAGCCAGCAAGGGCTTGAATCTGCGGTTGGAGGGAGAGGGAGCTGTCAATTTTAATCCCTAAGTTCTTCACACAGTTTTCGGGGGAGCCGGGGGGCAGCATATCAAATGGTCAGGAGGCTTCCACTAAATTGTGAGGGACATCTCCCAAAGTCACAATCTCGGTTTTATCCGGATTGCAACTCATTTGGTGTACGTTCAGCCAATGAAACACCTTGGCGAGACACCGAGAGATATGCTTCCCATCTAGGTCACCTTCCTTCTCACAAGCAAAAGGAAGCTGCATGTTATCCGTGTAAGAGATGACTTTTGCACCCGGGGACTTAGCAAGAGTAGCCAAGGGCATTGGATATACATTAAACAGGGTGGGACTGGGAGCCGAGCCCAAAGGTATGCCTAATCTCAGGGTTCTGGCTTGTGAGGTGTGAGGAGGCAGCCATACTTCCTGAGTACGCTTATCCAGAAATTATGAGAGCCAATTTAAGGCCGAGTGTCTGATCCATATCTCATGAAGATGCTCAAGCAGGTTAAAGTGGGGCACAGTATTGAAAGCTGTGTTCGACCACTTCAAGAAGCATGGTCTCCCTGCTGAAAGGAGGGCAAAACTTGTATTGGCTGTAATGAAGTATTTTATTATCATCCAAGTAGTGGTAAAGTTCAATTCGATCTCGCTAAGATATTCAAGAATCTTTCTATCTAGAACTTCGGTCATGCAGCAGTTTTCTTCCTTGTATAGCTTAGCATAAAACTCCTGGAACTCATGTCGGATGCAGCTAGGATCGGAGACCTCGGTGCCTGAAGACAATCTAATTTTGTGTATCTCATTAGAGGTAATTTGTTGTCTCGTCTTAACAGCTAAGTGATGTCCGATACTGTCACTACACTCATATGTCTTCTCTGTGAACTATTAGACCTCACCCCCACATGGGAAGAAATCCTGGATGCCCTCAAAAGTCTTCCTGACGGAAAAGCTTCTGGCCCTGACGGCATTCCTGTCGAGTTTTTTTAAATCTTTGCCAGCCAAATCAAGGTTATATTCTTAGAAGTAATTACCTCCATCTTCAGTGGCACTTTACCTCCAAGCTCTTGGTCTAGTGCCAGAATATCTATCTTTCCAAAAAAGGACAAATCTCCACTAGATATGGGCTCCTACAGACCAATAACCCTCATCAACTGCGACTCTAAAATTTTCTCCAAGGTATTAGCCTCTAGAATATCTAGAGTAGTGGAACCCCTTGTTTCAAAATGGCAACATGGTTTTATACCCAAGAAAGGGACCACTGAACATGTCCGGAGAGTTATTACTCTGTTTGATGCTGCTCAAGTCGCTGGAGATCCGATGTCATTAATACTACTCGACGCCGAAAAGGCCTTTGACCGGGTCTCCTGGCAATTTCTTTGGAGAGTAATGGACAGCATGGGATTCGGGGGTAGGTTCATGCAGGCGGCGCAGGCACTTTATCACAATCCAACCGCTAGCGTCGTTATAAATGGACATCTGACGCATCCCTTTAAAATCTCTCGAGGTACTAGGCAGGGCTGCCCCTGCTCCCCGTTACTGTTTGCGCTCTACCTAGACCCTCTTATTAAACAAATAGAGAAGAATTACAACATTTCTCCAGTAACATATTTTCAAAACAGCTGTAAAATCCTGGCCTATGCTGACGATCTCGCCATCACTACTCCAGACCCTGCCAATTCTATACAGGCCCTAGAAAGGGAGGCCCACAAATTTGGTATATTATCTGGGTACGCCCTAAACAAAAGCAAAACACAGATATTAGCAAATAATAAAATCATTTGGGCCGATGCTAGAGTGGTACTAAAGGCCAAATACCTGGGCTCCCTAGACTGGAGGAAATAGTTGCAACTAATTTGGCTCCCCTTGCTGTACAGACTAAAAAGGCACTAAAACAAATAGATAATTTACACCTAACGCTGGTTGGCAGGTGCAATGTCATTAAAATGACCTACTTTCCTAAATTGCTTTATTTTTATCGCTGTATCCCTCTTGAGTTCAGCAAAAAAGATCTACTTAAATTTCAGCAAATTTTTACCCAGTTCATTTGGTCATACGCTCAACCTAGACGTGCATTAAAACATCTTACGTTACCGAAAGACAGAGGGGGATGGGCTTTTTCCAACATCATCCTATATTACTGGGCGGCAGTCCTTCAATACAGCTCAGTTTTGTTAAGAGAATCCTCCTGTGGAGTTGATCCGTCTTTGCCTTCACCCTTCCGGTCCTTGTTAGGGGAACAACAATGGGGCTGTCTAGTCCGAGAAACAGCCTATGGATATTACAACCGCGTTAAATTTAAGACGCTAATGAATTCTTATAAAGTTTTTCGCCATGTCCGGAAAACGTTTGGAATGGGTAGACATAACTATTATTCCCCTATAATTAATAACAACAATCTACCTGCTATATTTAGTTCATCTTATCTATCCGAATGGCATAGAGCAGGGGTTACAAAATTAGGGGACCTTATAACAACTAGGGGAATTGAGACCTTCTCAACTTTGCAGACTAGATTCAAATTAAAAAGTCAAGACCTATTTAAATATATGGCTATTTACGATTACCTTGCCAGGAAAGTGGGAGGAGCCCACGGATTTGCCGAGGTCGAGCTTATGAACACTCTTCGGAATAACACCTCTATTCGCATTGGAAGTATATACCAATTAATAAACAAGGAAACCCCTGATGATCTAGAAACTATTGCTTCCAAATGGCACACTAAACTTGATTCCCCTCAAAGCATATTTTTCAACTCCCTGTGTTTATCACAGCAAATCCTTATCTCGGCCAAACTACAAGCACAACACTTTAAAACTATATTTTTTTTGTATATGACACCTAGCAAAATCATGAAATGGGGATCTGGGAGAGGAACACTATGCTCGCGCTGCTCTGAGATAGGGGCCGACTCTATACATATATTTGCAACATGCCCAGTCATTAGCTCCACCCTACTCAGAATACAGAACTTACTGAGTAAAATAACAAATCAATCAATTCTTCTGAACCCTACTACTATTCTTTTGGGAACACAATCGGACTCCTTGAGAGTAAAAGAAGAAGGGCTGATATTTGTCGCAATGGCAGTATGGAGGATATGCATTTCTTCTGGATGGTTAGACTCAGAGTCCCCCTCCTATGCACAATGGTTGGCTAGACTAGTTGCCACATACCATCTTGAAAAATCTGTATATGCTAAGAAAGGACGAAGAAAAAGGAAGATGGGTATTGAAGTTTGGGGGGCATTCTCCAAATGGATTGATCAACAAGGACAGGTGGATACAGAGACATAGAACGGCCACCAGAAATCCACAAAACCTTGTCTCCTTTTACCTCTCTCTCTCTTCTTTCCTTCTTCTTTCTGGTTTTCTTTCTTTTTTCAGACATATTCTCTTGTCACATTTTTCCCGGCTTTATCTTATTTTTTTCCTCATCTTTGTTTATAAGTATCTGTGCCATTGGTTTGTAATGAAGATGGAAGGTGGGAGGCGGGTGGGGGGGGGTCTTGAATTATCTTTCTTTAGTAACTTTGTTAAGATTCCGACTTTGTGAAAACCAATAAAATAAAAAATAAAATAAAAAATAAAAAAATAAAAAACATTTTCGGAATAGCATCCATAAATGCTTATATGAAAAACATACAAAGTATTCTGTAATAAAACACAAACTGTAAAAAAAAAAAAAAAAAAAAAAAAAAAAGTAGTGGTAAAGTTGGTGATTAACTTCCTTTTCCATAAACTTCAAAAGGGCAGGGAGAAGGGAGATGGGCCTATAATTTACCACTTGCTTGGGATCAGCTGCCGGTTTTTCCAGCAGCAAGAGCACTTTTGCGTTTTTCCAGGCCAGCAGAACCACACCTGAATTTCAGGCTCTTTAATGCTGAGAGTGACTGATCAAGAGAGAGGGGAGTGAATTTGTCTAGGGAGGGGGACGTGAGGAGGAAAACAGATTCCTTACGCATCGGACCTGTATTTGGAAAATGTGAGCACTATTCTGGAAGGTGTTCTGAATGGTCTTGAATTTTCATAGAAAAAAAGTATCAATTTCTTCTGTGTGACAGATAAAAATTGCTGCCCCAGCCCGTGCCCACAGTAACACAGCACTGGGACATCAATTTAAAACTTTTGTTCACACTGGATACTATTGCACGAAAGAGAACAATTGTTTTCAGAAGACATGATCTAACACAGCAGGATACGCCACATATATCACTCAGTACTTCTGTGATCCATTGGTAGACTTCCTCGTACTCTTGTTTAAGGTTTTGGTAGCATCTGGGCCAATAATAGAGGCTTGGCGAATCTAAGTGAATTGCTGTTTAACCACTGCTTGTGAGTGTTGTTATTGTTTTAACAAGTAGAGCATGTCAGAAACACTGACAGTAAAGCTTGTGGATGAATTCAGTTTGATTTTACTATAATATGTGTCTGCGTTCTCCATTTGATTAGCAGTAATACATATAAATAGTACAAATAAACAAACATGGATGCTTAGTGAGTGATGGTACAGTAAACCAATGCATGAGACAAACATCAGAACCTAGGATCTGCCTTTCGGTTTTGAAGCAGCACAAGCAAAACTTGTGTCAAATTCCTGTAGAAATATCAGGAGCAGATGCATCCTATTTCAACATCACAGAAATTTACCATTAAAATGAAAAATAATGAGAAATATTAATGTTTTTCTTCTAATGTATAAGAAGGTTCAGATATCCACTATTAGCATAGTAAGAAAACTCTGTTTATGTCCAAATTCCGTATTATGTGGAATATTCTGAATTTAATTCCGAGGTTTTGTGGTAAACATCCCACCATCACAATTTTCCCCAGACAAATTTTGGCAGATGAAACCGCAAAAAATATTGAGGGAAGAGGGCCTGAGAAATGCAAAACACGCAGAATTCAGTACATTATCACGGATTCTACATATTGAACCTCACTGGCCCTCGAGAAACTTGGAATAGGAGGTATATACTATACATTATATAACTGTATTTTGTGGTGTGTAAACACCACACGTTTTCCTGACCCACTCAGAATCACACCGTAAACGTTTATCACCCTAAAATAACAGGAGACGTATTGAACATGAACGGTATACAAATAAACGTTAAACAATGATAAGGTCAGCAGAGAGAGAATAGCACAGCGACATACACATATTAAAATAGCAAATATTGAAAAGGCCAGTAGGTTTGACACATTGACATAAGTGAAATAAACATGGAAATATGTAGACAGATCAACATATGGGCAGACATCCATGCACACACAGTTCATCACACTTTGATTCACCCATGCACATAAACCAACAAACAACAAGCAAACAAATCCCCCCCGGCCCTCACTTACCTAACGCTGGAACAGCACACCGCAAGTCGGCCTCGAGCGCGCCTCAGAAGAGACGCGGGAGGACAGGAGCGTGATGCGCGTGAATGTGCACGTTGACGTTCCCGCGCGTTCACGGACCTGAGTCGGCTCGTGCCCAGGTTTGGAGCTGCTCGTTCACAGCTCTGACTCCCTTGGCAGGGAGGAAGGTGACTATAGTCTCGCTGGCGGGAGCGTTTCGCGCTCCAACGCCAGCTCGACCTAACAAGCAATTCACGTTGGTATCATCGGGAGGTATCACCAGGCAGTGACAAAGGGGTACCCTATTTTGGACATAAAGGCTCCACTTACAAGTAAAAGCAACACTTCAATCAGAGGTAAGGGGACAAAAGCACTGTTTAAGCTAGATAATTACAGGCAGCCAGTGGCAAATATTGTGTACTGGCGACAGAATCCAACGTGAGAAATATTATTTTAGACCAAACCCGCTTTGATTAATCACCAAGAAAACTGAACGCATGTGACTGTGAAATTCAAGTCTATATTTTTTTTTAAAGGGTATACAGTAGGAACAGATAATATTATCACAGTGCTACCAATGAGAAAAAAATTAATCACTTGTCAGAAATATATCTGTTAAAAAAATAATTAATTATTAGTAGCCAAGACAAACTGAATACCTTGTACTTTCAGTACTGATCCCTGGCAATGCTTACATATATAAATACTTAAAAATCTATACACAAAGACAAATGAATAACAATACATTCATATATTAACATAAACAATTATTTTCATTGTGTGTTTTCAAACTGGCAATAAACCATTGATCTTCAGTCTTCCATTTAATTGGACATTGTGTGGCTGTATTCAAAAGAATCAGGCTACAAACCACACTTAGGAAGTAGTCTATTTTAGCTCAACATTTGTTGAGGACCACAAAATCCCAGTATTCTTTAATGTTGGCACAAATGCATTTTATAGATATTTTTCAATTTCCAGAAGACTCCTCCACTGGAGGTGTTGATGCATTTTGGCCCTTGCACCATGAGCCTCATCAGGACAATGGAAAGGTTAGAAGTGCAACAACTCAGGATGAACCCGAAATGCATTGGGATTTTGGGATATTTTTTGTGAATCTCGTGAAGATATAATAATGTCACCAAAGACAATTTGTTGATTTGCTGAATGATTTATATTTAATTTCTTTTGATGTTTCTTATAAATACAACAATCTTTTGATGAGAAATTGTAGCGCATAGAATGCACTGTTTATTGTTTCCTTTTTCAAATGTTTAAAAATCAAGAGAATAAAAATCTTGTAAATATCAACATAGAGATATGACGAACTTTTTGATTACAGTTGAAAGGCCCATGGCCCAAGAGTTGTGCCTCCAGTAGCTCGTGGTTTTCCCCGAGCTCATATTTAACTAGTTGATACAGTTAGGGCGCAGGGCACGCACCCTTATAACTAGAGAGCACGCTAAAACTTCTAAATTTGAAGAATTACTCGATCCTTTATACTCAGACTTAAATTTAGGTGTGCAGATCCACCCTTCAGATTAATTTTCTTACCTTGAGTGCCCACTTGTGGATCAGCACCCACTTAACAATCATGTCTTGGCAGGACATTTCCAATTTGACAACTAAACAAGCAGATACAAAAGCGTACTCATCTGAGGATGCCGAATCAATTTATGCACTAATAAAAGAAGTAAGAGAATTTGGCACATCATCAGGCACTACAACACAGCAACTAAGGCAACTTGAGTACCTCATGAGAAAAGAAATCAATCAGAGATTACATGCCACAACATTAATCGAATACCACAAAGTAAAATGCATACCTCGTGGCTTGAGGATTGCTCTTCGCCCAATGCTTTTTAAATTTAATAAATCTTTTATGGCACGCTGGTATGCCATTCTGAACAAGAGTTCGCTGGATCTTATTTTACTTATTATTGAAGAGATTTCATGCATCCACACACAGGCCAAAGTATAAAACTCAGACATAATGCAGATTGCACCACTGAAGGAGTAGTGTATGCCATCAAGTCCCCGTGTGGACTAGTATTCGTGGGTAGAACCAGTAGAAAGATTAAAACGCGTATAGTGGAGCATAAAAGTCGCATCAGAAACAAGAATATAAATTCACCATCAGCCAGACATTGGGTAGAAGCCAAACACACTATTCCCCAAGTAAGATACATGGGTTTGGAATGCATCAAACAAGCACCAGGAATAGATTTCAACACACGTCTAGCTAGGAGGGAAACACATTGGATAAAGACCTTAGGTACAGTAAGTCCAGGGGGTCTTAATGACCATTACGAATTATTGTGTTTTTTATAAATGGCTGATACTATTCATTAGATTGTACGGGAGAACGCTGGGATTTCCTTTTCTTGTTTCTGTTCTACTTCTCTGTTTCGTCGTTTGAGCATGATTTAGTCCATCTGAATATTCCTCACTCTTTGGCTTTTCGCTTTCCGTCTTTTGTTGTTTCTCCTTGCTAGGTTTTTTCTATTTATTAACATTATCCTACCTTGTCATTTTCACCTAGATCTTTTACCTTTTGCTGGACGTTTTACATAGGTTACAGCTATCTTATGTCATAGCGAGTTACTCTTTATTATTTTTGTTATGGCACTTTCATCACAGAACCGTCTCTTTATTATATAGACATGTATATGTTTTCACATACATAATTTTAGTAGTTTTCCCAGTTTTGATTGGTTTAGAATACGAACATGATGAACACATTGGACATAGGTTTGGAACTAGAGCACATTCTCCCTTTTAGGTGAGGTTACTGTTTTGTTGGTAGCCCGTCTTCTATTTTGTTCACTCCTTCTACTTAAACCCACGAGTTCCGCACCACGTGACCTGTTGGGCGGACTCACGCTTGGCAACTCAGTATGCATGGCGGCGGATGAAGTGATAGGTAAGTCTCGGAGGTCTAGTATGCTTCAGTGGACGTTATATTGTGGTAGGGAGTTGTCAGTAAGGAATTTGTGATTCTCTTTCAGACATTTGGATCTGAGAGACTTGAGCTTACGTGTCTCCTTCATTTGTACTGGTAAGCTGTACACCGGGTCACCGGGTTTGTTCACAACACTAGGTTGAGTCCAGGGGATTGATCGTTCCCTGTTATTTTTTACGGTTATCTGGACATGAGGAACCTGGTCGTTATATAGTTTACCTGTGGCTTATAGACACATGCCCGTATTGGACTGTCGTCCGGTAAGCTTACTTAAATAGCTAGATCTTTCACGTAGTTGTTTCCTCATTGACTTTAACGTTCATTTTTTTGGCATGCTTGTTTTAACACATGAGGGCTTACGAGTTCTACTTTCCTCTCACTGGCACCTCACGTGTTATTTTCGCAAAGACCTGCATGAGAGTTTCCCACCTTGAGTTTTCTGGTAGGCGCACGGCACTTTGGTATTTACATTGGATCTGCACTTTTTTCCACACTAGAACTCTCTCTCAGCAGCACTCCCCAGTCTTTTTTATGTGGTTTCTGAAATATTTAATTACTGATTAAATGATATACAGATACCTCTGTTGCTGTCTTGTAGATCCTGAATAGACATCACTACATGACGTCGTCAACTCAAGATTTGACAATTTACTCATTTAGTACATCCCCTGACGAAGGGTTCAGGATGAACCCGAAATGCATTGGGATTTTGGGATATTTTTTGTGAATCTCGTGAAGATATAATAATATCACCAAAGACAATTTGTTGATTTGCTGAATGATTTATATGTAATTTCGTTTGATGTTTCTTATAAATACAACAATCTTTTGATGAGAAATTGTAGCGCATAGAATGCACTGTTTATTGTTTCCTTTTTCAAATGTTTAAAAATCAAGAGAATAAAAATCTTGTAAATATCAACATAGAGATATGATGTACTTTTTGATTACAGTTGAAAGGCCCATGGCCCAAGAGTTGTGCCTCCAGTAGCTCGTGGTTTTCCTCGAGCTCATATTTAACAACTTTGGGGATGACATAGTGTAGCTCCAATACGTTTTCTCCATTGTACTATCACGATCAGTCGGGGTATTCGCCGTAAACACAAACGGGACAGTAAGGACTACACATCTGCTCAAGTCCTGACTCGATAGTCTGTGCGCAATACGCCCAAATGGTTCGAGGCTGCAGCGCATGAAAAATGTGTTCAAGAGAAAAGTCTGGTCAGGAGGGCGCAAACTAAGTCGCTCTGTTGGCGTTCACTCGGCAATGATTATGTCATCCAGGGCTGGATGACATAATTGTTGCCGAGTGAACGCCGACAGAGTGGTGACGTTCACGTACTCCAAAACGGACTTTTCTCCTGAACAAATTTGTCACGCACAGCAAACCCTCAACATTTGGGCATAACGTGCGTAGACTATTGAGTTTGGACTTGAGCAGATGAGTAGTCCTTACTGTCCCGTTTGTGTTTATGGCGAATACCGTAATTAATCTTTATAGTGCAATGGGGGAAAACGTATTTGAGCCACACTATGTCCTCCCAAAAGTTGTTGCACTTCTAGCTTTTTCATTGTCCTGATTAGGCCCAATGGTGAAAGGCCCGAAACGTGTCGACACCTCCAGTGGAGTAGTCTTCTGGAAATTGAAAAATATCTATAAAATACGTTTGTGCCAATATTAACCCGTTGACTGCGGCACGAATTCCGCCGCATTGCAGGCATTTTAATCAGTGGACGGGGTTTGGACGGCACTCAGACGTCCCTCGCACACTCCCACCGTCACGTGGGATGGCCGGGACGAGTTCAAGAATACAGGGACTCTCTGGTCCTCAACTAATGTTGACCTAAAAAAGACTACCTCCTTAGCGTGAATTGTAGCCTGATTCTTTCGAACACCACCACACAATGTCCAATTAAATGGAAGACTGAAGTCCAATGGTTTATTGCATTTTTACAAACATACAATGAAAAGAATGGTATACAGCCTTTACAACGAAACTTTTACAACGAACTACCATTACAACGCAACTTTTACAACGCAAACCATTACAACGCATAGTGCTGGGGGGGCGCTCTAGGATAGGGAATAGGTTTAATGTACTATCCAACACCTTCCCTACTATCCACGGGGACTGGAGTTGGAATAGTAAATTAAACTATTCACTATCCAGCGCCCAAAAGCATTATGCGTTGTAATGGTATGCGTTGTAAAACTTGCGATGTAAAGGTAGGCGTTGTAAAAGTATGCGTTGTAACGTCATACATCCGAAAAGAATTGTTGGTGTTATTATATAAATGTATTGTTATTCATGTGCCACTGTGTATAGCTGTGTCTGTGTTTATATATGTAAGCATTGTCAGGTATGAGTACTGAAAGTACCATGTATTCAGTTTGTCTTGGCTCGTAATAATACATTGATTTTGTAACAGATACATTTCTGACCAGTGATTAATTAGTTTTTCTCATTTGGTAGAACTGTGGTTCTATTATCTGTTCCTACTCTATACCCTATTTTTCTTTGAAATATTAGTTAATTTGCCCAGGCACAGTAGAGTCATTTGGGTACACCCTCTGGCTTTTGGCTATGAAATTCAAATCAGCAGGCCCTGTTCTAGGTGTCTAGCCCAGCTCCAGCAGAAAAAGCTCCTAACCAACGTGTCTTCTTAGAGTAAGAGCTGTTTCAAGCACAAAAATGTCTGTTACTAATAGCACTTTCCACTTCCTGACTTGAAGAACATCCCCCTTATTCCGTTTTTAAGGAAATCGGGCCGGAAATTGTGTCGTTGTGCACACCTGGGTCTGCAACATTCTTACTGTAAAGGACTGAACAGGATAACTAACGGATGCAAAACAACACTTACCAAAGGCTATAGCAACCTTTTACATGTCCACAAGAGTGGCATGTTACACCGACAATACAAGCACTTGGAATTTGCCACAAACTGTTCAACATCTTTACTTCTATTTCTCAGCGTAATGGAATCAATATTTACAATCTCCCACCAGTGCCATGTTTGCACTCTACAAGCCTGTAATTATTTAAGGCCTGTGGAAAACACATTAGCTTTCCAGTCTCTGTGTAACCAAAAAACTTGACATTCATTGCATTGTAACTCGTGTGGGGTGTGCTTTTACAACCTTTGGTTTGTTTGAGCTAAACGATTTTTTTTTTGCTAAAATCAGCAAATTATGCAGATGATGAAGGATTGTATGACAAGTGTGGTAAATTCATAAATATGCAGAGAATACTCCACCTGCAGATTCACAAAATTCCAGTTTGCTTGTGTATTCTTTAAGTCTATGCATTAAGGATGCCAAGAACTTTGTTTACCCTTCTTCCAGCTAGCACACGAGCACCCTGAGTCCTCTCCCCAACATATATTTATATATACACACTCACACATATATATAGCGTCAAATTAATTTAATGAGATATGTGTATTTGTTGAAAACAGTGTAATGGCGGAGCTCGTGAAAGCACTGAACAAAGGGTACAGTCACCTCTTGCTAAATAGGAGACTGAAGGAGTTATCCATCTAGGAACTGATTTGCACAACCTTTAACCAGGAATCTGCTTTAAACACCGGCTTCGTCACTTGACTAATTGTGTTGTTTTAGGCAAATGACATTACTTCAGTCCTTTTATTTCACCAATACATTTAAGAGTCGTGTAATTTTTCCACATCGAAATTATGTTGTCCTTATATATTGCGTTCTGTTTTCTGAGCATTAGCTTCACAATGGCAGTCAGTAATTGGTGATCACTGCTGACTCACTCACCTCCTCCCTCTGACGCCTTTCATTAAGCATCTCCAGATGTTGCTTATGATCAGGTGATCAGTCAGTTTTCTGGCTCTAGGATTGGGTAAACACCAAGTTAGTTTGTGAATATCATGGTGGGGGAAGAGAGTCCCTCCTATGATCAGATCGTTTGAGGCACGACAGTGCAAAACTCTTTCTCTATTGTCATTTGAGCCATAACCATTGATTCGCATGGCTCTGTCATGGTTTGTGTGGTCATTTTCCACTTCAGCATTCAAGCCCCCAATCACAATCTTCAGGTTGTGGTGCAGCACAGCTTTAAGATCACCTGGCATCTCTTGGTAGAATATATCTATGACTGTATCGTCTATGTTGATTGTTGGAACAAAGCACCAGCTTAGGTCGTTGTTGATGTCTCTCCCTTTTAACCTGGCTGTCATGAGAATGCTGTTGACTGGCTTCCACACAGTTGGGCCATTGCTCGTCCCCTTGCTCAGGACAATGGATGCTCCCTGGTGATGTTGGTCATTGTCTCTTCCGCAGTAAAGTACCATCTCTCTCCTGTGGTGGTTTCCATTCTGTCGGATCCAGTTCACTTGCTTTCACTGACCCCTGACTGTGTAGTTTGTAGTGCCGCAAGTCAGATGTTACATGAGTCAGCTTTCCTGTGAAATACATAGAATGTAAGAATGCCTGACATGTAGCAGTGACCTTTTAGTGCAGTGCATATCCTCAACTGAATTACTTCAAATGTAATAGTTCTTTGAAGTAATTCAGTTCAGTAAGTGCACTACGCAAAAATGTCTCTCCACAGGTTATGTATTCACGAGCAATAAAGTTGCCTCACAAATAATGAAATTGTTTTTATAAACAGTGCACATGACAAAGTGCTGTCTTTCGTGGTCACACGTGGAAACGTCCTCACAACAGAGGTTTTCTTGGCTATCACTAAGTCCATGTTTAGAAGTTACTACTTTTAATAAGCGTCAGTGGTAGGTTATTCGTGATACATTTTTAATTTAAAACACTCGTTGTTGAACTATCTTTTTTAACATGCCAGAGTATTTTTCATATGTTTACACTATGTTGTATCCGCGATGTACGTGCCTTTCTTTCGATAGCTTAAACAGTGACCCCGGCTCAGCTCCTATGATTTAGCCCGTCTCAATTTCTGGCGGTTTCCCCTGTTCTTTGTGTTAGTGACGTTTGCATACCGCTGTTTCTGATTTGCGGTGCCTCGTTTATGCCCACGGGTGATGCCAGCACACCTGCAGCCTGCCCCGTTCTTGTTCTAATGGTCAGCAGAACTTACACTGATACGTTCATACACAAAAGCAAATGTGCGTTTTTCAGTTACTTACCTCTGGAAATGCCCAGTGTAGTCGCCGTAGTGCTGCCGTAGCCACACCAGTAGCCATAGCGCAAAAGAAGTGCCCAGGACCAACCTCGCGCACCTGCGGTATCTCGACCGGCCACAGAGGAACATATCGGTCTTGTAAGGTAGAAGCGGCGGCGACCTTCGGCTGCTCTCTAGCCGTAGCAGCTCCGACAGTGACTGCCCGGTGTGAGACTCTGCTCCCGCGCGTACTGAGAAGTCCTGAACTTCTCCCTGGTCAGGAAGGTGTGCTCACTCACAGCCGCATGCATTGCTACTGGCTACGGAGCACCCACAAAGCGGAATGCTGCCTGTCGACTCCCAGAATGTTACCTTTCTTCTTGTCACGATCTTAGACTGTCTGCTTGGTGTTTTGGTTGTGAAAAGCAAGAATGAGTGTCCTGCATCACAGCTTTTCAAACGTATCTTCAAACAAACATGCGCACCTCACCCAGTAAGATCAACAGAAACAATACAAGAGAAAATAGGAACAATACGTGTGAAGTTGCCTTCCAGGCACAGAACATACATTTGTTACATTTCCGTCCAAATCTACGGTAATCACAGAAGTCCGGGACTGCGTGATTTTTTAAAGGGCTAGAAAGTTACGTCAGACATAGTCCTCAGGAGTACATTTCTAACTTATGACCAGGAACGTTTTTTCTTTTTAATTAGACCCATTGAGAGTGCCTCGGTGTTTATCTTTGGAGTAAGCACTAAATAAATGTTTATATTTGTGCTTTGTAAGGTACCACATGCTAGCTGATTTGTCTTCAGATTGTCACCTTTGTGTTAGTTTTTCTTTGGGTTTGTGTCTGTTATGTAGGGTTGTCAGATGATACCATGTTACTAGGACCCTATGCCGTCAGTGAGGCATCTGAATTATGAACCGAAAGAACTCAGGTTGATTTCGTCTTGCTACACTTCAGTTGAACTAACATACTAGATTACACGAGTTTTAATTCACAACTTAAAGGGGAACACTCACTTGTGTTAAGGCTGAGTTCCTTCCTACCAATTTACTGTGGAACTCTTGGCCGATGGACCTTTGTTAGATAAGTGTAGGGGGAAGAAATAACTCGTTAAAGCAAACTAACAATCTTGATAACCATGACTGAAGAATCACAGACTTCCAATTCCAAGTTAGTGGGTTTATTACAAAGCCAAAAACAACTGTATGTGCAAACACCTCATAACGAGGTTGTAGAAGTACATGGGAACTAATACAAATCCAAACCTGCGAGCTAGTTTTATGCAATGAATCATGAACAGAATAACAATTTCCAGAAGCAGAATGCAGGCAATGATTTACCCCACTTCAAGATCAGACTTCATCTGTGGCTCATGAATAGAAAGCATTAGTCTGTCCCTACACTACCACTACTGTGACATAACTACTTAGAATTCCCCAGGCAAGATCCGGAAACGGTGTCAGTGCGTGAAGACTTCCTAAGAAGTATACTCACATTGTATAGGACAAGTAGCCAAAGCTACGGAGCTCGTTCTAAGATGCTCCTTCTCGGAGCGCGCAACGCGGCAGCCAAGATGGCCGCACTCTGAGGAGCTCCGCGCAGA
Organism: Lissotriton helveticus; assembly: GCF_964261635.1. NCBI lineage: Eukaryota > Metazoa > Chordata > Amphibia > Caudata > Salamandridae > Lissotriton > Lissotriton helveticus. The sequence continues at coordinate 1,088,377,748 of NC_136068.1, forward strand.
CAAGCAACGCTCGTTTTTGAAGGGTCCGTTTCGCGGTAGCGTTTCGGCAGTCAAACGGCGGATTTCGATGTCGGAAGCGCCCCCCACTGCATGGGTATGCTTTTAGCTTCCAACAAGAAGCTTTTATGCTAATTTTGGGCCGAAATGTTCTTTCTTCGGTCACGGCCGCCATTTTGTTCCTTTATTCTGCCTGTTCTTTGCAGCGTTTTTTTTCTTCCTTTCTGCTGCTACATCACTTCTTGCCTGCCTTTTTGAGTGACTTTTCCATGGATTACATGCCCCAGCTTGCTGGTTATGTTGCTTCACTCGAGGAGCCTTTTTTTTAACTTCCTTATTTACTTCATGCTTTAACCTGCGCCATGGCTTTTCAACTCTGCTGATATTCTTTCCAGTTGCCGTTGCATGCTTCCAGGACTTCAATAAGGGTATTTACCACTTTTTCCTGCTGGGCTTCACTCCTTGCTTCGCTCTTAGTGATTCCTTCACTCAATGGTCGCTGCCTAATTGCTACGCTTGTTTTCAGTTTGCATATTGGTAGCCTCCTCACGATTCTCTGTTGCACTTATCTTTTGGTCTGACTGGAGTCTCACGCCTTTGTACCACAATGGAACCTCCGCATACTTCTAAGGCTCACGGTAACGCCTCTGCTATACGCAAGGATGCTGCCGCCACTGCTAAACGCCTCAAAAAAGATCCTTCATCTCCCTCTAAGTCCCCACTTCCTGTTACGTTGGAGGACATTATGGAGGAATTGCGTCTCATACGCTCCTTTATGACTGATACTACTACAACTCTCCAGAGGCTTGATGATAAATGGTCCAGTTTGGATTAGAGACTAACTGATGTAGAGCAAAAGGTCAGTGACGCTCAGGATGTCTTATGCAAGGTTGCCAGTCTTACCAAGGAAGTCGACCTGCTTAAACGGACCTCCGAGGATTTGAAAAATCGCAATCGGCGTAATAATTTGCGCCTTTATGGCATTCCGGAAGGCTCAGAGGGGTCTGACATTATCCAGTTCTTGAAGACTCAGGTCCTTCCCATCACTGGCCATCCTAAGCACCTGGATGTCAATATTCAAAGGGTGCATCGTCTTGGACCGAAGAATTCCTCTTCTACTTTAAAGCCCAGGGGCATCATTGCTTATTTCCTTCTTTATTCAGACCTCATGGCCATCCTTCCTTCTGCCAAACAGCATAGGCAGATGCTTTGGTCTGGACATAAAGTTTTTATCACACAGGATGTCTCTAAATGAACGGTGGCAAGACGTAAGGAGTTTCTGGATCTGCGACCTGCTCTTCGATCGATGAATGCCCGATATGGCCTCATTCACCCCTGTTTGAACAACTCATTTTTGTGCTGCTCCGGTATCTGTACCGTTCCTTCTGTTTCGCTGCCCCCCTTCCCAATTGTTTGGTAAGTTCCCTTCATTTGTCTTAATTGGTTACTCGTGACTTTTATGACCTTTCTGTTTTTCTTCTTTTATTATTGTTTTATGTAACCATATATTTCTTCTTCTCTTCTGCTCGTGCAGTTGTCTTGTTTTTGCTGCTCCCCCTCCCACTTTATTGTCCTTCATTTCGTTGTCTTTTATGGCTAAGGTCCTCTGGCTTTTTGTCATCTTCTCGCTCTTATTCCATCTCTCGGGAGTTAATTTCTCCCATTCCTTTCCTTCTTTTCCTTTCCAGTATCCTCTCCTCCTCCTTTTTTCTTCGTCTTTTTTCTTCATTGATTCTCTCACTCTCTGTTTTTCTCTTTCTACTTTCCTCCATTTCTCTCTCCCAGGCATTAATTCATCCTTTTTTCTTTTCTGCTTTTTCCTGATACTCTCTATTGTGGTAAAGCATTGTTTCTCCGTTGTTTCTTTGATATCATATTGGTGGTGGCTCCTTCCCATTTTCATTCATCTCATCAAGCTACAATGTACTCTTTTCTTCTTCACTATCTATTTCATCCTTTTCTTTTTCACTTCTTTCTTTCTTAACTTTTATATGCTTTCTCTCTTCTCTTCTCTTCTCTTCTTTTCCTATCATGAATGGTCTTCGAATTATTTCCTGGAATGTTAAGGGTCTCCGTAACCCTATTAAAAAGCAACGTATTTTATCTCATCTTGCTCGTTTGAAATGTCAAATTACTTTATTGCAGGAAACACATCTTTCTTTACATGATGTATCCTCATTGCGTAAACAATGGGTTGGAGAAGCATATTGTTCTCCGGCTGTTAATAACAAAAATGGTGTTATCATTTTATTTCATAAATCGTTGTCCGTTCAAATACAAAATGAATTTTCTGATTCTAATGGTAGATGGTTATTTTTAGATAGTGTTGTTAATGATGTTCATCTTTCCTTTTGCCCCAATGGTGTTGACTTATCCTTCTGGAATGAGTTTTCTTCCCTTCTTTCTTCCAATGTGAGTGATGATCTGATTGTTGGGGGGGATTGTAACTAATTAATGGATCCTTTTTTGGACCGCAAATCTCAAGTATGGTATGTCCCTAATAAAATGCAAAAGTCATTCCACAAGTCCATCTCCTCTAGAGGCCTAATTGATTCGTGGAGAATATCCCATCCTGATTTGTTGGAATTTTCTTTTTTTTCTCCAGTGCATGCTTCACATTCCCGAATTGATTACATTTTTCTTTCACACCTTGCCTTTCAATTTATGACTAATTCTGAAATAGGCTCTATTCTCATCTCAGACCACGCACCCGTTATTTTAGATATGGATTATCCTTCCCCTCTCCCCGCATCTCGCAGTTGGCGTTTCAATAACTCACTACTGCTTGATCCCCATTTCACTGACCATTTTACACGATTCATGGATGATTTTTTTCATGATAATTTAGCCACAACTTCCGATTTCCACTTTATCTGGGATGCATTCAAGGCTGCTGCCCGCGGTTGTGTTATGGACTTTGTATCCCGAAAGAAGAAAAAGGCCCTCGCTCAAACATCTCATTTTCTCAAACAAATTAAAGACCTTGAACATCTTTATTTCACTACTAATTCTTCTGATTCTCTATCCTCCCTTATCAAAGCCAAGATGCACTTTAACAGGCATTCTTGGGATTCTGCTTCTAACCAGCTTCTCAAATTTAATGCTAAAATGTATGGTGGAGGTAATAAGGCTGGTAAATCGCTAGCGAATTACCTTAAAATCAAAAAACAGAGATCTAAGATTGTTATTATTAAGGATTCCCAAGGTTCCCTCCAATCCTCGGATGCTAAAATCCTAGAATGCTTCATTCAATATTACTCTTCCCTTTACACTCCTGAATCCAATCCTTCTCCTGAGCAAATAGATTCTTTTTTTCATTCTATCCCTAAATCCTCTGATACCTTGGTTGATCTTTCTTCCGTCGACGTCCCTATCTCAGAAAAAGACATTCTTGCTGCACTTTCTCTTCTACCTAAGGACAAAACCCCTGGCCCGGATGGATTTACAGTGCGATTTTTCCTTCATTTTAAGACAGTTTTAGTGCCCCATTTGCTCCATTCAATTAACCACTTTCTTGCTACGGGCGAATCCAAAGGTTCTTTTACACAGGCAATGCTCTGTCTTCTTCCCCAAAAAGATAAAGATCCCTCCCTGTGTAAAAGTTATAGACCTATTTCCCTTATAAATACCGACTGCAAAATTTATGCAAAAATCTTGGCTATTCGTCTCAATGCTGTTATTCCCGATCTGGTTAATATCTATCAATCTGGGTTTGTTAAAGGTAGGTCCATAACTGATCATTCAAGAACCCTTCTCAATATCATTCATCTAGCCACCAAAATGGATTCCCCTATCGCCGTGATTACTTTAGATGCTGAGAAAGCCTTTGATCGAGTTAATTGGGACTTTATGTTTGGAGCGCTTCGCTGGCATGGTTTCAGTCCCACTGTTCTTAGATATATTCAAATACTTTATTCTGATCCTAAAACCTCTCTTTGGGTTTATGGTACTCAATCTGATTACTTCTCTCTTCATAGAGGAACCAGACAGGGATGCCCTCTTTCCCCTCTCCTTTTCATTTTGGCTCTAGAACCCTTTTTGGAAAAAATTAGACAGTCTCCCTCTTATTCTGGCTTTATCTACAAAGACGTTGATATCAAATTTACTGCCTACGCCGATGATATTTTACTTTATATCTCAAATCCCACCGTTGCACTCCCTGCTTTCTTTTCCTTACTTAACGATTATTCTTTGATCTCTGGCTACAAACTAAATATTGATAAATCAGAGGTTCTTCCCCTTAATAAGTTTTGCCTTCCCCATATGTTTGAGGGTTCCGGATTTCAATGGACTTCTGGATCTATCAAATGTTTGGGTGTCTTGTATGCTAATACCATTAGAGAGAAATTAATCATTCTGATATTCTTAAGAAAATTTCTTCTCTCATAGATCGCTGGTCCCCTCTTTTCCTTTCCTGGTGGGGCCGTTTATCAACCATTAAAATGATGTTACTTCCTATTGTTAATTTTTATCTGTCCATGCTTCCTGTCACTCTTCCCCACTATTTTTTTTAATCCATTAATCGCCTTCTTGCGAAATTCTTATGGAATAATCGTAAAGCTAGGGTCTCGCTTTTCCGTCTTCAACAACCTAAGAACCTAGGTGGTGTCAATTTCCTTAATATTTCAGGTTTCCACTCTGCTTTTACTCTTAAACATATCTGGCCTTTTCTTTCTGATTCGTCCTCCCCTCCTTTAACGGCTTGGAGCTCTTTAGAGTTAGCTCAACTTACACCCTTCTCTTTCCTTACAGCAACCCGATTATCTCACCCCCTACAAGATTTCTATCCCCCATTTTTAAGCACTCCAAAGCTCTAACACTTCTGCTTTCTCATTCTTTTTCTTCTCCTTCTACTGTCCACTTGTGTACTCCGATTTGGTACAACAAATTCCTTAAGATCAACAACAGAGCACTTTTCTGGAAGGAGTGGATTGATAAAGGCATTATTACGTATGAACGCTTACTTACTGGTGACTCCTTAAGAACCTTCCAGGACCTATGCGATTCCTTTGGTATATCTAACAAACACTTTTTACACTTCCAACTGCTTACTCCTACCCTGTCTTCCACTATTTTACAGGACATTCCATCTTCCTCTGATACCTCCTCCCTTTCTTCCCCACCAGATTTTACTACTCCCTTTAGAGCATCAGCTATTTACAAACTATTATCACCTTCACCTATCGATAGGCTCAAGTCCAAATTGGAACTCGTGTGAGAGTTGGATCTAGGCCAAATCTTTTCTCCGCAAACCTGGGACTTTGGTCTAAAATACATACAGTCTCTCGCTCCGCTAGCACCACAAAGTCTTTTTATTTTTTTTACAATAGGCTTTATTTTACCCACTCTGATTTGTGTAAATTTAAGTTATTAGATTCTAAAAAGTGTTGGTCATGTTCATGCGATAATAGCGATTTGTTACATACGTTTTTTCATTGTCCTAATGTTAAATCACTTTGGTCTCGTATTTGGTCTAAACTTAACGATATTTCATCTACTGATGTTCCCTTTGAAATTGTTCATATTTTTCTAGGTGGGTTGGCTCCCATATGGAATGTTCCATGTCACGTTCGTAAATTTATTGATCTTTTCATAGCAATTTCATTTCAAATAATTACTAGAAATTGGAAGGATACCACAAAAATTGCTTATAATGCTTAGTGGAATTTGTTATGTCATCACCACAGATTGGATTGTTCTACTGCTACATCGGTACCTTTACTAATCAAAAGAGATTTATTATGGTCTCCTTTAACTGATTATCTATCTATCTAGACATGTTCCTTGAATATTCTGTTGTCCCTACCTCCTCTTTAGTGATTGTAAGTTACCTTTAAATTAGATGTTATTGTAATATTTTTTGCCTTTTTCCCTCCCTCTTTCCCCTCTTTTCCCCCTCTTCCCTCTCTTTTTCCCCTCTATGAAAATCCCAAAAAAAAGCATTGTTCATTGGTATAAGGTTTTCCCCTTTATTGGGGTATGTTTTACATTTGCTCTCTTTTATTGGATGTCCTTTTTTTTTTCTTTTTTGATATTATTCGCAGTCGTAATGATGTTTTACGTTGCTTATTTTCACTCAATAAAGCTTTTTAAACAGCAAAAAGATGCTCCTTCTCTCTCCTTCGATCTCCTCACCTCCTCGCCTGACTCCACCCTGGGGCACTGTCCCTAATACAAAACACAAAACCGTAGAACATGCCCACAGATCACCTAATTTCGCAGAACACTTCTCATAGGGGATTTTCCATTCGAGTTGACTTCCAGCTTCTGGCTCAATGACCTTGATTCCCAGGCCTCCCTTAGTGAGAAAGAACACTGTATCCTAATTATGAGTGTTCCTTACACATTGTTTTATCTCCTCCCCAAGCCTAACTCCTAAAACAAACGGTGTTATTCTAACTAACAAAGACGACTTTCTCCATGTGCAACAGAATTGTGAGAACAGATCAAATTCAACATGCGCATGAATTTCACTAGCATTCCCTGCCTGAGAGCTTCCAGGGAAAATACATTTCAGGCCTACACAAATCGGCCAACATAAGAATGAAACACATAGGCCCTTCAAATATACGCATAAGTGAACATTTCATTTGGGCCTTGCTACACCACTGTACTTAAGCACGTCAAATGCATTTCAATTGCAAGCAACTTATGACATCCTACACATTAAGCACAAATAGTCTTCTACATACAACTTTAATATGGTGCACGTTTAAATCAAATGCATTATTATATGTAAGCAACTTCGTTAAGAAATGACATCAAATACTGTGGATTGCAATATTAAAACATGAATGCCACGTTGTTTCTTCGCATGGCACGATACTTTTCTTTACATACACTTTCATATGTTATTATTGAATATGATCTAATATTAAAATGTTATTACAACAAATGACTATATAGGTGGATGCTGACTATCCATGATTATAATGCACCCCTACAAACGAAAGAGAACCATCGCGCTCCATCAGTCCGTCCCCCTCTGATGACAAGTGTCGCCATAATAAATGACAACTTGACAACTCCGTGGAGAAAGAACCGACCTAAAAGAATTTGTAGCCAGTCTTCCCTGTCGGAACGTCTCTAGGCTCTTGAGTTTCTCATAGTGACTGTCCTGCAGTCTCTCTATTCTCCTCTCACGTTCTCCAAGAGATCTCTCAGCCTGACCTGCCTTATGCCGCTTGAAGGCTTTTACCAGTCCCAATAAGATGATCACACAAACCACAACTATGATGATGGGCTTCAAGATGTAACCAAGAATTCATTTTCCAAGGTTGGCAAACCATCCTCCAAGCTTTTTAAAGCCTTTTCCAACCTTGCTCCAAACACCCTCTGTTGTCAAATCATGCACTTCATGATGAATCTCAGTGATGTTTCTTATATATTTCTTCAGATCCCTGCTATTATCAGGCATATAAGTACAGCACTGTTGTACCCTCAACATTTTACAGACTCCGCTCTCTTTTGCTTGCAAGACTTCCAAAGCAAGGCACTTCTGCATCACCATAGCTCTTATAGACACCATCTCTCCATCTACAAGTAACAAAGACTGAACTGTATTCGCTGACAACTTATCCACAATAGTTTACAACCCCCTAATCCTAATGTCATTCAGAACTACTCCCAGACTTGGTATCATTGCTCCAAATACATCTACAACTACCTCACCTGCACTTGTACTTCATCTCTCTCTATGATGAACTCCCCCTTCCAAAGGTCCTAAATCCTCAACGTGATAAATCTTGGGAAACACAACAGCCACATAACATGTACCATACCAATTCAGTGGCAATCACACATAGGCTTTTTCCCCACACAAAAAATACACACTTGGCACCAGTTGTACCGTATCCTGCAAGAAAGTATTCGCAGTGTCTTTGATCGTAAAGATATGATCACATACACTTTGCCCCACAAAAACATTATCATAGTATGTCTGTTCCTGTCTGATGCAAAGCTTTCATCTCTGTTCAAATTCAAATTCAAAAGTCTTTATTTCGATATTTTTCAATCATAAAAGACAATACATAAAACAATTTGAGAAATTTTACAATTCTAAAAGAAGAAGTAGGGAAAATACATCATTTATGACTAGAAGAATCCACAATTCATCCCTGTACAATTAGCAGTGGCCATCTAAGGATCATAAAATCCATACAGTACAATCAATAAATAAGTTACAGTAGAAAATATAAAAATCATTAGTTATATAAAAATTTTCAAATATAAAAGAAAATTCATCACCAGGAACATTGATCACTAAGTTCGTTTAACAATTTCATATTTTGTTTTAAACTAATTTACTGTAGGCTCCTTTTACGGGCCCGAATTATCCACATCCAATGGAGAAATTTTGCTATGGCTATCACTACGGCTTGGGAATTGTCAGAACATAAAATCCTGACTGCCTCAGTACCCGTTTTGAGTCCTAGCTGGAGACAAATAGGTTTTAACCAGGATCTCCTGGGAACCTTGTACTCAGGACAGGCAAAGAGGACATGCCCAATACCTTCCCGTTGATCCGGGCAAAAGGAACAGGCAAATCCCTGGCCTCCTCGCCATTTGGCAGTAAAGGCATTTAAAGGCAATGTCCCCACCCTAAACTGATGGTACTTCTTCCTATCCCCTGGAATAGTAATCCAATCCCAATATGCCTCAAAGACCGGGGAATGCTTGAGAACTAGAAAATCAGCCGTAAGTGACGGTTCAATGCAACAGCCGAATCTCTATGCTTCAAGCATACTCCAGTACAGATCTTGAAAAGTCTTTTTTGGTGGGAAAGGATTGCCTACAGGGTCATCCCACAGTGGCGATAACCCCATGGCCTTGTAGGTAGCCTTAACCTCCCTTAACCATATTATTTTCCGAGCTTTATCAAGGTCTCTTACCTCGATGAAGGCCTGCGCATACTGGGAGAGTTCTGGTGTGACCCATAATCTCCTCCAGTAGGCAACCGATCTATATCTGGCCATATCATCGAGGCTATGAGACCCTAAATCATAATGGAGAGGGATTAGTGGAGTGGAAGGCGGTAGGCATGTGATATTATGAATACATTTATTTTTCGCCCCGCCAATTTTCTCAAATTGCTAAATCCCCAAAGTTCTGCCCCGTAGAGAACTGACGCTCCTACTTTGGCATCGTATATCTTAAGAACCGGGGTAATTGGTCTAGTGTGGGATAAATAAAATTCCTTGGTGAGAGCTCCTGTCAATTGTGCATGTTTTGTGAGAAGCTGGTTGGTATGCTGTTTCCAGTCTAGTTTAGATGATAGGGTTATGCCCAGGTAATTAAATACCTGGGTCTGCTCCAATTGGACCCCATCCATAGCCATCTTCCCTCTGACGATTTTGCTTTTGTGTAGGATCATAAACTTAGTCTTAGATGTATTGATGACAAGGCCATGATCCCTACAAAAAACCTCGAACACACCAACAGCTTTTTGGAGTCCCTGCTGTGTTCTTGAAATCAGTAGCGTATCGTCAGCAAACATCAACAGGGGGATCAGCTTACCATTCAGTTTGGGAGCATCAGTTGGTTGCCGCTCAAAATAGCTGATCACCCTGTTGATGTATAACGAGAACAGGGTAGGTGCAAGTACGCACCCTTGGCGTACCCCCCTATCAATTGGGAATTTATCTGTAACACTTCCCTGCTGGTTCCAGCGTACCCGGGCATAGTTATTTTCATGCAGTCTAATTAAGAGTGACAAAATATCAGGTGGGATTCCCTGCTCTTGGAGGGCTGCCCACAACTTGGTGCGAGGCACCAAGTCAAACGCTGATTTAAGATCAACGAAGACTGCAAAAAGCATGCCACCCCCAAATAACACTACACGCCAATATATTAAAACAAATCTAAAAACTTGGTCAATGGTACTTGTATGGCTATGAAAGCCAGTCTGTAGAGGCGACAGAATGTTCATTTCCTCTATCCAGCCCTGAATACGCTGCAGTAAAAGTCTTGCGACTACCTTTTGTATACAGGCAATCAAACTGATTGGCCTGTAGTTTCCTGGGTCCGAGCATTCCCCCTTTTTAAAGATGGGAATGATCAGGAGTCGGGTATTGGCGAACCCATCGCAATGCCATTAGCAACCAAATAAATATAAGTAGCCCAGAGATCCTTGTCATGCATAAAAAGATCTGCTGGGACGGAGTCCATGCCTGGTGCTCTAGCTTTGGGGATTATATCCAAAATGTTGATAGTATCTGCTTTGGTAAAGGATAGGTGGTTGATACCCTCTTTTACTTTTAAAGGAGCCTCACTCACTGCTCCCGATGTGTCAAGAGCGGTAAACTGGGACGCGAAATATGCGACCCAAGCGTTTGGTGATACATAGTTAATATGATCGCCCCTTTTTGCCCCCCTACCCCATTTTACCATAACCCAAAAGGAGCACATAGATCTTTCTTTACTGGCACTCAGGAGCTCCTTCCAATATTCATTGTCCCAATCACTTTTAGCCTTAAGTTGTACTTTTTTATACAAGACACGGGCTATCTTAATCTTGGCTATCTCTTTGGTCTTTACTGCATCTGATAGGGCCTTATATGCAACCCTACAGGATTTTCCATACCATTGGTCCTCCTTCCTAGCTGGTCTACTCTGTTTTTTTGACATCTTTTTTACAAAAAAAGATCCTAGTTTAGTAAAGAGAGAATCATGAATCCGACTAGTATTTAACACCATCGCCTCATCAGTGGAGTTATTCCTTAAATCTGTTATGGCCTGAACCGTTAAATCCCTTATGGCAGCTAAACCCTCTTCGTTTGTAACACAGTTTGCCCATCTAATCCGTCTCAGGTTATTTGAGAGGGCTATTTCCACACAATCACCAGGGCCCTCTGATTTTAATAAGTTAAATAACCTGAATGTGAGGACTAATGGGTTATGATCGCTCTCTACCCGTTCTTGTATCCGCATATCAACCATAGTAGTCCAATTTTCCTTATTCGTCAGGATATAATCGATACGACTATGTGATATACCATTATTAAAGGTAGAGACACCCTGCTTATCGGAACCCATTCTTCCATTCGTGGCACGGAGCCCATGCTCCCCGTTGAGGACTTTAAGCTGTAATGCTGCCTCTGACCATTTCTTAATAGGTGATATTGCCAGCTGAGGGATGTTCCAGATGAAATCCTCTTCCACTGTGAGATCCACATCATGGTTATCTAGTGGTTCAAAACAGCAGTTGAAATCTCCTGCGATGATGATATTATGGTCTGTTGAACAATATTGCTCAAGGAGAATATCTAACTGATCAACTGCTTCTGTTGGTTTACCACCAGGAAGTCCCCTTGAATAAACATTAAAAATAAGTAGATCCTTATACTTTAAACATTTAAGTTTGACTAACAATATGTCTGGGCTGTTTGTGTTCAACTGAGTGACAGAATATCTGCTGTCCTGCTTAACCCATGTCAACAAACCACCCTTCGATCTTCCCCTTAAACTGGGGATGGCAGGGGTGTAGAAATGTAGGTACCCTTGCTTATATTCCGGATTAACCTGCCATGTTTCTTGGAGGAGTATTATATCTTTATTGTCCCAGAAGGCTTGCCAATCCAAAGATGTTACCTTACTCCTCAGCCCAGCCACATTCCATGACACCAATGTAGATAATGCTGGTAAACCCATACTGTCAGTTCTGGAGTTAGGGGCATTACCACCCCTACCTTGATAGGGTAATGCTAGACCCCCATCTAAACTGGTGACCAATGCCTCCTGTGTATGAACGTTATTATTATGGGCGGTATTTATTATCATACAATCATTTGGTGGGTTTAAACCCTTAGTCCCTTCAGAGTCCTCTACGATATTACATATGCCCTGTATGATGGTCCGGGGCACACAAGTGTCACTGGTGTGAGTGGGGCTAGGAGCTAAAGAATCTTTATTTGCACTGGCCTGAGACAATTTGGTACATGCAGTGATGGGATCCCCCTTAAGTCAGTCACAGTCATTTAGGCCTGACAAAATACCAAACCTATTTCCTAAACTAATCCCCCAGTCATTAGTCTGGGCACCTGCTCCCCACCTGTTCCACGGGGTATCCCACCTTAACCCTGGAGTCTTGGGGTATGTTACATTCTGCCGCTCACCGTAGAAAAATTTTAGAGTAAGGGGAACAATAGTGCCATTCCTACGTTGGGGGGGGAAGAATATTTGGCAAGACATTGGGGAGGACTGCCGAATGGGAAAAGTTCACCACCACACAATCCCCTTTAAACTTTTTTTGGTTTACTCCCTATCCAGGCTGTTCTTCTGGCCGACGTAATCTCCTCTGCCAGTTGCTGTTTTCCTCCTGGGGCCAAGTGCATATTGCCTGACAGCCAGTGCAACGCCTTACTAGAAAGGGATGTAGGAGATTCTAAGGGATGTAGGAGATTTTAACTGCCCAGGTGCCAGAGGTGGAACGTTTGCCAGCACCAATACCAAAGGGGAAGCTTCTACCATAAATTGAGGACAATCAGTTTCATGGCTAGTAGCAGGTAGAACAGTGGATGATGGCAGCGCCTCTTCTCTAACTAATGTGTGAATGTCTGCATTTGGTGGTACCTGACCGGGTAGAATGGTTTCTGTCAAACTTCTCTCTACCTCCACCATAGTAGAACCATTCACCCCCGGTAAAGCTGTTAGATTTGAGACCAAAGTCGCTATATTGCCAACCTCCCCATGGACATTATTCTGAATCCCACCAAGTTTTTTTTACCTCTGCCGTAAGTTTGTCAATTTTTGCCACCATTGGTTTTATAATGGCTTTTATTTTGGTCTCTATCATATCTACTATCCTAAGTAAAAGCTCATCGTCAATATTATGCTTAGCAGTAACCTCCACAGAATCCATATTCTTATCCTTAATTTTTCGCGGAGGTGAAACCCTTTTCTTCCTTATCCCTGAGCGTAACCCACCCCGCTTTGGTAGAGACTTTTTGCATTTTCTGTCTACCCTAGAATCCTGCTCTACAGAGGAAACATCTCCTTCCGGTGCCTGGACATGTACCTCTGTATCGAGGTCATCATCGCTTTCCAAGTTAACCTCTATATCATTTTCTAGATCGACCACTGGGGGTGTACCTTGATCATGTATCCCACTGGCGTGAAAGTCAGCGTCGGGGACGTCACTACCAGTGGCCTCTAGGGATGTATCAAGCACAGTGAGTTGCTGGGACGGACTTATAGGGAGGAGAATTGGTGATTGACTTAGTCCTAAGGACTGGCGTCTTTCGTTATTTATTTTAGATACTACTTGGACCATATAATTATCAATCGTGTTTGACGCAATTGGAGCTAGTTTTTTCGGCATGTTAAACAGTTACTAGTTCGCGCCACACCATAGGATATAAAAAGTATTATATCCCCGGGTTGGGGACAAAAAAATAGGAGGACTAATAAAAGTCTTACGCCAGGAAGGTGATGTCTCAAAAGTGATAGCAGCAAAGCAAGCGGCCCAGTCAAGTATCTTTCTGTCTCGGACTGTCTTAGACTGTCCGCCCTTTGTCTGGGCTTCGTCCGGCGTCCCACTCGCGTCCCGCTAAGCGTTGGGGGCGGGGCTAAATAGGAGGAGCAGGGGGCGGGAAGAGACACCAGGTGCGCTGCGTTTGGCCGTGCGCGGAACCCTGGGTCTCGCAGTCCCGGCCCCTGTGTGGCGAACAGCAGTTAATCCAGGTAGGCGTCCAGTTCCTCCACAAGGCTAGCTCCCAAACAGCACAGGTTACATGAACAAGTTCACAGGACAAAAAGAACCGGAACCAGAGTCACGAGTCAGCTACAGCTACAAGCGGCACCCGTGAAGCTGGGGCCGCGAGCTGTTTAAAGGCAGTAATGCAGGGAGGAGCAGGGGGCGGGAAGAGACACCAGGTGCGCTGCGTTTGGCCGTGCGCGGAACCCTGGGTCTCGCAGTCCCGGCCCCTGTGTGGCGAACAGCAGTTAATCCAGGTAGGCGTCCAGTTCCTCCACAAGGCTAGCTCCCAAACAGCACAGGTTACATGAACAAGTTCACGGGACAAAAAGAACCGGAACCAGAGTCACGAGTCAGCTACAGCTACAAGCGGCACAGGGTAATGCATATTGTGGTGATATATAATGCAGACTATTACCAAGGGGTACTGTACTGACTGACACAGGGTCGCCGGGTTCACTTGGTCATGGCCTCTTCTCCACACCGCACTGCACCTCTCCTTTCCTGGGCGTATCACCCTTGCGGTTGCACGCCGGCTCACAGCCTTCCCCCTCAAATAGTGTTTCACCCCTCGCGGCTCCTCGCAATTCCTTGCAACTCCTCCGCGTCACTCTCCTCATGGCTCGCTGCTGGACTGTGTTTGGACTGTGGTTGAACTGCCCCCCGGCACACACCAGCTCTTCACCTCTCCTCTGTTCAAAATTTAAAGTAACTGGACCAGCGCTCCTTCTCGCCTTGGGTGCCAATTCCTCCTTGGTCCAGGTAATTTTCGCCTCTCTACTATTAGATGTCACTAATAACTGTCTATGTCTATCTTCTACTTGATCTACAAATTTCTTTTCTATGTCAGTTAACATACATGTTAAAGTGTGACGATGTGCATAAGCTGTATCTAATGTGACGGTAGGTATGAAATACTTTACCACACTATATTCCTGCTTGTAATATTCATTCTTATTCAGGTGCTTATAAGCTGGAACTTCTGAAAGCACCAATTCATATTTGGAAAAGTAATATTCATAATGACCCTTACTGTAAAACATACTAAGTAGCAAGCTCCATGTAATACCATATGTCAAAGGAAGATGGTGATAACAAATACCTTCCTCCACAGACGCAGGCAGCTGCATACACAACTAGCAATCTCTCACATTCATTGTGTTAACATACTCATATAGCAGCTTGGCGTAAGCATTAAGCGTGTAATCACTTTAGACAAATCAATGTGTAACATACAACTAGTCAGATCTAGCATAGCCTTTTCAGCTCCTACGATACCCTCTTTTGTGCTAGAAGTAACAGGTGTGGTTATCCCCTTCAATTCCACCCCTTCAACTTCTGCTTCATGTGAAAATTTTACAGACACAATAATAACTACCGCAATTATTATTTTCACTCCTACTATAAGTGTACCTATCACACACTTAGATCTATGATTAGAATTTCCAGACTCCATCTTCAATTGTCGGTTTAGCACAGCAAGAGGATTAACACAAAGTCTCTTTCTCTTTCTTTCTTCTTTGTCTGTTTAGCACAGCAGGAGGATTAACACAAAGGAGTATATTCGCAAGAACGTGCGCTAAACATCACCCAAAAATGCTCACGCACCTTTATACAGCGCCGCAATCGCGAGAAAATAACCCCAGTTCAACGTGGAAGTCACAACACCGCGGTACCATGCGATAGTTCACCAAAAAAGCTGCCAATGTCTGCGATAAGGCCTGGGTGTCAAATTCCGGTCCGCTCGCGGAATTTGGGTAATTTTGCGTTCCGCGGAAAATGCAAAATTGCCCAAAATTCTGTGGTCCGCGACTTCGAGAAATTTTTTGCTTGTTCGCGTTCTCAAATGCGTGTTTGCGACATATTTCCCCCCAGGCACGCAAACAGCAATTGCGAACAGTAAAAAAGCATCGCGAACAAGCAATTCCGCGCGTTCGCAGAATTTCGCCGTGTTCGCGGAGATTTCTTACCGTTTCGCGGAGATTTGCGTAACGAGATTACGCAAATTCCGCCCACCCCTTTCCGTGATACAACCATCAAGACGGAGAAAAAAACACAAACCGCAACACGAAAAAACATGCGATGGGCCAAAGTGTGATGATGAAATCAGCGATAAGCAGCGCCTGGTCTTCAACACACACATGGCAGGTAGGAAAAATCATTATAAAAGTAGAAAAAACACACAAACACAAACTGACCAACACCCAAGCACCATGGAGGCAGCTGGAGCAGGCACAGAGGACGAGCGCAACCCCACAAGCATCACTGACGACCAGCCTGGGACCTCAGGGACAGGGAAGGGCAAGGACAAGAAGAAGAGGAACACGAAGTTCAGTCCTCAGGAAAACAGGATCCTGATAACGGAGGTGATGGAACACCATCAACAACTGTTTGTCACCTCCAACGTGTCATTGGGCACCAAAAATGGAATATGGCAGGACATCGTGGACAAGGTGAATGCCGACGGGGAGCACAAGAGGTCAATGGACGAGGCCAAGAGGTGATGGATTGACATCAAGTCGAAGACCAAAGAGAAACTTGCAGCCAAACAGAAGGCAGCAATGCAGACTGGAGGTGGGAGCCCAGCACCGCAGCTCGTGCTGGATGACATGGAGGAGCTGGTTGTGAGAAGTTGGCCTGGTATATGATGCTCACTAGTTCTAGTGATCACCTTGTACCATGCCAACTTCTCACATTGGTGGCAGCGGTGGGATAGCTCGTGACCGACTCCTGGACGTCCTTGACCTCTTCGTGTCCACGTGGCTGCAGAGACAATCTTCACGACATCGCCTGTTTGCACCCGACATCGCCTGGTTCCTTCCTGGTTCCACGGTAGTCACTGGCTAGTGACTTTGAACATTGTCCCCTCTGCTTTCAGGTCTTCACCTCTTCAGATCCACCCTTGGATCCACCGGAACTCTTCACATCGAGCCGCCTGCAGCATCTTCAGCTCCAAGCACCATCGACCTGCGTGACGAAACCCGACACTACTTCGACCCGATGCACCCGCTTCCTGTGGGTGAGGTAACTCAGCAACGCCGGTGTTCCTACACTGGTACACACCTCTAGTGTCTGTGTCTAAAGTTTCATCCTTCTAGGTCACTCGGAAGGTTCCTTAATAACTAACTTTGTAACTTTTACGCACCATTGACATTGCATTGGTGCATGCGTGCACTTTCCGCACTGCACCCGAGTCCCGCGGGCCTTTCCCGACTTCATCACTGCTTGTCTCGAACAGCTCCAGCGATTCCCCAGGCCCTAGGCCTCTTCACTTTCCCCATAGTGGTTCTTATACCACTATTTTAGTATATGGTTTAGGTGGCCCCTAGGGCTCATCCATATTCGTGCAACTTTTGTATATTTAAACTGTGTTTTGTTTTAACGCATTTGCTTCTGTGCTCATAAAGAGTATAGGGGATAATTGTAGAAATAAATCTATATATATTTTCAATATATATCTGTGTGGTGTCCTTTCATTTGGTATTCAAGGGATTGTGTATGGTAAAACAGCTTGCTTCACATGCCTTTACAGAGTTTAGCCTAAGACTGCTTAGTCCATGCTACCCCTAGGATAGCTTGTCTATAAGGTTGACTTCACAACCTGCACCATAAGGGTTGCTTGGCATGGTACAAGGTGATCACTAGAACTAGTGAGCATCATATACCAGGCCAACTTCTCGCATTGGTGAGCAGCGAATTGGGATTTGAGCTTGCTGTTGTTTTACCATTACAATCTTTGAGAGTATCATTTGAAAGATCATACAGGTACCTGATAGGTACACTAAAACAAGACTAGTATACTTAAGTTCTACTGAACTTAGTTGTTGTAGAGGATAGGGAGTAGCACACCCTGACTACAACTACTAGATAGGTTTTGTAGGAAAACACAAGTGTAGGTAGATTGCAACACATCCACCACACTAGAGCAATGTCTGGAGCAGAGGGATCCGCTGGACCTATCTCTGTTGAGAGTGACCCTCCAAGGGCACCATCCAAATTTGCTATCTTTCCTTTTAAGGAACTGAGGCAGCTGTGTTCCATGAGAGGAATCAAAACAGGTCCTACTCCTACAGCAGGACACCTCAGAGAGCTTTTAGACCAGTCTGAAGCTCTAAAGAACTCCAAACCAGGCCCCTCAGGGACTGGTGATGGAGGTTCTCCTTCTGAAGAAGAAAACACTGATGCCCCTGCCCCTGTTATCCACATAGATGAGGAAGGCCAGGTCACTGGAGATACTCAGCCAGAGGATGAGGAAGAAGAGGAGGAGGAGGAGGAAAGTGGGTCTAATGATGAGAGAAATAGCCAGGTGTTAGTCAGCAGGCTTAACCAGGCTAACTTAAGCTTATTTGGGACTGAAGGTGGGTCCAACCCATTCAGACCCCCAAATGGACTTAACCAGGAGCATAGGAGGAGGAGGAATCACTCAGGTGAATCCAATACTTCCCATGTTTCTAGAGGTTCTCATGGCAACTCCAGAAGGGAGTTGACTAGCCCTCAGAGAAGGGAACATGAGGCCAAAATGAGAGAGGCTGAACTTAGGATCCAGAAGCAAGAATTAGAAGTTGCCCTGGCCAAAGAGAAACTTGCTAGAGCAAGGCAGCCTAGAGAGAGTGGATTAGGATCCACTAGTGGCAGCACTATCCCTAAGGATAAAGACAGGTCCTATGACAATAGAAACCTGAGTAAGATTGTGCCCCCCTACAAGGTTGGGGATGATATCCACAAATGGATGACTGCACTTGAGAGAGCCTGCAAAGTACAGCAGGTCCCTCAGGATCAGTGGGCAGCAATCTTGTGGCTCTCCTTTGAAGGTAGAGGCCGAGACAGACTCCTCACAGTTAGTGATGGGGATTCTAGAAACTACCTGGTCCTGAAGAGTGCTCTGATTGATGGGTTAGGCTTAACCACTGAACAGTACAGGTTAATGTTCAGAGATACCCAGAAGAGACAGACTCAGGACTGGTCTGAATTTGTTGAATGTGCCACTAAGGCTCTGGAGGGCTGGTTGCTGGGAAGTAAGGTTACAGACTATGAAGGATTGTACAATTTGCTTATGAGAGAACAGATTTTAAATAACTGTCAGAACCAGCAGTTGCATCAACATTTGGTTGACTCAGATCTAACCTCTCCCCAAGAATTGGGAAAGAGGGCAGACAAATGGGTTAGAAGCAGAGTTAAGCAAAAGAACCAGAACCAGAACCAGGGTGGTGACCAAAAGAAAACAGACCAGAAGGGTGGGGAGCAGAAAGCTAAAGACCAGAAGTCTTCAACAGGGCCCCAAACTAATACTGAGGGTGGGTCCCAAACTTCCAGGAAGAAGAAGAAAGAAGGTCAAAGAAAACCCTGGTGTAGCTTTTGCAAAAACACCACTCACTTGACAAGTGACTGTAAAAAGGGTGGAGCCCCCAACACTGCAGCCCCTAAGGCACCTGCACCCACTAGTACAGTTGGCAGTGTTGGTCCACAGACTAAGGGGGTAGTGGGTATCACCTTGGAAACTGATGGAGATTCTGGCCTAGTCAGAACTCCTACACAGGCTGTTCTGATCTGTGATGGGGAAATTGATTTCTCCCCTACTGTCAGTCCCAATAATTTGGGCAAGTACAGACAGACACCTTTGATTAACGAAAAAGTGGCTCAAGCATACAGGGACACATGTGCCAGTGTCACTATGGTGACGCCTAGCTTTGTGGACCCTGGACAGTACATACCAGGTGGTAATTACCTGGTGACCAATGCCAGCAATGTCACTACTACACATAGTGTGGCAATTGTTAACTTTTCCTGGGGAGGGGTAACTGGCCTAAAAAGAGTTGTGGTTAGTGCTGATCTCCCAGTAGAATGTTTGTTGGGCAATGACCTGGAGACCTCTCTATGGTCAGAAGTTGAGTACAGGACTCATGCAGAGATGTTAGGGATATCATCACATGTCCTTGCTGTGACCAGGTCACAGGCCAAAAAGTGCCTCTCTGAACCTCAGGCCTTGGATCCTGGAACAATGGACCAAGTACCTTCCAAGACAAGGAACAGGAGGGTAAAGGCTGTGCCATCCCAAATGCCTACAAGTGAGGATCAGCCTTCACAGGAAGATGATCTTGAGACCCCTGAAGGAACTGTCCCTATAGAGCTTGAACCTGATCAGGTTGAGTTTCTGGGGACAGGGGGACCTTCTAGGGCAGACTTGGGGCAGGCTCAGTTATCCTGTCCTTCTCTTGAACCCCTCAGACAGCAGGCTGCTGCTGAGGCTGCTGGGAATGCTCAAGGTACCCATAATGTCTATTGGGATGATGGGCTCCTTTATTCAGAGAGTAGAGACCCCAAGCCTGGTACAACCAGGAGGTTGGTCATACCTCTGCAATTTAGGGGCTTCCTTCTTACCTTGGCACACAATATTCCCTTAGCAGGACACCTAGGCCAGAAAAAAACATAGGACAGACTTGTCTGTCACTTTCACTGGCCTCACATGTCAGAAGATACAAAGGAGTTTTGTCGCTCCTGTGTAACCTGCCAAGCAAGTGGCAAAGCAGGTGGTACCACAAAGGCCCCCCTGATACCACTACCTGTGGTGGGGGTGCCCTTTGAAAGGGTAGGGATTGACATTGTTGGACCAATGGATCCCCCTACAGCATCTGGGCACAGATTCATACTGGTGGTGGTGGACCATGCCACCAGGTACCCAGAGGCAATTTCACTTAGGACCACAACAGCTCCTGTTGTGGCCAGGGCCTTACTTGGAGTTTTCTCCAGAGTGGGGTTTCCTAAGGAGGTAGTATCTGATAGAGGTGCAAACTTCATGTCAGGATACTTGACAGCTATGTGGAAGGAATGTGGTGTCAACTACACGTTCACCACTCCCTATCATCCACAATGCAATGGGCTTGTTGAAAGATTTAACAAGACCCTGAAGGGCATGATCAAAAGATTACCTGAAAAGCTCAGGCGAAGATGGGATATCCTTCTGCCCTGCCTTCTGTTTGCTTACAGAGAGGTCCCACAAAAGGGGGTTGGCTTCAGCCCCTTTGAATTGTTGTTTGGGCACCCTGTAAGAGGACCCCTATGTCTGGTGAGGGAAGGATGGGAGTTACCTCTCAAAAAGCCCAAACAAGACATAGTGGACTATGTACTTGGTCTCCGCTCCAGGATGGCTGAGTATATGGAGAAGGCATCCAAAAACCTTGAGGCTAGCCAGGAATTACAGAAAGCCTGGCATGACCAAAAGGCTGTCTTGACTGAGTACCAGCCTGGACAGAAAGTATGGGTGTTGAAGCCAGGGGCCCCAGCAGCACTCCAAGACAAATGGTCTGGACCCCATACAATCATTGAAAAGAAGGGAGAGGTTACCTACTTGGTGGACCTACGAACTCCCAGGAGCCCCCACAGGGTGCTCCATGTTAACAGGCTGAAAGCATATGTTGACAGGAGAGACATGGGCTTGCTCATGGCTACAGATGAGGGGCAGGAGGAAGAGAGTGACCCTCTCCCAGACCTGCTGACTCAGAATCCTGAGGATGGCTCAGTTGATGGTGTGGCCTTAGATGGCAGCCTCACTAAACATCAGCAATATGACTGTTGACAGGTTTTGCAGTCATACGGACATATGTTCTCCCTGACACCCAGTCAGACTAACTGGTGTACCCATGTGGTAGACACTGGTGATAGTCTTCCTGTAAAGAACAAAATTTACAGGCAGCCTGACCATGTCAGAGACTGTATCAAGGCTGAGGTGCAAACGATGCTGGAATTAGGTGTCATTGAGCCTTCAGAGAGCCCCTGGGCTAGCCCAGTGGTTCTGGTCCCCAAACCTCACACCAAAGATGGAAAGAGAGAGATGAGGTTCTGTGTGGATTACAGAGGACTCAATGCTGTCACCAGGACAGATGCACACCCTATTCCAAGGGCAGATGAGCTCATAGACAAATTGGCTTCTGCCAAGTATTTGAGCACATTTGACTTGACAGCTGGCTACTGGCAAATCAGGTTAGCTGAGGAGTCTAAAGCCAAGACAGCATTTTCTACCCCCAGTGGGCATTATCAGTTTGTGGTGATGCCATTTGGTTTGAAAAATGCACCTACCACCTTCCAAAGGTTGGTGAATCAAGTCCTTACTGGGTTGGATGACTTTTGTGCAGCATATCTGGACGATATTGCTGTCTTTAGCTCCACCTGGGAGGATCACCTGGTCTACCTGAAGGAAGTGCTAGAGGCTCTGCAAAAGGCAGGCCTCACTATCAAGGGAACCAAGTGCCAGATAGGGCAGAGTAAGGTTGTGTACTTGGCCCACCTTGTGGTTGGAGGCCAAGTTCAACCACTGGAGAGTAAGATTCAGACCATACAGGACTGGACTCCTCCAACTACCCAGACTCAGGTCAGAGCTTTCTTGGGCTTGACTGGGTACTACAGGAAGTTTGTTAAGAACTATGGGTCCATTGTGACTCCTCTTAATGATCTGACATCTAAGAAGATGCCCAAAAAGGTTCAGTGGACAGTAAGCTGTCAAAAGGCATTTGATGACCTGAAGAAGGCCATGTGCTCTGCACCTATCCTGAAGAGTCCTGACTACTCAAGAGAGTTTATTGTCCAAACAGATGCTTCTGAGTTGGGAGTGGGAGCTGTGCTTTCACAACTTAATGTAGATGGTCAAGACCAGCCCATTGCTTTCATTAGCAGAAGGCTGACCCCCAGAGAGAAACGTTGGTCAGCCATTGAGAGGGAGGCCTTTGCTGTGGTGTGGGCCCTGAAGAAGTTGAGACCATACTTGTTTGGCACTCACTTCAAGATTTAGACCGACCATAAGCCCCTCTTATGGCTTAATTAGATGAAGGGTGAAAACCCCAAACTGCTCAGGTGGTCCATTTCCCTACAGGGGATGGACTTTACAGTGGAGCACCGCCCAGGGACTGACCATGGTAATGCAGAGGATCTCTCCAGGTACTGCCACTTAGAACATGAAGACACAACTGGTCAAGGTTAGTCTAATGTCCCTGCGTTGGGGGGGGGGTTGTCTAGGAGAGTAGGGTCTGCTATCCTATGGTCACCCCAAATTTTTGCTTTTTTGCTTCACTGGTTTATGACTTAACGTGGCTGTGGGCATGCTAATCAGACCCACAGCCTGCTGTTCTCTCTCTAAATTGTTACCCATGTACTTTAGGTGCATAACGAAATTGGAACTGGTTCACCTTATTGGCCCCTGTAACAGTGTACCCAGGTACCCAGGGCATAAGTGCTTCCAAGGCCTACCAGGGGCTGCAGCACGTATTGTGCCACCCCTGGCCTGGCCTCCATATTTGACACAACTGGCTGATCACTCAGCTGGGGTAAGTCGGTGTAACCAACCCTTACTTACGTGTAGTATGCCTATACCTAACCTAAAATGGACACATATGTTCCTATCAGCCACTCCTATGGAAGGCCTCATCAATCCTGGAGGCAGAGTGCTTGGAAATATGTGAGGTGGTGCTCTGGCATGAGCTGAGCCTGTCTGCAGCTTTCGGAACCATGTCCTTTAGCTGTTTCATGATACTGCCATACCATATACTCTTAAGTGCATTATAATCCTCGCGGTTAAATGCTATCTTGGGTTTGGCTTTATCGAAACATGTCGAGTAAGGTGTCATACGAATTGGAATACTACCCCCTCGCCAGTTCTGGCGACGGGGGTAGCATTCCACCCTTCTAGAGGGACACGACTTGTACCTAACCTGAACCCCGGTTAAAGTTAAACAGAGCCTCAGCATCACAAAATGGATGCTGCCACCACAGACACAAGTCTGACCTCCTGTTGCTGGGAGTCCTTCCAGCGAGGGCAGCTTGGACAAAGGGTTTCCTGCCTTGGGAGGTGCTAGCACCACCCCAGACAGGATTTTGTGTATTGGGTAGGACAGGGCTGAATAGAATCAGACATGCCTGGGGCACACAAGGTGTCCCTGTGCATAGGACAGTTCAAACCGGTGCTGGGGCCTTCCAGCCCCAGTCCTGGCGTGAACTGGACAAAGGAAAGGGGGTGTAACCACTCCCCTTCCTGGTCCCACCCGGAGGAGGGACCTAGTAGGTGATCCGGCCCCCAGAATTGGAATAAGAGTGGGAGCTGTGTCCTGAGACTTCAGATCATCCTGAATCAACTTGAAACTAAGAAGACGACTGGACTTCGACATTCTGCTGCACAGAAGACTGAAGAGCATCTCCCTTGTGGCCTAGGAGTGGCCACCCTCTGAACACAGGCACCATCCAGCAACTCGACGTCTGCTTTGCCGCCGCCTCCCGCCGGAGCCCGAGCCCAGAGCCTGACAAGACCCAGACTCCCAGACATCTCACAGCCCGATCCACAGTCCCTGCAAAGAAGAGACCCGTGGAGGCATCGAGAGACGTGGAACCGGACCTCTTGAAAGACCCCCGAGAAGCTGACTGCACAGCATCCGAGGCACCCTCGATGCTGTGCTTTGGGGTTTGAGAAGCCCCAACCTCGAGCAGCCCTTGCACCGAAGATCAGCCCCCCAGCATCTCCACGATCTGCGTGGGGCCATTTTGCACTGTGCCACTCGACGCGCCATCCCGGCCACTTGCCACGCGACTAGCGGACATCTTGGTGACGAAATCGATGAACTACACCGCTGGTCTGGTTGCTCCAGACTGGCTCTTGCTCCCCTAAAAAGGAGCACCCGCACTGACCTTGCTGGTCCGAGTAAGAAGCTTGAATCACTTCCTGCGTGGCTTGCTTTAGCCAAGGCCTGTTTGCTCCAATCAAGTTGCCGACACCGCCATCAGCGAGAGCCTGTGTGGGACAGCTCGTGACCGACTCCTGGACGTCCTTGACCTCTTCGTGTCCACGTGGCTGCAGAGACAATCTTCACGACATCGCCTGTTTGCACCCGACATCGCCTGGTTCCTTCCTGGTTCCACGGTAGTCACTGGCTAGTGACTTTGAACATTGTCCCCTCTGCTTTCAGGTCTTCACCTCTTCAGATCCACCCTTGTATCCACCGGAACTCTTCACATCGAGCCGCCTGCAGCATCTTCAGCTCCAAGCACCATCGACCCGCGGGACGAAACCCGACACTACTTCGACCCTATGCACCCGCTTCCTGTGGGTGAGGTAACTCAGCAACGCCGGTGTTCCTACACTGGTACACACCTCTAGTGTCTGTGTCTAAAGGTTCATCCTTCTAGGTCACTCGGAAGGTTCCTTAATAACTATCTTTGTAACTTTTACGCACCATTGACATTGCATTGGTGCATGCGTGCACTTTCCGCACTGCACCCGAGTCCCGCGGGCCTTTCCCGACTTCATCACTGCTAGTCTCGAACAGCTCCAGCGATTCCCCAGGCCCTAGGCCTCTTCACTTTCCCCATAGTGGTTCTTATACCACTATTTTAGTATATGGTTTAGGTGGCCCCCAGGGCTCATCCATATTCGTGCAACTTTTGTATATTTAAACTGTGTTTTTTGTTTTAACGCATTTGCTTCTGTGCTCATAAAGAGTATAGGGGATAATTGTAGAAATAAATCTATATATATTTTCAATATATATCTGTGTGGTGTCCTTTCATTTGGTATTCAAGGGATTGTGTATGGTAAAACAGCTTGCTTCACATGCCTTTACAGAGTTTAGCCTAAGACTGCTTAGATAATGCTACTCCTAGGATAGCTTGTCTATAAAGTTGACTTCACAACCTGCACCATAAGGGTTGCTTGGCATGGTACAAGGTGATCACTAGAAATAGAACTAGTGAGCATCATATACCAGGCCAACTTCTCACACTGGAGTCGACAGTCATCAGTGTGGAGAGTGTGTCCAGAGTCGGGGGACCGGACACTGCTCGACAGGACACAACACAACCGCAACAGGGTGAGTGACTACCAGGTACTGAGGGGATGGGTAGAGAGGCCCACAATGGCACACGTGCACAATCAAGCAGAGCACAGTGCACACCCACAATGATTCTGGGTCATGGCCCTGATCTACATACTGTCACAATGTACAATGCCATGCTGTCTGTATGTCAACATGTTCCATGCGGCCAGATACATGTGGACATATTGTAATACACCATCGCCCCGTCACATTGCAGAGGCACCGTCAACACCCCCTCCACAGCAGTCCCAGCCACTCTTCACTGATGACGAGGAGGACAACCCCAGCATCGACACCAAGCCCTCCAAAACATCATGGACATGATCCGCGACTCACCTCCAAGATCAGAACAGCCCAGCTGCATTGAGGAGACCCCGCCCACTACCCAAACCACCCAGCAGGAGGCACCCACAGCCACAACAGTCTCCCAAGACCACCGGAAACAAACCGTTGCCTTGCAACACCTTGCACTGGAGGGCCAGAGGGAAGCGGCTGAGTAGGTACGGGTGGGGTTCGGCCTCATGGATACCAAACTGGACACCATCCATGTGTGTCTAGGTCCCATGAGGTACCAGCTCCAGTTCCTAACGGACACCCACGGCCCACTCCATGGTCTCCAATGAGCCCTGACTGACATCGCTGGAGTCAAGATGCGGAGAGAAGACCACCTGTCCGCTCAGACTGGCTCCAGCGATTCCAGCCATGAGCTGGCACACATGCAGAGGCTCATGGAGGACATGGTGCGGATGGAGGTGGAAAGGATGGCAGCCACCACTGCACATCAGTGAAATATAGCTGGGATCTACCATGCCCTACAGACCCTCATCATGGCATTGCTGCCACAAGGCATGGCGCTGATGAATGCTGCTGCCCTCACGCCGTCCACATCTCTGCCCCCACATCTCTGCCCCCTGGTGTGTCAGTGCCTCTTAGTGCAGCAGGCGTATCCACTCCGGCACCTGGTGTGTCAGTGCCACACAGTGCGGCCGACAATCCTCCTCCCGCCCCTGATGTGTCAGTGCCACACAGTGCTGCAACATGCACAGGTGGGGCAGAGCACTCATCCGAGGACGAGGACATGACTGGGATTGTTGTCAGAAGGAGGCATTGGCATTCATTTCCGCCACCTAGCCTGTTTCTGCTTGGTGCTGCACATGGCCCCATGACCTTCCAGTGGCCCCCGATACACTCCGCTGCACACACCTTGGACCACGACATGGACTGTCATATCATGTTTGATGACAATGACATGGCGACCAGACTGCAGACTCTACCCTTCCTCTTCCGCAGTGCTTGACATCCCTGGAAGGACTCTAGCTGGACCTCCATGGGCCCATATTGTGTAGTGTGCTTGGCATGGCCCTGCACCTCTGCAGCTGCAACACTACACTGGATGTGCAATGAACATCCAGTACCGCACTGCTGTGTCATGTCTTTCATCATCCATGTATGAATGTGTGGATGAATGTAGGAACAGTGATTCCCCTTATGTCAATGATGCCCATTTAGTGGGATGCCAGTCACAGTGTGCTATATTGCCTATTTTGTTCCGTGTACCGTGGACATTGCAACAGGGAGACACGCATTAGTCACTTCCTTATCCGGACATGGACTGAACCAACGCCCAGAGATCCCAAGTCATTGTTGCAAGCCCTGTGCTGGTACGGCGTACATCAGGCCAGACCACTCTGCCTATTCTCCGAGGGGGGGGCCACATAGCTACCTATCGCAGGCATACACGCTGGTGGTGTGCAGGTCACTGGTCTAGTTGTCAGCATGTCATGGCCACTCCCTGAGGGCAGGTCTGCACACACACCATGACCATGCAGATGTAAGGGGCCGACATCACATTCCCCTCTGCCGGTGGTGACTGGATGACGGACGCTCCAAGGGGCTCAATCATAAAGGGCCCATGAGATGTTGCGCACAGGGTTAGTGGCACCCGAAGCCTTGCGACTGTCACGGACCTTCCACCACGTGGCGCTGACTTGTGTTGCACAGGGTTGGTGGCACCCAAAGCCTTGCGGCCGTCACGGGCCTACCACCATGTGGCGCTGACTTGTGTTGCACAGGGTTAGTAGCACCGAGCTAGCTGAGCGGGTGTGTAGCCTGCGATGATGAAATGTGCACTGATGAGGTCTCCGCCATTGATGACTCAGTACTCAGCGTCATGTGTGGGACCTGCTGGTCTGCGGGGCAGACACGAATGATGTGGACTATGCAGTGGTGGTGGGACCGAGGCCTGGAGCTTGCATGAGCATGTGGTGTGCCTACTGGAGGACACACCGGCGGAAGCAGTTGAGCAGTGGGGCCTCTGTGCGCAGGGGTGGCAGTGTCTCTCTCTCTCTCTCTCTCTCCCTTCCTTTCCTTTCCTCTCTCTCTCTATCTCACTCCCTTCCTTTCCTTCCCTCTCTTTCTCTCTCTGGCTCTTTCCTTCTCTGTTTCTCCTTGTCTCGCTCCTTTGATGTGCGCATGACACACGTCCTGATTTTGTGCTTTGTTTTCCAGGCTGTGACTTTGAGGTTGTCCCTGATGGATCCGACAGGAGCATTACGCATTGTTGTTTTGTGCAGTATTTCAATAAAGCTTTTGGTTGTGACTTCAGTGCTGTGTGACTGTTTTTCGTTCTTCTGGCCACACATGTGTGTATTTATTTTGACAATGTGTGTCATCATGCGTTTTATGTGTCTCTTGTGTCTTGCACAGTATGTGTATCTCTGGGGGGTTTAGGGGCAGGGGGAAGCTGGGGGTGGTCGCTGCAAATGTTGTGGCCCTCATGGGTATCGGTGCTGCATGGTCATTGTCTCCAT
This sequence comes from Lissotriton helveticus, assembly GCF_964261635.1. Classification (NCBI taxonomy): domain Eukaryota; kingdom Metazoa; phylum Chordata; class Amphibia; order Caudata; family Salamandridae; genus Lissotriton; species Lissotriton helveticus. The sequence continues at coordinate 1,088,406,097 of NC_136068.1, forward strand.
GGCATCTGTGGGTCTTCAGGTGTGACTCTTAACTGGGCTCCCATCATGCTGTGGGTAGTCGTCCTGCTTAGCACCAGCAGAAGGCAGGTGTTAATTCCCTGCTGCTACAGCAGCTTATTGCCTGTTTTTGTGGTGCTTCGCAGATCTGGCATTTCATTGTGAAAGTGGTGTTGTGGTTTTTTCATGTGTTTTTGCATTGGAACGCCTACTCTGCATCTCATTAGGGTTAGTTGTTGGTGTCCACAGTGGAGATACATTTTGGGGCAGTTATTGCGGAAATACTGGCGATGTCCGCAGTTTGCACCAGCTTGTGAATGGGGTGTTAAATCTATCTCCACTTTTGATGCGGCAAGGTGGGGATAAATAGGAGATGTGTCCTTTGAATACCCTCCAAAGTCTCTTTCTCTGTCTCGGTTTTGCTGTTAACCAGTTCAAATACAGTTTGTTGAAGTTCTGGAAATCAATTCACAGTTCGTTCTTCTTTTATTTACACAGTTCAAAAAGACTTCCTTAGCCCTCTTTCATCTTTTACGGAAAGATCCTTAAATTTATTTTTCTTTCACTCGGGCCTAGGTTATCTTCTTTAAAGCAAGATTATTTACAGTTCACAGTTCAATCAACAGTCTCCTTTAAGCTCAGAACCAACTATGACCCATTGCAAAATCTCAAGAATAACAGCTGTAATTTCCCGAGCTGGTGGCTGACAAGTTGGAAAGGACAAATCTCACAGAATCAAAACTCACACTCTGCTCAAGATTCGAGGTCTTGGTACTGTTACTGTTAACACCCTCTCTGTTTCTAGGCCAGGGACTATCAGATCAATATCAATTTTCAGACCTCAGCCTCCTGGTCCCCCCTGTGACCAGATAAGTCCACTGTGGAGCAGCGTATCTCTGACAAGGCACTCTCGATCTTCTCGGGCTCCCTTGCTCTTGGTCTTCATCACTAAGCTCCAATTCAGACATCTCAGACACAGGAGCAAGATTTCTTTCAGGGGACAATCTCAGATCTAACCTCCTTTGTCTCCCAGGCCAGGATTCGACTGCAAGTTCTGCTCTTCTCCTCTGCACCTGACCCCCTTGCGCACCAGTTCTTTCAGCTGAGTCTGACTCTACACCACACGCAACGTTAGTCACCCTCATAGTCAAAACCTGGGCCTTGCATAGCGTGACCCCCCTCAGCTTGCTCTGGTGGGCCACCAGCTTTGGCAGCAAGCCTCACAGCTTGGCTTGTCCCGTCCGGTGGCCTCGGAACCACAGCTGGATTTTCTTCTGGGACAGTAGCTATTTCTTCCAAGGGTCCTGAAACTCTGTGGGTGTGGGAGGTGTGTATCCAGTTTGGCAAGCCTCTGCACTTCACATCTGTATTTTTCACCAATATCACTTAAATGGACCTTTCCAACGGGTGTCAAAGCAACACTTCCTCACACGCTTGCAAATGAGCACCGAGTCACCCGGGCACAAGTCATGGCACAGGCCCTTCAAGGTCGGGGTAGTCGCAGCTTCAACCTGGTGAGACACAGAATGGATCACGTCAGCCAGTCCTTTACAATAATCAAGGATCAAATCATCTGTGATGTTTATCAAGGCTGTAGACGGCACTGCAGGCAAATGCATCACCCTCCCCATCAAGATCTCATGAGGCGAGAGACCTGCCCTCCTGTCAGGGATACTATGGATACTCATCAACAGAGGGGAGTCTGCTGTAGCCTTACTTACCACAGCACGTCAGGTCTTACAGCCAATTAGGGGCTGTTAGGGCCGATATTTTCCTGTGGCCGCCATCTTGGGGGTAGGACGCCGGTTGCGCTCTAGCAGCCTGGCTCCCCTGACCTCTCTGCTATAAAAGGCTGCCTTAGTTGCGCGTTCTCTGCTGTAATAGTGACTAAAACTTCCTGAGGCGGTAGCCGGGAAGCGCAAAGGCATTTTTACTAATATTGGAACGTAACATTTTAAATATTGCTGCTTGTCAAATGTGAAATCGCATTTGTAATTTTATTTGTGTCATTGCCGAGGGGACTCTGCTGTAGCCTTACTTACCACAGCACGTCAGGTCTTACAGCCGATTAGGGGCTGTTAGGGCCGATATTTTCCTGTGGCCGCCATCTTGGGGGTAGAACGCCGGTTGCGCTCTAGCAGCCTGGCTCCTCCTGACCTTTTCCGGTATAAATGACTACACTTGTCCGTCCGCGCAGTGGGCGCGCCGGCGGCGCGCCAAAGGCGCGCCAAAGGCAAGCCCGTCTGCGCCCGTCCGCGCCAGGATGGGGCCCGGGGCCAGTCCTCCTGCCCAAAACCATTCCATCAACAAATTGTGCTACCATAGTGCAACGCTGCTATCCCTTCGCCCGCAGGTCAGTTGCCAGTGCACTCAATTCTCATTCTATGATGCTCCTAATCCCTGTATCAAGACATGTACTCACTTTTCTTTTACAATAGATACTACTTTTAGTACTAATGAAATTCATCTTCCATCAGGACAGAAAAACAAATACTACATTAAGGCGGCACTTATTAATGCCAGATTAATGTATAAACACAAAGAAGAAATAGCTGAATTAATTAGTACCAACAATTTGGATCTGCTGTTTATTACGGAAACTTGGGCTAACCCTTCATCAGATCCAGACTTGGTAATAGCAGAACCAGAAGGTTATAATATCCTGAGACAGGACAGGGCTCTTAAAATAGGTGGAGGAATAGCTATAATACATCGTCAAAATTTGGTAGCCATCATAAGTCAAGTCCCTACCTCTACCTGTGAGGCCATGCTCTTTTCAATTGCCTTGGGACCATCACAACGCTTTAAAGGCATTCTGTTATATCGGCCACCGGGTGCTAAAGCCCAATTTTTAGCTTTTATTTCCGATATTATGGAATCCCTAGCGACAGATAATACCACCAGTATATTGGGTGATTTTAATTTTCCTCTTGAGGACCTGGCCGATAGAGACACAATCACTCTTCTTTCAGATCTTCGATCCCTGGGTCTTACACAACGGGTTCTTAAAAGTACCCACGATGCAGGTCATACGTTGGACGGACTGTTTACAAATGAGGGAAATGTTAAAATCCAAAATGTACTACCCCTGACTTGGTCAGACCACCACGTAATCATATTTGAAATTCCCATAGATTGTCCACCCCCTGTTCAAAGGGTGATACATACTAATAACATGATCAAATCATGGAAGGAGATTGATAACCAACAGTTTACCAATCTCCTAATTACATCAAACCACGATAGGCTAGATGACCCCAATTTAGCTGCAGAAGCATATACCCATTGGTTAACAAATGCTATCAATGAGACCGTTCCTACTAAATCATTGTCGAATAATCGAAGGACTCCATCTGCCTCATGGTTTACTAGTGCCCTTAGAGAGCAAAGACAGATATGTAGGAACCGGGAAAGGCAGTGGAGGAAAGCATATTTGCCAGAAAGGAAGGCAATATATAAAAAAGAACTTGTGATATACAAACAGATGATTATTAAAGAAAAGAGTGCCTATTATTCAGCTCAAATAGAAAAAGTTAAAAATTCTAATAGGCAACTTTTTCAAGTTGTTAACAAGTTGTCTAAATTACCTTTGCAAACAACCCCGCCACTTACCCAAGATTTCTGCAATCATTTGGCCGATCACTTCTATGGGAAAGTTAATGATATATATACCAACTTCTCATCCCATACTAATAAATGTTCCTTGGTCCCTCTCACCAATGAACCCAAGTCTACATTTAAGACCTTTCAAAAGGTTGAAATGTCTCTAGTCAAGGAAATCATGGCTCTAGTAAAATCTGGATCAGTTAGGGACCCATGTCCACCAGCCAATCTTGCTCCTGTGGCAGATATTATAGCTGCTTCTCTTACTGAAATATTTAATTCAATGTTCCTTACTGGTATTTATCCTGCCATCTGGAAAAACACCTTATTGAAACCTCTCCTAAAAAAATCTGACTTAGACCCGGAGGATGTCAAAAATTATAGACCAATCGCTAGCTTGCCTTTTGCAGGTAAGGTGGTAGAAAAACTGATCAATACTTAAATTTCCCAGTACATTGAACATCATTCTTTACTGGACGACACCCAATTTGGCTTTCGCCAAGGGCACAGTACAGAGACAGCTTTGATCAAGGCCACAGACGAAATAAGAACAATTCTGGATCAGGGCGGGTCAGCTGTGTTGATCTTGCTGGACCTATCAGCGGCCTTTGACACGGTCGATCATAACATCCTGATCGACCGTGTCAATGCCATGGGCATTCAGGATAAAGCGGGCGATTTGCTGCTTTCCTTTCTCTCCGATCTCTCACAAACGGTAACGTTGGGCAATTATCACTCTGCCCAAATGACCTTACCATGTGGTGTCCCGCAAGGCTCATCCCTGAGTCCATTGCTATTCAATATCTATGTGATGGACCTAGCAAGGATCATCAAGCTACATGGGATGAGCCTAACATCCTATGCTGATGATACCCAATTGGTGTTAGCGATAAAAAACAATGGAGAGAGAGTAGCAGCCATTTTCCAACTAGGTATGCTTGCCATCAGCAAATGGATGGCAGAAAACTGCCTTAAGCTTAACTCCGATAAAACGGAGGTTATGACTTTTGGCAAACTCCATCCGATCTGGTCCAGCTCCTGGTGGCCTGCTGATATAGGTTCCCCTCCTAATCCAGTTGCTAAGGTGAAAAATCTTGGAGTTATTCTGGATGAAAAGCTTACGCTTGCTGCTCATGCAAATACCATTGCATCTGCTTCCTTCTATAAAATTAAAATCATTAAAAAGATCTTGCCTTGCTTACCTCCCTGTTCAGGCAGAACATTGATCACTGCCTTTGTAATGTCCTCACTGGACTATTGTAATGGGCTGTTTATGAACACCCAACAGAAAGTGATTCGGAAGTTGTAATCGGTGCAGAATGCAGCTGCCAGAATGCTCTCAGCCACACCTAAGTTTATGCCTATCGCCCATGTAATAAAAAGCTACCACTGGCTTACTGTGAAGAACAGAATAAAGTTTAAGGCTTTGTGCATTGCTTATAAAGCAACCCGCAACCAAGGACCTCGCATTCTTCTAAATGCCCTGTCACTTCATGTCCCCAATAGACCGCTTCGGTCCGCTAATGCCTTCCTGATGTCCGTGCCTAGAACCAGAACGGTTTCTTGGGGTGACAGACGTTTTGTGGTGTCTACTGCAAAACTATGGAACTCATTGGACTTGGAGATACGATCGTCCCAATCTTTGATGATTTTTCGTAGAAAAAATCAAAACATGGCTATTTAAACAATGGCTCCCCGTCGCATCTCCTCTAGAGTCTTAGCTTACTGTTACTAGCGCCGAGACGCCTTCGGGCATTTGTGCGCTTTACAAGTTTCATAAATAAATAAACACTAAGGGCAATGCATCAGGCCATTTCAAAGACGTGGAGGAACACACTTTTGCCATTCTCAACTTGAGAGTTCCATTGATTTGCTCCACATTTCCAGGTGCCTCTGGCCTGTAGCTACAATGCAGTCTCTGATCAACTTGTAAGGCAGCGCAAAGCATCCTCATAATCACACTATGGAAATGTGTTCCTCTATCCGACTCCAATTAGGTTGGAAATCTGAACCGCAGTATTATTACCTAAGCAATAACTTTGCTACTATGAGACTATCATACCTCCTTGTTGGATAAGCTTCCACCCATCGTGAGAAAACACACACCACAACCAAGATGTACCTCAATCCATTGCATCTTGGCATTTCAATGAAATCAAGCTGCATTCTAATGAAGGGGTCCCCTGATCTTCCAATGTGACTCAATGCAACCACAGTCTTTTTCCCAGCATTCATTTGTTGACACGTAAAACACACCTGTGACACCCTGCTTCAGCAAAGGCACAAAAACGTGTATTAAACCACGTCTGCCTGAACACCCACAGCATGGCATCCCTTCCAATGTGAACTGCACCATGAATCTTCCTTGCCATAGGGCTCAGTAAGTTATCTGGCAACACTGCTCGACCATCAGTTGAAACCCAAATTCCACCATCTCTTTTCTCGCAACCTGATTTGATCCAACCAGCTTCCTCCTGTCCTGACACTTCTCCCTGCAGGCACTTGAGCTCGTCCCAAGTGTATGCTATGGCTAACATTATGCTTAGCTCTGTTCTTTCTGTGCTCTCTCCATTATATTCTCCTGTGAAAATGCACCCTTGTTCAGCACAGAAACTTGCAACTTCGTCTGCATACCTATACACAAGCGTGACAAAGTCCCCCCCTTCCAACCTCCCGTGGGCGGCACATTTAACCACTGCAATTTCTTTTGGACGTTGCAAAGCTTCTAACAACTGTCTCACATACTCACCATTTCTGATCAGGGATCCTGATGACGTTAAAAATCCCCTCTGCGACCATAACTGTCTGAAGTCATGAACTACACCAATCTGTACTGGCTATCGGTGTAGATGGTGACTGATTTGATCTGCTACCCAGCAGGCACATGTAAGAACAATATTTCAGCCACTTGTGTGGAGCATACTCCCAGTGAACAAGCAGCTTCCACAACTCCAGAAATGGTGCATACAGCAAATGCTGTTCTCCGATGACCCCATTGTCCCTTAAACATGAACCATCTGCAAAGAATATCTCATCAGATTGGGGAAGAGGTTCATCGACAATGTCAGTTCTTGGTTTGGTGCAAAGTTCAGTCACATCGAGACAGTCATCGTCCTCACAATCTTCATCATCAACATTTGGTAAAGGCATCAAAGTAGGGGGATTCAATACAGAAAATCTTTTTAGAGTCACATTCTCTGAGGCAAGTATGACCTGCTTATAGCGTTAGTCTGCTATTTGTCAAATGGTGTGTCATCAGAAGCTCAACGAGTGTGGAGCATAAACAGCAATGACCCATCACAATGCTTTCACACCTTTCAATGCTGACACCTGTTGCAGCAACAGATTTGAGACATCCAGGCAATGCTGAAGCTACCAGATCTAGGGTAGGCAACTGGTCTACGGATACCTCCATGAGTCGCTGTGAGTACTGATAGTGCGCAACCCTCTCTCTCACAGCAAAACAGTGAGAAGGACTTGTTGTAATCAGGCATTCCTAAAGCCGGAGTACGACAAAGGCTTTCTCTCAGCTCCAAGAAGGCAACCAAACAGTCATTATCCCATGGTACTGGATCACTCACATCCTTGTGCGTCAACCTCTGTAAAGGCTTCACCTTCAATGAAAGGTTGGGGATCCACTGATGACAATACCCAACCATTCCCAGAAACATCCTGACTTCTTTTTGTGTTGTAGGTGCAGTCATGTTCATGATCACCTCAATTCTGTCTAGTGACACCTTCCTCTTGCCTTTTTCAATATGATGACCCAAATACTGAACCTCAGTCTGACAGTACAGTAGCTTGCTCGGGGGCACCTTGTGTCCGTTCTCTGTTAGATGATTTAACAAGGCAACAGTATCAATTCTGCAAGCATCTTCTGTTTAGACGCAATCAAGAGGGCATCAATATACTGCACAAGAATCGAATTCTGTACCAGTACGAGACTCCCAAGATTCTTCTTCAAAATCTGATTGAAAATCGATGGACTCTCTGTATACCCTTGGGGGATACGATACCATGTAACACACGGAAAGCAAATGCAAATTGTCTTTCCTCGTGCAAGGGTATAGAAAAGAATTCCTGGCATAGGTCAATCACTGTGAACCACTCTGCTTCACACAGCATCTGAAATAAGATCACTGATGGATTCGGTACCACAGGACAACATGGAATTACAATCGTGCCGACCCTTCGCAGGTCCTGCACAATTCTAAACTTCCTACTTGGCTTCTGCAATCCCAATATAGGGGAATTACATGGGCTCCCCATTATCTCTCTCAATATTCCCTGCTCGATCATTGACTCAATTACAAGCTTAATTCCTGCCACCGTTTTCGGCGTCAGATTGTACTGGGGCATTCTTAGGAATTCAGAGTTTGGCTTGACCTGAATCTTAACTGTCTCAACCCCTTTTATCAACCCTATCTCTTCCTCTGTGAAATCCCATACTACCAAGGAGATTGAATCCCTCAAATGGAGTGGCAAGTCCTCGACTGTCAACACAGGGAACATCTCTATGCAGAGATTCTGGTTCGCCAATTTGAATGCAATGTCATCATCATTAGTCTGTAACTCCACTCCTTTGGGCGGGCAATAGATGCTGCAGTTCAATTTACACAAGAGATTATGACCCAATAAGCAGACTGGAATCAAATCCCATACCACAAATTGGTGTCTATCATGAAAGGTTCCCATTCTTACAGGTAGCTCATCCGTCAATGAATTGATCATGCTCATATTTGCAACTCCTACAACTTGGATTGATTGTCCCGAGAGGGTTAGGTTTGGGACTACTGCAGATCTTACAGTAGAATGGGTAGCACCAGTATCAATCAAAAAGGTGATGGGGTGACCGTCAACATCTTCCTCTACATACGGTCCTCTTGCCAAGAGTACAGTCTTCCTCCCACCCAGGCTCCGTCATTGTAATGGGTCTGAAACAAACTCATCGAATGACTCGATGAGTGGCATCTGCTGATACATTTGGTTTGCTATTATTCTCTCTCCCTTCATCCCTTCACTCTGTGACTCCCCTTCACTCACTCTCAGTCATCTTCCATTCCTCCTTCTTGTAAATGCATCCTCAATCAGACTCCTTTCCCTCTTAGTCATTCCCTTTTTACTTACTCCTCTTTCCTGATTTAGTTTTGCTAACTCACATTCTTTTAGTATCTTTCTTACCTTCAGTTTATTTCTCTCTTCTTCTCTTCCTCTCTGTCACTGAATGTATCTGCCTTACTCTTAGTAATTTGCTCTCCTTCTATTTCTTTTTCTCTCTTTTTGTCCTTCTACATTACTTTATTTCCCTTTCTGTGTCCTTCACTCTTACTTTATTTCTTAGTACACTTTTATGATTTTTTTTTTGTAAATTTTTTATTTTGATTTAAACAGTGTAAAAACATGACACGGGCCCCCGAGGTGCCACACATTCCCTCGCACAGGAGGACAGTTTATCTTAGCATCATTGGCGTAAGGTCCGTGCAGTAACACAAGTACATAATCAAGGTCAAAGTTCTTAGGTCAGTAGACCACGTAGCTCTGCAATGATGACAAAAAGGTTAAGACCACTGAGTGGCTTGTAAGTAGAGTACCCTGTACAGAAATGCATGGAGTAGTGTGCCCTGCATTATGCATCCCAGAGGCCCAAGAACAAAGTAACAGAAACCGCCCCCCCCTCCCCATCCACCCCCTCCCTCCCCATGGTGGTGATTCATTCGCTCCAACTGCCATTCCATCATTCACTCTAGAGTTGAAAGAGGTGTAGTGATCGTAAGGAGGCGGGACACACAGCTGATGGTAACCCTTTAGAAAGAAAGGTAACCAGCGGGCCCCACTGAAATTGAAAGTTCTTGAAGTTACCCAGGAAGATGTCCGCCAGTCTTTCCATACTCAAAAGCCTCCAGAGCCGTGCGTGCCACAAGGAGATTGCTGGTGCCCCCTTTTGTTTCCAAGCGGCAGCTAACGTGAGCTTGGCAGCTCCTAGGCAGAGCCACAAGATCTTCTTGTCCGCTCGAGTCTGGTATTCCAGGCCAGGTTACCGCAGGCCCAGCAAGACAGAGGCGATGGAATTCTCGATGGGATAGCGAAGAATGTCCTTGATATGGGAGAGAATTTCCTCCCAATAAGGCCGAATCACTGGGCAGTCCCACCATATGTGGCGGAAGTCTCCAAGGAGCCCACAACCCCTCCAGCATTAGTCGGACGTGGCCGGGTATATGTGATGGAGCCGAGCCGGGCAGAGATACCAAAGCATAAGTGTCTTAAGATGCGCTTCCCTTAGATGTAGGGAATGATTAAACGCAGTCAGATCCCGCCACAGTGCAGACCATTCGGTATCAGAGATATCTCTCCCCACCATTCCCTCCCACTGTTCCATGTAACGAGGCCGGGGCGCCACAGCGGATCGAAGCAAGAGCTGGTACAGGAAGGAGATAGTGCCCTTCATGGCAGATGTCCGCAGCAAGAAGGCCTCAAATGATGATAGTGGTCTGGTAGCCGCCTCCCGTATTCCAGGCGACGTAGCCCAGTGGAGCAATTGTACGTGGTGATATCGTTCAGTCTGGGGGATCCCATAGTCCAGTGTACAATTAGCAAAGGAGAGAGGATCCTGCCCATGAAACAGATGGGTCAGTGCTCTACAGCCCCCCTCCCTCCAAGCATCAAAGGGGCCCTCTCGGAGCGCTGGTGGGAAAGCCGGATTGAAATGTATGGGTGTGAAAGGTGAGGGAAATGTAGTCCATCTCTCGTCCGAAGCTAGCGAGTCCCAGACCTTCAACGTCGTCCCCGTCGGGGTGCTAATATAAGCGTTAAGAGGGCGGTCTTTTTTTGGTTTCCACGCCAAGTCCCAGACTGACCTACCCGATACGCTCCGGTCCATGTGAAGCCAGTGCTTCTCTGACGTTTGCTGCGACCACTCCACTAGCACCCTCAGTTGTGCCGCTTTATAATAAAGCTGCAGGTCCGGAAGTCCAACTCCTCCCTCAGATTTTGGTCTACGCAAGACCGTAAAGGGGAGACGACCCCGCCCCTCTTGCCATACAAAGCGCAATATCTGAGTCTTGAGGCGTCGAAAGAAATCGCTATCCAGTGGGATGGGTAGCGCCTGGAATAAATATAGATATTTGGGAAGGAGAACCATCTTTACAGAATGAACCCTGCCCAACCAGGACAGAAATTAAGGTTTCCACTTGTCCATTTCAGTTCGTGTTGTCGCTAATAGAGGGGGGAAGTTGGCCGAGAACAGCCCACCCACCGTCGAAGTCAAGTGGACCCCCAAGTAAACAATCGAACTGGCGGCCCATGCTAAGGGCGTCAAAGGACGCAACCGCTCCACCTCCGTCTGCGACAGGGTGAGATTCAGGACATATGACTTACTATAGTTGACCTTGAAACCGGCCACCGCCTCAAATTGCAGTAAGGCCTCCCTGATGCATGGCAACGAGTGTTCCGGGTCCGCCACCGATAGTAGAACGTCGTCTGCGAAGAGCGTGATTTTATGTTGTTCTCCCGCGAAAGGGATGCCCCGGATCCCCTCGTTCTCACGTACCGCCAATGCTAAAGGTTCAATGCTCAGCGCGAACAGGAGGGGTGAAAGAGGGCAACCCTGCCGGGTACCCCTGGAGTGTGGAAAGAACACCGAGAAGTGTCCATTCACTGTCACCCGTGACCTGGGATTGCAAAAATTGGCCCTCACCATAGTAATAAATTTATCCGAAAAGCCATATGCCGACATTGTGTTAAATAGGAAGCCCCAGTCCACACGGTCGAAGGCCTTCTCGGCATCTAATCCAACCAGGACCGCTGGGATGCGAAACCTATCTGCCTTTTCAATGAGGTGTACCACCCTCCGCGTATTATCGTGAGTCTGGCGCCCCTTGATAAACCCGGACTGGTCAGGATGAATGATTGCCGGCATCAAGTCTTGCAACCTGCGTGCCAGGACTGAGGAGTACAGCTTAGCGTCTATATTAAGGAGCGCTATTGGGCAAAAGGAGGCGCACTGGGTAGGATCCATCCCCGGCTTCGGTAGGATCGTAATGACCGCCTCCGCCAATGTTCCGGCCGCGGAACCAGAGGTGGCCATATCATTAAAGAGGGACACGAGGAAGTCGCAAAGTTCAGTAGCGTATGTCTTGTAGAAGACGGCTGTATAGCCATCTGGCCCAGGTGCTTTGTGTAATTTCAGATTGTGGATGACCTCAAGCACCTCTTCCCTGGTGATCGGGGCCTCCAACAGATCATTCCATTCCTTTGATATCTGGGGGAGTGGTAGGCGCCGCAAATACTCCCTTTGTGCTTCTGCATCTAGTTCATCCCCTGCGTAGAGATTCACGTAAAAGCGGCCAAAAATGCTCGCCTTCAATTCGTCCCTATGCTGTATCACGCCCGCGTCATCCTCAATCCCGCCGACATATTCGCGCTCCCTCCTGTCACGCAGTTGACGCGCTAGGTGTCTACCCACCTTATTCCCAGAGGAATAAGATTGTCGCCCCAGCCTCAACATCGTGAGTTCAGCCCTGTTATTGTAGTGAGCTCTCAGTTTCCCTCGGACCGCCGTAAGCGGACGTAGGGTCGCCCTCGACGGACGGGTTTTGTGCTCTTGTTCGAGGATGGCCAACTCGGCCTCCAGGACTTCCCGCTCTTTCCGCCTCAACCTGTTAAGAGCGGCGTTAAGGCCTATACACGTTCCCCTGACTGACGCCTTAAAAGCATCCCAAGTATTAGCTACCGATGTATCCGTTGTGGGGTTGAGAGTAAAGAACTCCCTAATAGCCTCACGCAGTGCCCTATTCGACGCGTCATCCCTGACCACCGAGGCCGGGAAGTACCATTTACGCTGTCCGTTACCGGACAATGTCCAGCGGAGGGTGAGCACCAGCAAACTGTGGTCGGAAACTGACATCGGGAGGATGGTGGAATCCAGGACATCTCCCCTAAGGGCCTGACTGAGAAAAATATAATCCAATCGGGAGTAGGAATGGTGGACATGGGAAAAGAAAGTGTAATCTCGGGAAGCAGGGTGATAAAATCGCCATCCATCAGTCAGCCCCAGTTCACCCACCATCTGCTGTGTCGCATCCGAAAACACTCCTGTATCAGCCCTGTGAGACCTAGAGCTATCCACAACCTCATCCCACACCAAATTAAAACCCCCCATGAGGAACAGGTGCCCATCAGTGAAATCCCCCACCTTCTGCAGCAATTCCTGCAGGAACTTATTTTGGCCAGCATTAGGAAGATAAACCACCACAAAGGTACACATTCGCCCCTGAACAACCCCTTTCACCATCAACCAACGGCCATCCTTGTCATTGCGCACCTCTACAGGTTGGAAATGCAGCGCGGCGCGGAAGAGGATGGCCACCCCTCTGTGTTTCGTAGTAGCAGAAGACCTGTAAATAAGAGGGTAAGCCTTATGTCTGAGGCGCAGCTCGTCTTTGCGCGCTAGATGAGTTTCCTGGAGACCCAGCACATCCAGCTGATGGTCAGTCACATATTTCCATACTTTCTGTCGTTTCTGCGGCAAGTTAAGCCCTTTAACATTCCAGGTCCCTACACTAACAGGCATCACAGAACCTCACCCCGACCCCCGCCAATGCCAGCCCAAGAGCCTCCCCTCCCAGAGGAGCCAGACATCCGGAACCGGGGGTAAGCCCTCTCTGCCCCAATCCTCCGCATTCCAAACTTGCACCTCTGCCATACACACCCCCTAGCACCGTTGTCACCACCACGGACCCTCCCCGACCCCCTCCCCTCATACCCCCCACCCCCCAACAATCCCACAACAAAAGGAACAAAAGGAAGAAGAAAAAACTCAAGTCACTGAGACCCCCTTGGGGGCGTGAATGGGGATCCAACATCGGAACTCCCAAGGCCAAAGGGTGGGGTGTCTTCTCGAAAAGTACATACATAACCCCGGTACCTGAATGTGCGTGCCCCTCCGGCACCAAGGCAAGCAGCCCGAAGATCAGGCCGCCCCAGAGCTCTGCTGCGTCGACGTCAGCGTGGCAGAAGCCACTGACGCCACTGCACTTCCACGCTCCTGCAGGCTAGTCGCGTGGTCAGGCCTCCTGCGGCTCGCCTCCGGTCCCACCCTGTGCCAAGACGAAGAGCGGTGTCGTCTCCGTGGTGAAGGACTGCGACGGGCCTGCGCCGGCGTCTCCTTCTCAATCCCCAGGAGTGCCTTTGCTTCCCGGAGAGATCGAATCTGCGCCAGTCTGTTCTGCCAACGGAAGACTATGCGGAAGGGATGGCCCCACGAGTAGGAGATGTTGTGCTCTCTCAAATAAGCAGTAACCGGTCGAAACTCGCGCCTCTTCTGGAGCGTGGAGGCAGCCAGATCTTGATACAGCTGAGGTCGATGGTCCCGGAATTGCAGGGTGGGAATGTCCCGCGCCTTCCTGAGGATTCGCTCCTTGAGTTGGAAATCGTGCACACACACCAGTATGTCAGGGGGAGGTCCCCCATTCCGCCTGGGCAGCCCCACTCTATGGACTCTGTCCATTCTGATGTCCTGCACCTCCTCCTCATCCAAAATCTGAAGAAAGAGCGCCTGCACATATTCCCTGAGATCTCCTGCTTCGCCTTCCCAAGGGACAGCTGGAATGCGGATGTTATTTCGGCGGGAACGATTCTCCAGATCCTCAGCGTGGGCCTGCAAATCTATGTTCTGTTCCATGAGCCGGAGCACGTCCTGTTGTAGCAGGTGGACATCATTGGCCACACTGAGGTCATGGTCTTCCAGAGTGGCCACTCATTCCCCAAGGCAGTCGACATCCCTCCAAACTTCGCGGAGATCCGAAGTAAGCTGGGTTCTGAGTTCGGCAATATCGTCTTTGATGGAGGCGAAGAGGTCCTTCATGAAGGCCTTAGTAGCCGGGGCCTCATCATCAGACCGCCCCAGAGATGCGCTAGGACCTGGGGAGGCCGGGGCCTGGGAGCCCCTAGCCGAACCGTCCTTACCAGGCTTCCCCTTGCGTAGGGAGGCGGCCATCGCTGTTGCAGTCCACCAGGCAGGCCACAAGAGCGGCGTACAGGAGGCAGAGACCACCAAAGCCTGCCGTAATAACCAGGCGGAAGCACCGCCCAACACTCTCCAGCTGTCCCCTGTGCCCCAATGTCAAAGGTAGACCGGTGTCTCTAGCCTGTAGATCTCAGAGCCCCAGCGCACAGAAAGCACACCCCGGGCAAGCAGGCGCGCAGCGACGTGCTAGCAGCAGGCCAGCCAAAGGTCTCAGGTCCAGTCAGGCCTCCCGGGTGTTCGAGGCAATCGAAGCGCTCCCCCCACAGGACGCAGGGCCGCCGCTAGGTCCGGGCGAGGGAAGGCCGCCGCCTGGGGTACAATCACCTCCCGGAGTCCTTCAGAGGCCCCCAAACCTTCATCAGCCGGGCACAGTGGTGCTACACCGGATTCCGAGTCAATTGGCGTACCTGTAGTCTATGTCGTCGCTGTCCGGTAGCAGGGGTCTTCCGCCGCGGGGACGAGCGCTCACACGGCCCGTGTCCCCTTACAGCCGCCGGCAGCCGTGCCAAGCCGATCATGCACCCTCAATGCCAAGCTGGGGCCTCCAAATGTGCCACCTCGTGACTGCCTCCACTCTTCACTGAAGGGTCCAGTCGCCCCAATTGCCGTGTGCCGCCCAGGCTGTAGCACGAGGGGACGACCCCCAGGCGTAGCACAGGCCGATGCGCGGACCAGGCCCCAGTCCCCGGCCTCAATTAGTCCGCCTGGCTCGCCGCAGGGCCCGCCGTCCGCGGATAATAGGCTCCGCCCCCTCCGGTGTTCGAGGCCTCAGCTCCAAACAGGTCCGTTTCGCTGCCGCCCGGCCCCCCGGGGCGCTCTGCTGTTAGAATGAGGCAGCGCCGACCACCACCGGCTGCCGAGTGCCCCTAGACGGTCCCGCAGCTCCGCCCGGCACTCCAGCCCTCTGCGTCGCACAGGGCGCGAAGATCGCCGGCAGCTCCCAACTCACGCCCGCGGGCACTAAGAGCGTCGGGACTCGCTCCACTGCCAGCCACCGCTCACAGCGGGCTTCGGAGCGATTGTAAGCCCAGAGGAGCTCCCGGGGTCAAGCTGGACAAGGCTATTGTAGGCCCGGCGCCGGAGGGGACAAAAAGCACGTCCTACTCCGTCGCCATCTTGGCCACGCCCCCACTTTTATGATTTTTAACCTCTTGACTTGTCTCTTCTATTTTAAAATATATATTTTACTAATTATAACTTATTTTTTCTTCTCTCTTTCACAGATACAAAGTGTAGTAAAAACATGTAATTAAATTTACATTAATTATATGGTAAGTGTGACTAAAAAAATTTCATTTGTCATCACCCTTTGCTTTAACCTCACTACTATTCTCTCACCGTACCTCACTCCTGTTTCCTTACTCTGCTTCCCGCACTTATTCTTATCCTCCATGTTTACTCCTCTTTCTCTTACTCTCCTACCACATTCAACTTCTTTCAGTCCCCCTGCTTTACTTCCCTTACCCTCTGTTCCCTTCCTTCGCTCCCTCACTCATTCCCTTTCCCTTACTCACTTACTCCACTCCTCTCACTCTTTCTCTCAGTCCCTCTGTCCTCACAGTTCCTCACTCCCGTTCCCTCACTCTGTCTCTCTTACCCTCATTGTCTCTGTCCGCTCACTCTGTCACTACTCTTTCGTCATGCTCACGCCCTATAACTCACCCACACTCCCTCACTTACCTTTCTTTGCTGCTTCACTCAGTCCCTTTCAGTCACTCCTTCCTTTACTCTCTCTGTCCTTTCTCTCTGTCACTCCCCATGTCTTACCCTTATTCACTTTTATCCACCCTCTTTCACCCCTCTTTACTTACACTCACTGCTCTTTTCTCACCCTCCCTCACCGCTGTTCCTTTACTCCGGTTCCGTCACTACCCCTCATTCCCCATCCTTTACTGTCCTTCCCTTTACTTTCAACACCCACTCACATTCTCCCAGTACCTCTGCTTTAGTCTTCTTCCTCTCTCTTCCCTTCTTTCGCTCCCTTATTCATTTTCCTTTTCTCACTTACACCCTATTACACCTTCTCTCTGTCTTACTATCTAATACACAGTCCCTCTTTCTCTTAACATCACTCTCTCTGTGTCCTTCCCTCATGCTCACTCCTTTATTTTTATTTTTTTTTTGGGGCAGGGGGCGCGCCCCGGTGCGCGTACCGGTAAGCGTACCCTGGAGAAAAAAGAATGACAGAGTTTTTTAAAAATGTAGCATTTTTTTATAAATTGGAGGTAGTTCTAAAAACAACAGTTTTTTTATTCTTTTTGTTGTTTTATATTTTTTTATTGTTTTTTTGAACATTTTTTTACTTTTTTTGGCTTTTATGAACAATTTTATATTTTTTTTGTAATTTTTATGGGGACAAACAAAAAACAGGGAATTGTAAACGGCTCAACTGGAGCAAAAAAAATCAGAAGAAAATGAAGGTTTCTTTCTGCAGTTGTGGTTGTCTCCAGCACGGTTGATGAGTTTGATGCTTTGCTCACCATAGGAGATTGTAGTCCCACAAATATATACAAACTATTTTGCAATCTCCAAACTGGCGTT
The DNA here is from genome assembly GCF_964261635.1 of Lissotriton helveticus. Lineage (NCBI taxonomy): Eukaryota > Metazoa > Chordata > Amphibia > Caudata > Salamandridae > Lissotriton > Lissotriton helveticus. Next base: position 1,088,423,261 of record NC_136068.1, read on the forward strand.
GGATGTTTGGGACCATCTCCCTTGTCTCTGGACCTGATGGAGTGGGTTTTGGAGGTGCTCGGAGAAGATTGGGGAGGGTTTCTGGTCAGTTCTCTGACCTCTGCCGCAGCATAGTTGTTAGGGTGCCTGCGTTGCATGTGGCGAAGCATTGTATGGTTCCCAAATGAATATTTTTTTGCAGGGTTCCCCCTGGAAAGTACAGTGCCACAGATCAGACATGTCACTTTTGACGCATTGACTTTCTTTTGGTCCCTTGGGATTTTAAAAAACTCCCACACAAAGTGCTCCTTAGGTTTATATGGGGGATTATCTTCAGGCAGGAAGTGCCTCTCCTCCTCCTCCTCCTCCTCCTCTTCTTCTTCTTCACCACCACTGTGGTGTTGTGGTGGTTCTTGTGGTGGTGGTGGTGGTGGTGGTGGTGCAGATGCTCCTGCTGCTGCTGCTACTGTAGCCATTTCTCATTGAATAGAAACAGGTCTTCCTCACTCAAAGAACAACGTTAGAATGAGGAAAAAAGGTGGGGGCTTTCATCATTTGGAAAACAAAACTGTTCTGAACCAATGAAAAGTGTTATTTTCAGGTCACATGACCCGGGCTTTCATCATTTGGAAAACAAAACTGTTCTGAACCAATGAAAAGTGTTATTTTCAGGTCACATGACCCGGGCTTTCATCATTTGGAAAACAAAACTGTTCTGAACCAATGAAAAGTGTTACTTTCAGGTCACATGACCCGACGCGCTTACGCTACGCGCTTACGTTGCGCGATCGTATGCGCTCGGGCTTCCGGGTGCGCTTACGGCGTGTGTCATAAGACGCATCACGCGGCTACGCGATACGTCACGATGATGTTTTCGTTCGAGGCAATAGCGCTAACGGGACGCTCACCGGTACACGCACCGGGGCGCGCCGCAACACTGCGCTTACCGGTGCGCTCACCAGTACGCGCACCGGGAGCTCTCCATGGCAAAAATAAATAAATAAATAAACATGAACAATATACATTAAAAAAATAGTATTACATAAATATACAATATAGGATTCATTATACAAAATATTATATTTCATAGCTATAAAAATTTTCTATTAAAAAACCTATGAAATTCTCTGAAAAAACCATAGGTTTCACACCAGTTATAGTTAGGAATTGGCATTTAAAAAAACCTATTAAATTCACTGAAAACACCATAGGTTTGACACCAGTTATAGTTAGCTGGAAATTTTACTGACATAAAACCATTGAAATTCCCACGTTATAGTTAGTTGGACTCACTATAACTTACGCGCCCACAATGCACTGCTGATGATGTCACATATTACATCATTCATGACATGGTTAGTGACATCACTGATGACATCACTGATGACATCTCAAATGACATCACTGATGACATCTCAAATGACATCACTGATGACATCACTGAGGCCATCATCCATGTGATAATACAATACACCTCCTCACGCTCTAATCTAACACATGATACACCTAGTGTTAAATACAAACTACCATTCCTGAAACCATTGACACTGTAAAACCACTTACCACATACGCACTCACTGATTTCTAGGTCTACACACACATCCACTCATTCACCCATACAATCTTTCATACATACAGTCACTCATCAATACAAGACCAACATATGCACTCATACACCTATACAGAGACTCACACACTGCCACTCATCCATGGAATTACTCATACACCTAGTCAGTCATGTAAAGAATCAATCACACTCCCATTTCCACAACTATGCAGTTATACACACAAAACCTTGCTTATTTAAACATAGACTAACACATACTTACTGTCTTTTACAATCACTGATACAAGTACATATTGATAGATACAGTCACGTATGCAATCACAGGCTGTTATATATAGTCATTTATATATGACAACTCTCACATGCAGCAGCTTACACAACAACAAACATAATGATGTACACATTCAGACAGTTTAGTCACTAACCTATGCATTCACTAAGACACATTTAATCACTCACTCATACAGTCAGTCACGCACCTACTAAATCCTTCATCCAGACACTCATACATACACTCACTCTTCAATATGTAAAACATATTTTAACTTTACAGAAACACACAGACACTGGATGATGTCATCAGTGATGTCATTTCTTTGCACATATATTTCACATCAAAACAGAAATACTAATTAGCATCCACCATAAAAGGTAATAGCTGAGAAAAAACAAACTAAGTGAACCCTAGCCAATACAATTAATCATAAAGTACACTATCCAATAAAAAATAATTAATTACCAAAACAATATAAAGGAACGTTCTATATTTCTCACACAAAAAATACTAAACCTGCAAGAGAACAACACTCTCTCAGGTTCCCAGCAGAACGTCAGAGAAGGAAACTTGAAAAAATACCTTCACAGTTATAAAATTTAAATTAACATAATGCAAACAAACTTAATTTAAAAATGCTAAACTATAAATCAGTAGCCAAACTTTTTATTGCTATGTATCCACCAATCTTTAGGTTCTAAACAACAAGCAAAATAAACAACCTACAGAACCACCAATTAAATTCCACATTCGAACGCAAGGACAAACTCACATTAAAAGTAAGTTAATTCAAAAGGCCAATAATTGCTCTCGCACATGACATACACTTTCAACCCGGAAAGTAAGCCTGGGCAGTGAACTCCACTCTGTTCACAGAGTTTTCTGAGTTTTTCACTCTCCGCGCAGCTTGTGGAGTTGCAAAACAACTCAACTCTACTTAGTGGAGAGGAGTTTTTTCCTCGTTTGAACACGCCAACTCTAAGTTGGTGAGTGCAAGCAAGGAAAATCCAATGCTAGACCATTTGCCTGTAAGATTTCTCAATGGAGGTGGTTGAGAATAGTCGCTGCCGCTCACGTTGACAAACCTTCCGTTCGCATTGAGGAAGCTGTTGCTCAAGTAGAACTTCTACCTGAGTGGCAGAAAGAAGCAGTGCTCTCATACACTGTGCAATATATCATTTGCGATGATTTTACAGCCAGAGACAAACATCCTGCGCTAAAAATCAGTGTGAACTTTGCGAGGTAACCTACTCCACTTCTCACAGAACTCTGTGTAGCTTGGCAGAGTTTTTTTGTCACTTTGTCCGCCCAGGCATTCCAGAAAGCAAGAGTACAGAGAATGTAAATTGAAGTAAAGCATGGACTTCAAGATTTAAAAGAGGCAAGCACTAGTTCCCAAGAGCCCAGCACTGAAATACAAAAAGATATACTCCCTAAAGTGTCTGAACACATCACAGGTCAGCTACCAGCAATACCCATTTTATAACACCTTATATCATGGACTAAGAAAGCTACCAGAGATACCCCTGCTTCCCCTAAAAGATGCCAAAACATTGAAATTTCTGAGCACTTAACCTCTACACATAATGATGAACTCCTACACAACAACCTTAATAGTGAAAAATGAATAATTATATTTGCTATTGCACATATTTTATTAAGACTAAGCCAATGTGCAACATGGCTGATGGATGTAATATTCAAACTCTGTCCTAGACTATTCACACATATATACATTATACATGGGGAATATTAAGGAACAAATGCATCCATCATATATGCATTGGTACCTACCAAACAAAGCAGCACACGTCCCTGTAACAGAGATAGCTAAGCATTACAACATACTTATAGAAAGTCCAATCTGCCACAAAATGAACAAAAATGAAGTCCCCTAGTGAAGTAATTTGAAGACACTTAGGTTGGAAAACAGCACCGCTCAGGACACAGACACTAACCCAAATTCCAAATATGATGGAATGTCTACAACAACACAATGGCTCAACAAGCCAAAAAGAACCACTCAGCCAAAGGATTCCACAATGCCTTCTAAGCCAAACTAGGTAGAACCCAATCTACACTCATAGAAGCCCTCCATAAAGGAGAAAGCCGCCAACTGGTAAGGATCGAGCAATCAGTAAGCCAAATGAAACCTAAAATAAGCAAACAAACCACAAAAATGTACGGCATGCTACAATGTAAAGTTATAATCTTTATTAAAAAGAAGTAGACTACTTAGAAGCAATTGCAAAATCCCTACTATAAAACACCTACACACTAACCAGCAAACCATAACAAAAGAAAACACCACCATAAATTAACGTTTTTAAAATAAGTATTAAATAATTCATTTTTATAAATCAGTCAAAAAATAATTATTACATAGAAAAAAAATCTGATGAATATAAACATGTTTTGTTGCTGAACTAAAACATCTCCACAATATCAGCCAGAAAGCACAATATTCGGAATAAACACAACACGAAACCAATTAAATCATCACATAGAAAACAAAAATATTATATTGCAATTAGAACCAATATGCATGCATATTAAAATATAACATTTCCCATCAAAAAACAAATAGATACATCTTAATTACAGTTCTATAGCTGCAGATCTTCATTCACGTCAATGTTCACAAACACGAATCCACAAAAACAGTATAAAAAAATCCAAAATAACAAAAAAAGGCAAAATTGAAAAAGCCCATAGTAAATCCGGCAAAGTAACCCAAAATCATTACGAACTATAAAAAAATGTAAAACTCTGAAAATTGAAGGAGATTAAAAACTTAATTTTGGTTTATGCCATACCAAAATATTTTCCTTAAAAAATGCATTAAACACGGATCCATGGGATAACTTCCGATCGTAACAAACATAACATACCCACCCTCATAAAACACAGTTTCCCTTTAGAACATAAACATTACATTAGAATTATAAAAAACACAAGAAATAATACTATAATATGTAAAATCACACAAGACTTCTATCAAACTATAACTAGGCCTAATGCACAACAATCAGTTAATCCAGTGGTTCCCAAACTATGCACCGTGGCTCCCTGGGGAGCCGTCTAACTTACCCAGGGGAGCCGCGCACCAAGCATTTATAATGCATTTAATGTTGATGGGGTTGTTGGCTTCAGTTAAACCTAAACTCTTGATGTCAATGATTTGTAAGTGACATTCCTAAAGCTGTAATGTCTATTAAACACACTAAGTATTATTAAATATTGACATTTGTACTTGAATCATAGCTACTTCCAGTACACATTTCTTTCAGTACACATACATTTCCAGACAGGTCTGCTCTCTCCTTGAGCACAGGGAAATAAAACACAATATACAGCATAATGCCGAAATTTAGAACATAGCAAGGAGGGATGTTTAAAAAAAGTCAGAGGAATTTGTTTTACTTGCATTGATATGAAGGCAATTTTAGGGAGGAGACAGCAAAAATAAAGCTGTATGTGGTTTACAAAATCGTGAGTCACCCTGCTAAGACAGGTGTGTCGGCACGTATGACATGGGTAGAAATGGAAGTGCATGCAAATATTCTACAACCGCAGAAACACTTTGGCAATGGGGCCGACATGCATAGGGGTGCTATCTAGCACTGTATGTGGGATATAAAAGTTTGGGAGGGTACTATAAAAAAGTTTAACTAGGAATATTTTATCAGCGGCACCGCCTTAGTAATACAAAACACCCTGCGTATAGGATTATAATACCTTCATCCGCTTCATCCCAATTATTTTCAGGAAGCAAAATGAAAGAACTCCGGAGGCTGGGCTTACATCCCCCTACCCCCAAAAAAAGTAACAGTGGGGATCCACGGGCAATGGCCAATGGGTCAAGGGAGCCACGGGTCAAAAAACTTTGTGAACCACTGAGATAATAAATCTGGATTCTTATAGAGCACAACTAATCACCTGTTCGGTCTCAAGCCACTGGGGGGTGGATGCTGCAGGGCAGTGGAAGAGTCAGGTCTTGAGGTCCTTCCTGAACTAGGCAGTGAGGGTGATTGCCTGAGATGTAGAAGAAGAGAGTTCCAGGTCTTTGCAGTGAGGCAGGAGAAAGATCTTCCTTCGTCCATGGTCTTGCGAATACGTGGGATAGTGGCCAGGGCCAGGCTGAGGGCGTGGAGGATCTGGTGGGATTGTAGAAGGAGAATTTTTGCATCTGTATTAATTAATGAGAGCGGCCTATAGGACTTGCAGCGGTCTGCGGGTTTGCCAGGTTTTAGTATTGACGTGATGAGTGCCTCCCTCGTGGTGCTAGGTAGGGTTAGTGTCTCATGAGCCTCAAGGAACACCGCTTTAATCACTAGGAGCAACTGATCCATGTACATTTTGTAAATTTCAAAAGGCAGCCCAACCGAGCCGGGCGCCTTCCCTGATGTCATTTGCATTATGGCCTCCCGAAATTCATCATCCTCGAATGGGGCTGCCAGAAACTCGCGCTGGGTATCCCCCAGCCACCCAAGGGTTATGTCATCGAAATAAGGAGAGAAATCAGGGGGGTCGTACGCTACGAGCTATAGAGCTCCAAGTAGTAGGTAGTGAATATCTTTAGAATGTCTACACTGTCTCTATAATGCACACCGCTATCATCCACATCATACAGTATGTAGTTTGAGAAGCGGGGCATCTTGATAGTGTGCGCGGGTGCACGACCAGTTCTCTCACCCTCGCCGTAGTGTCGGGCGGGGTAATATTTCCCTCTGAATCTCGCTTCACGAGGCGCAATGTCAGTGTACTCCTTGAGCAGCTCGCGAAGTGCATCACGTTTGTCTCCAGAGTTAGTCACCCACATGTCTGTTTCCAGCTGTTTGATTTCGCGCTTGAGACTAATCAAATCCCTCCCAATGCCTCGGAGCACCCCAAAACTTTTAGACATACAAACACCCCTAATTGTAACCTTGAAGGCTTCCCAGAGCAAGCCGACACTGTCAACTTGTTGTGGATTAGTGCAGAAGACGTATTTGCCTTTGTGTGTGATTCGAAATTTCCGGCATGCCTCTTGGACCGCAAGCGTGAAATCGGGGTAGATCGTGAAAGCGTTCCCCTCAAATTGTAGTGGCTTCAGCTCTCGTGCTTTTTGGAGTGCAACATCACGGTCACGGTAGTTTAGCAGGTGCGCATTTATGGTCCGTGGGGTTTCTCCAGGGGGCAGTCTTGGGCCCAGAGAGCAATGCGTGCGTTCCACCACCAAGTGTGATGAGAAAGAGTCCGCGCCAGAGGAGCCTTTAAGGAGACGTTCAACATAGTCCTGTGTTGGTACTCTCCGGAATGCTTAAAATGCGAACATTATTGCGGCGGCTTCTGGCTTCGATGTCCTCATTTTTAGCCACAATTACCCTCGTCAACTTGTCCATTTGTGCCACCTGCCCTTGCATTTGAGAAGTAATGTCCTCATTGTCGGATATACGCCTTTCGGCCTACTTTAACTGTCCGTCGTGTTTGTCTACTTTTTGTACAAGAAAATCCAAGCGGGTATTCATAGTGTCCATTTTGCCAGATAGGTCAGTTAAGCTGTGTTGTACAGCAAGTAGTATGAACTTAACGTCGTCGTCAGAGACCTGTGATGAGGATTGCGATTGTTCCATATTAGTTCTATATTCCATATTAGCAGGAGCAGGGTCAGCAGAATTCGATCTCGTCGCTGCCTTTTTTTGGGTATCAAATGTTAGGCACGGTTGACGACCGTCAAGCTTCCCCATCGCACCACGCAGCAAGATATAGACAGGCCTCTTTGCACAGTGGGAAGGAAAGAGTGCGCAGTGGTGCAACAGGGGGGGTAAGTGCACAGTGATGGCAGTGTGGCAGAGCACGTAGCAAAAGAAGGCCAAAGTCCCAGAACAGGTCAACACAGGATTGCAGAGAGGTCTGTAACCGGCTTTCACTGCACACAAGCAGGTCAAACTGAACTCATCCGTGATGATAAACGGATCATGAGAAGGGTAGGAGCAGCATGAAGCAACAAAAACGCATGGTGGCAAGTAGGTCAGCAGACTGAACATGACAGGCCCGCAGTAAAATCGAAGAACAGTAGGGTCACTCCATATGTAAAAAAGAGGTGGCTTATCCCCAGCAATTAGAGTAGAATTAATGCAGTGATGAGATAGCAAGCAGGCGCAAGATGGTATGGTACTCATGCCACCAGGAAGGCTGTAAAAAGGGCTGCAATCCGGGGGGGGGGACTCCCACCCTGATACTTTCGCTGCAGTGTCCCAGTATCCCCAAAAAATGCCTGCAGGCTCCGTAGCTGATGGGACGTCCAGGGGCACGCACAAAGGCCGCAGGTCCGTGAGGGTGCGAGGATTATGGCAGGGGATACATAAGTTCAGGCTAAATGGCTTTTTATTTATCTGGTTTTTTGGGGGGGGGGGTTTAAGCACAGGGCCGCATTGCAGATCTACAATCTAACTCGAGGCCGGCCCCTGCATCACAGGACGTCCTTCTCCAACTCCGGCGGGCGATGATGGTAGGTTCGGGGCTGAATGTGCATGACAGGGCCACGAGGGTCCAAGAAGGGTGCCGGGGCTCACCACACGTCGCAAATTCTGGACCGCACCACAAAACCCACAACCGCTCCCGCAGCCGAATCCCACGCCGCAGAGCGCCGTCCCCTGACCCCAGCAAGGGACAATCAGCGAGGGTCTGGTGGTGCGCGGCAAGGTCGCAGGACCGCGAGGGCACAAAGGAAGGCGGCATAGGCTCACCTCAGTGCGGGCCCGGATCGGGGCATCTGCAGGCACTGGACCGCACCGCAATGGGGCAGACTGTAATTTCACCAGCGGCCAGATCCTACATTGCAATAAGTTATTTTCGCAGGTCTGGGGCACACATAATCGGGAGGCAAGTAGACAGCAGTAGTGCAGAATCACCAATCAGGGCCCAGCAGGGGCCTAAAGCCATGTGTGAGGCCGCAGGCTCAAGTAGTCATGGCCACCGGACAGCCCCCCAACTGGAGCAATCAGGACAGTACCCACAGCAGTAAGCTTCCCCTGGCTGGGACTGCAAGAGGAGAGGAGTGCCGGCCTTTTTTCCATCAGAAGCAGAGGCTGCAGCAAGTAACCAGAAGGCACCAAATCACATCTAGCTAGAGTAGAAGGCAGGATAAATGTCAGATGTTTGTGCCAAGCTTCCAGAGCCACACAGGTGTGCGGCCATCTTGGACGTACTCAACTAGCGCCCCCGTCAGCTCGTGAAGACTTCCTAAGAAGTACATTCACAGAGTAAATCAGGTAGTTCAAGCTACAGAGCTCGTTCTAAGATGCTCTCTTCCAGATTGATCTCCAAACCCCTTCTCCTAACTCATCCTGTCTCCTTCTTCCTCTCCTTCTGTCTCTCCTCCCTTTGGGCACTTCCCCTAATACAAAATGCAAAGATGTAAAACACGCCCACAGATCACCTCATGCTAACCGATCCCTCTCCTAGGTAGTTTTCCACTGTCTTCTCCAAGTGTAGTCTGATTACCTTGGTTCCCTAGCCTCCTTGACGAGAAAGAACACCGGCTCCCAATTATCAACCTTCTGTTTACATTGTATCATATCTCCTCCATGCCTAACTCCTAAAACAAAAGGCATTAGTTCTAACTAACAAAAGCATCTTCTCCACCTGCAACTGAAAACGTAAGAACAGAATATCCTTGCATGCACATGAAATTCGTTGACTACTTCTAAATATGAGACCTTACCAGGTAAATTCCATTTTCAGACCTACACAATTCGGCCGACATAAGAATAAACGAATAGGCCTTTCATATACACAAAATGAACATTTTATTTAGGACTTTACACATCAAATTATACACTCATGTTAATAATGCTCCATGTTACAAACATCTACAATTATTACATGTTAAGCATAACTCATCATTTTTTCATGCAATCTTCATCATGGTGCATATTTAAATCAAAATGCATTTCATTACACATACGTTTTTGTTAGGCAACTGCAATATACTAAAGGTTACGGTTTCAAATATAAATGTCATTTTATTTCTCTTTTGCATGGCACGAAATACTTTTCTATAATACTTTTCTATACATTGACTTACACATTTTTGTATTACAATACAGTTCTACTGATCAAAATAATACAACACAAGAATATATGTGGATGCTGACTATCCATGATTATAATGCACCCCTCCAATTTTAGAGCACCATCGTACTCCATCATTAACGGCCAGCTTACCACCTATGCTAATTATTGTCTTTTTTTGATTGAATATTTCCACATGAATGGAGAGGCTCGTGAACACAATTAGAATGACTGGGCGCTTTATTTGAGGAAAGCATCTAATTTCGTGCCAGAAAATAGCAAGGCGAGCTTTGATATTGGGCTAATGAAAGTAACAATTACCATGTTGTTTACAAACAGGATTGCGTCCATACTTGTCTTGGTGATCTGATCACATGGCAGCATTTGTGGATTTTTTTCACCGCCAGCCTTCACGATTTTCTTTTAAATCATAATAGCGAGGAGTGCCACGCACACAGCGTAGGATGTGCACAGTGGGGCTTGCGCATGCTCTGTCTCTGCATGAAAACAGTCTAGGGTGTCATTGCGTTGATCTGAACAACCCAACACTTTCACCGACATTTTGAAAACATGCTGTCGCCATTGTGCAAAGTTAGCCGTTTGTGTTGATTTGCATCGCGCTTTCACTTTACAATAGCTGCCGCTCCACACAGCACTCGCGAGGTGGGGCGGCAGCTATTGTTAAAGTGAAAGCTCAATGCAAAAAATAAACACATGGCCGCCTTTGTCAAAGCCGACTGAAAAAAAATAGTACTTGCCAACTAATGAAGGAGACCGCGTAACGCCGCAAGTAAAAGATCCAGTGGTTATGGGCGGTCACAAAATGAAACCGGGTGGTAACTAGGAGGGACTAAGAAGCCTCATTATCAATTGGAAGCCAGCATTTACCATGGAAAATAATAATAATAATAATCCACATTTGTAAAGCGCACAATCACCCGTTAGGGTCTCTAGGCGCTGGGGGCCGTCGGGAAGATTAAGCAAGCTATTGCCCAGAGTCACATGGTGCTGGGCTAATCTGCCGCCGGTGCCAGGGATCGAACCGTGATCCCCAGCTTCCGGAGTCAGTCGCCCTGGCCGCGGCGCCACAATCACACCAGCCAATGAAAAATATGGGCGGGGCTTCCACGGCACTTCCCAAACATACCCTACTACAGCATGCCTCACAGAGCGAGCAGCTTATGCGCTGCATCGCTAGGCTCGACCTAAAAATGGCTTTATTAGCACAAGTCAATTACATTATCGGCATGCTAAATTCGACGCTGCACATTTTACTTTTTTCACCATATATATTAGGCAGCAAAGCTTATTTTTGTGTAGCACTGCGGGAATCAGCTGGGCCTCAGTACTTATGAAAGTATGTGCTAACATTATACTATTCCAACAAACATTGCAGAACAAAACATGCAACTTTGTTGCAGGTATTTTTCTATTTCTACATATCAATGTAAATTTAGAGCAGATAATATCTCTGCAACACGTCTTCAAAGAGAAAAGCACCAGCATAGAGCAGAAGCGCGTCGAATTAAGCCGAGGTACCAGCTTCATGAGTTCTAGAAGCATAGACTGACACAATACCGGAATACACTTCTAAGTCGGAGCCTGCTTGAAATCCACAAGTGTTTTCATAAATAAAAACTGTGCGTGAACTTAATGAGACAACAGACGCCATATTGTTTCAACCCTGTTATCAGTGTATCAGAAACCAATTCGAATAATCCCCATGCCTACAATAAATCCGTAGTAAAGCACTGGACAAGGGGGGAGGAAGATTTACCAAGACTTTCTTCCGCAGTCAAGTTATCCAAAGTGGTGCAATGTTTGGTAGGGTTTTTATTTTCCAGCTCAAACCATTGCATCAATGGGGCATTCAGTGAGTGGTACTTGAGCTTTCCATTACAATCATCAACATTTTTTTTAATTGAAAAGCCTGATTAACTAAAATTGTTATTCCGGACTTTGCATTAAAAAATAATGCTTTGTTAAGGGAGGAACAAATTTGAGGAAAACTTTTGATTTCTCGTTCCGTTTTACCCACAGCATGTCTTCTACAACGTATAGCACAATACTATGTGTGAAATATTTTAAAGGTTGTCTAGGAATATGATTTTGTACTGGAAGGGTATTCTTGCAGCACAAAACGTACGCTAGACATCAACCTGTGTACTACAGTGCACAGGTGTGTGCGTGATGCGTGGCTGCCTGTTTGTGCACCAGCAAAAGACAGCATCAGGTCATTTTTAGTGAATGAGAATCTGCGGTGCTCTCCTTCTCTGGCGCAATATAGTGTGGCAACTTTGAGATGATGGATGTGGAGAGGATGAAAGTTGCAAAGGACATAGAATTAAGTGCGACATACATGATTAAAAAAATGTCTACAACAATTCAAAACGGCCTATCACCTTGTAAACCTCAAGCGAGGTGACCTCAGCTGTGAGCTTCATGCTTGAGCAGCCATTCAGGCAAGAACGTGCTTCTCCTTTTAGGACTCCAGAGGAAGATTGTGACCCTCATTCATTAACCAACACAAGACCAATGATATCAATCGCCACAACCACTTTTTTTGCCTAAAGAAGTATTTATAAATGCCAGGAAGGTAAGGTCTACAGGTGAAATACTATGTCTCATCTATTGGTTTAGTGCCACCAAATTATGTCCTGCCAACAGTCTCTTACGTAATTGCTAAAACCCAACCTAGTCAATGGGAGAGGGCCAGCAACTTCTGCTCAATTTTGCAGCTGTTCCAATAAGATATTTTTGGTGAAGCGTGGTTGTATCGCAAGTAAGCAATAACTCTCCTGGTCTTTTTTGTAACCATTCTAAACATTTGGAGTTGAGGAATGCCCCCATCTAATAAATCGAATAGCAAACAGATCATATAGCTGCAATGGCTTCGAAGATATGGAATAACATGCTTAACAGTTAAGATTTGTCCTATAATCAACATGGACCACGCATGAGGCTCAAATTAAGGGGTCCATTAGGATGGCGGGTGGATTGCCCCCGCCGGCCTGGCGGGGGTAATCCGCCCGCCATCCTTCCCTGTATTCCCCCCCGCCATATTAGAATGGCGGGGGGACCATGGCGGAGCAAAACACCGCCCGCCACTTCTCCGCCCCGGTCGCATTGCGGCCGGGCCGGAAAATGATTCATATGGTGGCGGTGTCAAGCAGACACCTCCAGACATATTACGATGGGCTGAGGAAAGGCATGCAGTCTTCACTCTGGGGGCCCCCTACGGGCCCCCAGCGTGAAGGGGGGGGTATTGCACATTAACAAAGCAGCAGGCACCGCGCGGTGCCTGCCGCTTTGTTAATGCAAATGCAGAAATGCATTTCTAGCATTGTGGCGGGCGGTGCTGAGAGCACCGCCCGCCACAATGCTACAAATGCAGGATGTGCCTACCACTGTGGCGGGCACATCCTAATGCTGGCGTCGGGACCCCCGCCCATAAGGCAGGTGGTCCCGTTTACCGATAGGGTGGCAGGCGGGCAAAGCCCGCCCGCCATCCTAATGGACCTCTAACTTCGCAATTTAAAATACAAGATCACCAAAACAACCTTCTAATAATCAACATTTTGCAATAGTTGTTCACCCACCATTCTCAAACTAAGTAGCAGTTCGAAAAGGGATTCATAACGGTGCTTCAAGATATGGACTACACGTTCCTCCCCTGGGATGCCACATTCCATTTTGCCGCCACTTTGAGTCACACATTCTCAAATTGCCTGTCATCACGTGCCCCATGGACCAGAAGCATTTGGCCAAAATAAATTGACCACAGCTAATGTGTTATGTACTAAATCAGATTTTTAAAGGCCCATTTTTAGGTCTCGCCTACGCATCACGCAAGCGTTGCTTTGGAGAGACTTCTTGGAATCACTCCAGGCTTTTGTGGAAACTCGTGCATGTTCTGCACTGTTTCCAATTAGCCCTCGTGCATGTACGGCATTTACCTTGTGAGAGCGAGCAGCAGCGCCATCTGTTAGCAATTGTCGCGCATGCTTCTGCTCGCTCCCATAAGGTAAACACTGTAGATGGACTTTAACTTTCGCGGCCGCGGGGCAGCGTTTGTCTTTTAGCGCTTGTCCTGCTTTGTTTGCCACAACATGCTGTACTCCAACCCGAATGAAAGCTCTGTGTTGTATTTAATTGCCTCTAAGTATATGTACAAAAAAATAGAACAACGCAGAAGAATAAAACTTTGATTAGGAAAAAGAAGTGCGCACCGCGAAGTATCTCTCCTCCACTCATGTATTAACCCCCTCACCATAAATCTATCACCCTGGAAGAAATCTGCCTTCTTCGGAAAACCTTCTCAGGGCGCATTATTTTAATCAGTTTGGGGTTTTAATACATTATTGATTGTAAGGGGAAGGAGAACGCAACGGCATCGGGTCCAGGTTGCGTATTCTTCCCTTATATGACATTTAGGTACTTGTGAAATCAGTCATTTACTGCTTCAAACTGCAATCAGTTGTCAGACTAGAGAGCAGCCGTTGCGGAATGTTATTAGCCGGGCTCAGCACGCAGAAAAGTGCTGAGAGGAGAAACTTTAACCAAAGGGCAATTGCATGAAAATTACTTAGAAATGGCTATTTATCACCCTAGGATTTCCAACTGGTCACATCCAGCGCAAACACTTTATGGAAAGAAACAGTTGTCTACCCGATATAACTTGGCCATTCAAAGGGTTTTTTCCACCTCGCTGACAGTAATTTTAACAGCTTAAAGAAGCATTATCCCATTTGATGTGCAATTTGAGCTTCACGCAAAAGCTACTCAAGGAAGCCCACATGATAGGATACCTGTAAAGTTGTTATGACATATGGTTCATCGCTGCTTTTTACATATGTAAAGAGCGATTTCCGGAGGGAGCCGGCTGGCGTGCTCTGCGTGGGGTGCGGGATTACAGGCCCTTAAAGCACGAGACAATAGAACAGGCCACAAGGTTGTTGATACAAACCATACGTGAACACTGCTTGGCTCAAGCGTTCACACTATAGATAAACTAATATCATTACATCTAAGATTATTGAGGCTTGACTCACCAGCTTGATGGACAGAGTCTTCCGGGGTCAGGTTCCTGTGCCAGCTATTCCAATAAGCACACCCCTGTGAAAGATGGTTGACTCTTTGGCAGCCTAGCTGCTGGCCTTTCGTATTTCACCAGCCCTGTGAGTGTGTCCTGAAAACCGTTTGTTTTATTTCCTTTGCAGCATGATAGCAGCACTGGCTGAGGCGGGTTCAAGGGCAGGCAGCCCTTGGTCTCCGGAGTGACTGAGAGACCCACAGGTATGAAGAGGAGCCTCTGACCAGCCTTGTCGGGGGCTTGGGGGGGATGAGATACAGCAGGGCATGATGAGAGGCACTGGCGGCGGTGCGAGCAGTGGGGGTCTCAAAAAGAAAACAAAAGTTACACACATAACTTCCGCCCGCTCGCACCCCCTATTTAATGCCTTAATTTCCTGTCTCGTTCGGGAAATGTACAATGTTGCAAACGCTGCCGTGGTGAGAGCTCAGCTGAGCCAGGCTGGCAGGCCGGCACGAATGGAACCGCATCCTGGAAGATGACAAGATATACATTTTAATTAAACAGCTGAGCAGTGCAGTAGCTGCACTGCACTGAGTGACAAGTTACAAATTAATCACTCTTGTCATCTCCGCTCACCGCTGGTCTCTCTAGCAATCTGAACGCAGCACCGGGGGTTTTATTGGGGCACTGCGCTCCGCAGACAGTTTGGTCAGCAGCGTGGGCTGGCAAGTGGCATACATGCGTGACAATGCATTTCAGTGCGGTGTGGCGGAACACCACACTGAAATGCGTGAGCGTCACACCTGTTGCGTGACACTTGGCAGGCATGTTTACCTGGCGGAAGGAGATTGACTCCGGGCCACCCCGGTTCGAAGAGTGTCTCGTGGTGCAAGGGTCCCACGTGTTCAGTTTAAACATTCTATCGTATTACTCCAATATTTTGAAAATTATAATTACATTAATAATGGTGCGCTACCAGAGTTAGCGCGCCGATACTTTACCCAGGAACCAAGATGTATAGTTTTGCACCAACCCCTCTTGGCTACATACAAAATTTGCAGCAGCCGATTTTGCACCGAAGTAAGCTGATTGAACTCAGTGCAAACTGCAATATAATCATCAGTCCACAAGTAAATATGCTGCAGCGCACAATGGATCGAGATGGTCCAAACGTTGGTACAAAATTGAAACTGTGCAATTAACGTGATTTCAAAATGACAAGGCCAATGTAAACACGAGGCAGTCCGTGTAATCTAAAAATGTCTGAGAAAATGTACATCAGCAGCAGTGCAATGCATGTTGTCTGGAAATGGCAGTGCAAATTTGCACAAGCAGCAGCCAGCAGTGATCTGGAAATCTGCACCAGCAACAGTGCAATCAATATAATCGGTGAATGCTGATACAAATGAGCAAAACCAGGTGCCCAGTACTTATCTGCAAAGCTAAGTCCAAATTTGCAGCAGTGTAGTCTATATAGAGTGCTTAATTTTTACTGGTGTTTGCCTGCGCTCGGCACCAGCACTTAACTGTTAACATCTCCACTTACCACACAGTGGCGCTGTTTTTGTATTTAAAAGTTAGCACATCAGGTAAACTATTAAAACCCATTTAAACATAATTGTAGGTTTCGGTGGCCTGGAGATGTTCCAACACCCACATTTATAGGAGTATGATGTTTAGTATAGAGTGTATGCGCCAGTGATGGCAGCGGCCTACGGAGTAATACCTTGGTCCCTGGCACGTGTGTATTTATAAATTAAGCACTAGCAGAATGTCAGTGCAGATTTGCGCCAGAACTGCTGCACAATGGATAATAAAGGATCGGGCTTTGATATATTCTGC
Organism: Lissotriton helveticus; assembly: GCF_964261635.1. Lineage (NCBI taxonomy): Eukaryota > Metazoa > Chordata > Amphibia > Caudata > Salamandridae > Lissotriton > Lissotriton helveticus. The sequence continues at coordinate 1,088,440,016 of NC_136068.1, forward strand.
TATCTCTGATATCTGAGTATTTGTGCATAGAAACTCTCACTGTGACCACCATGTTGCACTCACGTTGCATGAGCAGAACTTGCAACACAAACTTTTGATTGTTCAAAGTGCTCCACGAGTTCATTACATGCTCCAGGCTTTTTTCGGAAGGTAGTTGATGATTATCAGATCGCTTTCATTTATTTGTTTTAGGTTTTGTTACATATTGGGTGGTCTGGTAATGTGCTGATTTGCTAAACACTTATAAGGTCCCAAAGGCGAGACCTATTGGCTATGCCAAAGCTTGTTTTAAAGTGCAGTGCCGCTTAATCAACTCACCTTTTATGTCTGCTGTCTTCTAATTGGTTGAATGCCAGAATATCTAGGTTATCAATGCTGACCATCAAAAATAGCCTCTCTGAAAATGTTACAGTCACAATATTGTAAAGTTAATATATAGATTTACTGTTCATATTCTGTAAAATCTAAGGGGCAGATTTATGAAGGCCTTGCGCCGCCGGTGCGTCACTTTTAACATGGGAAAAAGTGACGCACCGGCGGCGCAGGGCCTTCATAAATCTGCCCCTAAATCTTGTTTTCAGAAAGCTCACAAGACACTCTACATACCCAGACAATATGGAAATGCGAGCCCTTCTCAGCAGTCAATGAGATGCAACCACCTGGACTGAAGGCGTCATCAAAACAGCTGCTGGACTCTAGCCTCAATTCTCTAAACATGTTTTGCCCCATAAGTGCCATTACAAAGGATTGCCGCCTTCAATCGTCTGTGAACTTCACACCCAGCTCATCTACCGATACCATCTGGAACTTCCATCTCTGAGCACCCTGTGCCTCCAATAACATTTTAAAAGTATAGGAAATTAGACTCTCCCTGTTTCAACGTGGGATGCTGTAGTGTTGCAATCAGCATACAGACGACACTATGTAGTTGTTCAGTTGGAGCTTTATTGTTACAGCGTCCTCACTCATACATTCCCCTGCTTCGTTCTGCCTCTGACTTCCCCCGTTCCGTTTTTCACTTCCCTCCCACTTTGAGATCCCTGGTGCCGGTCCTAGTGCCCGGCCCAGCTACAATATTACATCTCCCACTTCTTAAATAACTTGAAACATTTCAGAGGTGTCCGTGCATGTGATATTAAACAATAAAGGAAAACAACATAGTTACAGTTCTTCAATGAGGCGAACGGGTCTTCGATGAGTTCGCTGCGGCCGGTGGGTTACATCGTAAGTCACCTGCTCATCTTCACCAGGAGAAGTGGAAGTCCGATGATCGCTTGCTAACTCAGGTGCATTCTCGTTCAAAGCATTGTCAGGCACGGTCAGTGCTTCTTGGACAGTGGGCATGCATTTCTGGAAGTGCGCTACATTCCTAGTGTTCCTTTTGTTTTCCGACGCGGCCGTGATCATGGTCCCTTTTTGTTTTGTTACTAACAGCGGGCAAGGATGATATCGGCAGTCTGCTTTTCGCTGTTCTTGCCTCACCAGCACCCAATTCCCTTCCTGGATGGATGACTGCGCAGCTTTTCTCCGATTGTCGGCGTATTCTTTCATTTTCTCCTTTTTCAGTCTGTCTCGTGCTACTAATTCTTTGTGATCAGAATACCACTAGCGAGGTCTTGCCATGCCGGTATTTTCATGCGCACTGTGAGACCCAACATTAAGTTGCTGGACATCTACCTGTATTGGTATGAGGTGGGGTTCGATAGGCTCATAACCACTCATTTAAAGCCACTTGAACGTCACACTTTGAAAGTTCTGCTTGCTGAATGGTTTTCTTGAGAGTGGCCATAAATCTTTCTACCATTCCATTGGCATGTGGCCATAGGGGGTGATCTTTCTGTGTCTGAAATTCAGGTGGTTGGCAAAAGCAGCAAAGTCTTGCCCACTGAACGGTGGACCGTTGTCTGTTTTCACTACCTTTGGTATACCCCAGGCTGCGAAAACCTCATCCAACACAGGTATCGTGGTGGCAGCTTTGGTGGATGCTAAGAGGTGTGCAATTGGGAAACGTGAGTACTCGTCCATTAAGACCAGGATATAGTTGCCAGATTACAACAGGCCAAAGAAATCTACTGCAACATGTTGCCAGATGCCGGCCCGCAATTCTGACATTTGTAGAGGCGCAGGTGGATCCTCTTGACTTACTAGCTGACAGTGTGGGCAGTCTTTCAGGGTGAGTTCAACCATCTGATCGAGTGTAGGGAACCAGACTTGCTCCCGCAGTGCTCTCTTCGTGGCTACGATACCTCTGTGCCCTTCATGTGCTAAGTTGATGACTCCTTGGCGCAGTTGTTTCGGAATGATGATCCGTTCATCTCGTAATAGAGGACCATTGGAAGTGATGGACAGTTCATCCTTCACGTGTCTAAAGGAGGACAGTTCCTGACTGTCAACCGGTTCATTTTGTACGGGTTCTTGTAGGTGTCTCCAGCTATTTGTCTGGATGCACTGTTTCACATTTTGTAGTGTGACATCCTCATTGGTGGAGTCCAGAATGGCCTCCAGAGGGACTGCAGGTGGTTAGGCTTGGGCCACTACAAAATGAATGTACTCTTCCGCTAGTGATGGATTTCATTTGTTCGTTGCTTTAGGATGCCTCAACATATAGTCGGCTGGATTTGCAGCTTTTCCGGGTTTGCGGACGATAGTATACATATATTCTTGAAGGCGGATGCCCCACCGCTCTATTCGGTGTGGCATTTTGGCTCTGGGATTTCCAAAAATGGTTAACAGGGCCTGGTAATTCGTGATAACCGTGAAGTGTTTTCCATAAATGAAGATGTGAAAATGTTCACAGGCCCAGACTACCGCCAAGCTTTCCTTTTTGGGCTGAGAGTACGCTCTCTCTGTGTCCATGAGACTCTGACTTGAATAGGCTACGATGTATCGTTGATCACCCTCCCTGTCATATTGAGCTAAGATGGCTCCAAGTCCCACAGGACTCGCATCCACAGTGATTTCTGTTTTTCACCGATGATTGAAATAAGCAAGGTTGTTGACTGACTCCACTGAAACTTTGATCGCATGGAAAGCTTGATCACATCTTGTGGTCCATTGGAATGGATGGCCCTGTTTGGTCAGCTTTCTCAGCGGATAACTGATGGTGGCGTAATCTTTGATATAACATGCACAGTAGCTCGCCATGCCTAGAAAAGAGAGCACATTTCCAGCGTTTCTCGGTCTGGGAGTATCATTTAAGGCTGCAATCTTTTCCAGATCTGGTCTCATGCCTGCACCTGAAAAAATGTGTCCAAAGAATTTTAGTGTAGATTTGTGAAATCCGCACTTGTCTTTATTTAATGTGAGGTTAGCCTCCAATAGAGCATTACAAACGCGCTCTAGCGCCTTGTCGTGTTCTTGCATTGTTGCTCCATATGCGAGAATGTCATCACTGTAGTTTAGAGCGTTGGGAATATGATGGATTACTGTCCTGATGGCCTCTTGAAAGATCTCAGCGGCAGATGAGACCCCAAAACAGTGTCTTTTGTATCTAAACAGGCCTTGGTGAGTCGAGAATGTGGTGCTATATCTCTTTTTTTCATGAAGTTCCAGCATGGTGATAGCCCTTGTTGAGGTCTTATTTGGGGAATATTTTCGCCCCATTGAGTGACGCAATCATGTCGCTGATGTGAGGTCCCTGTCTGTCTCACTGTCTCTCTCAATGGCGATGTTGGGAGCTCTCATATCCACACAGAGGCGCACTTTGTCCAGTGAACCCTTTTTCGGTACTACGACCACTAGAGAAACCCAGGGACTGGGTCCTGATGTTCTCTCAATGATGTCAGCCCTGAGACGATCCAGCAGTTCCTCTTCCACGGACTGTTGAAGGTGAAATGGAATTTTCCTGTGATGTTGTGCTATGGGTGTCACTCGTTCATTTATATGCAGTTGAACTTGACAATGAGCCATTTTTCCGAGTCCATTAAATAGTTTTGGAAATTTGTTAACTATATCAGGTTCATCATCAACTCAATATAGTTTTTTTACTAGTCGCAATCGTTTCTCCGTAGGCAAACTGAGAAGACAATCTGCTTCAGGACCGTCAATGACATGAATGCGGGCGGGAATAGTCCTGTTCTTGTATGTGAGATTAGTCTGAAATTGTCCTAAACACGGAAGAGGTTCCTTTGACAACCATGTACATACCAGCACAGCAGCTTTATGCAGGCGTGGCTTTGGATCCATTTGATTGTATGCTGCAACGGAAATATAGTTGAGAGATGCCCCACTATCCAATATGAACTTGGCCATGTGAGTGTCCATTTGGATATATAGTCGCGGGTATTTTTTCAGTCCATCAGGATCCGCAACCATGAAGACATATTCATGACTCACTTGCGATACTGGAGACAGCGACCTCGACTCATGAGATTTGGACCGACATGAGTTATATGTGCCATGAGACTAGCGGCTGGATCTTGAAGAGCAAGTAGACAAATCTCTGCGATCTCTCACAGCCTTGACATGATGGCGAACAGTGGATTGTCTGTACGTATCTCTGTGATTGAAAACGTCTGCAGAGCACCTCGCAAAGACAAAGTGATTGTCCTGGCCACACTTCCTACATCTTTGGCCTACTGCAAGGCACAGCTATGTGTGAGGGAAGTCATATCCACAGCGATAGCATTTAAGTTGGCGCTCCGGTTGTCTGTCAGTCCGACTGTGACTACAACGACGACGGCTTGTATGATGAGACTCCACTTTGGGTCTCGATGATCGTTGTTTTGCAGGGGAGGACCTATCATTGTTGCGAGATTGGAGCCTAAAGGCCTGTTCTCGTTTTTTGCCTCTTCCCGCTTCCATTTGCTTCATTTCTTCAATCTCGTCAAAGGAGTAGCTTTTCTTCAATAGACGTCTACGTAGCGACTCAGACTGGCATCCTTCTATGATTCGCAGGCGAAGGGCATCTTCCGTTGTGAAAGAGTCAAAGTCACAGTGACAAGCCAAACGTCGGAGGCGCGTGATGAATGTCCTCATGAGTTCATCTTTCTCTTGGGATGCTAGCTTGAATATGTATCTTTCATAGTCAATATTAATTTTGTGAAGAAATGTAACTCACATTTGCGTAGGACGAAGCAGCATCAGCTTGAAGTTTTTTTATGATCTGACCAACATCTTTCCCAATTAGATTTCACAGTGCAATCAGTTGCTGATCCTCCTCAGTCACATGAGACCCTTTCATGAAATCTCGAAATCCTCTAACGATTTCTGCCAGTGAAGGCCCATTCCTCCCCAGATATGAGGGCTAGGGGTTCTGGCAGACGTAGAAACGGGACTCAAAGCATGCCAAGCCGTTGGCCTCCAGTCTGTGATGTAAGTTATTTAGCCTGTTACTGGCGCCAGCGGAGGTGTGACGCTGTCTGGATGTTGGGGACCCAGACATGATGACTGAATGTAGGCAGTATAATTCAGCTGAGGATTTGGCAGACTTTGTCTACGCACAGTGAATCATGCAGCGCCTGTCACGTGGCACAGTTGCATTAATGTGAACAGAGTCAGCCCTTGAAGGATGATGCTCAATACGCAAGAAGTAACTCAGAAAAGCGTTAGTTACTGGGTTGTTGTTGGGGTAGGGGGCGTGCTCCCAAATTTAAGGACTGGCTTTCAGATTTAATATTATGGCAAACTCAGCTCAACACATATGCAGAACTTCTCCCCTGATCCTCTCGCCCCCGGGATATTTGGGGCCCACTGCAGACATATTTACATGAATATCCCACTGTAGATGGCGCTACACCCTAAAGGCTGCCTGTGCCAGCTCTTACATCCACGATACTTACTGGCCAGACTTCTGTTTCCTGAACCATCATTGTGGTCCACTGTATTAAAGAAATCCCTGACATTGCTTATCCTTATGTTCTCTCTTAGTGCGAACAGCAAAACACACAAGATGATGGACGGAATGTTGCACAATGGCAAAACATTCACCCCCAGTCACAGATCTGTGTTTAATCCATCGTTATTTTGCTCACCAAGCCACCCCAGTTCAGACATGGCCATATGCAATTCAGTCTTGACCCTGTGCCTCATGGGAACAGTCCAGCCCGAACTGCCAAGCCATGTCTTTCCTAGACCGGAATCAAGCATCCTAGGACCGGTTTCTGGCTATCAGCCGTCTTCAGCCAAGATAGCTTGACTCCAGCGGCCTAGTGAGCACGGGACCCACGTCTGGGTATACCCTTCCCACATAGAGTGAACAGCAAAACACACAAGATGATGGACGGAATGTTGCACAATGGCAAAACATTCACCCCCAGTCACAGATCTGGGTTTAATCCATCGTTATTTTGCTCACCAAGCCTCCCCAGTTCAGACATGGCCATATGCAAATCAGTCTTGAACCCCTGTGCCTCATGGGAACAGTCCAGCCCGAACTGCCAAGCCATGTCTTTCCTGGACTGGAATCAAGCATCCTAGGACCGGTTTCTGGCTATCAGCCGTCTTCAGCCAGGATAGCTTGACTCCAGTGGACTAGTGAGCACGCGACCCACGTCTGGGCGTGCCCTTCCCACATAGGGTGAACAGCAAAACACACAAGATGATAGACGGAATGTTGCACAATGGCAAAACATTCACCCCCAGTCACAGATCTGGGTTTAATCCATCATTATCTCGCTCACCAAGCCACCCCAGTTCAGACATGGCCATATGCAAATCAGTCTTGACCCTGTGCCTCATGGGAACAGTCCAGCCCGAACTGCCAAGCCATGTCTTTCCTGGACTGGAATCAAGCATCCTAGGACCAGTTTCTGGCTATCAGCCGTCTTCAGCCAGGATAGCTTGACTCCAGTGGCCTAGTGAGCACGGGACCCACGTCTGGGCATACCCTTCCCACATAGGGTGAACAGCAAAACACACAAGATGATGGACGGAATGTTGCACAATGGCAAAACATTCACCCCCAGTCACAGATCTGGGTTTAATCCATCGTTATTTTGCTCACCAAGCCACCCCAGTTCAAACATAGCCATATGCAAATCAGTCTTGACCCTGTGCCTCATGGGAACAGTCCAGCCCGAACTGCCAAGCCATGTCTTTCCTGGACTGGAATCAAGCATCCTGGGACCAGTTTCTGGCTATCAGCCGTCTTCAGCCAGGATAGCTTGACTCCAGTGGCCTAGTGAGCACGGGACCCACGTCTGGGCATACCCTTCCCACATAGGGTGAACAGCAAAACACACAAGATGATGGACGGAATGTTGCACAATGGCAAAACATTCACCCCCAGTCACAGATCTGGGTTTAATCCATCGTTATTTTGCTCACCAAGCCACCCCAGTTCAAACATGGCCATATGCAAATCAGTCTTGACCCTGTCCCTCATGGGAATAGTCCAGCCCGAACTGCCAAGCCATGTCTTTCCTGGACCGGAATCAAGCATCCTAGGATGCTCTCTTAGTGCAGCATATAAAGGCAATTGTTTGATACCCTTTTCTGCTTCCTTGCCTCTTGTATGATGGCAGTGGTGTATAATGACATGTAACACTTTATTATGTGCATTACCAGCAATTTTTGTGTATCAAGATGTCATTGCTATGTTTTCTGATTATTTAAGCTATGTCTCCCCTATGGCTGTTGCAACCGATTTTTTGTATCTCTACTGAAAATTCAATAAATAAAGAAGAAAAAAAAAGTACTCACGAGCTGACACCTTTTAACGGACTTTGCCTGGGAGATGCTAAGTAGGGATGTCACCTTAGTAATAGAGTAGGGACAGTCTAATGCTTTCTACTTTTCAGCCACAGATGAAGTCGTATTTAAATATTGGAGCAATTTTTGCTTGTGTTCTGTACTTAGAACTTTTTATTCTCTTCATGATTCATCAGATTAGACTCATTCGTAGATTTGAATTTGTATTAGTTCCCATGTATTTTTCCAACATCGTCTTGAGGTGCTTGTACATTCAGTTGTTTTTGCCCTTGTAATAAACCCTTAACCCCTTCAGTGCTAATGACAAGGGTAACTCGTCATGGAGTTTCCATTGATTTCAATGGAAAGTCAATGGGAAGAGGGGGATGTACCTTAGCAGCCAACTAAATTTCGGAGTTTGTTATTTTTTGAGCCATAGTCATTATCGACTGTTTAATTGACTGGAATGAATTGTCTCAACCCTTTACACTTTTCAGCAGGTAAATAACGATCTGTCGACCCAGGATTCCCAGTAAAATTCTGATAGTGGAATCCAGCCTTGTCAGTTGGTAGCAGAGGACGGTTACTTCTGTAGTAAGGGGAGTAGCTAGGGAAAGGTTAGTTAAACCCCATAGAGCTCAATTGATAGTTGTCCAGAGGATAGAGAGAGGAGGACGATGGCATTTGGTGGAGACCGACGGAGAGTGACGGTGCGGCGGAAGCAGCAGTTCGTGGAGGAGTGAGTATGAATAGGGATGTTGTTAGGGTGCAGTGATGATTTGATTGTGTAACGTCTTGTGGAGTTGGAATGAGAGTTGAGTGATTGTGGTTTCGGACAGTGAGCATGCGCGGTCCATGTGTTTTTTTTGTCAGGCTTGACGAGGAACCTAAGATCCCGGGATAGATATATTGCAGCGTAGAAGTCACCCGGAGCCGTAATTGTCAGCCATTGATTGTGGGAGTCGTGAGACGTCATCGACAAACCCACCCAAGATAGGGAAGGAGAGAGCGAGTGTTTGAGTGTCGTGGGTTACTAGGGGCCCGATTCACAGAACTAACTTAAGACAAAATCCTAAACTTACTACTTTTGGTATTCACAGAAGTTAGGATTTTGTCTTAAGTTTGTCTTAAGACAGACTTAAGACAGACTTAAGTTAGGATTTTGTCTTAAGTCTATCTTAAGTCTGTCTTAAGACAAACTTAAGACAAAATCCTAACTTCTGTGAATACCAAAAGTAGTAAGTTTAGGATTTTGTCTTAAGTTAGTTCTGTGAATCGGGCCCTGTGTGTGTAAAATCGAGTGATTGGATCCTATAAATTATTTATGTGACTGTCCGACCGTTCGTGGGCAGATGGTTGAGGACAGTTGTTCCGGTTGTTTTGCGGGCAGACAATTGTCAGATTGAGGTAGACAATTATGAGCGACTGTCCGGTCGTTTGGTGGACAGACAGTTGACTAAGTGACTGTCCTGTCGTATGGTGGACAGACAGTTACTTGCTGTATGAGTGAGATGTGCGAGAGTGTTCGGGATGAATTGTGGAGGAGGGAACTGCTGAGTGAGGGGGAAGAGTGACATCGGAGCATACAGCAATGTAAAAGGTCGGTTGGTGTAAAGACGACATCAGGAAGTAGAGCGAAGACATTGTGGGTAAAAGAGTTGATTTCATCATGAAATGTTTTAAGGTATTGCGAGATCTTTGTAGGGGAGATAGAGGAGAGGTAACTCAAGTCGGGAAAGAAGCACCGCCCGTGGATACCCCAGCTCATTACACAGCTACAAACATAGGGGTCCATACTATAATTTGGCTTCAGAATTGGCAAAAGATTACTGAAAAGGAAGGAGATTTGGCTTTCGCATGTTATGGCTCATTCAGATTTGATGTGTTGTACCACTTGAAATCAGTGATGACTGCATTGCGACTTCTACCCAGACCAACCCAGTTTGAGGCACTAGATGCATGGATAAGAGCAGCACATGCAAGAAAAAGAGATCGAAGTCAGGAAAGGATGAAGAAGTCGATCAGGGCATTTCAAGATGTGGATTGGGACGCATTAGCAAAAAGATGGAGGGTAGACACCATTGAGGACGATCGATAGTTCCCCTTGCTAGTAAACGTGGGAGATGTCCAAAAGAGAAGAGAAGAGAAGAGGAAGATGATAGCAACACAGATGACAGTCTTTTGGAAAGGTTACTGGCAGAGCGTTCACCTCCATATAACCCAGATTCAGAAGAGGGAATGAGAGCTCTTACATAGGAAATTGGGGAATCACAGACAAACTCTAGTGTAGGAGTAAGAGGAAGGATTTCAGCAGGAACAGAGAGCATGGGAGCACAGCCCCCGAAGAGTGCAGAGACAGGTGGAGTTAATCCAATTGTCAGACTACCAGAAGCTCTTACAGTGCCGGTCACCATTGGTCCCATACTGTCAGTGTATGATCCAGATCAGGTAGGAAATGGGAGTCTGGTACGATCAGTAATGGGAGAAAGTACTGATTCTGGAGGGAATAGGACAGTGCGTAGAAGTGGTCACCCTTCGAGGCCTATAGAATCAAGTACGCCTTTGCCAGCCACAGCAGACTCTTCTAGAGGACAGGTGGAGCAGAGGGCAGTGAGGACAGAGTCATTAGCTGACTCAAGTTCTGACTTCAGGATGTGGGAATTCCCACTGAGAGGTTCTAGTGGAAGGATGTTGGGAGGTGACAATGATCAGGGAGTTTCGGGGAGTCAAGCTGTCTCACGAAACATAATGGAAGGGAATCAACGTGGAGATCAGTGTAGTGGAGAGTCAAGTAGTGCGTCAAGTTGAGTAACAATTAAAGCTGCTATGAGGGCTAAAGTGTTGGATGTGGTGAGATTAAAGGCAGAAGTGGAGGAAATAATCAGTGGAAATTTGCCTTTAGAAAGGATAGAACTCTATAAGCCAGATGCATTGCTGTTTGTAGCGAAGGATGCAACTCGCAAGGCGAGGAAAGCACATGAGAAATTGACAGAGTTGTCACCGAGGTATGATGTTGATGTGTCCAAAACGAAGATGTTGCAGGGAAATCATAGGTTAAATTACAGTGTTCAGGAACTGGAAGAGAAAAGAGTCATAGGTTTGAAAAGGCACATTCGAGAATTGATCGCAGGGATATGTGTGTGGAGCATGCTTGACAAATGGGAGGAAAGGTGGTCAAAGAAGAAGAGTGCTAGAAAGAACATAGGAGAAACACCACCCTTAGGAGGAGGAACAGTGGGAATAGAGGCTTTTCCGTTGCGAGAGGTACAGAGTGGAGGATACGTGTATGTGCCTTGGAGTAGAGGTGATTTGGACGCATTTACCAATGATTTCCCTCAGCTGAGGTAAAGACCTATTGAGTGGTACATACAAGTTGATTGATTTGTCAAAATTTCAAAGGTGTTGTGAATTGATCTGAATACATTGTTTGATATTGTGGTACCCAGTGATTTGTGGTCAGCTTGTAAAATTGCTGTTGATTGGCCGTTTTCGGAGCCTGAGCGAGATTATGTTACACATGGTCCTTCACCTGTGGTTATGAAAAAGTATGAGCAAGTAATCACATGGTTGTAAACCATGGTTTCACCCCAAGATTTTGACTGGGTTAAGACAGACAGAACTGTTCAGGAGCCACAAGAGACTGAACATGCCTATATGAGAGGCTCTTGCAAGCCTTCAAGCAGTACAGCGGGTTGGATACTCTTGACCCAAAGGATATGGGGCAGTTTGTCTCCAAATTTGTGTTAGGATTGAGACCAGAAGCTAGCCTCATGATCCAGCAGCATTTGATTTGTTGGCAGAATAAATCCATGGATGAGATTCTACGGAATGCTAGGTACTGTAGTGACGAAGTGGACTCGAAGCATAAGAAGCTTAAGGATAAGCTGATGCTGGTCCAAATGCAGAATGCAGAAAAGGAAGATCAGATACAGTCAAGTGGAGGAAAACTGGGAAGAAGACAAGGTAACAATCAAGGAGGGACTCAAAATGCATCAGGTCAGGGAAGGGGGAATACCATAGATCCTAATACAGGAGTAGATGTTGCCACACTAAGAAAACCACTGCATGTCATAATTGTCACAAGATCGGGCATTGGAAGTGCGAGTGTAGATCGAATCCAGCTAATCAGATTCAAGAGGAGGAAGTGGTGCAGACACCTGAGGTCAATACAGTGACGATACCCAGATCTGTACAAGGGGGACAACAGGTCCGCAGGTGTAAGTCCCCAGCCACCAAGAATCCCACAGGGAAACCGCACCTACCAACAGATGCCCTTTATCAAGACCTTCAATGAATTTGATTCAGACCGATTGCAACAACGGTGTCTGGGCGGGGGGAGGAAGACTGTACTCTTGGAGCAGTCTTGGAGGTAGACCAGAGAGGACCGTATGCCGAAGTGGGTGTTGACGGTTATCCAACTACCTTTTTGGTTGATACTGGTGCTACCCATTCTACTGTGAGATCTGCAGTAGTTCCCAACTTACCCCTTTCGGGACAGTCGATTCAAGTCGTAGGAGTGGCGAATAAGAAAATGACTAATCCTTTGACTGAGGCAATAACTGTGAAAATAGGAACCTTTCACAATCAACACCAATTTATGGTGTGTGATTCAAGTCTGGTCTGTTGGGTAGTGATCTTTTGTGCAAATTGAACTGCACCATCTATTGCACGCCCTAGGGAGTGGAACTACAGACTAACGATGGTGATGCTGCATTTAAAGTGGTAAATCAGAGTCTGTGTACAGAGGTATATCCTATGCTAACAGTTAAGGAACTCCCACCTGACCTGAGGGATTCTGTTTCTTTGGATGTATGGGATTTCACAGGGGAAGAGATATGACTGATTAAGGGAGTTGAGCCAGTTAAGGTCCAAGTTAAACCAAATGCAGAGTTTGCGAAAATATCTCAGTATAATCTGTCACCAGAAACAGTAGCAGGAATCACACTTTGATTGAGTCTATGATCAAACAGGTAATCCTGAAGGAAATAATGAGAAGTCCATGTAACTCATCAATCATGGGACTGCAGAAATCAAGTGGGAAGTGTAGGATTGTGCAGGATCTGCACAAGGTCAATATGATTGTGGTTCCATGTTGTCCCATGGTACCGAATCCATCCGTGATACTGTTCCAAAACCCATGTGAAGCCGAGTGGTTTACAGTGTTTGATCTGTGTCAGGCATTCTTTTCGATACCATTGGATGAGGAGAGCCAATTTTTATTTGCTTTCCAGTTGAAAGATCATGTGTTGAGTGGACATGGTGCCGTATTCCTCAAGGGTATACAGAGAGTCCATTGATCTACAATCAGCTATTGAAAAAGAATCTTGAAAGCCTTGTACTGCCACAGAATTCATTTCTTGTGCAGTACATTGATAATCTTCTGATTGCGTCTGAAATGGAGGATGCTTGCAGGATTGATACTTTTCCTTTGTTGAACCATCTAGCAGAGAATGGACACAAAGTATCCCCAAACTAGTTACAGTATTATTTGACTGAAGTTCACTATTTGGCTCATCGGATAGAGAAAGGCAAAAGGAAGGTGTAACCAGATCGAATTGAGGCAATTATGAAAATGACTTTTCTTTGACGGTGAAACCTTCACAGTGGCTGCTGCACAAGGATGTGAGTGATCCAGTACCGTGGGATTATGAATGGTTGCATTTTTGGAGTTGAGAGAAGACCTGTGTCGTGCTCCAGCTTTGGGGATGCCAGACTATAACAAGTCCTTTTCATTGTTCTGTTATGAGCGAGAAGGTTGTGCTTTGTCAGTCCTAACTCAAAGTCCTGGGGGAGTCCGTAGATCAGTTGCCTACTTTTCAGCTACTTTAGATCCAGTAGCTTCAGCGTTGCCCGGATGTCTTAAGTCCATTGCTGCAACCGGTGTCAGCATTGATAGATGTGAGAGTATTGTCATGGGTCATCCACTTACTGTTTTTGTTCCACATTCAGTCGAGCTCCTGATGACCAGAACTAAGACACAACATATGACAAATAATAGACTCACACAGTATGAGCAGGTTATACTTGCTTCAGAGAATGTGACTTTGAAACTTTGTTCTGAATCCTGCTACATTGATGCCTCTACCAAATGTAAGTGATGAAGATTGTGAGGACCATGACTGTCTTGATGTGACTGAACTTTGCACCAAACCGAGACCTGATATTGTGGATGAACCTTTACCTAAATCTGATGAAATCTTTTTTGTAGATGGTTCATGCTTAAGAGACAATGTGGGTCACCTGAGAGCAGCAATTGCTGTATGCACCATTTCTGGAGTCGTGGAAGCTGCTTGTTTACAAGGAGTATACTCCACACAGGTAGCTGAAATCATTGCTTTAACTCATGCCTGTTTGGTTGCTGATCAAATTCGAGTCACTGTCCACACCGTCAGCCAGTACGGTTTCCTAACGTCATCAGGATCTTCAATTAGAACTAGGAAATATGTGAGACAATTGCTAGAAGCTTTGCAGTGTCCAAAAGAAATCGCTCTGGTAAAATGTTCAGCCCATGGGAGGGGAAATGACTTTGTCTCTCTAGGAAATAGATATGCTGATGAAGTTGCATGTTTTTGCGCTGAACAAGGATACCTATTTACTGGAGATTATACAGGAGAGAGCCCAGAAGTGGAAAAAGCGGTGTAGGTCAGAGCAGGGTGTGAGAAAGGAGATGAAGCGATTTGGGTTTCATGTGATGGTCGAGCGGTATTACCAGATGATTTATTAAGTCCTATGGCAAGACAAATTCATGGAGCAGTATACTTTGGAAGGGATGATATGGTGCGAGTGTTCAGACAGACGTGGTACAATCCACAGTTCTGTGCGTTTGCTGAAGCAGTGTGTCACAGGTGTGTTCCGTGTCAGCAAATGAATGCTGGAAAGAAAATTGTGGTTGCATTGAGTCATATTTGAAGATCTGGACGAACTTTCAACAGGATACAGCTCAATTTTATTGAAAGGCCTATGTGCAATGGTTTGAGGTACGTTCTGGTTGTGGTTTGTGTTTTCTCACGATGGGTGGAAGCGTACCCGACGAGAAGGTGTGATAGGCTCACAGTAGCAAAGTTGTTGCTTAGGGAGCTATTCCTCAGTTTGGTTTTCTATCTCCATTGGAGTCAGATAGAGGAATACACTTCCACAGTGAAATCATGAAGTTACTTTGTGCTGCCTTAAATGTTGATCAAAGACTGCATTGTAGCTATCGACCAAAGGCTTCTGGTATCGTGGAACAGATTGATGGGACTTTAAAGATGAGGATGGCAAAAGTGTGTTTGTCTACGTCTTAGAATGGCTGGATGCATTGCCACTGGTGTTGATGAGTGTTCATAGTACCCCTGATAGAAGAACCAGCCTTTCACCACACGAGATCCTGATGGGGAGGGCTATGCGGTTACCAGCAGTGCCATCCACATCCTTGATAAACATCACAGATGATTTGATCCTTGACTATTGCAAAGGACTGGCTGATGTGGTCCGTTCTGTGTCTCACCAGGTGGAAGCTGCAACTGCCCCAACCTCGAGAGACCTCCGTCATGACCTGTGTCCGGGTGATTGGGTGCTAGTTTGAAAGCATGTGAGGAAAAGTTGCCTTGATGCCCTTTTGAGAGGTCCTTACCAGGTGATCTTGGTGATGAATACAGCAGTTAGGTAAGGAGGTTTGCCGAATTGGATACATGCTTCCCATACCTGCAGAGTTTCAGAACCCCTGGAAGAAAAAGCTCCACTTGTAGAAGAAAATCCAGCTGTGGTAGCAAGGCTACTTGAGAGGACAATCCAAGCTAGCTGTGGGGGTTGCTGATGTAGCTGGTCTGCCAGAACAAGCTGAGATGGGTTACACTACACAAGACCCAGGTATTGACTGAGGCAGAAGGTAACGTTGCGAATGGTATAGAGTCAGACTCAGCTGGAGTAACTGGTGTGCAAGGTGGTCGGGCCAGAGGTGAAAAGCTGATACTACAGAGGACTCGTGGCCTGGGAAACAAAGAGGGCTAAACTTGAGACTATCTCCTGAGAGGGACCTTGCTCCTATGTCAGGGACATCTGAATCAGAACTGAGTGAAATAGAGCAAGTCCAAGAAGGCCCTAGATGGTCAAGGAGAGTAAGAGTGCCTTGCCAGAAATATGCTGCTTCCGAGTTTACTTATATGGTCACTGATGCCAGGAGTAGTGGGAATGGGGCGACTGAGGTCATCACAAGTGGTAGCACCAGAACGTCAGATCTGAAAATCGATGTGGGATTGATAGTTCCTGGAAATAGAGTGAGTGCTGACAAGAACCGTTCCGAGACCTCCAGTATTGAGCAGAGTGCGGATTCTGATTCTTCAGGAATTGTCCTTTCCAACTTTTGGGTATCAGCCACCAGCTCAGGAGATCACAGCTGTTCGTCTTGAGATTTTGCAGCGTGTGTTAATTAAAATTGGTTCTGAGCTTATAAGAGACTGAATAAACTGTGAACTGTAAATAATTGTTCCAAGGAAGATAACCTAGCTCCGAGTGGAAGAAGTATACATTTAGGGTTTTCCGTAGAAGAAGAAAGAGGGCTAGGGAAATCTTTTTGGACTGTGTAAATAAAATCAGAGGAACTGAACTGTTAAAGAATTTCCAATACTTCAATGAACTGTGTTTGAACTGTTTGAGTAGCAATCTGAGGGGGAGGAAAAAAGACTTTTGTGTATCCTCTTGCTGAACTAAACCGACAAGCTAAAGATGGAGTCTGGAAATTGGAACCGTAGGTCTAAGTGTGTAATAGGTATAATCATTGTAGGGGTGATAGCTGTTATAGCAGTAGTTATTATTGTATCTGTAATCATTTCACATGAAGCAGAAGTTGAAGCAGAAGTTGGGGAGGTAAGAGTACAAGGGATGTCCACACCTACTACTTCTAGCACAAAAGAGGGTATTGTTGGAGATGAAAAGGCTATGCTAGACCAAAGTAGTCGTATGGTGCACGAAGATTTATCGAGGGACGATTACACTCTTAATGCATATGCAAAGCTGCTATATGAGTACATAAACACAATGGATGTGAGAGATTATCATGTGTGTATGCAATTGCCTGCGTCTGAGGAGGAAGGTATTCGTTATCATCATCTCCCTTTGACCTATGGTATTACCTGTAGTTTATTGCTGAGTATGTTTTATGATAAAGGTCATTATGAATATTATTTTTCCAATTATGATGTAGTGCTTTCAGAGGTTCCAGCGTACAATCATTTGAACAAGTATGATTATTACAAACAGGAAGATAGAGTAGGAAACCATTTCAAAACTACTGTAGCTTTAGCCACAGCTTATGCACATCGTCATAATCTAACCTGTTCATTAACAGATGTAGAGAAGAAGGTATAGATCAGGTAGAAGATAGACAGACAATTAACAATTGTTAAGACAAGGAAGGGAAAGTTGAATGGACCAAGGAAGAGTTAGTGCATAAAGCAAAAGAGAGTAGTGGTCCAATTGCATTGGATTTCGAGTAGAGAGGCAAGTTGTGCGTGAGACAAGTTCAAACATATTATGAAAAAGTCTTTGTGGGAGAGAGTGTATGTGATCATACTTTCACCATTGAGGCTACAGCAAAGAAATGCAGTAGAAGTGGTGCCAAATGTCGATTTCGTATGTGGGAAAAATGCATATGTGCGGAGGCATTCAATTGGTATGGTACGTGCTATATAGCATTAGTGTTTCCCAAGATTTATCATGTGGAGGATTTGGACCACTTAGAAGGTGGATTGCATCCTAGAAGAAAGCGAGTTGCAAGTGCAGGAGAGATTCTAGGGGATATTTTTGGGGCATTGATACTGAATGTGGAAGTAGTCCTGAATGATATCAAGATTAGAAAGATGTCAACCATTGTGGACAAGTTGTCAGCGAGCACAGCGCAATCGTTGTTGCTTGTAGATGGAGAAATGGTTTCAGTAAGATCTATGGTGATACATTACCATCTTGCTTTTGATGTTTACTGGCAAAAGAAGGTGGAGTCTGGAAAATGTTGAAAGTACAACAGTGCAGTACTTATATACCTGACCACAGTAAAGATTGGTAGAAGTATATAGGTAACATCACTGAGATTCATCATGAGGTGCAGAATTAGCCACAGAAGGAGTTTGGGACAAGGTGGGAAAAGGTTTTGGTAAAGTAGGAAGTTGGTTAGCTTCCCTTGGAAAGGGAATTCTTGGTTACATCTTGAAGCCTATTATCATAGAGATGCTTTGCGTGATTATATTGTGGGGATTAGTTAGAGTTTACAAGTGGCATAAAGCAAACAGAATTGAGAGATCACTTAGAGAGCAACAGCGAAGAATGGAAAAACTGCAGGACAGTCATTATGAGAATAATAAAAGCCTGGAGGAGTTCAGACAGGGAAGAGGGGCTTCAAGTTCCGTTTAGATCAGTTATTTCTCCAGGGAGTGTGATTTGTTGTGAGGACACTTGTCATCAGAGGGGGGAATTGATGGAGCCTGATGGTGCTCTAAAATTGTAGGGGTGCATTATAATCATGGATAGTCAGCATCCACATATATTCTTGTGTTGTATTAATTTTGATCAGTAGAACTGTATTGTAATAGCAAAAAATGTGCAAGTGAATGTATAGAAAAGTATTTCGTGCCACGCAAAAGAGAAATTAAATTACATTTATATTCGAAACTGTAAACTGTAACCTTTAGTAACCTTTAGTATATTGCAGTTGCCTAACAGAAGCGAAGATTGCATGAAGAAATAATGAGTTATGCTGAACATGTAATAATTGTAGCATGGAGCATTATTAACATGAGTGTATAATTTGATGTGTAAAGACCTAAATGAAATGTTCACGTTGTGTATATGAAAGGCCTATTTGTTTATTCTTATGTTGGCCGAATTGTGAAGGCCTGAAAATGTAATTTCCCTGGTATGCTCTCATATTTAGAAGTGATCAGCGAATTTCATGTGTATGCAAGGATGTTCTGTTCTCATGTTTTTAGTTGCAGGTGGAGAAGCTGCCTTTGTTAGTTAGAACTAACACCTTTTGTTTTAGGAGTTAGGCATGGAGGAGAAGTGATACAATGTAAACAGTAGGTTGATAATTGGGAGCAAGTGTTCTTTCTCATCATTGAGTCTTGGGAACCGAGGTCATCAGACTACACTTGGAGAAGACGGTGGAAAACTACCTAGGAGAGGTGTCTGTTAGCATGAGGTGATCTGTGGGCATGTTTTACATCTTTGCATTTTGTATTAGGGAAAGTGACCTGAGGGAGGAGAGCCAGAAGGAGAGGGAGAAGGAGACAGGATGAGTTAGGAGAATGGGTTAGGAGATCTGTCTGGAAGAGAGCATATTAGAACGCGCTCTGTAGCTTTGGCTACCTGATTTACTCCGTGAATGTACTTCTTAGGAAGTCTTCACAAGATGACACCTTTTAACTGACTTTTCCTGGGAGATGCTAAGTAGGGATGTCACCTTAGTGATAGAGTAGGGACAGTCTAATGCTTTCTACTTTTCAGCCACAGATGAAGTCTGACTTAAATATTGGAGCAATTCTTGCTTGCGGTCTGTTCTTAGAACTTTTTATTCTCTTCATGATTCATCGGATTAGACTCATTCGTAGATTTGAATTTGTATTCGTTCCCATGTATTTTTACAACCTCGTCTTGAGGTGCTTGTACATTCAGTTGTTTTTGACCTTTTAATAAACCCCTAAACTGAACTTCGGAGTTTGTGATCTTTTCAGCCATAGTCATTATCAACTGTTAAATTGACTGGAATGAATTGTCTCTCCCCTTTACACTTTTCAGCAGCTAAATAACAATCTGTCGACCCAGGATTCCCAGTAAAATTCTGCTAGTGGAATCCGGCCTTGACATTAACATGCCGGCACCTAATTAAGTAATGTGATTGGAAGAGCAATCTCGTTAAAGTGCATATAATCTGTGGAGGGGGCTTCTCACGGAACAGGCTGCAGGTACAGATGAACACACAGCAGGGGGTCCTCCCCATGTGAACCATGAGTCTTTTAAGTCACTGCATGACCTTTGTAATTGGTGAAGGGAAGTCGTAATTTTCCATGATACCATTGGCCGCACTTTCCTGCATAATCTTGTGATAATGAGCCCATTCAACAGCAACCGAAAAAGTTCAAACGGCTAGACTTTATGACAGGAAAGGTATTAAAAACTGATAGACACCCTCTCTGTACATTGCCTTTATAAATCTATACATAATGGTGCGATATGACTGATGTACATCCGCCCTGTATGTAGAAAGCTCTACAGGTTATATGACAAAGGCCTGTTAGTTACGTTACATATATTCGTTTATCATTGAAAGTTTAGAGTGCATTTTTCTATGCCATCAGGAAGAACTATGTGAGTCGTACAGGAAAGTTCCAATATGTAAATGCCAACATTTATTGTGTAGCTGTTAATGATTTTATTAGGCCTATTTCAGTGCACCTCTGTTGTTGCAAGACCTCTGACCCTTGGTCTGAGGCCTGCTCTCTCCGCAACAGCTCCGCTGTGCTCTGCTCTGCCACTTGTCTAATCGCCTGTCCTACGTTATTATTATTTTGTGCCTAACATTGTGCCCTGTGCCATTCACTATAATTTGTTTGTATTGCTTGTGCCTTGTTCTCTGTCATTCTCTGTCATTCGTTTTTTTATTGCTTTTGCCTTACTCTCATTTGTTTTTTATTTTATTTTTGCCCTGCCGTTCTTGCTTCATTGCCTTTCTTTCCCCCCTGTTTGCTGCCACCGCCTCTGCCCCTGTTGACCCCGCCCAGCTCTGCCTCCCAGCAGCATATCCCTCCCCCTCCCCTACTTAATGGCGGCCGCTAGGGGGAAGCGGAGCAAGACCTCTGATGCTGTGCGTGCACATCTGGCAATTCCCTTGCGGGAGCGCGTGGCGCCATATGGTGGCGCCATATGGTGGCGCCATATGGTGGCAATCATCGCATGCTCCTGCAAGGGAATCGCGCAGGCCCCCTACCCCTGATGCCCCGTGAGGCGCACGCTTGTGCTGGTTACATCTGTACTGGCTGTGTTCTTCAATGTCGCTTTGCCTTATACTGCGCACTGGAGAGGTACTGCAGCTGCTCTTTGAAGTAGCTAGACATGCGATAATTACTGCCTACAATGTCCCCATTTGCGGGGTAATTACTAAACTACCCGGATAATGCCCCGTTGTCAACATGCTGTTTTTGATCAGCTTTTAACTATGTATTCTTTATAAATAACTGCCCCTGGAGTTCTAGGAGAGACCACTTGTCCCTCCGTTTGGGCGACCCCATTCAAGAATGGTGCCGCCCCCTAAGGACCTTAAATTACTGCTCACCAATCATGTCCTTACCGCCTGACCAAGGAATAGCAATAAATACGACGATTGATGACCTGTAAACGTGATAAAGTTCTAAGGAACAGAAACGTAATAAGGAACAGAAACGTAATAATCAGATACACTTGTCATCAATAAATATTTTTAGCAAAACTACGAAATTATTCATAACACGCAATACCAATCATCTGCTTCAGGGGATGGTGGGTGGGGAAAAAGATCAACAGCCTCCTAAAGGCTGGAGGGGTAGGCCGTGGCACGCAGAGTCAAAGAGGCAGACTCCCGTGCTCCACTGCCTTTTAACCCCTCTTTGGCCAGGCCGGATCTAACCGGCCTGGCCTTTGTTCCATATTGACCCGGAAGTGATTCAATCACTTCCAGGTCACTCCGGGACCCGGGATCCAATCTCCGTTGTGGCGCGCCCGCCGCGTCATTGTGACGCGATGGGGCGCCCCGCACAGCCACTGCGGGTAGCAGTTGGGGGTCAGTGCACCCCACCATACCTTCGGCGGGCCCGATGACGGCCCCGCCTTTCCTTTCAGCTGGGAAAGGTATGAACAGTGGCAGTGCCTGTAGTGTTATCTGCCACGACCTTTATGTGCCATGGGCGACCAGGCAATAGATGCTGGGAGCTCACACACTTTGTGTTTGATTCATCAGCGCGAAGCGTCATTCTGCAACCATTGTTCAGGCGTGGTTTTCTCAGTGTGACCAGCAAATCACCTGCCCCTAAGACTGGGGTGGAGTGTAGCCATAACAGACTTTGATGCCACAATAGAATTGCTTTCCTTTGATTCAATGTCGTGCTTGCAGTTTAGGCAGTTCGTACTGTTTAGCTAACAGCACTTTGGGATTCTAGGACTTGAAGTTTCACTTTCTCCTTTATGATGAAAGTCGTACTAACCCCACCAGGCAAAGTTGTTACACAAACCCACGTTGGCAATAGGAAGATGTCTTGCTGTATGTAGGTTGTGCAGTCACAAAGGAGCCCTAGATCAAAAAAGGGCTAAACAAGTATGTGTATTCCACCAAGTTAACGAAGGCCACCCCCATCACACAGAGTGAATCTGCAAGATGCAAGTCGGCTTTTGGGAAAAACTATAACATTCAAAGGCTAACATTCCAAAACATATCACAAAGTAAAACGTTTGTAGAATTCAGTAAACCAAGTGGCCTGCATATCACGTCCAACATATGTTAATCCCCCATAACAAAAGAAATGAAAATGTATTAACTACATATGAAACCAACTAATCAATGCATTATATATTTATTATGCTTTTTTGTTAGTCTGACAAGTATTTTACACCCTCTTTTCTAGAAGTTTCCTCAGTACTACACTATTCAGCATATTCGTTAATATCATACAGTTGGAGAGACACACAATGGATTCTTTTTATCAACAGTATGGTCTCCATCAATTATTTTATCCTTGTTACTCGCGTCTTAACCTGTTTCCATTACCAGAACCATAGTCATCACTACACTGTACAGCCTCACAATTTTGGCGCATACTCTCAACATCACTGTCCAAAATGATAAATCTGTACACATTTCTGAAGACCAATCGTAGCAAGAAGACATATCTTTGGATCATATGATAGTCACTTGTTCCTACAATAAAATAACACTTCCTTTATACTATTATCCTATTCTATGGTATTGCTTAACGAAAATGTCATTCTGGTTTACTAGCATGTCCACTTAATACTGTAGTGAAGATGCCAAAGAAGGTGATCCAAGTAAGTGCTTTATTTTCCTGAACAGTCACAATGAAAGGAACCTCACCTTCCCACCACCTTACAACCACTGCGACAAAAAAAAAACTTTCCAAAGAACACTTTACACCAAACAGAACTATAAATATTGAATGTTCTATAAACAAAACAGAAAATACTACTTGTTGTAGTAACTTCAATCTTTTCAGCATCTTCCCCGTCAGAATTTTCTTTGCTGGAATTACTCTCATCTGCAAACCACTGATAGTTGTCAGCCTTAGATGCAGGTCATGCACCCAGCAGCCAAAATGGCAAGTAGTCCGTCAGAGTTTTAACAAAATGCATTCAAATGGTATAAAAATGGATGGAGGGAAATGAAAGAAAAACTGGATTGTCTGCTTTGAAATCGATAGTAGCCAGGATACCCATACCAGAGATTTTAAGTAAAGTGGGCATCCAATGCAGTGGAACCTCCACAAACTAGAACTAGCATTGGCATAGCCAATAGATCTCCCCTTTGGGACCTTATAAGTGTTTAGCCATGCAACAGTTGATGTTGTTGCACCAAGGATATTGTGCATAACTAAATACTTATAAGGTCCCAAAGGTGAGACCTATTGGCTCTGCCAATGCTTGTTTTTGTGAACAGCTGTGAATGTTGGTTCTTGCTTAGCCCACTGAACAATACCATCAAAACATGGAGAAGGAAGGAAGAAAGAAAGAAAGGATATTTGTATAGCGCTTAGCTACCCGGAGGCCTCGTAGCACTTGTGGAGAGAAGAACGGAGTGAGGCCTACCCACAGAACTAGACAGGCATTCCAAACAAGTGAGTTTTTAGATGTTTACGGAAGACCAGATGATTGTTGTTACCCCGGAAGGCCTGGGGGAGAGAATTCCACAGCTTGGCAGCGGAGAATGAGAAGGAGCGGCAGCCCCATCTCTCCTTCCTTATTTTCTTAGTGGTTGCCAGGTGTGAGGAACCAGAACGTAGAGTTCTATGCGGAAGGTAGGGAGTTATTAATGGGTGCATGATCGGTGGACCAGTTTTCCATATGGCTTTATGTGCCAGACACATAGCTTTGAACTGTACCCTGGCTGAGATTGGGAGCCAATGTAGCTGTTTCAGTGCTGGTCTTGCCGATTGCCAGCGTGGGGTCTGAAGAAGCATTCGTGCAGCACAGTTCTGGGTCACCTGTAGTTTATTTATTGTAGCCTGGGGGGCTCCGAGGTACAGAACATTACCGTAATCCAAGTGGGATAATATGAGTGCTTGGACCGTTATCCTTCTTGCCTGGAAGGGAAGGAGGGGGATAATTTTGCGGAGCATTCTCATCAGTCCATAACAAACTGCAGAGAGTGCAGTTGCCTGGTATGCGAAGTTGAGGGAGCCATCAAGCCACACGTCAAGGCTCTTTATCTGTGGCTTCGGGGAAGGCGTGGGACCCAGACATTGCGGCCATACGGGAAGAGAGGCTGTGGGAGATGGATTGCCCAACAGCATGATCTCGGTGTTATGTCCGTTAAGTTTAAGGTAGGAACGCTCCATCCATCCTGCCACTGCCTCTAGGCAGGGGGCAAGGGAGCTCGGGGATCCCTCAGGGCAATGTAAAGAAACCATTAATTGGGTATTATCAGCGTAGCTGACAATCTTGAGGCCATAAGGATGGATGACCCCTGCCAGCGGCCTCATATAGATATTAAAGAGCGTCGGGCTCAGGGCAGAGCCCTGCGGGACCCCACAGCTCAAAGGTAGTCTGGAGGACGTCACATCCCCCTTGAAGACCTGAAAGCAGCGGTTGCTGAGGAAGGATGAGAACCACCCCAGTGCAGCGCCCGGCACTCCGACACTCTTGAGTCGGTGGGTCAAGATGGTGTGATTGACCGTGTCGAACGCGGCGCTGAGGTACAGGAGGATGATGGGCGCAACTCCTCCCTCATCCACCAGCTTCCTTGCCTCTTCTGTCACCATTAGCAGGGCCGTTTCGGTCCCGTGTTGCGGGCGAAAGCCTGTTTGTGAGATGTCCAGCAAATTGTTGGATTCTAGATGATTAACCAGAATGTTGTTAATATGTTTTTTCATCAATTTGCTCAGCCAAGGGAGAAGAGAGATTGGGCGATAGTTGGAAAGGTTCGATTGATCCAAACTTGGCTTCTTTTGGAGGGCCTTGACCATCGCACATTTCCACGAAGGTGGGACCCAGCAGGATGTGATTGATCAGTTCAAGACCTCAAGAACAGATGGACGGATGGATTCCATGATCGCAATAAGATGTTGCGGTGGCGCTGGGTCCAATGGAGTTCCTGAGGTCACCCTGGAGGCTATCCGATCTAATGTATCTACATCTAGAGGATGCAGTTGTTCCAGCACAGGGGCCGCGTCTCCTGTCTCAGTTTCTGCTGGATACGATGAAGTAGGAGGGAAAGCCGCGTAAATAGTTTGAATTTTTTGTTGAAAGAAAACCGCTAGGTTATTGCAGCGGGAGAGATTTTTGAGGAGGGGCGATAAGAGACTTTGCTATACGAAAGATCTTTTGAGGAGTTTGCAGCTGTGCTGATCTTAACTTCATAGAAGTGAGCTTGTGCTGTTTTAATCTCAGCTTTGTACAGCCTAATAGCTTTCCTGTAATTGTCCTTCCTAGGTTGAGAGGAGTCCTGCCTCCAGCTTCTTTCTAATCTTCGGCAAGATTGCTTTAGTGCCTGTAGTTTGGGAGTGAACCAAGGGGCAATGTTCTTCCTATTTTTTGTTGAGATGAAAGTCTTAGGGAGGATTACATCAAGAGAGTCCTGAATCAAGCTGTTAAAGTTGTTATTTGCTTCATCAACAGTAGTGCTTCCCTTTGGGGGTTTTAAGGTCTCAAGAGCTGTCTTCCATTCCACCAAAGGGAGTGTGGGCCACTTCCTGCCCCAAGACCCAGTTTGTTTCTGGACTGGGAGAGCGGCAGTCATAGCCCAAAGTAGTGGGATTAGATAATGGTCCATCCAGGGGAGTGGAATGGGGTCCCTGTACATAGGTTATCTAAGTTACTAAAGACTGGGTCCAGGAGGTGTCCTTTATCATGTGTGGGGAGGGAGCCTTAAAGGTTGAGGTAAATTGCCTGAAGAGTCCACTAGCTATAGGTTTGAGTGGATCATCTAGATGTATATTGAAATCTCCCAACACTGTAAAGTTCGCCGAGGCTAGAGCAGAGTTAGCGCATAGATAAATGAGCTTGGGGATAAATTGTTTTAAGGCTTCTGGTGGGCGGTAAATCAGCAGGCCAGAGAAGGTGCTGGTTGGCGGAAATCCATCGCAAAAGTCATGTTTTCACAGTCATCAAGCATAGGCGGTAAAAGTCTGCATTTACAGATGTCCTTATAGATAATTGCTAGACCTCCACCTCTGCCAGATGTACGGTCAATTCTACATATTTCATACCCGGAGGGGAGGGCCTGTTAGGGTTTGTGCGATACAAAGAGCTTGCCCTCACTCCCTACATTAATCCGGCCTGATGTATCTTATAAATATGACTGGTGTACCAAAAGGAATAATATGCCTTAGTTTTGTGATATCATTATGAGTAATGTTTTTGCCAAGGTTTGTTTGTTCCTCAGGATTCTGTTCGATCGCTAGTACTGTTCTGAAAAAAGCCGCATACATAATGAAGCGCTGCATATATAATGAACGTGTTTCAACGAACATTCCTCCAATGTGCAGCACGTCTGAGCCCCACCTGCCTCCCTCTATAAAAGCATCCCCGGAACATTCACAGGCGCTTGTGCTCGTCGGAAGAAATCCCGCTTACCTGTTCATCCTGCTCCTGCTCCAGCATTCTCCACGTCCTCTTCCTTCTTCAATCAGCTGCAAGACACCTTCCTGCCTTTGGCTCCCGGTCCAGCGTCGAACTCGGTCCCCCTCATTTCCGGCGCTCCAGTTTCTGGTTCCCCGCAGCACAACTCAACCTGCAAAAGAAAAGAACAAACAGTAAGGTTAGCGCGCTAACGCTTCACAGCATCGATACAAGTAAGTGTCAAGACAGAGTTTAAATACGCTCTCAGGATTTTTACAGATTTAAAGGCAAAGACTATTATTTTGGAACCCAGAGTGCATACAAACTGTTGATGCAAAGACTGCTTCTGGGAACATAGGAACTTTGTGTGATTATGGTAATTTCTTCGTTGTGCATTTTTAAGGACTCATTATACAGGCTGAGAACAAGCTTGTAAGGATTGACATAATACAAGTTGTGAATTAAACAGCTACAGTGCTTGAAACTAAAGAGCAACAAACTAAACATGTTATGGAAGTGAGTGTGAATACAAATCCCTCTGATTATCTATATGTTGGGAATCTAGTTTTGGGGTCACATTCTAAGCGCACTCATTTTGTTTTTAGGCAGAAATACGCTTTTATCACAAGATGCTTTAGTCTGGTGAACAAAGAACCAGAATAAGAGAGGTATTGATGAATGATGTTATGTTGTGAAACCTCTTAGTTTAAGAGAGTAACAGAGACAGAATAGGAGAGAATAGTAAACTTTTGTTTGTATTCATGTTTTATTAGGAACTGCAACCAGTTTGCAGCGCATCTCCATTGACGCAAGCTAAGGAGCTGTGTTTCTTTCTCTCTTTTGTTATTTTGTCCACTTCCCCCTTCCCTTGAGCTTCTCTTCTTTGCGCACTGTATCTCAGCTCAGTGTAGCAGGAATAGAAGTTGGAGGTGGGGAAAACGGAGCGGCGGCTCGGGGGCTCAGAGGTAAAGGTGAAAAACCGGCAAAACTGGCAAGCACAGTGCTCTGAATTCCCCCTCCACGGCCATGGTGGATTGTGGTGGATTGTTGAGTGGATTTTGTGAGTTGCAGCGGGAGTGATGCGCAAGGCGCACAGCTAAGGCACAAGCCGCAGGTAAAGTTCACTTTCGGTCCACAAGGACGCGTAGGAGAGTGAGTACGGCTGCTACGAGAGAAGTGAGCCGCCCGGACCTGAGCTGAGTGTGCATGGTTGGAGGAGGAGTGAAGCCCGAGTGAAGCCCAAGTGCAGCAGGACTTGCCGGAGTTGCCGTGGTTGTTGTGGCAGCCGTGGCTCAGAGCAAGGGGCCTTTGAGAGTTCTAAGTGTGCCCCAAGTGTGGTAGGTGTCTGAGGAGCACGTGGAGCTACTCGAGACACAGGCATTACTGACCACACAGGCACGGGAGCAGGTGAATCCTACTGAAAAGCATAGGCGTAGAAGGATCCAACAAGAACAAAAACGCGGTGGGAATGGTTGGACTCTGAAGGCGGTAGGAGCTGCTGAAGGCTAGGTGTGGCAGGCCTGTTTGTTATATCTCTATTCTCCTATCTCCTATCCTCCATTCCCCACCCCTTAATAACCAAAAAGCATCAAGAGCAAGCTGTCCCGACGTCTCTTATGCAATGGTAATGCCAGTTAGGGTACTACGTTCACAGTCAAAAGGGAATCCAGCGGTGAATCAGGGAGACAGTAAGTTGAGAGATAAAAGCTCCCTGAAGCCACAGAAAATCATTCGCCGTTGGAGAAACGGTGAGCATCTTACACTTATTAAATCCTAACCATCGGTGCTGACAATGTTCTCAAAAGGGTTAAGAAGTTCTAAGCGTGGAAAAGGTTCAATAGACGAGGAGAATAGGGAGAAGTCAGGTGAAGAATTAATGGACACCCATGCAGTATCCGGGAATAGAGTAGAGTGCCGATCTATAAAACCAGAGGTGCTTTACCCTGCCGTAATCATATGTCAGAACAATGGGGGTGAATCTGGAGTGGTACTTCCTCCAAGAGAAATGGATCTATGCCAAGCAGAAAAGGAGGGTAATACCTCGGAAATGGAAACCGAAACAGTTTTGTTGAGGGTGGAGGAAGATGGTAACCCTCGGGAGATGATCACCGAAAAAAAGGAAGTCACTTCACTCTCCCCACTAGCAGATTTGGTAACCCTTATGGATAATTTAAAAATGACTCAGAGATCGGCACCGGAAACTGATCCTTTGCCTAGGATGGACTGGCGGTTAGAATCCAGCCTTAATTCCGGGCAGGTGAAACCGGAGGATCTTACATTACCGGATATTGCCATTCAAATAGAAAAGAATACAGAACGAATGAAGCACTTGGAAAAGCCTGGTACTTCGGAGATGGACTTAGAATTGTCTCCGCATATTCAAGTGCTCCCGCCACTAATAGGCGCTCAAACGCATATGCCAGCCATGTACAGTAGTACACCCACTAACTTATCTTTGTCTGGTGATTTGTTAGATCTTTCAGTTGAAAAGATATCGGGAGTTTCGGTGGCTGAGGACAAATGTGTAATGAACTCTTTGAACTCTCTGAATATAAGTGAGAATGTTTGGTCAGGGGGGATTTTGGAGTTCTTTTTGAGGTTGGAAAAAATCATGTCCGCAATCTTGTCTCTATTGGAGAAAAGCACTTTAAATTCGGATCATATATTGGAAGTCCTTTCACCTATACTGATAGGGGCTCAAGATCTTAAACAGTTTAAACAAGTTCCATCAGTACCCAGTCAAGTTGATCAATTATATAGTGTGATACAAAATATCGGTACAAATTCAGTGGTGGGGGGTCTAAAAGAGCCTATTGATAGCTCCGAAAGAGCTTCCCCAGAAAGGATCCCAAGTTTAGATTTACCTTTTTCTAATCCTAAGGAATGTGACAAGGTTCCTATTTCTGGGGAAAAGATAAAGATAGGTTTCCTCAGCTTTAAAACCAGTACGTCTTTTTCCAATTTTTAATAAAACAATTTCAAAAGATCTAAGTCCACAGCCATCTGGCGATTTATGCAATTCCTCAGTTAGTTCACCTGTGGGGGAGGCCTCTCTCGCGAGTAAAGGAAATACTAAAAGTGGCCGTAGGGGGAAGAAGAAGAAGATGAAGAACCGTTGGATACCGAAACGTAAACAGAAAAAACTGCGGTTCCATCCTGAAAATTAAATAGGAATTAGTCACACATCCCCCTCCATCGGAAAATATACAAAGTCCGTGGTGCAACCCATATTGGAAGAGAGACAAAGTTATGGGCAGGAAAATGAGCTTCAATATAATAGTTCAATCAAAGAACTGAATTCCCCTTTGTCTCAAGAGAAAAACACAAAAGTGCCTAACCACCTACATTTATACCCAACGTTCAAGAAGGTCGAAAACACTGTTTGTCTAGATCGACCAGGTATATTTATTTATTTTTATAATTTTTCAAAAAGACATTTACTTAGCAAAAAAGACACATATATATCCACATTTACACAAAATTACACTAATATACAATGAAATTTACACACAATATGGGCCAAAGACAACATGCAGCAATAAGAACACTTAAGGCAGATACTTCCATAGTGATCAAGCAGGCCGACAAAGGCGGCGCTGTAGTTGTCTGGTTACGTGAGAAATATTTAATTGAAGGGGCCAAACAGGTCACCAATGAAATCTGGTATAGACGCCTACCTGAAGACCCTGTTAGAGACATCCAAGGGCTCATTTCTGAAACATTGCAACGAGGCAGAGACGAAGGGTTTCTGGGAGCTAAAGAATATGATTATCTTTCTAAGAAATGCCCCAGAACCCCCGTTCTCTACCTCTTGCCAAAGATCCATAAGAATCTCCAAGACCCCCCAGGGCGCCCAATTGTTTCGGGCTGCGATTCTTGCTTGGAGCCCATTTCTCAATACGTGGACTTCTTTTTGAAACCCTTTCTGGCCCAAGTGAGGTCTTATTTAAGAGACACAACAGACTTTCTGTTGAAAGTCGAGGGCACACAATTTGACCCAGAATTACAACTAATGGTCACAATGGATGTCACCTCCCTCTATACGCAGATCCCACAGGAGGAAGCGTTAAAGGTGATGGAGTTATATCTCGACAAGAGAGAAAGACCCCATAGAGTGCCCACCTCATTTATTTTAAGACTGGCTGAAATTGCTCTTAAGAAGAACTATTTCTCCTTCAATGGTGAATACTTTATGCAGGTTAAGGGCACCGCGATTGGGTGTCCTTATGCCCCAGAGATGGCCGTGCTGTTCATGGCACAATACGAGGAGAGATTTGTCATTAACAATAATCCATTCAGTCACCATATCGCCCAGTGGTATCGGTATATAGATGATGTTTGGCTCCTGTGGCAGGGGAGTCAGGCTCATCTGTTGGCGTTCCACGAATGCCTCAACACGAGGCATGGAGATATCAAATTCTCCATAGTACATAGTAACACCAGTATGACCTTCCTCGATGTTGAAATAACGTGCATTGCAGGCGAATTAAAATAATCCCTCTATAAGAAACCACAGATAGGATTACCATTCTGCACCATAAAAGTGCCCATCGGAGGAATCAGAAATCAAACCTTCCCTATGGGCAATTATTGCGCATAAGGAGAAATTACTCAGACGTGAATGATTTTGAGACACATGCTCATAACTTCTGTGACGAGATAAAGCAAAGAGAGTATCCGAAGAAGCTATTAAAACAATCATTTAAAAGAGCTCGCTTCACTCCCCGTGAATGCCTGCTCCAAGTGCGAAAGAAGCCTGAACTGGAAAGACTAGTGTGTGTCGCCACGTTTGGTCCAGATACTCATAAGCTCAGGAAAGCTGTCTTCAACAATTGGCATCTATTGGAAAACCTTGAATGCTCTTTTCCACGACCTTTGTTTGCCTATAAGAAAAATCAGAACCTTGGCCAACAGATTATGAGAGCTGATGTCTCATTGCCAAAAAAGAAAAATGATCTGCTGGCACAGTTGCATCTCAAACCAATCACAGGGCACCACAAATGTGGTGTGTTGCTTGCCCTAGTACCATGGAAGGCAGCGAGTTCAACCATGCAGGAACCAAATGGAAACACCTTGAATTCTCTAATTGCAAGACCAAGAACGTGGTTTATGTGATCCAATGCCCATGTGAAAGGATATATATTGGGAAAACATGCCAGCAAGTCAATTTACGCATTAGCCAGCATAGATCTAGGATTAAAAACAAAATCCTGACGGCACCAATGGTTGAACACTATGTAGCGGCAAAACATGATGAAAATGACCTTAAATGGTCAGTTCTGTATACCCTGAAACCAACGCATCGTACTGTAAATGTGGAGAAAATGCTCCTACAAAAAGAAGCATATTTGATCCTCAAGTTTAATAGTACGCAAACAGGGCTAAACAGCCTGTCTGAGATAGCAAGGCTATAGAGTAACGGCCGCTTTCTGTGAATAGGGCATCTAGCAAGTGCTTTGATAGTCCTGACCAACCTCTGTACCTCCGCTCTCTGTGAACAGGACATCCAGGTAGTGCGCAGACTGTCCTCACTAACCTCTGAACTTTTCCCTTAATTCTTAAACACATTTTTGGCTACACCATATTGCAGAGATGCCACTCGCTATAATGGCTACCCCTGATGAATGTAAGATATTACGTCCCATCCCCCTACCCAAATAAGCAAATTAAACAGTTTTACGTAAACAAAAGATTGTTATGTAAATAGAGCTACGCTTGTGTCCTTACCTCCATTCTTGAATAATCGAAAAATTCTACCTTTTAGATAACTTGTAATCCCACATAGACTTTACACCTAGCGACCATATGTAGTCTTTTTAAAAAAGACTATATCTCCCATAATGCAATGGCCCGGGTTTATACACTTAACAAGCCGTACTTGCCCCGACGCCATTTTGAGACGATCGCAGAGTGAGCAAGCAACTAGTGAGGAGCGAGGTAGGTGCCGCTTGCTCAAGGAGCAATCTTAAAATTCAGATTTGGGGATAGACAGAAGACGATAACCTCTTCTGTTATTCCCACAGCCTACTCAACAGCGCCATTGAAAAATTCTTGAAATATACCACGCAAATCACTCCACATTTGAGGTATGTTACTAACGGGGTCTGTTTGATAGACGTATACGATGCAATAAATGTCAGTCAGTAATATTACTGTCATCAATTTTTCTAGCTCCAATTCTGTTGGAAGATAACATTTGGGTACCCTAGAACACGAAGCCGGGGATCTCCACGCACAACTAGCGAGTCGAGACTTATATAATAAATTAAGGTATGTTCCTCAATAATTTGCTATAGAGAATACCCAATGGAGTAGCAAAGTCATACGAGTGACATCATTAATTTATTTTAACAGGTTGGTCCCTTTATTTGCAACCCAATATGGAGGCAATCATGGAATAGAGAAGGAAGACTTCTAAGGTACTTCTACGTGACGATTTCCGTGGAAGCTCTCAAATGATTTTTCAGCTCCCACTCTCTGAAATGCTTTGGTAGGTCCTTATTAGGGTCATACATTCTGAGTCTCATTTGAAAGTATACTAGTCTGGAATATTGCGAATAAAACTTAATTGTTTTCTTTGCATCTTCCATAGATACATTGACAGCGCCCTGAAGAGATCCCAGGAACTTTGTCCTGGAATCGAAACGCGTTGGCATGTATTAAGGAGGACTTTTGGTTATTTTCCCCATACCAGCAAATGCTGGTCCAAGTAGTCGTCATAGATTGACTTAACTCCTTCTGATTTTGAACTGATTTAAGTGCCATTTTTCAAGGCACATGATTATATGATGTACAGTTTTGTCTAATAGTTTTGTGTTGTATGTAGGATGTACAGGATGTGGACACTTTATTCATTCAAAGTTATTCTGTAAATGTCATTTATTTGTGTGTAAATTTCATTGTATATTAGTGTAATTTTGTGTAAATATATGTGTCTTTTTTGCTAAGTAAATGTCTTTTTGAAAAATTATAAAAATAAATATAAATAAGTGGTATAAATAAAAATACCTGGTCGATCTAGACAAACAGTGTTTTCGACCTTCTTGAACGTTGGGTATTAATGTAGGTGGTTAGGCACTTTTGTGTTTTTCTCATTTGAATATGGTCCAGCCTATCCACCTGTCCTCAAGGGCCTAACTCCTTAGGTTTTCCAATCCTTTGTCTCAAGAGGGCAAGGAAGCTAGTGAACAAATTATCGGCTTAAACCGTGACCTTGGTTCAGGAAGAAAATCGGCCAAATTAAACAGCCCCGTAATAGACCCTAATGGAGCCTCAGGAGGTGTATCCCAACACCCCTGTGGGCCTGTTTTGCCCTCATCGAGTGCAGTATCTGGTCAGGGTATGGGTGTGCGTCTCAGAATAACGTTGATTGATAATAATAGTGGGGGTAAGCCAAAATGAAATTCACCGACGGATCAATCAGGCATGAACAAAACTAGGAACACTGACATAGGTGCCAGGCAAGTGAACAAGGTTTTAATCTTTAGCTCTCTTTTCGACGCTGAACCAATGATACTGAATAGAAGTGCCCTCCTTAGACTTATTCCTGAAATAGAGGATCTGGGGTTAATCACCACTAAAGATATTGAACTGGTATACTTAAATTGGAGGAGCTCCCACCCTAGTACTATAGCCACTTTTTCCTCAGGTATAGTGTCAGCACTTGTTTTAGCAAATATTGATAGCTTCAGGAAAAGAGGAATAGACATCTTACCAAGTGTTGTCCCGCATAACACTCCGATCAAAAATTCTGGAGCATGTTATCAGGTGCAAGGGAGGAGCTGCACTGAGTATAAGGATGTAAATGCACACATAAAGTTTGAAGACATGGAAATAACGGTAGGAAGTAAAACGGGAGTAAGAGAAATTAAGTTCCCTATATCCGAGGTTCAGGAGGCCCCCAGAGTGGATGGGGATGATGAGGTGACAAAATGGAGTTGGGTTGCTGGTACCTTGAATGGGGTAAAAACATCAAGTACAAAGCCCGTGGAGCGGGGGTAGCCAACTGGGGAAAATCATATCATGGAACATGGCGGGGTTTGGAAAATCTTGTCATAAGCTCAAATTATTGGCTGATATAAACCCCATGATCATCTGTCTTCAAGAGACATGGGCTACGGAAGAGTTCCAGCTAAAGAATTATTATGTGTTTTGCAGTATAGCAAAAAAATCCACAAAAGGGCACGCAAGCTATTTAACTTAGTTGCAACATAACATGGGACCCCGTGATATACAAACACCCCTCAAATTGCTGTATTTGTGCGAAACTGAAATTAGGAAATGATATCTTAGGGCATGTAAAGTTTCTGATTTTGGTAAATGTGTACATCCCCCCGGGGAGGGCATCTAACCCATTGGTTGACTCCATCTGTAGTTTCGCGCAAAGTTTGTGTAACTTGGAAGAAAATGCACGCATATTGATGGTAGGGGATTTTAACGCTAAATTAAATAATAGTGCTGCTATGTTCTACTCTAATACGGATTTGGAGGAGGTGTGGGCTATTCCAGAGCCTGTATTTCCGGCCCAGTTAAAATCTGATAAACAAGGCCTTTCCCTCCTGCAAAACCTTAGGAATCTTGATTTAATATTTTTGAATGGTAGATTTCCTGAGGATTCACCTGCATCTTATACCTTTAATGGAACTTACGGTCAGACCCTTATTGATTACATGGCAGTTTCCATTCAATTGTTCAGTGCGTGTACACAGTTTAAGGTGCTCCCCTCTAAGATGAGTGACCATAATATTTTAGTGGTACAGATGGTCTTAAATACAGAGAAGCCCGAACTCTGGAATCGGAGGAAGGAAAATGTCACCTATTCTCAAAATAATGGCCGTACTTATTGGTCCAACAAGGCACTTCTGAATTTCCAGAGGGTATTTAAGAACATCGCATTTAGGCCAAGTCCGGAGACTCCGATTGTGAGGTATGAGAGAGTTTTGGCAGCAATCAGAAAATTGGGAAGAAATAAACAAGATATGAGAACCTCCCCTATAGTATTAATTTCATGGGAAATCAAAAAACTGAATAAGGAGATTAACAAGTTGATCAGACTCCAATTTAGAGCCCCTAGTTTAAAAAATCAGAGAGAGATTTATAGACTAAAACAGGTACGGAATAGAAAAAAGGTATCAGATCGGAGGAAAGCTGAAGATGAAAAATGGGTAACCCTTCGTGAAGTGTCCTTATCCGGGGATACAAGAAAATACTGGGCATTGATAGCTAAGTTTTGTGATGGTAGAGAAAAATCACAACCCATTTTAATCTCCGAATCTGAATGGTCCACTTATATCTCCTAACTGTATGTCCTAACCAATTAGCAGGTCAGTTTGAGGGGGTTCTTAAGAACTCAGAATTGGGGGTTGACGTAGGAGAACCAACAGAATTGGAAATTGTAGATTATATTAAGGGGTCAAGATACTCTGGGGCAATGGGACCTGATGATGTTCCAGTAGCCATAATAAAACAGGATTGTGAAGATTGGGCAAAATTTTTATATCCGTTATTTGCTCATTGTTATGACACTGGGAACATCCCGTATTCCTGGAAGGGAAGTATATTGGTTCCGTTATATAAGAAGGGCCCAAGAAATTCCCCGGCCAGTTTCAGACAAATCTCCCTTTTAGACGCAACGGGGAAACTGTTTGCGAAGAGTATTCTTGGCCACTTGCAAGAGTGGGCATTTGGAAACAATCACATACCTCTGGAACAAACAGGATTCCGCAAGAATAGTGGAACTCTGGATAACATTTCTGTCCTACAAACGTTAATTGAAAAATATCCTGTGGGCCGTGGGGTCCCGTTGTATACTGCTTTTATAGATTTCTCCACAGCGTTCGATAGGGTAGATAGGGGGACGCTGTGGAGGAAATTGGTTACAATGGGGATCCCAGGGAACCTTTTAAGACTAATAATTGCACTTCATTCCTTTACGTGGACACAAGTTTTGTTGGGGGGATCTCAAGGCCTATCAAGGAAAATATGTACACACAATGGGCTGAAGCAGGGGTGCCTTTTGGCACCTTTACTCTTTTCTATCTATATCAATGATCTGCCGAGTAGTATGGGACGGAGTAAAGGTGACCCTCCCCAATTAGGTCTTCTTAAATTAAGTTGTTTGTTGTATGCAATAATGATGGATTTAACACCAATTGGGCTGCAAAGAAGATTGAGAGAGCTGGTCAGATACACAGAGGAGCACTTTTTAAAAATAAACATTTTAAAGAGCAAAGTTATGATTTTTAGTTATCAAGGGTGTAAGGTTAGAAAAAATCTGAGTTGGTTTTTGGAAAGGGAAAAACTGGAAGTTGAGAAATTATATCCATATTTAGGAAAAATATTTTCAAACAGGTGCTCTGCTAGCAGACATATGGACCATTGTAAAGGGAAAGCAATTTCACAAGCATCGGCAATTAATCGCCTGTATACGCAATGCGGGAAAAGACATTTTTCCCACATCATTTCGGTGTATAAAATAAAAATCCCGCCGACTTTGAATTATGCTAGTGAAACAGTAGATGAGTGTGAATGGGCCAAATTTGAGAAAGTGGAAGGAAAGATCTGGCGCCAAATATGTAATTTGAATTATGCTGCGCCAATCGCGGCACTTAGGCTCGAATTTGGTCTTCTTTCGACATACGTGTTATCAATGGCTGCCTGTTTAAGATGGTGTAATGCTTTGATAAATGGCCCCGATAATTTATTGAGGGCAGCACTGCACAGGGAAATATTCGTAAACATGATGGGGAAAAGCGCTATTTTTAGAAATTATATAAAGGCTTTAAGTATGTTCGGTCTAGATAAGGAAGGGGCAGCAGCTTTATGTAAAACCTTGTTAAAGCATATAATTAAGAAGTCAATATATGTGGTCTTTCGCAAAAGAGATCTGATACTATGTTCATTGAATGGAAGGATGGACTGCATTGTCGGGAGCTCTATTGTCAAAAACCCCCAGCCATATGTTCTGTGGAATCTGGAACATGGTGTTCGTAGGGTTATTCTGTTGTTAAGATTGAATTTATTACCCCTAAGAATCGTAACAGGTGCCTGGGAGGGTATTCCCAAAAATGAAAGATACTGTCATCTGTGTAATTGCGGTATACAAGATCTGAATCATGTTTTGATTGTGTGTCCTCCACTCCACTCAATACGACGAAGATATTTAAGGATTGCCTTTTTAAAGTATAATATCTCAACAGCTGAACAGGCCCGTAATTGTCTTCTGTCCCCTCCGTCTGAACTGATGTGTTTTAAAAAATTTCGGTTCTACAAAGAATTTTTAAATGTTTATTAGGATTGAAATATTTTTAAGTGAGTTGAGAGCTTAAAATATCTCAATGGTAAACTATCTATACTGCTGCTATATCTGTTAAATGAAATTGCACTAACCACTTGCACTTTTTGTATGATAATGTAAATAGTCGTTTTAAAAACTTTGAAGTTAAACATTTTGTATAGCTGCTAGGGGAGTGATGGTAATTACTCCTCCAAAGTGTGCACAGAGCACTTGCACTTTTGTATGTTAATGTAGTGCTTTTTCCCCTTTCCCTAAAGACCGATTACATCTGGTATTATTTCTTCTGTGTACCTCTTTTTAAATCAGTTTTTTCTGACAGTCCATAGTGTGTTTTAATTGAAAGTTGTTCACTTAAGTGACTCGAGAATTTATAATATCTCGATGTTAAATCAACTATACTGCTGCTAGGGGAGGGAGGGAAGCATTTGCCCTAAAAGATTGCATAACGCACTTGTACTTTTTGTAGGGGAGCTTTTGGTAGGCACTCCTGCGGAAATTGCACAGAGCACTTGCACTTTTGTATGATGGGGTAGTGCTTCTCCCTTTTCCCTACATCCTTATTATAACTGTGATTAACTCTTCTGTGTACCTCTTTTTAAAATAGGTTTTCCTGACAGCCCATATTGTGTTTTAACTGAAAGTAGACTTATTGCATTGATATGACGTTGCCCAGTGTATAGTTTAGTCTACTGAAGGAAAAGGTCCTCTTTTTTAATTGCTGGTATCTTAGTATAAAATTGTACTTGTATTCTTACTTCGCATTCTTGTATGTAAAGAATGATGTTTTATTTATGTATTTTTTGTGGAATTCTTCGGAATTCTAAATCATAATAAATACTAATTGAATTGAATTGGAATAGGGGTTTGAGGGTGGGTCGAACTGTCTTCAGCTTCCCAACAGAGCCAACAGGATAATCAGGTGAGTCGGATCTTGACAGAAGCACAAGCCACCCACCCAGGTTCTGTTGGAAAGATGAATACAGGGGACGAAATGGATGCAATAGATACTACAGATTTAGCACAGGCTTTACATGAGGATTTATCTGAAAACAAATCAGTGTCCACACTTTTACAGCAAATGCAAATAGAATTGGAGAAATTGAAGTTAGAAAATGCTGCTTTAAAACAGGATCTAGTACGGTACAAACCTGAGAAAACCTGTGGGGAACCACCTTTACACCATTGTATAAGGATTCATTTGAAACTGGTGCAAGGTCCAGAACCACTACTACTAATCCCTACCCTGTGCAGTTAACTGTCAATGTCCCAAACGCTGTGCCTTTAGCTGCCCCCCAACGGTTCCATGGAGATAGCAACAAATTCCATGTTTTCTTAAATCAGTGCCAATTACATTTTGTTTGTAAGCCACAACAATTCCCCTCAGATGCTACTACAGTGGCTTTTGTACTTTCTTATCTAGGGGGGACAGCGGCAAATTGGTCTATCCCTTATGTGGATAGAGGTGATCCTATGTTGCATAACTGGAATCTCTTTAAAAGAACCATGACACGTTTATTTGCTAAACATACTTATATGTAGGCAAGTGATAACGAATTATTGAACCTCAAACAAGGGAACAAGGACCTGTTAACTTACCTTAATAATTTCAATCGTCTTCTAACTGAAACACAGTGGCCAGAAGAGAAACGTGTTTCTCTCTTTTATAAAGGATTGAGAGATGACTTAAAGGACGCCCTAGCACATATAGTGGATTTACCAGAGGAATACTCTGAGTTTGTGGATTTGGTGGTAAAGTTAGATCACCGTTTGGGAGAACAGAAAGGTGATAAAGCCAGGTTAGAAACTAGGTTAACTTTTGTGAGACAGGAAAAGAAAGACTTAGACACGAAAGTGCCTGAACCAGAACCTATGCAAATAGGGACACTCAAGGGCCCCTTAACTACTGAAGAAAAAGAAAGAAGAAGAAAGCTGCAATTATGTTTGTACTGTGGTAAGGCAGGTCATTTCGCCAAGTAATGTCCCATTAAGCCTAAGACCCCAAAGAAGGTAACTGTTGTGGCTACACACTCTTTAGAGTCGGGAAACGAGTAAACTCGACGAGGGCAGAGGTCTCTTGTTCGAGAAAAGTTTTCCTTCAGACCTCACACGCAGCAGCATATACTGTACCACAGATTCCTAAGCATTTTTTGATTCATGTCATTTTAATTGTTAGCGCACAAATACGATATACTCTACCAGTGCTTCTGGATTCAGGAGCAACAGGCAATTTTATAGATAATACTCTGGCCACAAAATTAGGTTTACCCATCATTCAAAAAACTCATCCAACTTTGCTTCCTCCTGTAAACCCTCTCGTAATGTTGAGCTTTACTGGTTACCCCTTACCTTGTATTTAGATCAATCTGCTAGAAGAGATTATACTCCACTTTCTTCTGCCAATTTTAAACCCCCTTTAACATCTGTACTCCTGCCTGCAGTTTCATTCCATAGATTTCACAGTTTTGGTTCTTTCACTCATGTTATATATGATATTTCCTTCTTACGGTTATTGTGCACTTGATTTGTTCTAATTGCCTACAATTGTTTATGCCTATATATATATATATATATATATATATATATATAAGGCAGATATTAACATGGTTTTTACTTCCCCCTGTTCCTCCCCTCCTCCCTTTCCCCCCTTAAAAACTAGAAAATGCTTGGATTTTTCTTAGTGTCACCAGTAGTTTTAGCATTTATCTTTTTTCCATATTTTTCTCATTCATTTTGTTCTGCTGATGTCACCTTGCTGTTTTATAACCTTTGAATCAATAAAGCTTTCAAACATTAAAAAAACTCATCCAGAGGCAGTATGTACTGTGGATGGTTCAGAGTTGACCTCTGGTCTCATCACAAGACAAACAGGACCCATCACTATGGTGTGTCAAAATGGACATAACGAGGACCTTAGTTTTGATTTAATGGACACCCCAAACTTTGGTTTGATTTTGGGAGTGCCCTGGCTCTCTACTCATAACCCACAGATTGATTGGGTTTCTCGCACTGTAACTCTGGATTCTTCCTATTGTAGGTCTCGTTGTTACCTGGAGGCAGGACATGATCATTTCTCGGAAATACATTGTGCTAACATATTAAAAGAAGATTGTACTATCCCACCTGAATATTTAGATTTCAAAGATGTCTTTGACCCAGTAAAAGCAAGTGTTCTACCCCCACATCGTACATATGACTGTCGCATAGATTTAATCCCTGGGGCTCCTTTGCCAAACAGCAGAGTGTATGCTCTCACAGAAGAAGAAACTAAATACCTAAGAACCTATTTGGATGATCTACTACAATCTGGTTTCAGTCGACACTCTACATCTCTTGTGTCATCTCCAATTTTTTTTATACCAAAACCGGATGGGTCCCTGCGCGCTTGCATTGATTATAGGGGGCTCAATAAAGCAACTATAAAAAATAAATATCCACTCCCTTTAATACCCGTTCTCCTAGACCAATTGCGTCATTCAACCATCTACACGAAATTGGACCTACGGGGTGCATATTATCTCGTGAGAGTAAAAGAACATGACGAGTGGAAAACTGCCTTTAATACTAAGGGGGCCCATTACGATCGCGGACGGACTTGCGTCCGTCCGCGATCCCTGTGTAGGAGGGAACGTTCGCATGTGCTGCGGCGTTCCCTCCTGTGCAATTAGGATGTGACCGCCACCCTGGCGGTCACATCCTCTATATTTAACATTGCGGCGGGTGCGGCTTCAAGCTGCACCCGCCGCAATGTTAAAAACACATGCAGTGCATTTACATGCATGTAAATGCAGGGGGGTACCATAGGTACCCCCCATGTGCACCCCCCCACCTCTCTTCACCCAGGGGGCCTGCAACGGGCCCCCAGAGTGAAGATCCATATGCTTTTCCACGGCGGTGAACCCGTCGCGGAAAAGCATCTCTTCTACGCCATCCTAATATGTATGGCGGTGTCTGAGAGACACCGCCACCATATTAGAGCTTTTCCGCCGCGGTTGTAAGCCAACCGCGGCGGAAAAGCAGCGGACTGAAACCAGAACTCACCAGCCATCCTAATGTGGCGGTGGGTCTTTGGTGGGTCTGCAGAGGATTTTCCGTATCCGCCGGGCCAGCGGTGGCTTCCGCCGGCCCGGAGGATGCGGAAAATCCCCCATCATAATGTGCCCCTTAATTTGGATTATTCGAATACACTGTGATGCCCTTTGGCTTGTGTAATGCCCCCGCGGCTTTCCAATTCTTTATAAATGAGGTGTTACACGAATTCTTAGATGTTTGCGTCATAGTGTATATCGATGACATTCTCATTTATTCAAGAGACACAGAAGAACATACACAGCATGTTAGAGCAGTCTTAGCCAAGTTGCAAGAACATCATTTATTTGCTAAGCTAGAAAAGTGAAATTTTTAATGCCACTTCTGTAGACTTTTTAGGATACTGCTTATCACCTCAAGGTATCACCATGGACTCAAAAATGGTTAGTGCTATCAATGATTGGCCAGAACCTACTTCCGTAAAGGAAGTACAAAAATTCTTAGGATTTGCTAATTTTTATAGGAGGTTAATTTCCCATTTTGCTGACATAGCGACTCCTATTACCAAACTCTTTCAAAAAAATCAACGCTTTATGTGGGATCAATATGCTTCCCAAGCCTTTCAACTCTTAAAGCGAATGTTCACTTCAGCTCCCGTGTTGCAACATCCAGACCCAATTCTCCCATTCTATGTGGAAGCTGATGCTTCACAGGTAGCCCTTGGAGGAGTCCTTTCACAGAGAAACCCAGTGGATGGTCAGTTACATCCCATAGCGTATTATTCTAAGAAATTACTTCACGCAGAACGGAATTACACTGTAGCTGAGAGGGAATTACTGGCCATTTATGGTAGCCTTTTCGTAATGGCGTCATCATTTAATGGGGGCTAAGTTCCCTGTCACCATTTTCAGTGATCACAAAAACCTGCAGTTCTTTAGTTCCATTAAAGCCTTGACACCATGTCAAATGAGGTGGTTACATTTCTTTAGCACCTTTGATTTTGTCATAACATATAGGCCAGGTACACAACAAATTCCATCAGATATCTTGTCTAGGTATGGGCACACTGAAGACTCAAAGAAGAAAAGAAAGGACAACCAATCATAGCACCACAGAACATTCTAGCACCTATACAACAGAAGGATTTCATGAAGGAAATGTATGCAGCTCACTTACAGATCACTCCACAGGATTGGTTAAAAGACTCAGCAAACACTATCCACCAAGGGTTGTTATATCACAATTCCCTGCTATATGTACCAACTATAGACTTTCAAACACAACTTTTAGCATGGCATCACGCTTCACCTTTAGCAGGGCATCCAGGTTGGTTAAAGACGTTAGAAAATGTCTGAAAACATTTTTGGTGGTCTACTATGAGCACTGATGTAAAACATTATGTTGAAACCTGTCCCATATGTGCCTGCCAGAAAACATCACACCAGGCACCTGCTGGATTACTGGTCTCCATGCCAACTCCTAGTAATCCATGGCACACTATAAGTGTGGATTTTTTAGTAAATTTACCATCATCACAGAAATATACCACAGTCCTTGTGATAGTAGACTATTTGTCTAAAATGGCACATTTTGTACCTTTAATAAAACTACCCACAGCAGGAGAATTTGCAACAATATTCTTGAAAGAAGTGGTACATCTACATGGATTGCCAAGCAAGGTTATTTCAGACCGAGGTAGTCAGTTCAACTCCCGCTTTTGGAAAACACTTTGTCAGAAGTTAAAGGTAGAAGTAGCGTTGTCCTCTGCTTTCCACCCGGAAACAGATGGACAAACCGAACGCTTAAATCGAACATTGCTTCAAACATTAAGATGCCTCTTAGCAGAATATACTTGTGATTGGGTAGAGGCTTTCCCAATCGCAGAATTTGTATATATAACAATTCGGAACATTCAGTAACTCACTGTACCCCCTTTTATTTTATGCAGGGATATCATCCAAAAGCTTTGCCTATTGCTCTGGATGACTCCCTTCTCCCTACAGTGACTGAAAGGTTAACTCATTTGCTTGAAATTCAAGAAAAGGCGACAAAACATCTAATCATGTATAAAGAGCGAATTAAAAAACAAGCAGATAAACATAGAACTGAAGCACCACTTTATCATGTTGGGGATAAGGATTTGGCTTTCTAGTAAGAACCTAAACATTGAAGGGCCCAGAAAGTTACAACCACGGTACATCGGTCCCTTTAGTATTTCAGCAATAATTAACCCAGTAACTGTAAAATTAGACCTCCCAGATGAGTATCCAGTAAATCCCACATTTCATGTCTCCCTGCTTAAACCCTATTTATTTATTTATTTATTCAAAGTTTTATATAGCGCGAACATGATCCTTACAGATATCA
Organism: Lissotriton helveticus; assembly: GCF_964261635.1. Lineage (NCBI taxonomy): Eukaryota > Metazoa > Chordata > Amphibia > Caudata > Salamandridae > Lissotriton > Lissotriton helveticus. The sequence continues at coordinate 1,088,484,120 of NC_136068.1, forward strand.
GAGCGCTTCACAAAGACAGGGAAGGGGCAATAGGAGTAAACAGAGATAATGGGAACAGTATAATAGTCAATAACATGGTAATAACATGGATAATAAAAACATACATAAAACCAATCCATATACGATCAGGTAAGGAAGTAATATAGAACAGCACAAGTCATTGATCCCACTACAACGGTGTACAGGTGGATCAGTAAACCAACGTGTATCATATCTTGGTCGGTAGTAAGAGAGTAGCGTAGTAGTGCCCCCAACAAGTCAAGTATAGTGCCAGGGGGTAGGCTGAGCAGTGGTACAAAGCAATGCAGAGTCTCTTAACCAACATCAGTAGCGATCAGGAGATCTTGGCCAGAAGGATTGTTTTCACCTCTTTCTTGAAGAGTGCAGTGGAGGAGATTAGCCTTGTTTCAGGAGGGAGCGCATTCCAGATCCTGGGTGCCATTCCTGAGAAGGAGCGTTTGTAAGTTTTCACTTTCCGGAATCTACGAGGTTTCAGGAGTAGATTTTTTGTACTCCTATTGGATCTCGAACCTCCTGATATAGACAGCTTTTGAGCGAGGTAGTTGGGTGCCTTGTGGTGCACGGCCGCGTGTGTCATAGTTGCAATTTTTAGCTGTATTCTGGCTTCAAAAGGCAGCCATTTTAGAGACTTTAAGTCTGGGGATATGTGCGAATGCTTTCTAGAGCCAGTAATGAGTCTCGTGGCAGCGTTCAGGGAGGCTCTTAAGGGTGCTGTTGTGGATAGTGGGAGACCGCTGAGGGTCGCAATTCCGTAGTCTATTCGAGGGATGACTAAAGCTTGTACAGCAGTTTGGAAGTCTTTGGCCGGGAGGAAGGGTTTAATTTTCCTCAGCGTGTTAATTTGGAAATTAGCTGCTTTTGTGGCTTTGCTGACGTGCTGCTGCATGTCGAGCTTGGCGTCGAGTGTGATGCCTAGGGATTTCGCCGAGTCCACGATGGTAGGTTGGACATTGAGTGCTGTTAGGTTGTTGAGCCAGGTTTGGGTGGTGGAGATTTTCGCCGGGGGTGAGATGAGTAGGAACTCAGTTTTCAGAGCATTTAGTTTGAGGTGATTATCGGCCAGCCAAGATTGGGTGTTAATAAGCGTGGAATTCAGCTGTTTGATATCTTCCGGGGATTGTAACTTTAGGTAGAGTTGTGTGTCATCAGCGTACATATGGAATTGAACATTGGATGCTTGAAGCAAGGTGGCGAGGGGTTCCATAACGAGGTTGAACAGTGTAGGGGAGAGGGTGGATCCTTGTGGAACCCCTAGATCTGCAGGCACAGGTGTAGATAGTACATTGTCGATCTTGAACCTCTGAGACCGGTTGTGAAGGAAAGACGAAAACCATTTGAGAACAGTTCCCGATAGCCCCATTCTAGTACTTAGCAGCTCCAGCAAGTTCTCATGTTTGACCGTGTCAAATGCTGACGAGAGATCAAGAAGGATGAGGAGGCAGGACTCATTGCGATCCAGAATTTGGAGGGCGTCATCAATTATGTGTGTCATAGCTGTTTCCGTGCTATGTTTCGCTCTGAAGCCTGATTGATGAGGGTTGAGGAGGTCAAATTGATCAATGTGTTTTGTTAGTTGGAGTTGGACACATTTCTCCAGCAATTTGGCCAGAGTAGGGATATTGGTGATGGGCCGATAATTGTTTAGGTCAGACGGATCAGCTGTAGGTTTCTTGAGTATAGGCGTGACTTGCCCCACCTTAAGGGAATCTGGAATGTGTCCTTGTTGCAAAGAGCTGTTGATGATCTTGGTCCAGAGAGGGAGGAGCAAGGGGATAAAGTCTTTTACAGCATTAGCAGGTAGAGGGTCTGTGAGGTGAATAGAGGGCTTCAAGGTGCAGAGCAGTTTGTGTATAGCTTCTTCCGAATAGGTATCGAAGTACTGCCAGGATGCCTTGTTTTTAGGTTGAGTGTCTGCCATTCTGGTGTAGTTGGAGTATCGATTTACATCCATGATGAGGTCATTTCTTATGTTGTCAGTCTTATGTTTAAAGAAAGCAGAGAAGGCTTCACAGTGTGGGGTGTCATTTGTTGTGCTATTTGATTGTGTGGGTTGTGCCTTTGTTTGGGTCTTGATTAGCTCGAACAGCTTTCTTGGCCTATTCTTCGCTTGGTCCAACTGGCGGCTGAAGAAGTCCGACTTTGTGCGCTTTATTTTCCTAAAGTAGGCATTTCTCTTGTTCTTAAGCTTTTTGAGATGCAGTGCTGAAGGGTCCGATCTCCAGATGCGCTCTGCCAGTCGCATATTACGCCTTTCGTCATTGAGTCTGTCATCATACCAGGGGTTAGAAGTTTTGGTGGAGACTCTCTTCAGTTGCAGAGGGGCGACTTCATTGACTATTGTATTCATAGAGTCAAGGTAGTGGTCAGTCAGTGATTGAACATCTGAGGCACCTGAAGGGGGAAGGAGGAGGTTGCCGATGTGGGGAGGTAAGGTGGAGGGGTTAAGATTCTTCAAATCCCTTTTCCATGTTTTGGATTTGATTGGTTGAGTAGGGTTAGGTTTAACTTTTTCGTTGATAAAGAAGGTGATAATGTGGTGATCTGACCAATCGCAGGGTAGAATCGCCTCCAGTTGAATAGCGTTCTCTTTGGCAATGATGAGATCGAGTATCGCGCCTTTGTCGTGTGTTGGTTTATCGCACAATTGGTTGAGGTCAAGCGCATTGAGGAAAGTTTTGAGACTATTCACCACGGTGTCTTTCTGATCGTTCCAGTGGAGATTGAAGTCACCCAGGTAGACTTGAGTGGTCTGCCGACCGGCATTGGAAGTGATCAGGTCCATGACTTGTTGGGTGAATATGAGATTGTCACCAGGCGGGTGATAGATGAGATGTAAAGTACAGACTTGTTTGCCCTCACTGGTGATGTCTAGGCAGAGGAGTTCACAGGAGGAAAGGGAGGGGGAGGTGCCTTGAGTAACGGAGAGGTTGCTCTTAAAAATGCATGCAATTCCCCCGCCCGTCTTGCCAGGAGACCTGTCCAGCCTAATGATGTGATAATTGGGGGGGACTAGTATGTCCATAATCGGGGTAGAGGCTTCAGTGAGCCACGTTTCCGTTAGAATGGCTAGGTCTAGCTCCCTATTTGAGACAAGATCCGCGATGTCGGAGGAATGTCTCTGGGCCGATCTGCAGTTTAGTAGGATGCATTTGAGTTTGGGAGAGAGAAGGGTGGTCGAGCTTTCTAGTGTGAGGGGAACTTTCCTGAGGTTGTTAGGGACGGAGCCTCTGTTGTTGAGTGTTGGGAGCCTCAGAGGGTTTGTGGGAATTGTGGGTATGGGGATGTGTGAATTGGAAAAGTCTTTTACCGGACCTGGGCCATAAGAGCGTAGGAGAGAGCAAAGGTCGAGGTCCGACCAGGGGCTGAGAACACGACGGGGGCGGTGGGAGTTATTGCGAATGGGGATAGTAGACCATTGCTGGTGTCGTCGGGGGCGAGTGTATGTAGGAAGGGTGCGTCGTTTGTAGGGTAGTGGGATGGTGGGAGGCAGACTGGGCTGTGAGGAGAGAAGGTCTTTGATTGTGTGGACGTCTTTTTTGATTTGTAAAATTTCCTCTTTGACTTGTTGGAGTGTGGATAAAGTCAGGTCAGGAGGGTTGCTGAGGTGTTCCGCGGTGCTAATGAGTGGGATGGTATTCAAGGTGTGGACGTGTTTGTGGGCGAGGGGTGTGAGTGGTGAAGGTGAGGCAGGCGGTGGGTGGGAAGCATAGGTAGTGACTTCAGTGGGAGACGGTACAGGTGAGAAGAAGAGTGAGTGAAGGTTGAAGACAGTGGGGGAGACAGGAGGGTAGTGAGGGCTAAGAATAGGAGGTGGGAGAGAGGGGGGTGCTAGGGTAAGGGAGGAGGTATGTTCTGTATCTTGTGTTGGGAGGGGGATGGCGTTGTGAGTGGGAGTGGGGAGGGAGCAGGGAAGGGAGAGGTGTCTGCCGTGGGGGGGATGGGGTGGATGGGTGGATAAACTCCGAGTGATGGTGTGTGCAGATGTAGGCGTGTTGTGGGTGGGAGTTGTTGTGTCGGGTGTGAGAGACACGTGGGTGGGAGTGGAGAGGGAGATGGGGAGGGAGAGGTGTCTGTCGAGGGGGGGTATGGGAGGGGGGGGTGGATAAACTTTGGGCGGTGGCTTGTTCAAATGGTGGAGTGTTGTGGGTGGGGGATGTTCTGTCCGGGGGGAGAGGGATGGAGGGGGTGTGGGTGGGGATAAGAAGGGTCATGTTAGAGGGGCTGCTAGTATGTGCGGTGGAGATATTTGTGACTGTCCTTGGGGAGTGGCGGGCGTTAACAGCAGGTGGGCCATTTACTGGGGTGCTGGGGGTAGAGGTGTAGTAGGTGGTGGCTGCGAGGTCAGGGGGGATAGTGCTGGCGGAGTTCTGGGTGTGGGTCCGCAGCTTGGAGAGGTGCTCTTTGAACTTGGGGAACAGGTTGTCTAGTAGTTCCAGGTTCTTGTCCGTGGCTTGGATCAGGACAATCCCGTTATTGTAGATTGTAATGGTAGACCTGCCAGGGAAGAGGTGGGAAGGTGTGATGGTGAGAATTAAGCCATGGGTTGTTTTCTTGGTGGTGGAGACTGTGAGTAGAGATAGGAAAGTTTTTCTCCATTGGGCTCTGCGTGAGGTGTGGAAGATGATATCAGTATTCAGGGCTCCATTGCCCGATGAGAAGTAGGTGTCAGCAAAGGGTGTTTCCGGGTGCGACCTCAAGAAGTTGTGTTTAAAACGTTTAGTGGCATTTTTGGAGAGAGGGGTGGAGGGGTAGTTAATTCTAAAAGTGTGCTTGCCGTTGAGCTCCATTTTAGAGAGGCTGTGGTGTTAGGTGTATGAACTAGGGCGATAGTACAAGCTGTCAGCCGCTAGTTACAGGGCCAAGGAAGACACTAGTGAGTGAGCACAGATATAAGAGGTAGAAGTCAGTGTGATCCCCGAACAGCCAGTGCGTGGGAGCATCTTACCAAATGTATCCTATATACAAGGTAGCAGTCAGCTTACACCGTGTGACCAACTATGCGAGGTAAGGCCTATTAGGTGGAAGCTAAGTTACATATCAGAATGTACAAGGTAGCAGCAGTGTAGTCTAGGCTTAGAAAGTGGCTGGGCGCAGTTTGCCTGACAGAGCGAATTGAATGAGGTAGTAATAATCAGTGCAATATCGTGACGTAGCTTACAATGAAAAACCAATAAGAAAATAAATAAATGCGGTAACGGACAGTGAATGATGGGGATAAAGGTGAGATATGTGCAGTTTTCTGCATATAAAATACAGGCTAGAATAGGGCTAAACTACTAATGAGTTACTAAATCCCATAAATGTGCATACTTATTGCAGCAATAACAATATAACACTAGAATATACGATAGCAATGTGATAGCAATGCATACAGTGTAGTAAGCCAGTAATAAAACAATAAGATAAAATAAAATTAGAGCCTGCAGTAAAAGGCAATGACTAGTCCATGATGGCCGCTGAGTAGAGAGAGAGGTCAGTCTAAAATGGCCGCCATGTAGGGGGTCTGGAGACGCTAGTCCTTTTTTGTTGTTATTGCTTGTGAGCAGGGTGGAGAGGTTCCAGGTTCCGTTTGAAGCAAGCCCAGTTCCAAGCTAGATATGAGGTAGCGTTCGTTGTGTCACAGGTGAAGGAAAGGAAGTTACGGAGAAAGTGCCAAATACGATTAGAAATAGCCTGAGGAGTCCAGTTCTTAGTACATATGGTGCAAAAGAATGATTAGCCAAGATGGTGGTCCGAGGGGGAGACTGTATCAAAATGGCCACCACATATGGGGAGAAGAGACATTAGTCCTCTATTTATTTCCATGCTTTGTGAGCAGTGAGATCAGACATTTAGTCCTCTTTTTATTTCCATGCTTGTGAGCAGTGAGATCAGTTTCGTTTCTCACGCTGTGGGGGAGACTCATCCCGATGGACTCTCGTGGGCACAGTAGGTGATTTATAGCCTTAGGTTCTTGTTTTTCCGACCCCCGCCATTTTGTACAAGTACAAGTACAATACAGTTCAGAACCAGGAAAATGTACATAAATACCTTCTCTTGTAGTCAAAGACTGTGTCCGCTGCACGCTAATGTGCTCCACCAGTGTCTGCAGCCTATTTCCATGCCGGCGTCCTCTGCTCCTCTCAGCCCTCCAGTCCGTTGGTGTTCCTTTACTGTGGGGCGGGTGGGAGAGGGGAGGGGGGTGATGTCCTCATCCCGGTGTGCGATCGGCGGCTACTGGGTGGGGGGGGGTCCGTTGCTTCAACTCGTGAGTGGAGGCGGGGTCCGGTGTTCGTCCCGCGGTGCTCCCCTGCTGCGTGTGTTGTCCGTTGTTCCCCTGTAGCGGCCAGCATCTGCCAATTTCGAGAGGGGGGGATGAGTCCGGTGCTCGGTCCACCTTGGTCCCGGTGCTGCTGGGCTGGTCTGTTGCTTCCGCTACTCCGCGCGGAGAGTGTCTGATGAAAACCTCAGCCGTGGTGTTTCTGGATTCCTCTGTTGTGGCGGTGCTAGCTCGGCACCATCCGCCGAGCCGACTCAGCGGCTCCTCGGGGCTTCAGCTGCGCCGCGATGTGGTGTTTCTGAAGGCACGGGTCTAGTGGCCAGTTGCGATAGCTCCGCAGTCCGAGTGCCGGCTCAGCAGGTCTTGCCTCCTTCAGGTCAGACTCTGTCTCAGTGGGTGTTGTCCGTTGTTGAAGCGAGGGCTTGAATCCAGAGGCTCAGCCCGTTCACGCAGTTTCAGGCTCCGACCTCCAAGAGAGGACCCCTCGAGCAATCCAGTTACTTCCCAATCCTGTTACATGCTCCAGTTACTTTTCTGCTACAAGATCCGGCGAGCTGGTATGTGCTAAACAGGGATAAAGCCCAGAAGGAATCCCCAGCACCAGGAGCTCTTCACGGGAGCTCCTGCCAGGCGGCCATCTTGGTGTAATTCTATAACCCTCACACTCGATTCGAACCCCCACCTCCACCCATCCCCATCAATAGACATCTTGAATATGAAGTTCGTAGCATTCTAGATGCAAAAAGGATTCATGGCCGTTTGTTTTATTTAGTAGCCTGGAAGGGGTATGATAACACAGAAAATTCATGGGAGCCAGCATCTTTTGTACATGCCCCACGATTACTCAGATCGTTCTACCTAAAGAATCCACAAAAACCGTGCCCTGTAAGGGGGCCTTTGGGAGGGGCAACTGTAGGGATTGTGCGATACAAAGAACTTGCCCTCACTCCCTACATTAATCCGGCCTGATGTATCTTATAAATATGACTGGTGTACCAAAAGGAATAATATGCCTTAGTTTTGTGATGTCATTATGAGTAATGTTTTTGCCAAGGTTTGTTTGTTCCTCAGGATTCTGTTTGATCCCTAGTACTGTTCTGAAAAAAGCTGCATACATAATGAAGCACTGCATACATAATGAAGCGCTGCACGTGTTTCAACGAACATTCCTCCAACGTGCAGCGCGTCTGAGCCCCACCTGCCTCCCTCTATAAAAGCGTCCCCGGAAGGGAGACTCGCGAGCGCGTCAACCAAGATGGCCGCCGCCACCGGAGCTCCGTGATCACTACGGCCCGAATTTCCTTTTAACGACGAATTTTCTGTCAGGAAGTCGGCAAAAATAGCGGCGCATGCCTGTACTTGCTATTTCCTACCTGTGGGGTGAATTTTGGACGATTTACTACGGCGGAAGTATTCTTCGTGGCTCCATGGTTCCTGCTCCCAGCCTAGCCTGCAGGTACTACCGGCTTTGAGTGCTTGGGGGCGGAGTAATATTCATGACAGAGCCTGGCTTGGGCCTAGCCACGCCTACAGTCTAATTTAGCTGCTGCACCAGTAGTTTTGAGGAGAGTTTTGGAGTTTTCTTCACTAATTACATCATTTTTCTCACATTTTGAGGCTGTTTTCTTGAATTTATTATTCTTCACGCATAGTTGTGAATTTTTTCACCTCAGAATGGATTCCAAGAATTCAACTACTAATAAAAGGAAGCAGCAGGTTTCTCCTCCTCCAACCAAATCTAAAATGGTTGAATCCTCAGAACCTTCCCTTGCACTGATTTTGGAGGAAATTAAAGCATTGCGTCTAAATACTGATACTATTGCCTCAGAAGTCAAAAATGTCCGTAAAGATATGGCCTCTATGTCTATGAAGGTTTTTGACAATTCCATCAAAATTCAAGATAATAAAAATTAAATTGACGCTTTTACACCTTTATTGGCCAAAATAGTTCCAATGCAGACTCAACTGTTGGACATGGAAAATCGTAATAGGCAATACAACCTTCGTATTTTTAATCTGCCTGAAGATGTTGAGGGATCAAACTGTCGTTTATATCTAGAATCTCTGCTACCTGGTCTTTTGAATATTAAATTCACAGAAAAATTTGAGATTGATAAAGCCCATAGAGTCCCCTCACATCAGAACCCTCCACATACTAAACCCCGGCAAATGATATTCAAGGTCCTGCGTCATCATCATCTGGTTCTCATTCGGAAGGCTGCGAGGGAAATTCCATCATTATTGGTGAATGGAACCAAAATCTTTATTCATCAGGACTTTGCTAAAGAAACTGTTGCTATTCGTAAAGAGTTTTCTACCTTTCGTCCGCAGCTGAGAAGCCTTGGATTTAAATATGGACTTTTTGATCCTTCTACGATGCGTGTGTGGAAAGACAATGTTTCCAAATCTTTTCAACGACCTGAAGATCTTCGGCTGTTTCTTGATCAGCAAGCTCCTCCATCTATGGACAATCATGATCCTAACACTTGAGTTTGCCTAGTCTGACTTCATTTGACACATCTTTGCATATTTTTATATTCGCGGGCTTCAACGGTTCCTGGCCATACTTGTGGAACGGGTGTGCGTTTCCTTGTCTTTATTTATGTTTCTTGTTTGTTCCTTCTTCTTTCTTTTCTGTTCTTCCTTTTCATATTTTATATGTAGAGTTACTCCTTTACCTTGGCTACTTCTTCCTTCTTCTTGTTCTGACTCATTTTTCTCCTTCCTTCTAAATCTTAATGGCTAATATTCATAATATTAAAATTGTTTCTCTTAATGTAAAGGGTTTGAGACATCCAATTAAACGTACAAGAATTCTAGATTATCTGGGTAGTTGCAAAGCCGATATTTGTTTTGTTCAGGAAACACATGTTGAAGATAAGATCCTACAGTACATGAATAAAAAATGGGTTGATACTATTGTTTCCTCACCTGCTAAAGGTAAGAAAAATGGAGTCGCTATTTTCTTTGCAAAAAGATTACATTGCCAAATTCTCAGTAAGATTTCAGATTCCGAAGGCAGATATATTAGAGTCAAAATCAAAATTCATGACTCTATTTTCTTTTTGTGTAATATTTATTGCCCTACAGCAGATGATCCCGTATTTTGGTCTACTACTGTTAGTACTGAAGTTTTAAAGTTGGGAAAAGTTCCATTGATCGTTGGAGGAGATTTTAATGTTATTGCTGACCCATTGTTAGATAGGTTATCTACCACTAGATTCCGACCTTCCAAGGTTTTCCATGCTTTTAAAGCTTTTATTTACACCACCAAATTAGCTGACATTTGGAGGCTACACTTTCCCAATGATAAATATTTTTCTTTTTTCTCCAACCCTCATAATTCCCATTCCAGGATTGATTATTTTTTGCTTTCTCCTTCTCTTATTCAATTTGCAACTAATCCTGTCATTGATACCATTGATATTTTAGACCATGCCTTGATATCTTTTGTTTTGAATGTTTCGTCCACTTTCGCTTAGCAAACTAGATGGCGTATGAATGCTAGCATTGTCCTTAATGACACTCATAAACCTAAATTATTACAGGCTATTCAGGATTACTTTCTGTTTAATCCTGAGGACTCTACGTCTATAGTAAATAGATGGGATGCGTTTAAAGCTTACATTAGAGGCTCTGCAATTTTTATTATGGCTCATGAGAACAAACAATTTAACTCTAATATCAATCTTCTAGAGAAGCAAATAGCTAAATTTGAGCGTTTATTTATTACTTCCAATGATCCTCAATATAAACTTCAACTACAAAAACTTAGATATGAATTTAATGCTATCCTTAGTACTAGGGCTGGGGTTCAACTCTCTAAATCCAATGCTAGATTCCGCTTTAACTCCAATAGGTCTGGGAAACTCCTCGCAAACTATTTGCGTATTAAAAGGGATAAAACACAAATTACATCCATTCGTGGCCCTCAAGGAAAAGTTGCACTCTCCCATAATGATATTGTTCAGGAATTTTTACACTTTTATTCCAACTTGTGTAACAAACCAGATCTTTGCGATAATTCCTTAATTGATACTTTTTAAGCACATGTCATTTACCGCACATTTCTCCTTCAGATAGACTTGGGTTAGATTTACCAATTACTAATGATGAAATCCTGAATGCCATCAAATCACTTCCAAAGAATAAATCTCCAGGTCCTGATGGCATCCCTGCTGAATTCTATAAAGAATTCCAACCTCATCTTTTACCTTATTTATTCCAACTTTTTTCACATTTTGGTTCCTCGGGAGCCATTTCAGGCTCTTTTTCAGAAGCCTTAATTATTGTGCTCCCTAAGCCTGATAAAGATCCTACCCTTGTCTCTAATTACCGTCCCATATCTTTAATAAACCAAGATTGTAAACTTTATGCTAAAATCCTTGCCTCTAGATTAGCTCCTATCCTCCATTCTATTATTCATCCAGATCAATCTGGTTTTATGAAGAATAGATACTCTGCTAACAACACTAGAACATTATTACATGTCATTGAACAGAGTTATGGCTTTGAATGCAGAAAAAGCTTTTGATACAATTCATTGGCAGTTTTTATTTAAAACTTTATTGTCATTCAATTTTGGTACCTCTTTTATTCATATGGTTTCGGCTTTATATTATGCTCCCACTGCCCGATTGTTTATTAATGGTCAAATTTCTACTCAATTTTCCCTTTTTAGGAGGCCCACGACAGGGATGTCCCCTCTCCCCTCTCTTATTTTTATTAGGAATAGAGCCTTTTCTTAATTACATACGTAGGTGTGAGGATATTCAGGGTATCACCATCAAAGATGTTACTGTTAAAACTTTAGCTTAGGCGGATGATGTTTTATTGTTTATTAGCAATCCTATTTCTTCTGTTCCGTTTTTACTCGACATTATTGCCAAATATTCAGCTGTTTCAGGGTATAAATTAAATGTTAGTAAAACTGAATTTTTCCCTTTGAATATGCTTTGTACTTCCGATATGTTACCTTCACCTGATATTATTTGGCAAAAAAGCAAGTTGAAATACCTTGGCATTTTATTTGTATCCTCATTGCATGCAACGTTGAAATTAAACTGTAATTTGTTATCTGAGTATGTCAAACAGAAAACTTCTAAATGGTCTTCCCTTCATCTTTCCTGGTGGGGGGAGACTGGAATCTATAAAAATGAATATTGCTCCAAAAATATTTTACTCCCTTGCTATGATCCCCACTCAATTTCCGCTCAAATTTTATAAAGATATTGATAAACTATTGTCCAAATTTCTTTGGAATAATAAACCTCCTCGTATTGCTTATAAAAAATTGAAAATCCCTTAATGCCAAGCTGGTTTTGCCCTCCCTGACTTTTATCTGTACCATAAGGCCTTCATATTAAAACAGAGTTCGTTGTGGTTTGATACTGCACCTGTTATTAAGCCTCCTATCTGGTTTCATATCAAAAAATCACTTGTAGACCCTTTCCCATTACCCTCCTTATTAACCATGTCTCATACCTCTAAGGTTGTACATTACTCAACCATAATCAAATCATCCAGATTAATTTTTAATGATTTGGATTCTAATTTTGCCTCTCCTCTACTTTCTACGGCACATTTGTCTCTATGGCACAGTGCTCTAATAAAATTGAACAGAAATGTCACTTTTGGTCCTCATGGATTACCAAGGGCATTTTCTATCTTAAAGATGTCTTTTCTGATGGTGCATTTATTCCCTTTGCTCAGCTCCAATTACACTTCAACTTGCCAGAGTCCGATTTGCTGAAATACCGATTTTTGTATAACTCCATTTTAGATTCCTTTCAGAATGGTATTCCATCTACGTTATCAGCTGATTTTATAATTTACCTTAATACTGTTTCTGCATCTTCTAAAGCAGTTTCTGTCTTTTATAAAAAACTCACCACTTCAATGGGCACCAACATTGATGCAATTTCAACTTTTTGGAAAGCTGAGCTTTCAATTTCTCTATCTGTTGACTCTTGGTCATTAATTTGGACCAATAGTATTTCTGGATGGTTACCAGTGTCACTCTATCAAACTAATGCATACATTTTGTTTACTTCCTTATGGACCCCATTACGATTGTTTCGTGCTAACTTACTACCATCAGATGTCTGTTGGCACTGTAAATTGACTCCTGGATCTTTACGTCACATGTTATTTGAATATCCTGTTATTATGAAATTTTGGTCCAAAGTTTGGGATGTAATATTGAAAATTTTGACTATTTCTGATGTGCTTTCTTATAAATTATTAATTTGCAAATCAGTAGTTTTATCGCACCCTCTTGAAGATGCTGAGGCAAAGTTATTTAATTTTTTTATTTCAGCTGCGTTAAAATCAATCACTTTTTGTTGGAAGGATGCTACTTCTCTTTCAGTTCATGCTTGGTGGTCTTGGATTATCTTTACAAGAAGAGGTGCTCAATTGTCACTACAAGGTGTTCATCATATTTCAGTTTATTATCAATCTTTTTGGTCTCCTATTGATTCATATTTAATGTTATGACTCATGTTATACATTGTTAATTGTTTTATTTATTTATTGCTATACTCATTTTTAGTATATTATTGGTAACTCTATTTATTAACTTTATTGTGATATGACTTGTTCTATTCCCCTCCCTTCTTCCCTTCCCCTCCTTCCTTCTTCCCTTGACTTTAGTTTTTCCTTTGATTGACTATTGCGGATTGTATTGCATTCTTTTATGACTGTTATTTGTAATTTTTCTTGATCAATTATTTGTAATTTACTGATATGGCATATATTTTTCTGTTTTGTCTATTTGTGTCACTCTCTTTGAAAAATTCAATAACATTATTTTGAACAAAAAAAAAAGCGTCCCCGGAACATTCACAGGCGCTTGTGCTCGTCGGAAGAAATCCCGCTTACCTGTTCATCCTGCTACCGCTCCAGCATTCTCCGCGTCCTCTTCCTTCTTCAATCGGCTGCAAGACACCCTCCTGCCTTCGGCTCCCGGTCCAGCGCCGAACTCGGTCCCCCTCATTTCCGGCGCTCCAGTTTCTTGTTCCCCGCAGCACAACTCAACCTGCAAAAGAAAAGAACAAACAGTAAGGTTAGCGCGCTAACGCTTCACAGCATCGATACAAGTAAGTGTCAAGACAGAGTTTAAATACGCTCCCAGGATTTTTACAGATTTAAAGGCAAAGACTATTATTTTGGAACCCAGAGTGCATACAAACTGTTGATACAAAGACTGCTTTTGGGAACATAGGAACTTTGTGTGATTATGGTCATTTCTTCGTTGTGCATTATTAAGGACTCATTATACAGGCTGAGAACAAGCTTGTAAGGATTGACATAATACAAGTTGTGAATTAAACAGCTACAGTGCTTGAAACCAAAGAGCAACAAACTAAACATGTTATGGAAGTGAGTGTGAATACAAATCCCTCTGATTATCTATATGTTGGGAATCTAGTTTTGGTGACACATTCTAAGCGCACTCATTTTGTTTTTAGGCAGAAATACGCTTTCATGACAAGATGCCTTAATCTGGTGAACAAAGAACCAGAATAAGAGAGGTATTGATGAATGATGTTATGTTGTGAAACTTCTTAGTTTAAGAGAGTAACAGAGACAGAATAGGAGAGAATAGTAACCTTTTGTTTGTATTCATGTTTTATTAGGAACTGCAACCAGTTCGCTGCGCATCTCCATTGACGCAAGCTAAGGAGCTGTGTTTCTCTCTCTCTTTTAATATTTTGTCCACTTCCCCCTTCCCTTGAGCTTCTCTTCTTTGCGCACTATATCTCAGCTCAGTGTAGCAGGAATAGGGGTTTAAGGGTGGGTCGAACTGTCTTCAGCTTCCCAACAGAGCCTACAGGATATTCAGGTGAGTCGAATCTTGACAGGGCCTGAACAACATTAGGGTAATTTCCAGACTGCAAATATGTCTCCGTTAGAAATAGAATGTCTTATTTACATTCTTCTATCAGTAGCGCTATTTCAGTGCAGTTTTTGGAAGTGACCTTCAATTTAAGAGAAACATGTTTCGAGACGTAGAGCCCAAGGGTTACCGGTCTATAAGAGCAGCCGGCCTATACTGATAGTGACAATGACTGCAGTAAAAAGGGAGTATAGCGGGATTTAGAGTATGGAGATGCTCCAATTCACCTTCTGGTCTCAACTCATGCAGGCAGGATGAGCTGTAGGTTAATGAGTCTCCGGAGATAGGACCAGGGTTTCTGGCCCCTGGACCCGATCGGGCGCGGACCGGAGCGGACGGGCGCAGATGGGCTTCCTTTGGCGCGCCCGCTCCACGCGTCCGCTGCGTGTTAGCGTCATTCGCCAGGATATAGATTAGGTCACCTGGGGAGCTGGAGCGTCACCCTGCCAAGATGGCCGCCCGCAATAGCCCAACCAGGAAATGCCGGGCTCTACAGTCTCCCTCCACTCAACCAGCAAAGCAGCTGTAGTGGACCGGGGAGTCAGTGAGTGAAAGCCACAATGTGAGAGCAGTGTTGGGGAGGAAGGTGCCTTCTTGGAGCATTGGTTATATCACTGCTGTCCCATCCTAATAGCGCACTACTAGTCGATTCTCACGTAAATATGCAGGGTTTGCTTCCCACCATGGAAGCATTACTGCAAGATTCTGGCAGAGAGCGGATATGTAATCACTCTACTGAGCTACCATAAACTCTTGGGGGCAGATTTACAAGCCCCTCGCGCCTCTTTTACGCCGCCGGTGTGTCACTTTTGTGACGCAGCAGCGGCGCAAAAGATGTGCCATGGTGCGGGGTATTTACAACGTGACGCACCTGGGAGATGTGTTAGGTTGTAAAGCCCTGCGCCAGAAAGAGGCGTTCGTGCGCAGGGCGGGTCGTTCCGGCGCAGGGACGCCTCCTAAAAGTGGCTGAGTGAAATCTACAAGATTTCACTCAGTCACTTTTGTGCGTCAAATCCCTGCTCCTGCTTGAAGCAGGCGTATGGATTGACGTAGCATTGGACAGATAGGGCCCCCCAGAGCATTGCTGGAGCTGTGTCGCGCTTGCGACACAACTTCAGCGATGCGCCGCATTTACGGCACAGATGCGTGACGCATCTGTGCCGTTTAGCCGTTTTTGCCCTATGGTGTGCTGCATTGTAAATGCGACGCACCAATGGTGGCGGAGCTGCGGCGCACAATAACTGGCGCATCCCTGCTGATATGCAGGGATGCGTCACTTATTGTAAATCTGCCCCTTGACATGCAGGAGAATCAATGGGACTGCACTGGGGTCGGCAAAGTAACCCTTCCCACATCGGATCAACCGTTTGAATATTATGGCAAGCATTAGCAAACCTCGAGCCTTAGTGTCTGGGCACCAGGTACCAACTAGTTTTCCATTGAAATCTCTCTTTACATTGTTCTGAATTGAGATACCTGACTATGGGGTGAATTCTTCAGTACTTTTTAAGTGTGGGTTTACTTGGCCTGCACAACTGCTTCAGAACACTCACAAGATTCCATCCCTCATTGCCGTACCAATCCTGATTATTGGTACTGTTACACATTCAGCACAGCTGGATCAAGCTCATCTCTAGCTCCTGCTGTAGGCCGCCAGACAAAGCCCCTGAACAGCCTCCACAAATGCGTCCTGAACTGGCAGAGCAAGATGTAGATTTGCCGGTGCACTTGCCATGGTGTGGCCAACACAGAAGGACAAGACTTGTGAAAAACCACATGACTGAAGTGCAGTGCTACAAATCCAATCCATATCAGAAACTCTCATGGTCCAGGTTACTTCAAAGGAGGATACCCTAAGGAATGGAAGGCCTGATGCTAAGAAAAGCATGATCAATGGACTATGAGTGCCAGGGTGCGCTGGGGCAGCCTACTGAATAAGTATCAAGTAATTGTAGTAAGTGTGACATGTTTATCTAGAGGCAGAAGGGTGCCTGAGACGTATTTTGACTGATATGCTATTGTTAGAAACATGTTTTGAACTGTCCCAAGTACATTTTTGATACCTCAAACAGGTTCATTGTTTATATAGGATTTGTTTCTTCTTTTGAAAGATAAGGCACTTGTTTAGCATTTGATTACTACGTCATAACTGTGTGTGCCGAGTTCTGAGTCTCTGACCCCAAATCACCTCCCTGAGGGTGGTTTTGACTTTGAACTGCTCCGCTACCATGAGTGTCAAGTGTTGAAAGGGGTTACTTGTTGATCAGTTAATTGTAAATTAGAACGTCAGACCACAGGACAGCAGTGACAAATTACTCTAATTGGAGCCCCACCTGCCCCGTGGCCCTGAAAAAAGATTATGAAAATAACCCTCGTGTTTCCCTATCTCGCCTTCAAAAAATATGATTTGAAATGGTGCTATAGTTATCACATTTCAGATGTACTTTACAGACTAGAGAAAGTTAATAACGTCTAATGCACCAGCTTTTAGTTATTTATGCCATGGTGCCTGATCAAGTAACTGAAGAGAAAGAAGGAAACGTAATAAGAACCTCGCTTTAGGAGGAGGAGCTACGCAACGATCCAAGATGGCCGCGTAAGCTCCCGGCTCCGTCGACCTCCGCCGGCGGCTCGTATATCCTGCTACTTATCCTGTACCACCACCGGGCGCCTGAATGCGTGAAGTCTGCCTGACACCGTTGGTGCACTCCCGGTTTTCCTAACTGCTTGGGTGACAGAGTTCTGTCGAGTTTTGTTTTGGGCCTACTCCAGGGCTGCTGCCGGGACCTCGATTTCCTGCCCGCCCGGGTTGCAATCGAACAACAGCGGCTGTGAGTCCGGGGTCTAGTCCGGTCCCCCAACTTCGGATTTTGAGACTTTGCATCGCACTTCAGTCCTTAATTGGTGACGAGGATACGTTATCGTGACGGACGGCGATCATCCTGAACCGTGGTCCGGGGACGCTGCCCGGAGACCTTGCTGGGGAGATGGGGTCGAAGGGCTGTCCCCCGCGGCCGAAGACGGTGTAGTGTTTGCCAGTGGTGAGAGCGCCCGCAGTTTGCATCTGCTCCGTGTGTGCCTAGAGCCTCGGAAGTGAGTCCGGGGCTCGAGTCCTGCTTCGTCCCTGTGGCCCGGGGGATGGAGGGGACGGATGGCGCACCATTGTTGGGGTCCATCATGGCCGCCATAGGGGCGCTCCGTACCCAGCTTACCGTCACGTACGACCGACTCGCGGAGAAGCTGGAGAACATTTGCCTGCGACCGGACGACGACCCTGTGACATGTGTCCGACATCCTTTGATACCGGTGGAGGATTTGACCCATCGTTCTGAGGTTCCCGAGCGGCGGCCTGCCTTGGCTCACTTGGATTCTTTTGGCCGATTCATGCTGCACCCGCAAATACCAATGGTTTTTCCAACGTGCTCCCTGCCTGGCGGACCTTCGCTGCCTATGGTCCTGGTTGCAGTAGAACATCCTTCCGAGACTATTGGAGCAATCGGCATTACTTTTCCATCTTGCCCTGCTGGTTCTGTGGACGCCGCCATTTTGTGCCTGGTCTTTGTTCGGATTTCGCTGCCCCACACCTCCGTGGACATCTTGACTGTCTCCTGCCTATCGTGCTTCGGAGGACATGGGGCTATTCGTGGAGTCGCACTGGCCAGGGCTGACTTTATCTGGTATCCTGCTTTGACACGTCACCACTGCCTCGAACGGACTGCTGTCTTTTTCCCTCGTAATTGTTGTCACTTGGCGACAGGTGTCTTAATGCGGATTTGAACTTGCCTGTGCTCTCAACGGGAGGTGGGTGGTCTTGATTGATGTCCTCCCCAGCTGGACGCTTGATTCTTGCATCTAATGGTTGGTTGATATGCTTGGGGGAGGTAGCCAATGGCGGAGGGTAAGGATGTCCGGGAGTGTGTTTGTCGCTCTCCTCCTCCACTTTATATTTTCCCTTCTGTGGGGCAGTTCCTGGGCGACAGGCACGCTGTTAGTGGGGTTGGCCGTAGCCATTACAGGTGTGCAGGGTGGGGGGTGTGGGGAGGGTTTGTTGTTTTAGTTTGTTTTGTTCTATGGTCCTTTTCTCTTTTCTGTCTGTTCTTGGAGGGTACTCTATCTCTCCAGTAGGGTTGGCGGTTTCTTTTAACTCTTCTCCTTTTTCTATCGGGCGTCTCCACTTGCCTAAGCCTTTCTGTCATTAGAGGGTGGGTTTTTAAGATGGTGCTCTGCTACATTGCTTGCTGCCGTATCGCCTGTTGCTTTGTGACTGCCTCGGCGACCATATTGTTCGCATTGCTGTGTGGGTTCTCACCTGATTTTGATTGCTTTGCGGGGTACGTCCCCCCTCATCTCTTCTTTTTACACCGAATGGTGTGACGTCTTTGAGATAGCCGCCTCCACTTCTTCATTATACTTAAAAAACGAAAACCTAATGTATCCTCTTGCCCTGGGGTGCCCATAGCCACGTGTGGTGGTAGTGCTGTTTTTCCTTTTTCATTGATTTTTTGTCCGACTCATGGTTTCTTTGATTTGATTGCGGCCGGCCCTTGTGGTTGTGGGCCTGCGCATGTACCAACTTGCATGTTTCAATAAAGGTTTTAAAAAAAAAAAAAAAGAACCTCGCTTTACATTTTATTCTGCAGTTAAAAGAAGTATGAGTAGGTAGTCTTTGAAAATAGCATCACACCACAAACTTGCACCCTCTCATGTCTGGTGGGCATGGGAGATATTCCACAAAGACATCATGTTTAGATAGAACACCATATCATCCAACAAAAGGCATGAACCATGAACAGGGTGCGCAAGTTAAGACAAGCATTTGCAATGCAATAGGTCTCACATTCACAATGTTTTGAGCTATTGGCATTGTAAATTACGATGCCTTTTAATTATGTGATCTGAAAGAAGCAGTTGGTTATAGATTCCTCACCTTAGAATTTCCCCCAGGCGTCAGACTGGATCCGGAAAGATTTTCGTCAGCAGTACTGCGCGTCGGAAGGTGGCGTCAGTCGACTCTGCGTTCGTCGTAGGCATCATGGTCACTGGGATGAAGTCACGGTAGCAACATAGACGCCGCCCTCGCAGGCTTATGTCAGTTCTATCTTTTTCAGCGCCAGCAAGCGCAGATCCGGAGAGAGCGGTCCCACAGCAGTCCCACAGTCATTTTTTGACTGAGCTTTTTTTCAAATTTTGTCGACTTCAGTGTTTCTTGAGTGTATACGACTCCTGGTGCACGAGGGATGCCCGGGTATAACCCCTTGCATGCGCGGTGAATTTTCTGCGCCAGCAAGCGCAAATCCGGAGAGAGCGGTCCCACAGTCATTTTCGCGCTGTGCGGCCGTTTTAAAGAGTGGGCGGGATCATGACGGCCCCCAGCTGTCATCAGCACACGCCCACCGTGATGCATGACGGACGGGGGCCGTCATCAGCATGGAAGGGGTTAAGGCGTGCGGTTCCTGTAACCGACTGATGTCAGTGACGGATCCGCACAGCGTGTGCCTCTACTGCCTGAAGCGTAACCATGACCCCAAGTAGTGCTCCAACTTCTGGACCATGGCCTGAAGTCTTTGCGGGAGTGGTCCCAAAAGCTACTCGAGGTTCCGCAGTCAGATCTGCGATGTTCGAGGATCCGGTCACGGAGGAGGTTGAGGGACCGGTTGCTGAGCCAACACCATTCTTCCTCTAACTTTTCGCACTTGGAGTCAGGTAAGTCGAAGCACAAAAAAAAGTTGAAGAAGCATTGTTGCTCTGAGACTTCTCCCTGTCCGTCGGCCGATGCGACGAGGGAAGCAGGTGGTGCCCCTCCTGCGGCTCCGCGTGTGGAGCCCGTAGGGTCGGCTCTGGGTTTTCCCCCTTTCCTGGGACCGGGAGCGACCCCTGCCCAGCTATGTCAGTTCTACGGAGCGATGCACACCATCTTTGGGAAGCCCGACTCTGCTGGCGCGCCTTCAGACCCTGTGGACTCTGATGGGGGCCCAGGGCCTTCGGCGTAGGCGGCTTCGACCTCAGTGAAGCAGGGTCCCCTTGGATCCAGGCCTGGATTCGGATCAGCACTGGTTGACCTTGTTACGCCTGCCCTGGCGCCGATTCCCCCGGCATAATGTCCGCCACTGGTGTCAGCTGTGTCGA
Source organism: Lissotriton helveticus (assembly GCF_964261635.1). NCBI lineage: Eukaryota > Metazoa > Chordata > Amphibia > Caudata > Salamandridae > Lissotriton > Lissotriton helveticus. The sequence goes on from NC_136068.1 coordinate 1,088,504,426, forward strand.
CCCTGGCCTCCACCTCGAGGTAGACACGGAGACAGACTGGCGGATCCGATGCCGGCGGTTACTTTTGTGCCCCTGTTCTACCCTGGCTCTTTGAGACCAGATTGGCAGCCAGAGGAGGGTGAGGAGGGGTCTGGGGACCCTTTAACAGACCAGTTGGTGTACAAAAAGGACTGGCGAGAGGAACTGGGGGAAGCAAGTGTTCTGGATACCTCACCAGACCATGGCATGTTGTCTCCTCCTACCGTGGCTATGGAGGAGGGAGCGTCAAACGCAGTGATATTGCGTAGGTCCGCCGAGGTTCTCCACCTCGAGCTACCTATGATGGCAGTCAGGACTAACCTCCTGACAGAGGTCCTTCAACTGGCAGCGATCTCTTTGGAGCCCCTGCTGCTGTTTAATGAAGCCCTCACTGACATCCTTTTGGACATGTGGTCCAGGCCCAACACAGGGGCACCTGTGGACAGGATGATTGCCCGACGCCACCGCCTGGCTCCAGGCAACCCCACTTTACTCCCCCCAACACCCCACCCTTGAGAACTTGGTGGTTCAAGCCTCCACTTCTAAAGGCGCCTTCCCTACCACACCACTAGATAGGGAATCCAAAAAGCTGGACCACCTTGGGAAGAAAATGTTTTCTTCCGCCAGCTCGGGACTGCGGTTGATAAACACTGCATGTCGGTTGGGCCGTTACCCACACTCTGTGTGGGTTACGGTGGCGCAGGTGCAGCCTCAGTGCCCGGAGGAGGCCCAGGCTGTACTCATGCAGTTGCCGGGGGGAAGAGATACAGCAAAGTTTACTATCTGTTGTGGGCTGGATACCACTGACGCACTTGGCAGGACGATTTCCACGTCAGTAGCCCATCGACGCTATGCCTGGTTGGGTTCAGCTGTTTTTTTCGGGGATGTCCAATCCACCCTTATGGGCATGCCCTTTGATGGCCGTCGCCTGGAGCACTTTAAGGACTCTCGGGCTACGGCCAGGTCCTTCGGCCACTCCACCCCCCACCCTGCGCAGTCTGCCTTTCGACCCTTTCGTGGCTATGGAAAGGGTGTCCCACTACGTCCCGCCTAGAGCCACAGGCCGGTGCAAACTGTTCAGCCCAAGCACAGCCGGGGACGTGGGAACCACCAGCATGCTTCTGGGGGTCAGCAAACGGGCCAGTCCACCACAGCCCTCTCTGCAGCAGCCTCCAAACCCTCCTAGTCTGACCTTTCAGGGCCACCAAATGCAGGACCTGCCATCACCTCCCCCACTGGCACGCCATCATGTTGGACAGGTGGGTTTTGCAAATAGTTTGAAGGGGCTACTCCCTCCCCTTCAAGACTATCCCTCCATCCATGCCACCATTGTATTTAGGAGGATTACCTGGCCCTTCTCCAACAAGAAGTTTAGACACTCTTGGCCCAGGGTGTCATCAAGCCCGTTTGTGCCCCAGAAGTAGCTCATGGTTGCTATTCCCACTGTCCTACTGGTACCCAAGTAGGACAAAGGCCTGTGTCCTAACTTCTCGGGAACGTCAACCGCTTGTTCTGGAAGGAGAAGTTCAAGATATTAACGCTCGCTCAGGTATTGTCTGCCCTCAACCCTGGAGATGGGATGGTAGCGTTGGACTTGCAGGATGCTTCCTTTCACATCCCCCTCCTGCCAGCCCACCAGCATTACCTGCGGTTTACGGTAGGTCACAAGCACTTTCAGTTTACTGTGCTCACCTTTGGCCTTACTAGGGCCCCTCGGGTGTTCACGGAAGTGATGGCAGTGGTCGCAGCTCATCTGCGCAGATCAGGGGTTCTAGTCTTCCCCTACCTCGACGACTGACAGTTGAAGGCGGGTTCGTCCCAGGCTGTTGTCTCCCACTTCCAGACTACGGCCAACCTCCTGCATTTGCTGGGGTTCTCCGTCAATGTGTCAAAGTCATACCTGACCCCCTTTCAGAAGCTCCTCTTCATAGAAATCTCGGAAGCGTTAATGCCCCCAGAGAGATTTTTAAAATCTTTCAATCTCTGGTTGCTACTCCCAGGGTTACTAGTCCTGCTCCGGACCCTCAGAAACACTGTGAGGACCTAGCTGTTTTCTTCGCGTCCAAGGTGTCTAACATCTACTCCAGCTTTGCTCCAACTCCATATATTCCAGACAAAATGGAGAGTGGTAATGAGAGGCCTGAGGGGGGAGCCCCTAACTTATTTGGAGATCTTAAAGCCTTTCCACTGCTAGACCTCGTTATTGCGGAAAGTCTCCTAAACAATCTAAAATCGGGCTCTCCTCAGGATGTTGCTTCTCCGGCGGTTCTTAAGCAGGTATAGGAAACAGTATGCCCGGTGATAATGCAGGTCATTAACGCGTCGCTGGCCTCAGGAGTAGTACCCCCCAATTGGAAGAAGGCAAAGGTCCGGGCCCTGTTAAAAAAAACTAATCTGGACCCGGAAGATCTGGCTAATTATAGGCCGATTTCGCTGCTCCCGAGTCTCAGCAAAATAGCTGAAAAACACATTAACCAGGCCCTTTCTTCATTTATTGAGTCTACGGGCTCATTACATTCAACCAAGACTGGGTTCAGAGCCAAGCAAGGAACAAAGACAGCTCTGGTGGTGGTGGTGGAGGCAGCTAGGGGTATTGTGGATTCGGGAGGCTGCGCTGCGGTGGTCCTATTGGACCTCAGCGCAGCCTTCGACACTGTAAACCACTCTCTCCTGCTGCACCGGCTACGTCTCGCAGGGGTTTCTGGTTTGGCCCTTAGATGGCTTCACTCCTTTCTATCGAACAGATGTTTCTCCGTTTTTGAGGAAGAAGTGTCATCGAGCCAGCTGCAATTGAGTTACGGCGTTCCCCAGGGATCATCACTCAGCCCCACGTTGTTTAACATTTACATGAGACCTTTGGCTGAGGTGGTGCTTCCCTGGGGAATTCAGCTTGTCACCTACGCCGATGACACGCAGCTGGTCATTTCTTTGGTGAGGGACGATGCCTGAGATCAGGGGATCAACAATCTGACCCCGTGTCTCACCAAAGTCCTTGAATGGATGACCTCGTCTTTTTTAAAGCTAAATGGGGCCAAAACGGACATTATGCTGTTGAGCTACAAAGCCCCAATCAACTTGGACCCCTGGTGGCCGCATTGTCTGGTACCTCCTCCGGTGCCTAAGACCAAAATAAAAAGCTTGGGGGTCTGGTTGGACTCTTCCATGAGCTTCCAATTCCAGGCCAAGAAGGTGGCCGCGACCTGCTATGGATTGATGCGAGCTCTTCAAAAAGTCCTAGATCTTCTTCCATTTGAGGCCAGACACGTATTGGTCCAGTCGTTGATTCTTTCGCGACTGGACTATGCAAATGTCGTCTATATGGGGGCACCAGCAGCTACCATAAAAATTCTGCAATCTGTGCAGAACTGTGCAGCTCGCTTGCTTATGAAAGTCCCCAAACGATGTTTGGCGAAGGCCTCAATTCGGCTGCTTCATTGGCTACCAATTCAGGAAAGGATTGTGTTCAAGACCATGTGTTTGGCACATAAGTCCATCCATAATGCTGGCCCGTCCATTCTTGATTCCCTGTTTCATCGCCATCAATCGGTGAGATCTCTTAGATCCAACCAACGAAATCTGCTGGTAGTACCCAGGGAGAAGTTGGCCCGGATGGGCGGCCGCCTGCTTTCTGTCCAAGCAGCCAAAGGATGGAATAAACTCCCAGACAACATCAGGCATGAATTTAATCATCTGGCTTTCAGGAAGCGACTAAAGACATTTTTGTTTCAATAATGTCCTTTTAACGTCCTCTGGTCTTACAGCGCTGGGATGCTCTAGGGTAGCCATGCACTATACAAGAAAGTATTCATTCATTCATTCATAGGAGCAGTTCTGGACACGACGCAGTTTTAGGTTTATCCTCCCGAACAGCGAGTCTGGCATATTCGGGCTATGATTCTGATCTTTCAGCCCCTATCCCAGGTTTCAGTCAGGATGACCCTAAGGCTTCTGGGCCTCATGGCCTCCTGCATCCTGTTGGTCAATCATATCAGGTGGCATATGCGGGCTCTGCAGTGGGACCTGAAGTTCCAGTGGGAGCAGCATCAGGGAATCTGTCTGATTGTATCCAGATCTCGGAAGGCACTGCACAACAATTGCAGTGGTGGCTCACGAACTAGGATTGGCTCAACAGCAAATCCCTCTCCCTTCCCCAACCAGAACACACAGTGCTGAAAGACGCATCCCTTCTGGGATGGGGGCCACATGGGAGAAGCAGAGATCAGAGGCCTCTGGTCTCCAGAGAGTCCGGGCTCCACATCAGTCTTCTGGAGCTTCGGCTGATCCGTCTTGCACTCGAAGCATTCCTTCCCTCTGTCTGGGAAAGAGTAATACAGGTGTTCATGGACAACACCACCGCCATGTGGTACTGCAACAAACAAGGTGGGTAGGGTTGTGGACCCTCTGTCAAGAGGCCCTCCGCTTCTGGACATGGCTGGAACATCAGGGCATATCCCTTGTGGTTCAACACCTGGCAGGTTCACTGAATGCCAGGGCGGACAAACTCAGCTGCAGGTGCATGATGGATCACGAATGGCATCTTCACTCCGAGGTGGTGCAAGGTCTCTTTCAGCAGTGGGGAGAGCCTTGGTTATATCTATTCGTCATCAAAGAGAACGCGCAATGTCAGCAATTCTACACGTTGGAATTTCCAAGACGGCACTGGCTAGGCAATGCTTTTTTGACACGGGTGGATTTGCAGTCTTCTATACGCCTTTCCTCCAATACCACTTCTGCCCAGAGTGCTGAAGAAGATCAAGCGCGACCGTGCCCAAGTCATTCTTGTGGCTCCGGATTGGGCATGAAGAGTCTGCTATCCCGAGAAGCTCAACATGGCCATCGATCCTCCGATCCGACTGCCTCTTCGGGAGTATCTTCTGTCGCAACAGCAGGGGATGGTCCTCCACCTGAACCTGTCCAGCCTCCACCTCCTTGCGTGGAGATTAAGCGGCAGCAGTTGTCGGCATTTGACCTGCCTCCCAAAGTCTGTGAGGTATTCTTGGCAGCCAGGCGTCCCTCCACTAAGACGGTATACACCTACAGACGGAATAAATTTGTGGCATGGTGCACAGCAAACTTTGTAGATACCCTTTCTGCCCCTCTTTCTGAGGTTCTCTTGTTCCTTCTTTCTTTGGCCCAGCAGGGCTCTGCTCTGAGCACTCTTAAGGGCTTCCTCTCGGCCATTTCAGCCTTCCTCAGGCTCCCTGATCAGCCTTCTCTTTTCAAGTCCTCTGTTGTAAATAGATTTCCAAAGGGCATTACTCATCTTTTTCCTCCTTTTCCCTTCGTAATGCCCCATTGGGACTTTAACTTGGTTCTGGCATATCTTATGTGCGCTCCCTTTGAGCCACTGCATAACTGTCCTCTCAGACTTCCCACTTTGAAAACGGATTTTCTGGTGGCCATCACCTCTGCACGCAGGGTGATTGAGCTGCAAGCTCTGTCTTCCAAGTCTCCCTTTCGGGCTGTGGATCCGGATAAGGACGTCCTTAGAACTAGACCTTCCTTTCTTCCCAAGGTGGTTACTACTTTCCACATTGGCCAAACCATCACATTGCCCACCTTCTTTCCGCCTCTGCATCCTTCGAAAGAGGAAGAGAGGCTCCACCGTCTGGATTTAAAACGTGCGCTCTCTTTTCACTTTGGATCGCACCAAACGATTCCAGGTGGATCACCAGCTCTTTGTTGGTTACATAGGCGCTAAGAAAGGTCGGGCCGTGCACAAACAGACCATTTCCAGGACGGTCATTCTGTGCATCAAAGCCTGCCATTCTTTGGCTAAGAAGGAGCCTCCAGTGGGGCTGCGCACCCATTAAACCAGGACAACGGCAGCTACTACTGCTTTGGGACGAGGAGTCCCCCTAAATGACATCTGTCAGGCAGCTACGTGGGCATCGCTGCACACATTTACAAAACACTACTGCCTGGACAGCAAAGTCCGGAGAGATTGCTTTTTTGGCTGTTCTGTTCTCCAGGACTTTCTGGTGTGAACTTGGTTCGCAGACCCGCCTCCGGGTTGGTATTGCTGGGGTATCTATTCTAAGGTAAGGAATCTATAACTAACTGTTTCTTTCAGATCAACAAGTTACTTACCTTCGGTAACGATATATCTGTAAGAAACATAGGCTAGTTATAAATTCCTTACTGCCCCACCCATCCTCCCCATTCTGCGAACTGACTTCTAGGGTTAAGGACATCCTTTCAGGGCCCTAGTTTTGTGCACCATTGGTCATTGTCTTGCATAGCTCTGCACTTCTGGCATGGAAAGTCGTGTACAGAAATGACATCAGCACGTGAGGGCGGCTTCTATGTAGCTACTGCAACGTCATCCCAGCGCCCACGATTCTTATGACGACCGTGGAGTCAACCGACGCCACCCTCCGACGCGCTGGGGTATTGCTGATGAAAAACTTTCCGGATCTAGGTTGATGACTGGGGGTAATTCTGAGGTAAGGAATCTATAACTAACCTATGTTTCTTACAGATATATTGTTAACGAAGGTAAGTAACTTGTTCTTTGAAACATACAAGCGGTACGCAAACACGCACTTTTTACTTCTGGTCATTGCTTATGAGAAGCAAAGCTGGTAATAACTGCACCTCTTTTACTGCCAGCCTTGCTTCTTGTAAGGAACGACTAGAAGTACAAATTACGTGTTTATGCACTGGGAGACATCCTTTACAACGCAACTTTTACCACGCAGTGCTATTACAACGCAGGTTTTACAACGAAAACCATTACAACGCATTGCGCTGGGGGGCGCTCTAGGATAGGGAATAGATTTAATTTACTATCCAACACCTTCCCTAGTGTCCATGGGGACTGGAGTTGGAATAGTAAATTAAACTATTCACTATCCAGCACCCCAAAGCGCTATGCGTTGTAATGGTATGCGTAGTAAAACCTGCGTTGTAACAGCATGCGTGGTAAAAGCATGCGTTGTAACGTCATACATCCTTATGCACTGCTTGCAGGTTTTCAAAACATATTAATAAAAGGCATTGGTATTTACAATGCCAATAGCTCAAACTCTAGCAAATGCGATACAATTACATACCTTAGTAATGAAGCATTCCCTCAACCCCTTTGTTGTGCCTGGTCTCCTTAAGCATAAGAATATGAAGCAAAACCAGGGAATGTCATTTCTGTTAATTAGACTTTGCAAGGAGTGTCTCATTCCAATCTCATTTTCACTTTCCACAAGCAATGGCGGGCTTTGGGTTAAGGTTTAGACTAGGTGAAGATGGTACCTTAACTTCAGATTGTCATGTCTAAAGTTTTTGTTTTACACACCTATTGTCACTATATCAGATTAAACTGAACTCTCTTTTAACTGTTGAATTTCTATGGAATTTAATTTTTTAGATGTTTCTTTAGTCATATGATTGTGGGTGTGTTGCTGTGTGATGGGTGTGTGTTGACCAGTATGTTGGTGTATGATGATGGGCTTGTGTTCAGCTGATGTGAGTGTGTGGACATGTAAAGGCATCTGTGCGGACAGACGACGGTGTGTGGTCATATATATTGGTAGGTGTGTGGCTATATGATGAAGTGTGCATTGGTGTGTGATGCTGGTGTCGACAAATGATGGTAGGTGTGTAGCCTATGATCATGGGTGCGTGGGCATATCATTGTGGGTGTATGATGGTGGCTATAGAGGCATATCATGGTTGTGTGGGCATATAACTAGCTTTGTGGTTGTATGTTGGTGGGAGTGTGACCATATGAGAATGAGTGTGTTGGTGTATGATGGGTGTGTTGGTATATGATGGTGTCTATGTTGCTGTATGATGGTGGCTGTGTGGGAGTTTAATTGATGAGTGTGTGTACATATGATGGTCAGTTGTTATACATGTTGGTGGGTGTATTGGGCTAAGATTCGAGGTGTGTGGGTGAATGATATCAGCTGTGTGGCAGTATGATGGTAGGTGTGTGGCGTATGATGGTGGGGGTGGCAGTGTATGATGGTGATTGTGTGGCCATCTGATGGTTGTTGGTAGGTGTTGAATGTCTGGTGGAGGATGTGTGGACATTTAATGATCGATGTATAGTTGGATGTATAGTTGGATGAGGATGGGTATCCTATTGTAACCATTCCGCTCTTCCATCCTTACGTCTTTGTCCCTCTCTCAGATCCCTTATCCTTGTCCTTCGCTCTATGCCCTATTTGCCACACTCTCCCTGTGCCTCTTTACTGTCCCTATTATTCTCCATTCTCTGTTTAGTCCCTTCGTCCCTTCGTCCCTGTCCCTCTTTACCTGTCTCTTAGTGTCTGCCCACTTTCTGTGCCTGACTTTATAAGCATATCTCTATCTCTGTTGCAATGTTTCTGCCTGCTCCTTTGTCTCTGCCCTTATCACTCTGTCTGTCCTTCAGTACCCATCCATCTTCCTCTCTCTTTGTCCCTCTGTCTCTATCCCTTCATCCCTGATGCTCCCTGTATGCTTCCCTGTCCCAGTGATGCTGTCCTTCTGTTTCTGATCCAATCTCTATTCCTATCTCTCTGTCAGCTCCTTTCTTTGTCACGCTGGACCAGTACTTTTGTCCCACTTTCTTTGTCCCTGTGTCTGTCCCTGTTTGTGCCCTGTATATCTGTTCTTCTCTCTATTTATCTTCGCTCTTATACCTCTGTCCCTTGTTGTAGTTCCTGTACCTCTTTCCCTGTTCCTCTATCACTGCTTGTCTCTGTGCCTTTCCCTCGACCTTGCCGAAATGCTGGGTGGAAGTGCTCCCCACCTTCTGTTTCCCTGCCTTCCACAGGGTAGGGGTCATTAGAGGTTGTAAGCTCCCTGCTTTGCCCAAGGCTTGGAGGGGAACAGTACTGAGGAAAAACCACTCCCTTGTATGAGGGTAAAGGGTTTAAAATGTATCCTACAAATGGGGGTGGGGTCGCACACTACTCACACACCGGCGGTATCGCCCCTAAGGGCTCTGGTTAATGTAGTTACGTGTTCCGCGATGCATCTTCTTTCGATTCTCTGCTATCTTCGCTGTCTTCGCCATCCCTGGACACGTGTTTCGGGGTATCACCCCTCGTCAGCAGGGATAGGCCGTGTTCTGGGGTTGCCGGTGGCTGCCAAATATCTGCCAGGTTTAGTACCACTCAGGCGCGCAGGTGCGGGGTCCCAGGCTCGTCAGCCAACTGCTCAAGGGAGCTTTAACATTACAAATGTGGGTGGGGTCGCACACTACTTAAACACCGGCGGTATCGCCCCTAAGGACTCTGGTTAATGTAGTTACGTGTTCCGCGAGGCCAGAATGACCGCTTTTGATATCGACACCTTTGGCCCAGTATCAGTGAGCGATGTCACCAAAACCCTATTGGCGATTAAAAGTGGCTCCCCCATGGACCCGGTCCCCATGAAGTTCCTCAAACAGGTAACGGCGTCCATTGCAGCTCCCGTGACAGACCTAATGAATGCCTCTTTTATCCAGGGTGTGGTGCCACCCACTTGGAAAATGGCGGTTGTTAGGGCTCTTTTAAAAAAATCCAATTTGGACCCCACTGACCTGTCGAACTTTAGGCCCATTTCGTTGCTGCCGGGCCTCGGCAAAATTGCTGAGCGGTTAGTCAACAAGCAGCTGTCGGCTTTTTTGGAGTCGAATGGACTCCTTCGGCCATCACAAACTGGATTTCGCCCAGGTCAGGGCACAGACACGGCCCTCTTGGCGGTCGTTGATGAAGCGAGACGTATTCTGGACTCAGGAGGGTCAGTGGCAGTGATCCTCCTGGACCTCAGCGCGGCGTTTGACACCGTGAGCCATCAGGTGTTGATTCAACGGCTGGCTGAGGTAGGGGTGTCTGGGGTGGCCCTGCAGTGGCTGAGATCTTTTCTCTCGAATCGAACGTTCCAGGTTTGGGATGGCCCTGAGAGGTCCAAACCTATTCCCCTCCAGTGTGGAGTGCCACAGGGCTCTTCGCTGAGCCCTACTTTATTTAATGTTTATATGGCCCCCCTGGAGGACGTAGTATCCCCATACGACATCAAAATCGTCAGCTACGCTGACGACACGCAGCTAGTGGTTTCCCTATCCCACCTGGCCGACAATCCGGATACCCTGAACTTCTGCTTGGCAGATGTTCACACCTGGATGGGAGAATCCTCCCTTAAGTTAAACGGCTCAAAGACGGAAATACTGCTGCTGGGAAGTAAAACCACCCTTCTCCCGTCGCTTAGCTGGCCGGGATGTATGGGTGATCCCCCGGCCCCCAAAGAAGCGATCAAGAGCCTTGGAGTCTGGCTAGAACCAGACTTGTCATTTCGCACTCAAGCTAAGAAAACAGCAGGAGTGTGTTATGCCCTGCTTAGGTCGGCACGTAAAATCTTTCCTCTCTTACCGTCAACATCGAGGAAGCTGCTGATTCAGGGTCTTATAACATCTAGACTCGATTATAGCAATGCCATTTTTTTGGGCGCCCCTGAATCGACCTTCAAGACTCTTCAACAGGTCCAAAATGCAGCGGCAAGGCTGCTTATGGACATTCCAAGGACGCATTCAGCGAAACCGGCACTGAAGGCGCTGCATTGGCACCCTGTGCGGGAGAGAGTGACTTTTAAGGCGCTTTGTACTGCCCATAAAATCCTCGCAGGTAAAGGCCCCCTCATTCTAAAAAACTTAGTTACCCCATACAAAGCAAGCAGAACGCTGCGATCAGAAGGGAAACATCTTTTACAAGTTCCTAGAGTCAAAAAGGCCCGTACGGGCGGGAGAAGATTCTCTTTTAATACGGCAAAGCTCTGGAACTCGCTCCCTCTAAAACTACGCGCTGAGCCCTGCACACTGAGTTTCCGTAAAGGTCTTAAAACCTTCCTGTTTCCTGCATAATGTGTCAACTTTGTCCCCATTACCATCGGATGTTGTCTGGAAAGCGCCGGGATGCCCAAGGGTAGCTGCGCGCTATATAAGATTTTAAATAAATAAAAAATAAAATCTTCTTTCAATACTCTGCTATCTACGCTGTCTTCGCCATCCCTGGACACGTGTTTCGGGGTATCACCCCTCGTCAGCAGGGATAGGCCATGTTCTGGGGTTGCCGGTGGCTGCCAAATATCTGCCAGGTTTAGTACCACTCAGGCGCGCTGGTGCGGGGTCCCAGGCTCGTCAGCCAACTGCTCAAGGGAGCTTTAACATTACAAATGGGGGTGGGGTCGCACACTACTCACACACCGACGGTATCGCCCCTAAGGACTCTGGTTAATGTAGTTACGTGTTCCGCGATGCATCTTCTTTCGATTCTCTGCTATCTTCGCTGTCTTCGCCATCCCTGGACACGTGTTTCGGGGTATCACCCCTCGTCAGCAGGGATAGGCCGTGTTCTGGGGTTGCCGGTGGCTGCCAAATATTTGCCAGGTTTAGTACCACTCAGGCGCGCAGGTGCGGGGTCCCAGGCTCGCCAGCTAACTGCTCAAGGGAGCTTTAACATTACAAATAGGGGTGGGGTCGCACACTACTCACACACCGGCGGTATCGCCCCTAAGGACTCTGGTTAATGTAGTTACGTGTTCCGTGATACATCTTCTTTCGATTCTCTGCTATCTTCGCTGTCTTCGCCATCCCTGGACACGTGTTTCGGGGTATCACCCCTCGTCAGCAGGGATAGGCCGTGTTCTGGGGTTGCCGGTGGCTGCCAAATATCGTCCAGGTTTAGTACCACTCAGGCGCGCAGGTGCGGGGTCCCAGGCTCGTCAGCCAACTGCTCAAGGGAGCTTTAACATTACAAATGGGGGTGGGGTCGCACACTACTCACACACCGGCGGTATCGCCCCAAAGGACTCTGGTTAATGTAGTTACGTGTTGCGCGATGCATCTTCTTTCGATTCTCAGCTATCTTCACTGTCTTCGCCATCCCTGGACACGTGTTTTGGGGTATCACCCCTCGTCAGCAGGGATAGGCCGTGTTCTGGGGTTGCTGGTGGCTGCCAAATATCTGCCAGGTTTAGTACCACTCAGGCGCGCAGGTGCGGGGTCCCAGGCTCATCAGCCAACTGCTCAAGGGAGCTTTAACATTACAAATGGGGGTGGGGTCGCACACTACTCACACACCGGCGGTATCGCCCCTTAGGACTCTGGTTAATGTAGTTACGTGTTCCGCGATGCATCTTCTTTCGATTTTCTGCTATCTTCGCTGTCTTCGCCATCCCTGGACACGTGTTTCGGGGTATCACCCCTCGTCAGCAGGGATAGGCCATGTTCTGGGGATGCCGGTGGCTGTCAAATATCTGCCAGGTTTAGTACCACTCAGGCGCGCAGTTGCGGGGTCCCAGGCTTGTCAGGCAACTGCTCAAGGGAGCTTTAACATTACAAATGGGGGTGGGGTCGCACACTACTCACACACCGGCGGTATCGCCCCTAAGGACTCTGGTTAATGTAGTTATGTGTTCCGCGATGCATCTTCTTTCGATTCTCTGCTATCTTCGCTGTCTTCGCCATCCATGGACACGTGTTTCGGGGTATCACCCCTCGTCAGCAGGGATAGGCCGTGTTCTGGGGTTTCCGGTGGCTGCCAAATATCTGCCAGGTTTAGTACCACTCAGGCGCGCAGGTGCGGGGTCCCAGGCTCGTCAGCCAACTGCTCAAGGGAGCTTTAACATTACAAATGGGGGTGGGGTCGCACACTACTCACACACCAGCGGTATTGCCCCTAAGGACTCTGGTTAATGTAGTTACGTGTTCCGCGATGCATCTTCTTTCGATTCTCTGCTATCTTCGCTGTCTTCGCCATCCCTGGACACGTGTTTTGGGGTATCACCCCTCGTCAGCAGGGATAGGCCGTGTTCTGGGGTTGCTGGTGGCTGCCAAATATCTGCCAGGTTTAGTACCACTCAGGCGCGCAGGTGCGGGGTCCCAGGCTCATCAGCCAACTGCTCAAGGGAGCTTTAATATTACAAATGGGGGTGGGGTCGCACACTACTCACACACCGGCGGTATCGCCCCTTAGGACTCCGGTTAATGTAGTTACGTGTTCCGCGATGCATCTTCTTTCGATTTTCTGCTACCTTCGCTGTCTTCGCCATCCCTGGACACGTGTTTTGAGGTATCACCCCTCGTCAGCAGGGATAGGCCGTGTTCTAGGGTTGCTGGTGGCTGCCAAATATCTGCCAGGTTTAGTACCACTCAGGTGCGCAGGTGCGGGGTCCCAGGCTCATCAGCCAACTGCTCAAGGGAGCTTTAATATTACAAATGGGGGTGGAGTCGCACACTACTCACACACCGGCGGTATCGCCCCTTAGGACTCTGGTTAATGTAGTTACGTGTTCCGCGATGCATCTTCTTTCGATTTTCTGCTATCTTCGCTGTCTTCGCCATCCCTGGACACGTGTTTCGGGGTATCACCCCTCGTCAGCAGGGATAGGCCATGTTCTGGGGATGCCGGTGGCTGTCAAATATCTGCCAGGTTTAGTACCACTCAGGCGCGCAGTTGCGGGGTCCCAGGCTTGTCAGGCAACTGCTCAAGGGAGCTTTAACATTACAAATGGGGGTGGGGTCGCACACTACTCACACACCGGCGGTATCGCCCCTAAGGACTCTGGTTAATGTAGTTATGTGTTCCGCGATGCATCTTCTTTCGATTCTCTGCTATCTTCGCTGTCTTCGCCATCCATGGACACGTGTTTCGGGGTATCACCCCTCGTCAGCAGGGATAGGCCGTGTTCTGGGGTTTCCGGTGGCTGCCAAATATCTGCCAGGTTTAGTACCACTCAGGCGCGCAGGTGCGGGGTCCCAGGCTCGTCAGCCAACTGCTCAAGGGAGCTTTAACATTACAAATGGGGGTGGGGTCGCACACTACTCACACACCAGCGGTATTGCCCCTAAGGACTCTGGTTAATGTAGTTACGTGTTCCGAGATGCATCTTCTTTCGATTCTCTGCTATCTTTGCTGTCTTCGCCATCCCTGGACACGTGTTTCGGGGTATCACCCCTCGTCAGCAGGGATAGGCCATGTTCTGGGGATGCCGGTGGCTGCCAAATATCTGCCAGGTTTAGTACCACTCAGGCGCGCAGTTGCGGGGTCCCAGGCTCGTCAGGCAACTGCTCAAGGGAGCTTTAACATTACAAATGGGGGTGGGGTCGCACACTACTCACACACCGGCGGTATCGCCCCTAAGGACTCTGGTTAATGTAGTTACGTGTTCCGCGATGCATATTCTTTCGATTCTCTGCTATCTTCACTGTCTTCGCCATCCCTGGACACGTGTTTCGGGGTATCACCCTCGCCAGCTGGGATAGGCCGTGTTCTGTGGTTGCCGGTGGCTGCCAAATATCTGCCAGGTTTAGTACCACTCAGGCGCGCAGGTGTGGGGTCCCAGGCTCGTCAGCCAACTGGTCAAGGGAGCTTTAACATTACAAATGGGGGTGGGGTCGCACACTACTCACAAACCGGCGATATCGCCCCTAAGGACTCTGGTTAATGTAGTTACGTGTTCCGCGATGCATCTTCTTTCGATTCTCTGCTATCTTCGGTGTCTTCGCCATCCCTGGACACGTGTTTCGGGGTATCACCCCTCGTCAGCAGGGATAGGCCATGTTCTGGGGTTGCCGGTGGCTGCCAAATATCTGCCAGGTTAAGTACCACTCAGGCGCGCAGGTGCGGGGTCCCAGGCTCGTCAGCCCAATCCAATCCCCCTCCTCCTCCAAGGGTGTGAGGGCCCAAAGCTCAGGAATCGGGTAGTTCAAGGCTTCCCCACGGTCCAGGGTGAACATTTGCAGCAGACCTGCCTGCTGCACCACTGTGATATATCACAGACCTGCCTCTCGGTCACAGTTTTAGTGCCCATAGAGGCAACCCTCCTCACCTTTGCAGAACATAACATGCACTTTGAATAAATAATCATGCAACACAATTTTGTTGGGAAAGGTTTGCTGCAGGTTTATTCCATACAAAATAATGCTAAGCTGGCGAGTTAACTTACGGGCGATCCAAGGACAGGCAGTGATGACTGACCTATGCTGCCCTGCCTGCCTGAACAGCCAAATGGCCCCGTGGCCAACCCAATCTGTGCTACCAGTTATGAGGGGATTCCCCCCTTGAATACTATGAACCACCGGTCCACCACTTTAATCACTCCCTTTTAAGGGTGGAGCATTGCAAGGCAAGCCCCTGGTAGCTCTGGCTTACAACTGCCCGAAGGACTAGCGGGCCCGGACAATTTTTCCTTAGGGTCCTGCCGTAAAGACTCCTGGGTTTGGGACAGCACCCTTCTTGTGCTCCTGAAGAGGTACCCTTCCGTACCCTTCCATCTTTAGATCGCCCTGTAACTCCGCCTGCAACACAAATGAAAATATTAAACAGTCCTACCTAGCCATGCTCACCAGCCGACATGCCGTGTATGGGGTAGGGCGAGTGACAGCGTGTCCCGAGCCAAAGAGGGTACCAGATGGGTGGGGGCAGGTATAAACACCTCGCCCCTACCCTCTGTGCACCAGCAGTGACACAGCCGGTGCGCCGGGCTGGGGGACTCTTTCCCGGGGGCCCCTCAACTAGAGGGGTGGTGGTGTGCCTAATGTGGCACCAAGGTGGCTGCCCTTTTGAGGTGGCCCACTGCATGCGCCACGGGCAGCATCATAGTGCCTATATAGGCAACCCTCCCCACCTTTGCAGAACACAACATGCACTTGGAATAAATAATCACACAACACAATTTTGTTGGGAAAAGTTTGCTGCAGGTTTATTCCATACAAAAGTATGCCAACATGGTGGTTTAACCTATGGGCAATCCATGGGCAGGCAGCGATGACTGACCTATGCTGCCTGTCTGCCTGAACAGCCAAATTGCACCGTTGCCAACACAAACGGTGCTACCAGTTAGGAGGGAATTTCCCCCTTAAATACCAAGAACCACTGGTCCACCACTCGACTCACGCCTTTTAAGGGTGGAGCATTGAAAGGCAAGCCCCCGGTTGCTCAGGCTTACAACCACCCAAAGGACTAGCGGGGTGCCAGCGATTTTTCTCCAGGGTCCTGCTGTAAAGACATCTGGGGTTTGGCACACCATCCCTCTTGTGGTCCTGAAGAGGTAACCTTCCATACTCTTCCACCTTTGGATATCCCTGTAACTCTGCCAATGCCCAAGATGTGGCCACCATCATATCTGAGGCCCCGTCCATGGCATACTCCTTAACCACCTGCAACCTGCCATTATCCCTTCTAGCTCTACCATTTCCTTATCTATTTCTGACAGGTGTACCCTGTCCCTATCAATACTATGTGGTGTTACACGAAGAGGCCACACCTAAATTACCCAGCCCTTCCTATTTTAACTTGAATTTGAGTTGAGCCATGCCCTCCAGCATGTTGGGCTTGTCCCTGGCTTTTTTTTCCTTTGCGTGGAATGTGATGGCCTTCCTGGAAGGAAGCTCACTGTTCACTTCTTGAACCACAGCTATATTACCCTTCAAGCTGATGCAGGCTCCAACCTCCTGCCACCTGTAGTTACCAATCTTTCTAGCAGGGAAATCACCCTATCTACCTCTGAAAGGTGTGCCCGTCCCTATCGGGGTACCCAGTGGTGTTTGCACAGAAGAGGCCACGCCTCTTTACCAAGCCCTTCTAATTGGTTTGCATTTGAGTTGAACTAAGCTCTCCTGCTTGGTGGGCATGTCCCCAGCTTTATTTACCCTTCTTTAACTGTTTGATGACCTCACCAGAAGTTGGGAACTCCTGTTCCCCTCATTCACCACAGCCACAATACCCTTAAAGTTGTTGCTTGCGGCCAACCAATCCCTATCTCTACCCACTAACCTCCATTAGTATGTGAGTGCGGTGCCAACAGGAGAAGGACCCCAAAAGCAATAAAACTAATCCCTTATTTACCCCCCTACTTTGCGGGTCCTCCATTAGTATGTGAGTGCGGTGCCAACAGGAGAAGGACCCCAAAAGCAATAAAACTAAGCCCTTATTTACCCCCCTACTTTGCGGGTCCCCAATTTAGGGGTTTGAACCAAGACAAAGGTAGATCTACCCACAGGAGATGAGGCCTGAGGTCCTGTAAGGGTACCCCTAATATTCTGCTACATTTCATGTCCTTATTGCCTGCAAATCCATATCACTGTGATCTACAGATGCTGTGTCGCCATGCAGGGGTCCCCACCCCAGCGTATGTAGTGAGGGATAAAACTCTGATTTCCCCTATGTTAGTGGTATGGGTTGTATATGTATATTGTGTTAGCATGATGTATCTATATATTCTTAGTATACAGGTATGCACAGAATGTAATCTATAACTTATTTCACTGAGTTAGTAAGGATATATGTGTGTATGTTCTGTTTTCCTTGAGTAGGCCGAAAACTATATAGACGCCATCTTTTCTTGTCTGCGTTAGGCATGAGCAGTGATCACGTGCTATCTTCCAATGGCTGTCAGGCCCTAGCTTAGTTGATTTGCTGGAGACAACTGAATACACGCTATTCTTTCCCTGTCCTGGGACTCAAGGTTGCATCTGGCTTTGGGTGCGATGAAGGCGCCGTGCCTGCACTAAGACGAATGGGAGTCACCTCTCTTGACCTCCCCAATAATAACTAAAGCAGAGCTTTGTACTAATCATGTGTGCCATATATGGTCCTTCCTCGAGTGCCAAGAGCCAAGTAGTGTTTTTCATTCTACGGTGTTTCATGCGCTATGTCGAAAGTATATATGTGTCGTTTTGAATGTAAGCCAGCAGTCTTCTCCACGCACCTTGATGAGTGAGGATGGGAGAGGCTCCTCTATAGAGTATTCTGTATAATAAACGATTGAACTTTCTTCACTGCCAACTGACTGGTTATTGGGTACTTGGGGCTATTGGAAAGTATAGCTCCTTATATTATTTTCTATGGTACGTCAGTTGGCGACTCTGGTGGGATCCGCGTTGGGGTTGTCCTCCCGTAAACGGATAGAGAAGGACAAAGAAAAGGGGAGCTCTGGTCGAGTGGGTGGACTGACAAGAGATTCTGACTTACTCCGCTCTCGCAATCAGGGAACCCCAGCTGCTAGTTACCCTTTGCCGGAGTCCTACGGGCGTAACCTAGGAGCTTACAGTGTTGGTCTTCAGGAGTTGGCAGTGGAAAATACGCAATTGTACCTGCGTGCACCAGGTGAGTGAATTGTGATTGGTGTCCTTTGGAAATACGCTGTTGAGCAGCGCTTTGCAGCAGTTAACTGTATTTGATTTGGTGGTCGGTGTACCATGGAGATCTTTGGGTGTCTGACGGGCAGCATTGTGGCTGCACGGGTAGATGCTCCACGGACTTGTTTGGTGAATAATAGAGATACAGATCGGATGCCTTGGTGTGACACGTGTGGTGTGCGCCCGGCCGGACTGCTCTTGGAAAAGCCTGTAGTTGCACCTGGGTAGCCATCGGGACATATCTGGAGTGATGCTAAGGCAGCGGGCTTAGTCAGAATAGTCCCGAGGGTGAACCAGGAAGATTGCGGGACAGTCTGTAGGTCGGTCTGTGGGTAAACCCTGTCTGACGGTCTCTTGGTAGTCTCGGACGGCCTGATTTTGGTATCTGTTGGTCCGAAATCTGCGTTTGATTGGTTCTCCATGAACGGGAGTTGACCGGCTCCGTTCTTTTACATTGAAGACGACATGTCGCTTTGAATTATTTCCCTTTGAACATGTTTCTGTTTGTATTGTTTTTGTTTGAAGTTTGATTGATGAGTAAGATGCGAGAATGTATGAAAATGGCCATGTTCGAAAGATCGTTTTCTGAATGAACTCAGATTGTTAGTAAATAAGGATGTTGTGTTTTAGTGAATTGTGTTTTGGATGCTGTTGTCACCGAAAATGCGCACTATTGGATCAAAGTCAACCTGCCCCGCCAGAGGGTAGTCTGAGTTATGATACGTATGTTAAATATGGTCTTTCGCCTATTTTGTTTAATACATTATGGCACAAGTATACCAAAGATAATGTGGAACTGCAATGGCCTTTAACCGGGTCTTTTGATGAGAAACAAATTAATTATCTGCAGGATCGATTATTTTCTAAACGTAGTCGACAATCAATGTTTGATTCTTTGAATATGTGGCAGCAGGAGGAAAAGCACAGGCGCATTAGGGAGGAGAAGTTATGCAAATTGAAAGGGAGTCAGACGATCACACGTAAGGACATAGCGTATGATAAAAATCAGACTGAGACGAATATTGACTGCGCAAATAGACAACACAGGTTGCAGGTGGATAAAAGTTATGTGACTAGGACTGGACCGGAGGATGAGAAAGAGGATTTGTTAGATACGCGTCCACCTCCCCCTTATGCCCCAAAATGCATATATCCTGCCGTCCCTTTGACTCCAACTTTGGCCCCAGTGGCCTAGGCTCCTGTTGTGGCCCCTGTCTCTGCCCCTTTGGGAACTCTTTCCGTTTCATCTCCCTCAGTATTAGGATCGGCTACTCTAATACATTGTCCCCTCCATCCGTAGCTACGGTTGTTCTGGCTTCCCCTTCTCCAATTTGGGCTTCCCAGTCTTCAAGCACGACCCCGCTTTAGCCGATCAAACTCCCTCTCATGGTCCGGGGGGTCTTGATGCATGGCGATTGTACACTCGATCAACGGTAGGGTTAGAAGAGAAACGGATGGTCTTGAATCAGGCGTCCCAGTGGATTGGAACCCTGTGTATACTATTACCGATATATGGAGTACTCTCAGAGATTATGAGCCTGTTATGCAACAACACGCCCTGGACCATATGGCTACTTGTCTTATTTTCTTGTGGGAACAATTCTTTCCGGATGGAAGAGCCCCACAAGTAATGTATGATATTTTGAAACCGGGCTCATACATTTGAATTAGGCCTGGAAGGTGTGTATAGGAATATAGAGACTCTAGTGAAATATAGAGGGCAACTGCACCTGATATGTCCTAATTTGGATTACCAGTATCCTATGCGGGAAGTCCATCCCATTTATCATCTTGAGATACCGGAGTTGAGAGATAATCAGAATCAGGTAACTAGAGCTCGTGTGGAGGCACGGTTTCACGAGCAATGGGTCTACACCCTTTGGAAAAGAAGTGAGGTCCTTTCCCTGAAGGCGCAACTCCCCGACCCTCGTAAAAATCCTACTGCCTACTATAAGGAACTCACAGAGGCAGCCTCTTCAGCTGTCATAACCTTAGCTGACATTGAATTATTTTTTGGCTTACTAGTTCCCGTTGATGTATGGCGTCAGGTGCATGATCAGGATCATGTTGCAGAGTTGGGAGGGACTTGGGACCGGATTAAGGACTGGGACAAGGAACGAAAGCCTGGTGATAAACCTAGACTTGAAGTATTGGCTTTGCCAGGTCCGATTATTACTTACATGCACTCCTTGATTCCGCCTTGTAAGGTAGACTGGGATAAATTGACAGCGTGTAAACAGAAAAAGGACGAGAGTGTGTCGGATTTCTTTACTAGATTTGAAGGGGTATTTATTGACTTTAGTGGACAGGATTTGTCTGTGGAAGACGGAGTACAATTATTTGTTAATCGTTTTGTGACTAATTTGTTACCCGAGATATCTGCACTGCTACAGGCCGCTGAGAGTACTTGGACCACTTCCACACCCTCGATTATACTAAGCATGGCTCAGTATTATGAGCATAGGGAAAATGAGAGTAAGGATAAGTCAGAAAAGAAAGCAAAGGACATTAAGACACGAGTATTGCTACAAAAAGTTATAAGAGGACGAGGCGGAGATCGAGGCAGGAGAGGATTTGTCCCGAGGGGGGCGGGAACTGGACGAGGAGGAGTTCCGGCTGTTGCTCTGGGAATAAACTAGTGCTCTTACTGTAAACAGGAAGGGCATTGGCGAGCTCAGTGTCCATTGTTGCTGGCTCGGAACGGGGCAGTGAGGAGTAGAGGAAGAGGCTGAGGTGGCGTAGATCGAGGTGATATGCGAAGAGATGAGGCATCGCATGTTGAGTCAGGAAAGAATTACTTTGATAATCCAAGAGGAAGGCAATATTACAACGAGGATTGTATGTTTGAGGGAGCTCATGGGTATGGTTATGCATAGGACAGCCATGGACAGAGTTGGTGCCAGGTGTCAGTACCCGTTGATCAGCAAGGGCCCTATGTGAAAGGGTGATTGATGGGGACTTATGAAAACTTTTTCGTTGATACGGGTGCAATGAATTGTTCGATTGCCTGTTCACTGGTCCCGGGGGCTGCTCTGTCTGGGCGAAATAACATTTCGGTGGGATTTTCTGGAATCCCGGTAGTGAGCCCCATCTCTAAACCTGTTCCGTTCATGATTGGTCCGGTCACGGTGGACTCTCCGTTTTTGTTGACTTCACATTGCGGGGAAAATCTGTTAGGATTGGATTTGCTGAAGAAATTGCATGCTAAAATTCATTGTTCTCCTGATGGTGTTTATTTGACTATACAACCACCTGGTGAACATACCCGACAATGTTTCACCAAGAATGAACCCCTCCCTCCGGAGCTCGCTGTTATTCCATCGACTCTTTGGGCGACGGGGGATACGGATGTCGATGTATTAAAAATTACGCCTGTCTCTATCACATTGAAGCCAAACGCTTGTTTGCCCCCCATACCTCAGTACAAGATTTCACCGGCTGGTGAAAAGGCTTTGCTTGCTATCATTCAGGATTTGATTGATAAAGGTGTAGTGGAAGAAACAGCTGCCAATGTATGCAATAGCCCTATATTACCGATTTTAAAGAAGGCCCCTGTTGGAAATGAGTTGGATCATGTCGATACTTATCATTTTATAATTGACCTACGAGAAATTAACAAAACAGTGATGCCGCAGTATCCAGTGGTTTCAGACATCACTACTATTCTTACCATGATTCGTCCCACTGCAAAGTATTTCTCGGTTATCGATCTGAAGAATGCTTTCTTTAGCAATCCGATCCATCCTGATAGCCGTCATATTTTCGGCTTCTCCTTATCTGGGCGCAGCTTTCGATTTTGCCGTGCACCCCAGGGGTACACAGAGAGTCCCAGCATTTATAGTCATGCTTTGAAAGCAGTATTAGATGACTTGACCCTGGCAACGTGCTCCTCCAATATGTTGATGACCTGTTGGTGGCTTCCGATACTGAGGAAGGCTGCAAGGAAGCCACGGTTAAATTATTATCTCATTTGGCAGCCAACGGTAACAAGGTATCCCTCTCCAAATTCCAATATTGTGGACAGGAGGTGACTTATCTTGGTCATCTACTGTCGAAAGAGGGGAGGGGACTAACTCCTGAACGTGTGACTACTATTTTTAACATGTCTGTACCTCGTACTCAGCATGATGTTAGTGCATTCCTTGGCATAACCTCTTACTGTCGGCAATGGATTCCTAATTTCTCTCTTCTTACTAAACCTCTCCTGTACTTAACCACTAAAGATGTGCATGAGCCTCTACCCTGGAATGATGAATATCAGAAAGCTTTCGACTCTTTGAAATCTGCGCTTTGCTCTGCACCCGTCTTGGGTACTCCTGACTACCGAAAACCTTTTGTGCTCTATGTACATGAGGTGGACGGTTGTTCGCTTTCAGTGTAAACACAAGGATTTGGTGGTAAGCAAAGACCTTGTGCGTATTTCTCGGCGGTGTTGGATAACATCTCTAGAGTGCTTCCTACTGCTGCTGTTGCGGTGGCCATTCAACAGTCGGAAGGGCTCATTCTGAATACTGACCTCACAGTGATGGTACGGCACGCTGTGGGCACATTATTGAACAAAACAAAGACTCAGCACCTTACGAGTGCTCGTCTTACTGGTTATGAATTGACTTTGTTTGCTCCCCATATTACAATTAAACGGTGTGCCACTCTGAATCCTGCCACGTTGCTACCCCTAACTTCGGATGAAAAAACAAATGACATACATGATTGTATATTTAGGACCGAAGAAGAAACAAAGGGACGGGTAGACCTCACAGACATTCCTCTATCTGACCCCAAGGGGAATTGATGGCTCTTGTTTCAAGTTACCAGATGGCACAACAACAGCTGTGTATGCAATTACGACCCTCCGCACTGTAGTTGAGGCTTCTCGAGTACCCTATCAGTCAGCACAAGCAGCTGAGTTAGTGGCATTACTTTGAGCTTGCGAGTTGAGTGAAGGATTGACAGTAAACATTTATACAGATAGCCAATACGCCTTCGGGGTGGCTCACAGTTTCGGCCGCCTATTGTCAAAGAACACAACATGGTCCTTTGATTTTATGATTACTGACAGCTTTAACGTTACCAGAAAAGGTGGCTGTAGTTAAATGCAGTGCACATAAAGTAGTAGTGGATGAAGTGGGTGAAGGAAATGCTTTTGCTGATCAGATAGCGAAGGAAATTGCAAAATCCAAAATGTCATCTATGTTTTTGACCACCTCTGCTAGGTGGGTTGCAGAAACGGAAAAGTTTGATAATACTATGGAAAGTGTCCAAAAAATACAGAAAGAAGCTACCCCAGCTGAATTGGCTCGTTGGGAAAAGGAAGAGGGAAGATTAGATAAAAATGATTGCTGGGTTGATTTGACTGAAAAACAGAGGTGGTTGCTACCTAACGCATTGGTTAACGCTGTAGTGACCATGGCCCATGGCCCAGCACACATAGGGGCAAAGGGCATCTGCGCTCTTTTGTACCCCGTGTAGAACAATCCTAATATTTCTAAGATTGCCGCCCATTTGGTCCAGTATTGTATGGTTTGTTTGTGATAGAATCCGGGGGGGAAGGGAACCAGTTCTCAGCGGGAACTTTGCGCCACCATCTTTGCCTTTTGAAGTGCTCCAAATGGATTACATCCAATTGGACCGTGTGAATAATCCGAAATATGTCTTGGTCGTGGTATGTGCCTTTAGTAAATGCATGGAGGCCTACCCGACCAAGGAAAACACTGCTCTAGCAACAGCAAAAGCTTTGATAAAGGAGTTTTTCCCGCTATGGATTACCACGGGTGATCTGGATAGATAACGGGGGACACTTTAATGCAGAGCTTATCAGTCATGTTTGTAATCGATTGCAAATTAAGCACAAGTTTCAAGCAGCCCGACACCCCCAGTCTGCGGGATTGGTTGAGAAATACAATGGAATTTCGAAATTAAAAATGGCCAAAATTCGAAAGGGTACTAGGCTGAAATGGCCCGATGCCCTACCATTAGCTTTGATGTCTTTACGAATTACCCCACATTCCCGGTCTGGTCTGACATCTTATTAGGTCATCTTTGGATGACCAGCCAATGTTTGGGGTGTCCCGAGACCCAGAACTTTTCGAGATATTGATTACCCTGTAATGACAGATTATTTGTATGCTTTGACTAAAGATCTCCGTTCCATTCATCAACAGGAGTCAGCAGTGTTGTAGCCCCTGCCGGAGGGTCCCGGACATCGCTTGGCACCAGGGCAGTGGGTCCTAGTCCGAAACTATCAGCGGAAATCCAGTTTGGACCCTCGCTGGTCAAAGCCCCATCAAATTCTCCTGGCTACGCGGACAGCGGTGAAAGTGGATGGCAAGCGGCATTGGATTCACATATCACATGTGAAGAGAGTGCCCCTCCCGCTTCCATATGATCAGCAAAATGAGGAAGGAATTTTGACCCAGGAGAGCGAACGAACCCATCGTTTTGCTCCTTTTTCTGACGCCTTGGAAATCAGAGAAGGGCAAGGAGAAGGAGTACCAGGCTAGGAAGAGATTTTGCCATCTGAATCAGCAATTGCCCCGGATTCTGTTGCTCCTGTTGATGAACAAGTCCATGATATTCCTGTTGCAGAGAATGCACCTTCCTCTGTTTTATTCCCTGATCAGGAAACACCTGGTCATGCTCGATACAACCTGCGGCCCAGAAGACAACGCGGTACCCCAGATGAAGACGGCAGGAGATAGGGAAAGACTTGAGTAATAGGGTTTGTTAGAAACCTTTCTGGGGTACTGAGCGGGACACTGGACTGAACACGTTGAGAGCCTGGAACATTTTGTTCGCTCTGTTCAGAAAGAAAGACTCAACTTCCTGTAAAAGGGCACAGGCTGTGTACTCTTCCAGAGTTGTGTGAAGACATAACTCCAATGCGAGGATTTGTTTTTTGGTCTTCTTTGATGAACGACAGGAGCCTGCCTGTGAGGCTCTAGACGGACACAGGAAAGAAGAACCCTCTGGCAGGTTGGACTGCATTGCCCAACTTTAGTTATTGGACTTTTAGTTAGCATGTATCCCTTTGCCCATTTTGTCCCTGAGGAGGAACGACCTTTTGCACCCCGTTATTACCCTACATACGTACCCATCTTTTCCAGTGGACCATGCGCGTAAAGATAGCCTTTGTGGTTACTATTACGATTTTGTTGATGATATTAATGAGGTTTTTGTATATTTGGAGTTTCGCCATCCTATGCCTACTATTCTGGGAACAATGACCCCATCTCCAGAGCATCTATTCTATACCTTGGCCCCACACAAAGAAAGACACCTTCAAACCTATACTAAAAATGTGTTTGTAGAAATGCTTCATCAGACGCACAGTGCAACGAATGCTACCAATTGTTGGGTTTGTGGCCTTTTGCCGTCTGTGATGCATAGACATGATTTATTTATTTCTTTGCCCTTATCATATTTAGGAAGTTGTGAAGCTTGGTTTAAACTGTTGTCCATGATGTATATGCATTTTACTGTAGATATTGCTCATTATTCTGAGAGAGATTATGAGATGATTTTGGCATACATAGAATTGCACCAGGGTTTTGATCCCGAGGGAAATAATGGAGAAGGGTCATTAGATCCAAGGGGCATATTACCAACGATTAGCGATATTTATCGCTAACGAGGCTTAGCAACGAATGTTTTAACGCTAAGCATCGCCGGAAATTATCTCTGAGATAACTTGCTATTAGCAAGGTTTATCTCAGAAGTGATCAAAATCCTCGCGCTAACTGCCAAATGAGAGATTATCGCTGGAAAACCAACGATAATCTCTCGAAGTTTGGAGTTAGCTTAATGATAGGGGCTCACAAACTTAGCCATGATATCCACCTTCCATAGGATATCATGGCTAAGTCAGGAAAATACCAGGTGTAAAAAAAGCAGTGCTAACCGCGGTTAGCGCTGCTTTTTTTATCACTAACAGGGTTAGCGAAATCCTTGATAATAGGAGAAATGTCGCTTAACAACATTTCTCCTATTAATTAAATCTGGAACGCCCCCTTTGCATCTCATTAGAGATGCAAGGGGAAGCGTAGAGAAAAAGGGTGCTAACATGCGAATTTGCGTGTTAGCACCCTGTTGCTGATAGGGAGATCATTTTATCTCCGCTTTCTTGGCTTTTAAAGCCAAAAAAGCGAATATAAATCCCTTGATAATATGCCCCCAAATGCCTGTATGAAAATGTACACGGAGTATGAAAATGTTATTTGGCTCAAGAATGAGATCTTGGATTTTGCAGAGTTTAATTTCACCCAGTATTTCCAACAATATAAAGTGAGAAATGCCACAAATGACAAGGCAATCTCAGTACCTATACTAAACAGTACTTCAGCATTCTGTATTCACGGGGCAGGACAAATATCAGTAGGAGAGAGCCAGTGTAATTATACTTATCGACTGCGCACTTTCAGTAGCCCTCCATTATTGACCCCTCCGAATGTATATTTTGTATATGGAGAAAATGCATATACATGGCTCCCTCCTAGTTGGGCGGGTTGTTGTTATCTGTCCTTCCTGTACCCTCCAGTATATATAGCTCCTGCTAATTATCATAAGGACCATCGATTAGCGAAACGAGGCCTACCTCTCATTAGAAATGTGAGGGAGATAGACACCACTGACATTGATCAAACAGATACTGCAGAACAACATTTCGGTGATATAATGAAGGGAGTATTTTCTATTTGGGGACCCATTATCACCAGTAAGGAAGTGAGGCGTTTGTCTAGGGTAGTTGAAAGAGTAATCAATATCACTGCAGGTATATTAACAAATTTAACTGTAGAACTTCAGGCTACGAGACTCGTCTCGCTTCAGAACAGAATGGTTCTAGACGTTATCTTGGCTGATCGAGGAGGAGCATGCCGGGTGATCGGCAGTTCCTGCTGTGTAAATATCCCTGACTATGCCCCTTCTGTTCATTTGGCTATCCAGAAGCTACATCGCTTGCCGTCCGAAGTACATGCAGATACAGGGACCTGGTCTTTGTCTGGTTGGTTCTGGGGTCTGTTGACCTCCTGGGGATGGACTATTTTAATGATACTAGCAGGCATAGCGGGTGTTATATTTACCTGTTGCCTATGTATACATTGTGGGCCAGCTTGTTGTTCTTACTGTGATACTAAACTTGCCTCCTAAATAACCACTCCTTCCCCAGGGGCCGTAAAGGCTCAATTAGTTCAGCAAGAAATAAAAGACCTGATGCAGATTGATGAAGGAATTTTTGAAGACTGACTTCTTTTTAGTTAGCTACATTATGCTAAAAGGGTGGTTCTGAGGGATAAAACTCTGATTTCCCCTGTGTTAGTGGTATGGGTTGTATATGTATATTGTGTTAGCATGATGTATCTATATATTCCTAGTATACAGGTATGCACAGAATGTAATCTATAACTTCTTTCACTGAGTTAGTAAGGATATATGTGTGTATGTTCTGTTTTCCTTGAGTAGGCCGAAAACTATATAGACACCATCTTTTGTCTGCGTTAGGCTTGAACAGTGATCACGTGCTACCTTCCAATGGCTGTCAGGCCCTAGCTTAGTTGATTGGCTGGAGACAGCTGAATACACGCTATTCTTTCCCTGTCCAGGGACTCAAGGTTGCATCTGGCTTTGGGTGCAATAAGCGCATTCCTGAAGGCGCTGTGCCTGCACTCCCGGGCACTGAGACGAACGGGAGTCATCCCTCCTGACCTCACCAATAATAACTAAAGCAGAGTTTTGTACTAATCATGTGTGCCATATATGGTCCTTCCTCGAGGGCCAAGAGCCAAGTAGTGTTTTTCCATCTACGGTGTTTCATGCACTATGTCTAAAGTATATATGTGTCGTTTTGAATGTAAGCCAGCAGTCTTCTCCACGCACCTTGATGGGTGAGGATGGGAGGGACTCCTCCATAGAGTATTCTGTATAATAAACGATTGAACTTTCTTCACTGCCAACTGACTGGTTATTGGGTAATTAGTAATTGGGGCTATTGGGAAGTATAGCTCCTTATGTCATTTTCTATGGTACGTCAGTAGCCCATATTCAGCTTTTGCTAGAGGTAAACCAGAGTGCCAAAAAGGATGCAATGCTTTTGGCTTTGAGGACATTGTGTAAAACATATGAACATATTTACCTGCCCCTTCTTAAAGTAGACTGCAAAATGTGTTCTGATAATTGTCAGCATTTATGCTCCAAACCCATAGTTTCATACTATTGGAGTAACAGCCCACTTTTCGGAATGACAAACGAAGGCAACTGACCTGGCTGACTGGCTGCTTAGAGTATTAAGCCCCTAACCCGAATTTTGCTAAAGGTATACCAGGGTGCTGTACAGATGACAAAGCTTTTGGATATTGAGAACCTGGATTAAAACATACAACACATTTGCCTGCACCTTCTTATTTAAGACTGCAAATGTGTTCTTGTAATTGTCAGCATTAGAGCTCCAAACCCATATTTCTCAACATGAACCATCTACCCACACTTATCTTGACAGTATTCTGCTTCATTTCATGTCCCACACCTGTGAGAACCCTGTCTCCTTTACCGGTCAACACTCCTACCGACCTGGCTGGGCCAGCTATAGGGCAGGTAGTCTCAGACTTTAAGTGAAGCGTCCTGTAGTGCCCTGGTTTTGCTGAGAGCACATTTCCGTTAGTTGGCTAGTAGGTTTGCACATCACCCGAATTATTGTTACCTCTTTTGAACCAATGTTGTATCACAATCCAGTACCTGTGTGTACTTGCCTTTCGTGCATCCCCATGTCAGTCCCTTCCTTAGTTCAACCGTATTAAAACCTTCGGTATCTACACACTTCCTTTTCCTTCTCCATCTGTCCCATGCACGGAGTTTGCAGTCATAGTCCCAATGTTAAAATTAAATGGAATTTGACAGGGTAGTTGTCTGGTCATGTACTCCCCAGACCTCTACAGTGCCTGACTAGATCGGCTAGCTGCGGTACCTAAATTGCTCCCCTCATTGGTAATTTGTGGTAAAAAGCCTGTGTTGCCAACGGCGAGGGACTTGCTGCCTGAAAATTAAAACCCCTGTGCCCATCTCAGACGGCAACGAAAAGCTCAGGGGAGTCGTACTGCTGTGCTGTGAAAGCTCATCACTCCTGAACCCCTGTACCTTGCAAAAGACTCACGGGACCAAATATCCCAGGGGCGGGGAAGGGAGGCAGGTAGCAGGGCAAGATGCGGCATGCGTGCTCGGAAAGGCAGGGGGAAGATCAGGAGGAGTGGACCTCCTCCCAGCACCTTAAAAGCCATGCAGAGAACTCAACCAGGCATCAGCACTGATGAGACTGGCTCAAGCGACAAACAACGCTTCATCGGGAGGCAAGGGAAGGGAGGAGAGAGCATCAGAGAAATGACGAGAGCCATGTCTGATGTCCGGCTGGGTAGGTGAAGGCCATGGCGGTGTACCGGAGCCAATCTCCCCTATAGCCATTGATGCAGCTCCACAGGGCATCGGCCATGTTGCTCTGGCTCCGCCGGCTCGAGCAATGATCCTGATTCCATCTGACGCTTTGGAGACCAAAAACGGGAGGAAAGGAGTGACGTAGACCGCAGTCCAAGAATGATAATCAGGTGAGCAAAAGGGTCCAAGAGAAAGTGGAAACTAGGGGATTGTGGCCAAAAAATGGTGATCCCTGCTGGAGCTCCTCACATGGCAAACATCTTGGGGTAAAAAAAACTTGTCTCCTTGACTGTGTGGGCAGGTCCCCCCAAAGTCCAGCAGCGACGACCGCAATGACGCAGGCGGCAGATGTCGGGTTACGCAAGACTGAGGATTCTTGGTTGCATTAGGCCACTATTGGATGGTTCCGTTGCAGCAGTAGGAATAGAGCTCCCACCTCAGCTTCAATGTATGTAGGTGACTCCTGTGCCTCTCCGGAGCCTGAAAAGCAGTCTGCTCATGAAGGCTGATGATCTCGTGCTGAGATCTGATTGGCTGCCAACACTTCAAACCAGGAAGTGTTTTTCAGCCATCTTGGGACTTGGCTTGAGTCAAGTCCCACAAAAAAATGTAAACAAAAAGTGTAGGGGCAGGGTAGGAATATCCTGACCTCCTTGGCCTGTTGGGGCAATTCCCACTGGAACCCCGCAGGGCCAAAAAAGCATTCCTTTGCATACTTTTTGGTGGGAGCCACATTGGATACCTGGCTCCCACCAACATAAAAAATAAAAAAAATCAGATCCTGTGCTTCTTTACTAATCAGTCCCCAGGTGGGCCAGGTCTTCGGGGCATTTTCAAAATAAAGCAGGGGGTGCCCAGGCCTACCCATCTGGGGCTTATAAATGTACATGCCCTGGGATCACCACCTCCCCAGAGCTATGCACTGTTATGGGGGGAATTTTGGAACACTCTAGGCTTAGGGTAGCACCACCTCCCTGGGCCATATTCAATTTGTAATGAGGGGACTAAGGGAACCACGTGGGGACCACCACCACCACCCCGGGTTCAACTTTTTTTTTTAAATGGGAGGGGGATCATGAGGACCCCTTACTGGGCTATTTTCAGGACATCTACCTCCCCATGACAGGCCGTACACACAACAAAGCAGGGGGTGCTACACGATCACCTTCCTGGAGCCATAGATGGCCCTTGGGACTGCCATCCCCAAGGCCTGCTCCTGCTATGTCCCGGAGTGCCCATCACTGGGACATAATTGTTTGCTGTGGCATTTCCCGGAACTTTACTGCTCCCTCCAAGTCACAGCAAAGACTTCGCTTCCAGCAAGCAAGAGCTAACAAAATGCTCTTGCTTGCTGGAAGCTGTGCAGAATTGCATTCAGACAAGGGGAGCTGCAACTTTAGCAGCTCCCTGTACCTAAAAGCAATGCGGACTCCCACAGGAGGGGGAGAGCCCGCAGGGACTGCGGGAATATTCAGATTCCCCCACTGCCCCAGTGGAGACTGGGTACCCTGGGGGCACCCAGGAGACATGGGCAGGACCCAGGGAGTGGGGTCCCCTGGGCCAAAATCAGCCCTGTGGCCTCTTCCCCAATAAATAATATATAAAATAAAAAGCAAGACCCTGGGGGATGGGGTCCCCAGGGCAGAAATAGGCCTGGGGGGGGGAGGTGCCCAGGGCCTCTCTCTGATTTGAAAATAAAAATAACAAATCAAAAGGCTGGGACTTGTGGGACGGGGTCTGCAGGGCCAGAATAGGATTGGGGGCTGCCCCCCTTCAGTATTTAAAAATAAAAAGGCTGGAGCCCGGGGATGGGATCCCCGGGCCCGTATCATCCCTAAGAGGGGGGCCAAGCCACCTCCCCTATTTGATGAAACAAAAAAAAAGCTGAGCCCCAGGGGATGGAGTCCCCAGGGCCACAATCGGCCTCCGGGAAGGAGGACTACGTGTTCCCCTTTCCCTAATAAAATATATATTTTTTTAAAGCCTGGCCAAGAAGAAGTCACAGGAGGCCTGCCCCCTTTCTCAACCTCTCTGCAAAGGGGCCTTCTGGCTCACAACTTGTTGAAGGATGAAGTCACTTTGGATGCTGAGGGTCCTTGGGGTCAACAACCCCTTCTGTTACCTTCAGTAAGTCCCACACAGCGGGATTCCTGAGAGCCTTTGGCAGCCACGTCCCATTTGTTCTCCACCCTGCAAATGTGCCTCGTGGCATACTGCTGGTTGGGGGATGAAGTCTCCTTGGATGCTGAGGGTTCTTGGGCAGCAAGAACCCCTCCTGTTATCTCCAGTAAGTCCCACACAGCAGAACTGCTGAGAGCTGGTCAGAGCCCCCACAACCTTTCTCCACCCCTCTGCAAATGCACCTCCTGGTGCACTACTGGTTGGAGTGCTTCCCTGGTAACTTGTGCCAGTGATTTCTCCGTTCCCCTCGCTCCCCTTTTGCATTCTGTATTCTGTTGATTACTGTCTTGCCCTCTGTATTCTGTTGATTATTGTTTTGCCTTCTATATTTTGTAGATTTGTTTTGCCTCCGTTCCCCCTTTGCCTTCTGTGCCCTCCCGCCTCGCCCTTTGCTTCCTGCCGCCGCTCTCCGCGGCCCAGCCCCCCCGCCGATCCCATTCGCCACCCCGCTCCCGCCTCCCAGCCGCTCCTCCCTCCCTCAACCCCTCATATGGAGGCCGCACAGTGGTAAAGGGAGTGACCCTTGACCCTGTCACCAGGTAGGTTGCCCCCCTAGCCACTGCGTGGTCCTCCCTGTGCCGTGTGCTGCGCCCAGACCGCTCTTGCTTCGTATCGTTTCCCGCTTCCCTGGTAACTTGTGCCTGTGATTTCTTCGTTCCCCTTTTGCCTTTTGTATTCTGTTGATTACTGTCTTGCCCTCTGTATTCTGTTGATTATGGTTTTGCCTTCTGTATTTTGTAGATTTGTTTTGCCCCCGTTCCCCCTTTGCCTTCTGTGCCCTCGCCCTTTGCTTCCCGCTGCTGCTCCCTGCGGCCCTGCCCCCCCCACCGATCCCATTCGCCACCCCGCTCCCGCCTCCCAGCTGCTCCTCCCTCCCTCAGCCCCTCATATGGAGGTCGCACGGCGAACGTGCAGCGGACACGTGCAGCGGGCGCGCCGATTGTGCGCCGAAGGCGCGCCAAAGGCAAGCCCGTCTGCACGCGTCTGCGCCTGGCCCGCGCCCAGCACCAGGACCCCTGGCCCCCGTAGATGCCAGTCCACCCGACGGACTTACGACGCCGCCACCCTCAACGCACTCAACACCGGACGGAAGCCCGCCTGCTACCGAGCCACCCCGAAACGCACCCACGGACCCTTCACCTGCCAAGCCTGCAAGTTCACCTGCCTCCGGACCTGCACCCCACCCGCCAAGCCGAGCACCAGCAACAACCACCTCAAGTGCATCCTGCTCAACACCCGCTCCGTCCACAGACACGCCGTCGAACTCTGGAACCTGCTCGACACAACATCACCAGACGTTGCCTTCCTCACAGAAACCTGGATGAACGCCTCCTCAGCACCCGACATCGCCATAGCCATCCCGGACGGATACAAGATCACCCGGAGGGACCGCGTCAACCAGACTGGAGGAGGCATCGCCATCGTACACAAGAACACCATCCGCATCTCGACCAACTCCAACGACACCTTCACCGCCGCCGAACACCTCCACTTCCAGATACACACCGACCCCAAGACGACCCTCAGAGGCACCCTCATCTACAGATCGCCGGGACCACGCACACAATTCAGCGAAGACATCGCAGACTTCATCCGCCCACACGCCCTCCCCTCCGCTGACTACATCCTCCTAGGGGACCTCAACTTCCACCTGGAGAACAACAAGGACAGCAACACCACCACCCTGCTGGACAACCTCGCCACCTCGGACTCAAGCAACTGGTGAACACCCCCTCCCACTACGCCGGCCACACGCTTGACCCCGTCTCCTCCTTCAGCAAGGACATCTCCTTCAGCCACTCCACCGGACTCCATTGGACAGACCACAGCTGCGTCCACTTCAGCTTCAGAAGAACCACGACCCACCACCACCCGCAACAGGCTCCTCACCGGAGCTGGAGCAAGATCACCGCCGAGCAGCTCACCACCTCCCTCAGCAAGAACCCTCCCGCCAGCACAACGGACCCCAACGAAGCAGCCAGCAACCTCACACAGTGGCTGACCGCCTGCGCCGACGACCTCGCACCACTAAAGAACCCTCCCAACAGGCCCGGCAGCAAGAAAGCCCCCTGGTTCACCGACGAACTCAAGAACTCCAAGAAGAACTGCCGCACCCTCGAGAAAGCCTGGCGCCACGACCAGACCACAGACAACATGACCGCCCTCAAGCACGCCACCCGCAAGCACCACCAGCTGTTCCGCACCACCAAGAAGACAGCATTCAAAGAACGACTGGACAACAACGCCCACGACAGCAAAGAACTCTTCAGCATCGTCAAAGAGCTCTCCAACCCTAGCGCCGGAAACAACGACATCACTCCTTCGCAAGACCTCTGCGACTCACTCGCCTCGTTCTTCCACCGCAATATCGCCGACATACACAACAGCTTCGGCGCACCAACCACGCGCCGAACCAACGACCCCCACCACCACCCTCTGCAACTGGACCCCGGTCAGCGCCAAAGACACCACCCGCACGATGAACACCATCCACTCCGGATCACCAACCGACCCCTGCCCCCACCATGTCTTCAACAAGGCCGACTCCATCATCGCACCCCGTCTCCGGGACATCATCAAAACCTCCTTCCACACCGCCACCTTCCCGGAAAGCTGGAAGCACGCCGAGCTCAGCGACCTCCTGAAGAAACCAACAGCGGACCCCACCGACCTCAGGAACTTCCGCCCCATCTCGCTCCTCCCCTTTCCTGCCAAAGTCATCGAGAAGACTGTCGACAGCTCGCTGCCTTCTTCGAGACGAATGGATCCCTCGACCCCTCGCAGTCTGGTTTCCGAGCCAACCACAGCACCGAGACCGCCCTGATCGCAGCCACCGATGACATCAGATCCCTGCTCGACAACGGGGAAACAGCGGCCCTCATCATCCTGGACCTCTCCGCAGCTTTCGACACGGTCTGCCACCGCTCCCTAGTACAGCGCCTCAGCAACATCGGAATCCAAGAAAAGGCACTGGAGTGGATCATCTCGTTCCTCGCAAGAAGAACCCAGAGAGTCCGCCTCCCCACGTTCAGATTCGAGGCCACCGAAGTCATCTGCGGCGTACCACAAGGATCATCACTCAGCCCAACCCTCTTCAACGTCTACATGAGCCCCCTCGCAGCCATCGCACGCCAACACAACCTCAACATCATCTCCTACGGTGACGACACTCAGCTGATCCTCTCCCTCACCAACGTCCCTGCCACCGCCAGAACCAGCCTACACGAAGGGATGAAAGACGTCGCCGAGTGGATGAAGAACAGCCGCCTGAAACTGAACTCAGACAAGACGGAAGTCCTCATCCTGGGATCATCGCCCTCCGCCTGGGATGACTCCTGGTGGCCCCCTGCCCTGGGCACCACTCCCAAGCCAACGGACCACGCACGCAACCTGGGCTTCATCCTGGACTCCTCCCTCTCGATGACCAGACAAGTCAACGCCGTCTCCTCATCATGCTTCAACACCCTGCGCATGCTCCGTAAGATCTTCCGATGAATCCCCACCGAGACCAGGAAGACCGTCACCCAGGCATTCGTCACCAGCCGACTGGACTACGGGAACACCCTCTACACCGGAACCACAGCCAAACTGCAGAAAAGACTCCAACGCATCCAGAACGCCTCCGCACGACTCGTCCTGGACATCCCCCGGCACAGCCACATCTCCGGCCACCTGAGAGACCTGCACTGGCTCCCCGTCAGCAAGAGGATCACATTCAGGCTCCTCACCCACACACACAAGGCTCTCCACGACCTGGGCACCAAGTACCTCAACGACCGCCTGACCTTCTACACAACCACCCGCCAGCTACGATCGACCAGCCTCGCCCTCGCCGCCGTACCACGCATCCGCAGAGCCACCGCCGGAGGAAGATCCTTCTCCTACCTGGCAGCCAAGATTTGGAACTCCCTCCCCATCCACCTTCGGCTGACCCAGGATCATCTTGTAGTGTAGTTCCTATTATCCCAATAGGCTCTGCGCATTGGAATAATACCTTCAATAGTATAGGCCTAGACCAGACGTTAACTAGGTCTACTACTGTCGATATTAGACTTAAAGTTTTGGGTTTGCCAGCTAGCTCAGAGTTCACTAGAAACTTTCTCGAATAGGCAAGGAGGAGTTGAACCTCCCTGGATAGACAAGAAGGGATTTAGTCTCTGACAACCATAGAACATGACAACTTTGCTCTCCCCTAATCAAGAGTGTATCTCTAGAGTCGTGTGAAAACAAAAGACGACTTATTTTACTCAGTCAGTACGTGCATTCTTAGTCTCACCAGATTGTAGAGAAAAGGAAGAGACGGGCGTGTTCAATAAAAGATGTTATTTATTGATCAGTCTCTTTTCTCATACAAGAGAAATGGATCGATATTATTGCAATACTTATGGTTAAGTAAAGTGCATACAATAAAAGCAGAAGTATAAAATAATACTGTAAAAACATTGATATGGTTTCTAAGCCATATGATGGTTTAAAATGAATAAAATGAATACATACACATTTACATTTGGCTAATCGTACTCAACTGGTGTTTCTAACTACGCCTACCCCGTGTACCTGACCTAAGCCTAATACGTGGGCGGAAATAGAAAGTTACAGTTTAAGTTAAGTTTGTTTTGCCAAGTGACTGACTAGAGAATTCTCTGCGAGGGGTTATTCAGTTCTGTACCTGGAATCTAGGATGAATGAGGGATGGTATCTCTCGTCTCTGGTCTCGATATCCCAGGCTGCCTGCGAGGGCTACCCGGAAGCGCCGGAGCTGGATTTCTCGGCAGGAGAAAAGACAGCTTCTCGTTCTCAGCGCGTCAGGAAGGCGGGGCTGCGCCAGCGGGGTCTGCTCTGCTCTGGGCTTCGGCAAGTCTGGCTGCTCCGATCTCGTCACCACCGCGTGTGTTTGCATAGGGCAATATCTGTAATATTTATACCTTTAAGGTGCCGAGATTGACGTAAGGATGGACATAGATACGTCAATAAGGATGTCATACGACCTGGTCGTTAGCACATTCTTTTGCTGAAGTTCTCGGTGAAATCAAAACAATGGCCGCAGGGTTTTTCCCAGGTCTGTCATAGGTTTGATTTGTTTTGAGAACTCCGTATGCCTTATCAGGGGCTGGAGGAATATCGCTTGTCTAATTAGATGGCAAGCGTTATGACCTAATCAGATAACACGTTCCTGTGCCGTAGCATGGCTTTATCAGATAACGGTTCCTGCATCATGGGGGTTTTCTGCCTCATGGGATGGCTGCTAGTTAACTTGTTAACCAGAATAGGGTCAGGAATAGGGGGATCGATACAGAACCTATAGGAATACATCACAATCTCTCCTTCAGGAAGCAACTCAAGACCTGGCTGTTCGAGCAGTAATGGACCCCTCTCCCCCAGCGCCTTGAGACCCTTCCAGGTGAGTAGCGTGCTATACAAATGCTATGAATGATTGATTGATTGAGGGTGTAGTCCTTTGGTGTTAAGCACCCCTCCTGTTATCTCCAGTAAGTCCCACTCAGTTGTTTTGCTGAGAGCTGGTAAGAGGCCCGTCCCCTTTCTCCATCACTCTGCAAATGTGACTACTAGTTAAAAGCCATAGAAATGAATTTACAAATCCAAAGTTTACACGAACATTATAGTTGGGAAATAGAATTTAAATAAACCTTAGAAATGCACTTAAAAACCAAGTGTTACAGGGACATAATAGCTAAGAAATAGAATAAAAAAATCTTCGAAATTCTTTAAAACAAACAAATGTTACAGGGATGATATAGTTAGGGTAAAATTTCACAAATACAAAATCATATAAATTCATAAGTCATAGTTACATGAGCTACCTTATGCCCCCAAAATAACCTGCTTATGACCTCACAAATTACATCCCTCATTACATGATAAGTTACATAATTGATGACATCACTGATGACATCACTGATGGCATAATTGACAGACCAATCTCACACACCTACTCACACCCCATATCACATCTCGTACCCGCACTCAGACATCCACACAACCAGTCACACACCCATTCACTGACCCATACAAGTACTCATACATACACATACTCATCCATGAGCCACACACACAACCACTCTCACCCATAAAGCTACTCATACAACGAGTCACTCACCCATACACCTACTTACAGAGCCACACACTCACCCATACAACCTCTCAACACATCTATTCACTCACCTGTACAATTAATCACAAAATTACTCACACAACTAGTTACATACCCATTCACATATCCATCCAAATACTCACATATCCCCTCACTCACCCACACAGCCATTAAGACACATACTCTTTAAAACAGCCACTCACATACCAACTCACTTCACCAAACTCCCACTCAAAGAGCCACTCACTCACTCACCCACCCATACAGCACACTTACATACCCAGTCATTTACTCATATAGCCATTCAGACACCCATTCCCTCACCCATATAGTCACTCGCACACCCACTCACCCACCTATACAGTCACTGACACACCCACCCATGCATTTACTTAATAACCCACGCAGCTACTCACACACCCATATTTTCACTCAGACACCCACTCGCACATGTATACACACAGTCACTCACATGTTATATGTAATGAATAATAGCATTCATTGATAATACATCTAGTTTACTAATTAAACTTTTGTATAGCTTCATAAATATGTTGAACACTCAAATTATTTGACTCACTGGATGATGACATTAGTGATGTCATTTGAGATGTCATCAGTGATGTCATCAGTGATGTGACTGACAATATCATGAGTGATGTAATTTGGAGGTCTTAAGCAGTACATTGCAAGGGTGTAGGTTATAGTTAGGTCAGGTAGCTGCGGAATTTCTATGGTTTTGTACTAGTGAAATCTGAGCCTAACTATAACGTCTATGTAACCTTTGTTTTGTTCTATGAATTTCTATGTTTTTTTTTATTCTGTTTCCTAACTTCAACGTCCCTTTGACCTTAGTTTTTTGTGTGAATTTCTAAGGTTGTTGTTTATTCTATTTCCTCTCAATAACGTCCCTATAATCTTTGTTTTTTTCAGTGTATTTGTAGGGTTTTTCAAATTGCTTTTTTGAAATATAATGTCCTTCAAATGTTTACTGGTTATTGAATTTGAAGGGTTTATTTTTAATACTATTGTATCACAAATTATTTTTTATATTTTATTAAGTGTTTTTTTAATATTGTATGTAAAATCATATATGTACTTAAAGTAAAGTAAAAGAAGTTTTTTTAATGCTATCAAATAGATTTTTTAAATATTTTTCAGGTACCACAGTACCTTCGCGGGTCCAAAAATATAGGCGGCTGCTCCCCGATCACGTGATTGGAACAAATCCGCAAGGCCGAATCCACAGATTCTGCAAAAATTTTCCAAATTACTTCGCATATGTGGACCCAGTCATTGTCATTAATAACAGAGTGAACATATTTACAAGTATATAAAAACCGCCTTATATCTCTTTGTCAAAAAATGAATCCATTCTACCAGTTTTGCAGGTCAATCAATTTTCCACTCAGATTTGTGAATTCACTCAAAAACACACCCAAACCTTGCCTTCTGATTGGATACATTAAGATTCCATCCTTCCACATGGTAAATCACACCCAAAATCAGTTACTTCCCCAGTGAAGTCTCTAGAAGGAGGATTAAGAAGCAGCAGTGCTGTGCTTTTAGATAGTGGTTGAAGCTACATCGTCTGTCCAAGATGAGGATCCACAAACTCTTGAGGATGTAGAAGAAGACACAGCACCACCCAGAATAGAAAGTGACATGTCGAAGCACTTTACTATACCTTCTGGGGAAACGAAGGTAACAGCAAGATATTTCAAGTGCACAATTTGTGGCAAGCAGTTATCCAGAGGCACTGCAAAGAAGTATTTGCATGGGACAAGTTCTATGTGAAAGCACCTAAAAACCATTAATGAGAGGGTCTACAACCAGCTAAAGTGAGAAAAAGCAGGTGCAACAGGACAGCGACCTCTCCAGCCACCTTGGGAGAACCAGCTTGAGCTGCACTCCTTACAATACCAACTGCCTGTGATGAATTGAGTGTCATAATTATTCACTACGCAAAATGCCACTTGCTAGTCACTGTAAAAATGTCTTTTGGGGGGGTGTATTCTTGGATACAATGAAGAAGCTCATTTTTGTTCATCCAAAGACTACATAATGTTTGTTCAGGAGTAAAGTCGGTCGATTATTTGCATTTCCTCTTTCTTACCCTTTGTATTAACGTGTTCACTTTTTGTTTAAAAAAAAAACAAGATTTATTTTTAAAAACTGTAAAGAAAACTACTAAAAAAAGCGGTTCTTGTTAGACCCACCACCAACGCAAACAAAGAGCTAACTCTGAGTTTTTAATGTGTCAGTGACTGTATCGGGGTGAGAATGGGTGTATAAGTATGTACCTGAGTGTATGCCTAGGTGTGTCAGTGTATGCATTAGTGAGTGCCTGGGTGTGTTAGTGTAGTCATCAGTATGTGCCTCTGTGTGTTATTGTATGCATTGCTGTTTGGCTGGGTGTGTCAGTGTTTGTACTGCTGTGTGCCTGGGTGTGTCAATGTCCACATTGGTATGTCTCTGGGTGTGTCTGTGTGTGTATCAGAGTTTGCTTGGGTGTGTTATTGGATACATTACTGTTTGGTTGGGTGTATCTGTGTCTGCTTTGTTGTATGCTTGGGTTTGTTAGTGTCTGCATTGGTATGTCCCTGGGTGTGTCAGTGCATGCATCAGTGTATACCATGGTGCATTATTGGCTGGATGTGACAGTGTTTGCATTGCTGTATGTCTGGGTGTGTCAATGTCTGTATTGGTAAGTCTTTGGGTTTGTAAGTATGTGTGAGTGTATGCCTGGGTGTGTCATTGGATACATTTGTGTTTGGTTGGCTGTGTTAGTGTCTGCATTGCTGAATGCCTGGGTGTGTGAGTGTCTGCATTGGTAAGTCCCTGTATGTGTCAGTGTATGTCTGGGTGTGTTATTGGAGGCATTAGTGTTTGGCTGGCTGCGTCAGTGGCTGTATCAGTGTTATGCATGGGTTGAGTTCGCGGAGTTCCGCTATGCAGAAGTTTGTGAAGTGACAGAAAAACTCTGAAGTTCTGCAAGCGGTGGAGTGTGGCGTGAACTGCCACTCACACTGTTCTTCCTGCCGCTCAGGTAGAAATTCTACCAGAGAGGCAGCTCGCTCTCGCCAACTTACCATTGGCGAGCGCAAGCATGGAAAAAACTCCACAAACTGAGCAGAGTTCCCTGCCCAGGCCTAATCAGTGTATGTAGTTTGGTGTGTAAGTGACTGTATTGCTGTGTCTTTAAGTTTGTCAGTGGCTCCATCAATGTGAGCGTGTGTCTATTAGTACCCATGTCTGTGTGTAACTGGGTGTGTGAGTATTGTATTGTATTGTATATTGGATTTGTATAGCGCCCTATCACCCAGGGGTCTCTAAGCGCTTTGCAGAGGATGAGCACAGTAATTAATGGGGATAGAGTTAGATATTATCCCCATGCCTCCTGAAACAGCACAGTTTTTAGCTTTTTCCTGAAAGGTAGTAGTCTTGTTTCCTTGCGCAGGCTCTCTGGCAATTTATTCCATGCACTGGGAATTGTATAAGAGAAAGTGCGCCCTCCTAAAGAGGATAGTTTGAAACGCGGGCAGACCAACAGTGCAGCATCTGTAGTTGCTGTACTGATGTGTGCCTAGGTATGTTACTAACTGTCCTTGGGTTTGCATCCTCAAAATCGAAAGTTATGGAACATGGTTTCAAACCCTGAGTTGTACAGAATATCCAAGGGATCTCTTACATTACTGTCTCGGAGAAGCAAACTATATCATTAAATGTATCATCCATCATCCACAGAGCTTCTGAAAGGGCTTACATGTTCAGTTGTATATTTCCCTTTAGATGTGAAATTCTGAAGAATAAAGCTGTGATCCTAATATACATCTCTGGACTACGTATCATGCATTTAATTGTAACAAAATACTATATTGAAATTGTGCGTGTCAAGACAGATTGGCAAGAACCACGTGTTATTCTAGTGAATAATGTGCCCATGAAAAACAACAAAATCTGGCAGGAACTAGTGGATGTCAATAAGGTGAAGAAAGCTACATTATATCTTAACCCCTTCGATGCTCATGACGGAATGGTTCCGTCATGAGCATCGGTGCTCCGGTGCTCATGACGGAACCATTCCATCATGAGGACATGGGCACCAAATCCCTCTGCTGCAGGCAGCAGAGGGATTTCTTTTTCTCCTCAAAGCCTCGGGAGCTGGGAAAGACCTTCCCCAGCTCCCGAGGCCCCCCAGCCGTTTCTGTGAACTGGCGATTAGCGTGCACATTGCGCTGACGTCATTTCACAGAAACCAAAACTGAAATTAGCCTTTATGCTCATTTCAGTTTCACTTTCTACGTGCTCAGGGGGCTATCGCAGCCCCCTGAGCACGTAGAAAGACGGGAGAGGTATCATTGGAAAGGGGAGCATCTCCCCAGTGGATCCCTGCTTGGGGATTTCCCCAGGAGGGCAGTCCCCAAGCAGGGAACCACCCCCTAGACACCAGGGAGGGGGAGGGGGAGCGGCCCCTTGGGCAAGGGCCTTTGATCCCTCCAGCTAAAATTGGGCATATTCAGTCTTTCTGCCCGCCCGTAATCTGCCCACCCGGAGGGGCAGAAAGCCCACTTGACACCAGGGATTTTTTCATTGGCACATATCATTAGGGTGGGGGCTGCCCAAAATGGGCACGTCAAGGCCCCCACCCCCCTGCCACCATTACAGCCTTTCTACCCTTCCGGGAGGGCAGAAAGCCAACTTGACACCAGGGATTTTTTTGTTTCCTTATGCTATTATGG
The DNA here is from genome assembly GCF_964261635.1 of Lissotriton helveticus. Classification (NCBI taxonomy): domain Eukaryota; kingdom Metazoa; phylum Chordata; class Amphibia; order Caudata; family Salamandridae; genus Lissotriton; species Lissotriton helveticus. Next base: position 1,088,546,997 of record NC_136068.1, read on the forward strand.
TGGAAGCTGCCCAATATGGGCATGCCAATGATCCCACCCCTCTCCCCACAAAATTCCAGTCCTTATGCCCCCCCATGGGGGCATATGGAAGCAGTAGCCCCCAATCTGTCCCCGGGGGACAGAAAGCCCACTAGAAACCAAGGATTCATTTTATTATGTAAATTAGGGGTGGGAGCTGCCCATTATGGGCAAGCTAAAGCGCCCAACCCCCACTGCACAATAACAGTCTTTCTGTCCACCAGGGGGACAGAAAGCCCACTAGACACCAGGGATTTTTTCATTGGCACATATCATTAGGGTGAGGGCTGCCCAAAATGGGCACGTCAAGGCCCCCACCCCCCTGCCACCATTACAGCCTTTCTACCCCCCCCCCCCCCCGGGAGGGCAGAAAGCCAACTTGACACCAGGGATTTTTTGTTTCCTTATGCTATTATGGTGGGGGCTGCCCAATATGGGCATGCCAATGATCCCACCCCTCCCCCCACAACATTCCAGTCCTTCTGCCCCCCCCCCCCATGGGGGCATATGGAAGCAGTAGCCCCCAATCTGTCCCCGGGGGGCAGAAAGCCCACTAGAAACCAAGGATTCATTTTATTATGTAAATTAGGGGTGGGAGCTGCCCATTATGGGCAAGCTAAAGCCCCCAACCCCCACTGCACAATAACAGTCTTTCTGCCCACCAGGGGGGATAGAAAGCCCACTAGACACCAGGGTTTTTTTTTACAATGAATTTAGGGGTGGGGGCTGCCAAAGTTGGGCATGCCAATGCCCCCACCCCTCCCCCACAAAATGTTAGTCTTTCAGCCCCCCTGGGGGGAAGTAGCCCCAACCTGCTCCCCGTGGGTGCAGAAAGCACCCTAGACACCAGGGATTGTTTTTTTTTTTTGTGATATTGCGCTTAGTAATTAAAAACAGAACTATTCAAGTTGTCTTTTTAGAAAAGGTGCCACCTTCATGTAGTATTTGGCACTATGTTTCGCAATTCTGTTACCTTAATAGCTTCTATAAAGTCTAGTTGAAATAATACACTACTGGCTACGGCCAGCCATGGGACACGTCCGCTGCAGGTAATACTTTGTTACCCTTAATAGCTCGATAAAGTTTTGTTGAAACATCCACATCAATGACCACCGTTAATCACGTGACACACCCGTTGTAGGTTAAAACGCCATAACTTGTGCACGCCAGGTTCAGTTCCTAAGCACCACCCCTTTTGTACAACTAGGTTCAGTTCCTAGGCATACCTGCAGACAAGAGGAACCCCATATCCAGAGGCACCGATTTGACTAATGAATAAGTACACATTGCTACATCTCTGACTAAGTTTGTTTAGTCTTTGCCAACTACTTAAACTGATCGGCACATTTACCTGCGAGAACTTTGTTCCGGTTCACATAGCCTTTGTTAGCTCAGAGTTATCTCGTGTGAACATTATATATCATAACTGAATAATTGTGACCATTTAGATAACTAATGGTTTTATTATTCTCTTGTGCCACATTAGCCCTCGCGACCATACTTTGTAGGAAGCAGTGAAACATTATTGAGAAGAACCGTTCTTCAGAGATTCCCTCATCAGGATAAACTATCTGACAGCGTAGATAATTCTGAAAGTTAAAAGTCTGCTCTCCAGATAATCTAAAGCTTCATGGTATTAGTGTAGTTAAATCTGAAAGTTAAGCCTCTGCTTTGCAGATATCTTAAAGCCTGAAGGTTGAGACAAATGGAAATATCTGTATTTTTCGCTTCATTGTCATCTTGTTCACATTGCAGTTATCCGTGAGACCAACAATGAAAATTTGAATTTAGCCCTTCCATCTACATCACAAAGAATCTAACCCTGAAAAATAGAAAACGACATCTGGTCATCTACAGACATCACTGAACTTCCTTGCCTGTCCAGGCGATGCATTATTTTCTACTATTGTCCATCAGACATACATGTACTAATAGAAAACAAATTAATGTACCTGCAATCTAGCAAAATAAGTTCTTGTTCATTTATACATGTTTCATATTTTTCAAAATGTTTTTGTATATCTTTATTGGAATCACAAGAGGACATTGCTTTCTACGTTCCACTGTGTATTACCAGCGTTCCATCGTCATGTGCATTGGAGGTAACAATTAGTTTGAGCTCTTCATTTCAGGAATAAAGTATAGTAGGTAGCGTATATTGATAATCACCTATACGTGTGATTTTATTTCATCCTTTCAGATCACTTTTGATATATCGCACTGCCCTCATTGACTGTTCATCATTATATGTTTCCTATCCATACTAAAAGTAGGTACCCCCTCTGACATCATAAACTTAGCATGTGACTTTGACAAGTCCTAGGGTCACCTTTGCTGTGCATTCTCCAATTCACTGGGTGTTGGGGTTCTTTGCTCCTTTACTCCTCTCCTGTGGCTTAATACATATGATTTTTTATATTCCTATTTCAACTCTTTAAACTGGCATTCCATTAATGTCATAAAGATTTTTAGCCATCTTTCATTTTTGCATCTCTAGTTCTATGTATTTTCCTTCATTTGTTCAATGCAAATGTTATGTTTGTATCATTATTGTATTCACGAAAGAACCATTTTATTCATAACGACAACTTTCATTCCACAGATTCATCAATTGTCTTTACTGTGGCCCTCTTCCTGACGAGTGCACCTGGAGTGTGCCGAAACGCGTGTAGAATTCCACCAGTCATTTGAATTTGAGCCACTCTATTCTCAATTGACAGTGTTCTTTATATATTGTGCTAACTTACCACTCATTGACAATGTGTTACCATTTCAACAATGCTTTTAATTCATTTTTAGTATGGCTGTGAGTCCGTTTGAAAGATATGAAAGTGAATGAATGATTTTCAATCTTTTCCATTGTCTACAAATTTAATAAATGCTAGTTTTTGTATTTTTGATAAATTTATTGTTGTCCTTTTGTTCTTTCTGAGAATTATTATATATGTAAGAGGATTAACAGCTCGTCATGAGGCACAGTGGCACGGAGCTCGTCATGAACGCCGCGGAACGCCCACTCGGGGATAATTTCCCTGCTGTGCTGAGCCTTCCATGGAAACGGGCGTGGACAGCTCGTCATGAGCACAGCGCCACCCTGCTGCGTGACGAGCCGAGCTTGTCACGAGGACCGCAGGCCACGCGCGGCCCCCCCCCTCCCAGCACCGCAGGGGAATTAGCCCCACGGTGAAGGGGTTAATTATGGTCTACATTTTTGTTGCCTTAAATCTGACCATTTATAAAATATGATCACTACAGTATCCATCTACAACATTCAAAGAGATTATGAGGATGCCATTGAACTTTATCAGATAAACAAGTGTGTAAATAAAAGGTTACTCAAGTGCCTCTTCTCAGTCGTCTTTGGGAAAATAAAGTATAAAACAGTTAGAAACTCCTTCCTAAAGACAACACTACTTTAAACGACCCCACAAAATCCTCCTAGTAGTAGTCAAACAGTTTCTGACTAACACTGAATTTCAACCTGCGCTCCTCAATTCATACTTACTGACAAGAACCTCCTTTATGGTGAGATACCTCAAGCTCTTTAGAGCCAGCATTTTGTCAGTCCCATCACCACAACTATTACTTCTAAGGCAACTCTACGATCTAACTAAGAAATCCTCTGTACCACGACAGCTACGTCTTATGCCAGAAATAACCTGTCTATATCAAAGCCCTCCTTAATGTCAGGCACCAAGTCTTTGAATATATGAACTCTTTCTTATGCACTGGACACAGTAGTAGTTCTCACACCTTTTCAGCTGGGCTCTAACAGCTATTTGGCCTTCAAGTGCACCTCCTTAACACTGCAGCCAGCACAACCCTTTTCTACTCCAAGGTTCTCTTAACCTCAACTTTTCTCTCCCCATGCACCCAGCTGGGCTAGCTTCAGCCTCCACTCCCACTCAGCCTGTCTGCTCTTGAGGTTTTTAGGTGACTGGTTTTGGGAGGTGGCAGTACTTCCTGCACTGTATCGATTAGAGAAGTCACTCTCTGGGGGATACTCTCTCTCCTCTTGAGACTTTACCCATTCATTTTTCCACTCCTGTCCCTCCTTCTGAACCCACTACCCTTTGGGACTTTGATTCTGAGCTCAACTACAATCAGGGTTCTGCCTTTTAAAGAGAGCTGGGGTAGTTCTCCTCAAACACATCTTGTGGTGCAGATTGCATTCTGTGCATGTCCTCTCAGGCTCATAGGGTGAACTAGTACTCAAACTTAGACGAATAGGTGAATGAATGGGTGTATGACTGTTTTTATGAGTGTGTGACTGAGTGCTGCAGTCACTGTCTGGCTATATGAGTGGGGAGTACGTAAGTGCATTTGTGAAGGGTGTAACTGGATATGTAAGTGCCTGCCTGACTGTGTGTGTGTGCATTTTACATCCTAATCCAATACATACTATAAGCAAGCACTCAAAACTAATATACAAATTTCTCTTTCTCTTTCCTAATCACTGTATTTTTAGTTAATGTTTGGTCTAAGCTTCCTTCAATGTTCCCAATCCTTTTAAATTGTCTGGAAGGTACACATTTTATTTCAGCTTAAATACACTCACAATCTTTTATCGAAATATACTTTTATATACTACAACCTAATTAATATACCAGTAAAACCTCTTTGCTGTTCTCCTAGTTACATTGCTATGTCTGGCAATTCCATATGTCCAGTCAGAACTCCTGCAAACACCTCTCTCGGGGAAAAAAGCAGGTAAAATGGCTACCCCTCACCAAGTGCTCTTACTTATGCTGCTCTAGTTTACATATCACAGTCTTCCTTTCATCTTTCTTTTTCGTTACATAACTTCGAAATAGCCAGTATTACTTAAACCCTTTCCATTCTTTCTGTGAAGAAGGCCCCCTGTGTAACTTTGTGGCACAATTCGTGGATTTACACGGGCCACACTGAGCCCTACGATGGCTCCATCTATTTTGCTAGTGCCCAAAAAAACGGTTTCGTGCATGTTGCTGCCCATTAAACATACCTTCACCTCATTTTTAAGACACCCATATAATCAGGGCATCTCTACCCTGTTTTACATGCTTCTTTAGAGCCCAGGGGACCATTTTCACACACATAAAATGGTAGCTGCAACTTTTCTCTCAGCTTGCAGCTAGCCAATCAGGTCCCTAATGGGGCCTATGTAGCTGTGAATCCACCGTGAGTACCTACAAGGAAGATCTGCATTCCTAGCTATATAAATTTAGATTTTGGTTAATATCTCAAAAACTACTTGTCTGATTTACACCAAATAACAAGATGTACTCTTTCTGGACCAAGAGCTATCTTTCTACCAAATTTAGTGTAATTTTATCCTGCGGTTTGGGATCTAGTCATATTCAAAATCATTTTGGAAATTAACATGGGGAAAATGCGATTTGGGACCCCCCCCCCCCTTCTTCTCGGCTCTCACGACAGAGCACCCCAAAATTTTCAAGACAGTAGCTGAAGTGATTAGCTAATTAGTTTTGAACGTTTTGCAAAAAGAGCCGGACTGGCTACCGGGCATTTTGGTGTGCTGCCAAGCTGGGGGCTGATTTTGTTGATGGGGACCTGCATGTGCTTAAAACCATTTGTTTTGCTCTGTTTATTTAGGAGCACACACAGGTCCCCATCAACAAAATCAGCCCACACCACAGTGAAATCAGCCCCCAGCTTGGCAGCACACCAAAATGCCTGGTAGTCAGTCCGGCTCTGTTTGTGAAGATTCAAGAAACAATACCAAAGTTACTGGAAAAAACAAAAATGCTTTTCCTATGGAAACTAGGTCCTAACTACAACTAAGTATAACCATACTTACCTTAAATACACTTACTTTGCATTGTATGGGCAAGCATGGTAAAGGTATATGTGTGGTAAATGCATGTGTGGTTAAGGCCGTGCAATGTACAAGCAGTGATGGTAAATGATGCCTGGGAAATGTATTGCATGGTTATGCCTGCGTTGTAAAGGCTGTTTCCCATGTAAAATGATTAAAGTGATTTGTCAACAATAAGTACATTGTGTATGTTTTGCAAAGTTGTCTGTAAAACCAAAGAGCATATTTACAAGATAAAGACGCAGCGTGGCACTGCAAGCCATCTTGCTGAGCCAAGATGCGTCATTAGGAAAGTGCAGGATGCACCGTATTTACAACAATACGATGCATCACTGTGTTTTCCTCTGTGTTGCCACACAATAGGCTGTCAAATGCCAATGCAAGCACGCTTGCGCCATGGTCCAAGGGTGCCTGTGTTGCAGGGGTGATTGTTTTTGTGCAGGAAGAGACACTTTCCTGCACAAAAACAATCATTGATGACATTTTCCTCCTTTTATGTGTGTGGCAGAATGCAGCACACAGAGAAAGAGGAAGAAATTGGGAGAAATAAAGGTATTTCTCCCCGTTGCTCCACTTTTACGCCTCCCCTGGGAAGGCGTTAGAATCTGTCGCATTCCCAGGTTTACGAAACCTTGTAAATCTGGGAATGCATCAGAATGCATGGGTGTTGTGTGGCAACACCTACAGCAATACCCATGGAACACCCCTTTCACACAGAGTATTGCTTGAAAGGGGGCCATATTAGCAAGGCAATGAGAAGCCACACAGGGTGGCTTTGAGTGGCCTTGTATATATAGGCCAGCACACTGTGCCCGCCAGTGCGTCAAAAAAAGGGATGCTCCGGTGGAGCAAGAGGATTGTAAATATGCCCCTTGGCTTTCTACAAAGAAACCAGATGTGAATAGTAGGTAAGGTAACTTGTAATTTAATCTGACAAGAGGATCCATCCAGCACAAAGCTGATATCCTCTGTCTTAACTGACAGAAATCAAGTCCAAACGTTCTGGCACAACAATGTTGTAGTATCACAACCATCATACATCAATCCTAGCACGGTTGGAGCTGGAAGCAGGACGAGGATACCACAGTGTGGCAGTAGGTTCCCCATATTTACACTGGTTAACAAATCCGGAGGTAAGAAACAAAACCTGTTTACTCTATTTCATATTACTTGCTGATTATTTGTGATGCACAGCTGTTCTTAACACGCATAAACAACACAGTAATCTACACTTTTTCCCACCCCATCCTCATTCATCGCCTCCACAAAGTTGTCATTTGAGGACCAGCTCTCCACTGGATTTGCTCCTGCCTCATCGGATGCACCCAGTCGACCAGCCTAGCCTCTTACACCTCAGCCAGCTGCAGACTTACCTACAGAGTACCCCCAGGTTCTTCTCTCAGTCCCACCCTGTTCAGCGCATACATGGCTCTCACCATACTCATCTGATCCCATGCGGCACCTGGAAACTCTCCCGGGTCAGACGTACGCGCTACAAAAAAATCATTGCGTAATATATATAAAATTTGCTATTGAAAATCCAACTTTTACTGCAGATGAACCACTGGATAAATTCAGACAAGTTCCATAATGTTAGATTGTATAACTATTGGCGCAATAAAGGGGTTGCTGAACTGTTCCTATAGACAGACTAGGGGGATTTGACTGGCGTGACCAAGGTGTAAAAAGAGACACCCTAGGGCATCCATTTTGTTGGATTTAGTTGCCTCACACACCCAGAAGGGTGTCATGCTTCATCATCGGCGTTTGCTCCTCGTCGGGGAGGCGGTGCAATCCCCGACGGGCTCACCTCAAAGAGGGGCTCTTTGGCGGAGATCTTTTTATCCAACAGCCTTATGGTGAAGTGGGGGTGTGTGGGCAGGATGTAATGTTGTGTAGCGAAAATATTAAAATGTAGCAAGGGGTACCGGAATTAACTTTATTCTGAGGGTCCCCTGGCTCACTTCTAGCCTTCTCTAGGGTCACTCGACCTAACTGGCTGATACCTAGCGAGCTAGTTTCACCTTTTAATAGCAGCCAGGGGACCCTCAGAATAAAGTTAATTCCGGTACCCCTTGCTGCAAACGCCGATGATGAAGCATGACACCCTTCTGGGTGTGTGAGGCAACTAAATCCAACAAAATGGATGCCCTAGGGTGTCTCTTTTTACACCTTGGTCACGCCAGTCAAATCCCCCTAGTCTGTCTATAGGAACAGTTCAGCAACCCCTTTATTGCGCCAGTTGTACCTGAAACGGACACTTGCTGATACTGGACCTTCCACCCCTCAGAGTGGTAATCTGTGTCCGTTGATCAATTGATCTATTCCCCTCCCTCCTTTGATAAATATTGTATAACTATTGCAATATAGTTTACACCTGGCTCCAAAAGGGATCATAAACAGAGACCATGTTTTACGGAACCAAGCAATTAAACATGCCTAAAGCTTCGCAAAAATGTCTTAAAGCAAGTAATTTTCAAACTATTGTGTTTCATTTATTTCACTACCTGCAAAATGTGGCCAATATCCAACAATGGCCCTTCAGACAACAGAACATGAAAACAGATAACTGAGCATCATGGGTTCCTGAGACCTTGAACTCCAGCTTGAGAGCTGAACGCAACCACCTCCAAACCAGAAAACTCACGGAGAAGGAGCTCTTTCGGTTGTCCTATATACTACTTGTGAAGGCAGCAGCATTGAACGAGAAACATATGATATGAACTCTGGCTTACATCCTGTTTGAGTACCAGCCATCGAGCCCGGTACCGAACAGCACACTGCTGCTGTCGAAGGACCTTGCCATCGCGCACCCCTAAGGATCCCGTCATTGCGCTCTTGAAGCGTGCATACTGATTTAATCCGGTACAGCTCTCAACTAAACACCGGCATCTTGACAACCCGTGCCACACCAGGAGAAAGGCGGACGCCTTCTCCCCCCTACCCGGGCGGTGGCCCTGAATCCGACGTGTAGAAGTATAGCGGAATTGAGCTGCTTCACGCCGCCTCCATTTCCCTTTGATTAGAACTCCTGTTACTCTCATTGAGTGGCACTAACGTTCTAAACCAGGCAAATGTAATATTGTAGTCCTGATGAGGATCCTGTTTTCATTTATGAGCAGGTATCGAAACGTCGACATTTCTAAATAGAGCCACAACTTTCCATTGTGTCTAATTACTGTGGTCGCTATTTTGGTTAAACTTGCTGTTATTTACCTCTGAATGCAAGTTACCTCAGCTCAAAATCTTTGCCTGAATTCAATGTTTGATTGTCTGTATTGTTACCCCATTCCCCCACGTCCTCCCCTATGTACCAGGGTACAGGCTTGTGCCCTACTAACCTTTTTGCCTAAACATTATTTTTACTTTATTTTCCCTATTGTATGAATAAAATTCCATGTCCGGCTGGACATTGGCTATATATAGTATCCCATTGTGGGCTATATTTCATTACTTTGTCACTTTTTCCAAATTGCTCAGGACCTTTGTTTTCTGAAATAGGAATTACATCCTGTTTGAATCATACTACCCTTTGGCCCTCTTATTACCTTGTGTAGTTCAATTTCTGCCTGTAGGACTATCTAGATGCCACCAGGCAAAATTGTGATACTTTACAAAACTGCAAAAAAATATATATATATATGCAAGCAGCAAAACTAGTAATTGTTTTCTTGCATTAATGTGATGTTTACGTAGACCTCTATTTTCTCTCATAGGTGTGTTCAATTAGTTTGCCTTTCTCATAAAACACTAAATATAACACCGTGGGGTCGCTTAAGAACACTTACGGCTTCAAATATATGTTGGTGGTTGGCCCTCCTCACTAGGCCTCACTCTGTTACCATGGCAGAGGCCCAGACTACCAAATCTATAAATGTCCGTCTGGCCAGCGGACATTTAATGTATTGACAGGAACCGCCGTCAAGGCACTTCCTGTTAATGCATTGTAGCTTTGCCGTACTGCTCTGGCAAACATGACAGCCATATGACAAAATTACATTTTTTATATTTTCAAAAATGAAACTGCAAAGCAAGATTTTGTTTGTGAAAATAGCAAAAACCATTCCACCTTCGCCATAGGAGTTATCTCCCATGGTGAGCTGAGCATTTTGCAGTTTTTCCTGCCCCTTACTGCCAGGATTTCCTAGCAGTGATGGTCAATGAAAAATGATCTATATGTCCGCCCATCTAAACTAGGAGGGCAGACAACAGCCGCCGCGGGAAGTGGGAGTACCTGCAGGGCGGTGACATGGGGAGGGGGAGGGGCAGGGTGGGGGGTAGTAATGTATGGATTACGGAGTTGTACAGGTAAGTAAACATTTAAATAAATAAAACGAATTTCGTTGCACGCACTGCATCCCATTTTGGGATGCAGTGCACTCAACGAAATTAGTTTTATTTATTTAAATGTTTACTTACCTAGAAAGCTCTGTAATCCATACATTACTACCCCCCACCCTGCCCCTCCCCCTCCCCATGTCACCGCCCTGCAGGTACTCCCACTGCCGGCCGTGGCTGACAGACATACAGGTCAACCTCCGACGGCCCTTACACCGTCGGAGAGGTCTAAACATGGCAGCGATGGAGTAGACTTTTCAATGGTTTCACCAAAGATCTGCACACTTTTCAATCTAGTAGGCAGACCATTATGTTGGCTGGAAGGGTACTCCATTGTTGTTGCTACATGTGGAATCCAGGCCTGGCTGGATTCGCGCTGCACTGAGGCTAGGCCTCTTTCGTATGCCGCAGCAGTAACCTACACAATTTACATGTACGAGCAAAGACCAAGTGCAGTCTTGCGCTCCTTTATTTATGCCTTTGTGCGAGCCCGGCCCCCGGGTGCGTGCAGCAATGTTACAATGTTGCTCCCTCACTACATCCCTCCAATCTTTTAGATACTATGTTATTATAATAGTCATGATTTAGTCCTAAGATATTGCAGCACACAAAGTCTTTTGCGGGGTAGGATTCGGCCAAAGACCATGGGCCCGATGTAGGTCGGTCGGTAACGGCCGAAAATCGGTATTTTCGGCCGTTACCGACCGGTATTTGAGCTTTGGTATGTAGGGACACATATTTTACAGAATCGGTAAATTTACCGATCGGTAAATTTACCGATTCTGTAAAATACCGAATCGGTAGTTATACCTATTCGATATTTTTGACATGTAGGTGGGACTCTTCTGAGTCCCACAACCCATATGACAGGTGTGCCTGTAATATGGCACACCTGTGCCATATGACAGGCAGACCTGCCCTTAGGGCAGGTATGCCTGCCACATGGCCCCCGAACCTTTTTTGGGGGTGCTAGAGGGTGTCAAAGTGACACCCCCTGCACCCTTGGCAATATCTGTATTTACCGATTCGGTAAATACCGACCGGTAATGCCCCATTCATTCCTATGGGCTGCAAAGCCCATAGGAATGAATGGAGCATTACCGGTCGGTATTTACCGAATCGGTAAATACAGATATTTACCGATTTGGTAAATGGAACATCTGGATGTTCCTACATACCCCCCTTCTTATTTACCGATTCTTAATTACCGAATCGGTATGATTCGGTAATTAAAAATCGGTAAATGATTCCTACCTACATCTGGCCCCATATCTCTGGCTCCAGTAGTTGTTCTCAACCCTGTCCTTGCAGAGTAATCTCCCAATGACGGTGTGCTCGCACTGGGGTTTATCTGTTCAACACCAGCCGGTGTTCCACCTTCTGGAAGTGTTGGCGCCTTCGCAGGATTGTTCCTTGGGGTACTCTGTGGCACATCTTCTGCTGGGTGCCTTGTCTCCATCTTCTTGAACCCCGAGACATTCCTCATGACCACCCGAGTCCCATGTTTGGCCAACACCATGGTTCCCTGCATGTTGGTGACTTCCCACACCTCTGGCTTGTATGGGTGCGATACTTCCAGCCAGGGTACCGGTCTTTGACGAGGACCCGATCTCCTACTTGAATGTCCACCGCTTGGGCCCGGTGCGCTAGGCTTGCATTGTTGTTGGTGGCCCGTCGCCTGGCTTGTGCAGTGGCTGGGTCCAGATCTGGTGGACTCAAGGATGGATCCACAGGAATGCTGTATCGAGGTACCTGCCCGAATAACAGGTGCGCCGGGGCACACTGGGTCGTACAGTGGGGTGTCTGGTGGTACGCACTCTCATCTTGTGGTGTCAAATAGCAAGGGACGTCAGATACTCCTGGAATTCTCTCTTGAATTCTTCTGGAGTCCCATCCTACCGAAGACGCGGTCAAGCATGGCTTTGACCTGGGGAAAAACCGTCGACGACACCACCTTTACTACAGGGAATTTGGAGTGGAAGTCAATGAGGACCAGAGTGCTTTGTCCATCAGGGAACGATCCGAAATCAATGCTGACTTGTGTCCAAGGCTCAGGACATGGCGCTTCTGTAATACCCGGAGGTGGCGCCGGGTCATAGCTGGTGATGTTACACAAGTGACATGTGCGGATGGCTTCCTCGACCATTGTGTCCATGCCAGGAAACCATACTTTGTTTCTGAGATGGGCCTTAGTTTTAGCGATCCTTTGGTGTGCCAGACTGACCACTCTCTCTTGAAGGCTCCTGGGGATCACCAGGGTTGTGCCGTGCAAGACAACCCCGTGCAGTCCTTCGCTTAGCACACTGTGGGCCCTCCTCAGTTGTCGACTGCACATTCTTTCCTCTTCTTTTAGTGCACGCGCTCCATCAAGAAAGTGTTGCCAGCTCCGCTCCGCCAATGTTGCCTTTACCTTGGCCAGACCATCGTCGGTCTCGGTGGCTCTTCCAATGTCTTCAAGCATGAGCGCATTTGAGCAGGCCTCCTGAGATATCATCCGGACAAACTCCTCCGTATTGTCCTCATAGGCAAGCCGTTACATTGAGGCAGTCTTGGCAGGGTGACGTGATAGAAATTCAGCCGGGTTGTTGACCCCATGCCGAAAGACACCTTCAAAGCGATAGGCTTGCTGTTGTACTGCCCATCTCTCAATTCTTGGAGGAGCCAATTTAGAAGTGCCCATAAAGAGGCGAATTAGAGGCTTGTGGTCTGTGGCGACACGAAACTCCTGAACAATAGAGGTGAAAGCGTTGGCAAGCGCACTTGATGGCCAGAGCTTCACGCTCTATCTGGGCGTACCACATCTCCGTTCCCGTTAGGGTTCTGCTGGCATAAGCTACTGGTGCCCATCCCTTTGCTGTTGTTTCTTGCATGGCTCCTGGGCCCACGGGACTAACATCTACCACCACCTTGGTGCGTCTGTTGGGTTGGAAGTACGCCATGACCTTTTTGTCGATGAGTGACTCCTTCGCAACATGGAATACAGTGTCTTCTTTCGCGGTCCACGCCCAATGTTGCCCTGATTTTGTGAGGTTCCGGAGAGGCTCTGAGAGAGACGTCAGATTCGGAATGAATCGGCCACAATATGTGGCCATGGCTAGGAAGCTGTGGACTTCTGTGGGTGATGTGGGTCTTGGGGCAGTGCGTATGGCAGCAGCCTTCTTCGGGTCAACCTGGAGGCCATCTTGAGAGAATTTGTAACCAAAGAACTGCACCGACTCTTGGTAGAACAAGCACTTGAGTCGGTGGAGGGTAAGTCCGCTTTCCGCAAGTTGTTGAAGGATGTCTCTGAGATGCACATGGAAACCTCTTTAGGGGTGGGCAGAATTTGAGTAGTCGTGCATATAGTTCCAGTCCTCCGTAACGCATAAGGAGCGACCGTTTCACCCTACCATCTGTCTCTCTCATGCCCACAAAATAATGATCCAGGCAACCAATCAAGATTTCCAACGTGCTGCCGCCGTGGCCCGAACTGCCAGTTCACTGAACGGGTACAGGTAGGCTACTGTGGCATGGCCTCATTGCGGTGGCACGTGCAGAGGTGCCTGTAGTGGGACCTGTTGTTGTGGCGCAGGAGTACCAGCTCCATCTGGGTTGGGTACGCTCATGGCTGCTCAAGCGGAATGTCTCTTGTTGAGAGCAGCACCTGCCCTGCTCGCTGGGGTGTAGCCATGGGCAGGGCGGGGCTGACACCCTCCTGTTGTCCACCTCAGTGCTTTTGCACTGGCCAGTGCTTGATGGCTGGGCTTATCTGGTTGGCCTGTGTGCTGTGGGCGCAGAGCAGGTAAAGACTTGCAAAGTTTTAGTTTCTCTTGCTGCTACCAGTACTTGCTTGATTTTCAGGCCATGTGACTGTCCTGCTGCCAGGCAGACATCAGAGGCGCATTAGGGTGCAGACGGGCTCTCTCCCACTGGGGCCGTAGGTTCAACCACGTGACAGTGGGAGCAAAGTTCTCGGCCGGATCAGACCCTTTCACACTGGGGTTGCAGGATCAACCGCGTTGGCAATGGAAGCGATGTTCCCGGCCGGAGCGGGTGTGCACGCACGTGACTGGCTTGGCCTCACCTGCGACATGCGGCACCGATCACCTCCTGCTCAGCTTCCTTCACCTCCTGCTGGGCCATTGCGGCCGATCAGGGCCTCCGGTGCCTCTCAGTGCGGGGCGGGCACCCGCCAGGACAGCACATGCCGGGCTCTCCCCGTCAAGGCTTCGTCGCCGCTCTGGATACCGCGGCCGTGCACTGTGTCCCTCGTCAACAGGAGAGGCTGCCGAACCAGGTGAGGTGCGACCGAGGCGTGGGTAGGACCCGCCTCATCGGCAATGTGGAATCCAGGTCTGGCTGGATTCGCGCTGCGCTGAGGCTAGGCCTCTTTCGTATGCCACAGCAGTAAAGGGGACACGTACACAATTTACATGTACGAGCCAAGACCACGAGCGGTCTTGCGCTCCTATATTTATGCCTTCGGGCGGCCCACTCTCCGGGTGCGTGCAGCATTGTTACAATGTATAGTGCGGGCCGGGTGGCACTGTCACTACTCTACGGAGAGCTCTTTTCTCCAACATATATATCGGGCACTTACAGCCTGATTCATGTACGGGCCGTTTTGCGTGTCCCTAATAGCGATTTATAGCGACTCGCTATTGAGGAAACGCAAAACGGCATTCATGTACTTTTCGGGGAAAAAATAGCGACTCGCACGCGGGCGCTAAAGCCGTTAGCGACCAACTAAAAACGCAGAAAAATCACTATTCCCGGCTACCTGCGACCGGGAATGCGACTCGCAATCCCGTGCGACCGGGAATGCGACTCGCAATCCCGTGCGACCGGGAATGCGACTCGCAATCCCGTGCGACCGGGAATGCGACTCGCATTCTCGCGCGATCGGGAAAACGGGAAGACGCATTCCGAGCACCGTGATGACATCACAACCAGGAAGCAGGCAGTTCCCACCCCCAAACACCACAGTGACGCTAACCTACGAGTGAGCACGTCGGAAAGCAGACGCCAAACCACCGATAGCGACTCCAGAAACGCCAGAAATAGCGACCGCCATGTCTGAGGAACCTGTCCCTGGCCCCAGCAACAGCGCCGGACGAAAGCGCAAGCTCAAGTTCTCTGAGCAGGAGCTCGAGAACCTAATTGAAGGGGTGGTGGCCAACCATGACAGGCTGTTCGGCCTGAACTCCAGGAAGGTCCCAGAGCAGGACAAGCGGAGGATCTGGCTGGGGATAGCCTCCAGCGTTAACTCGGTGGGTGTGGCCGACAGGTCATTGGAGGAGTTAAAGAAGCGCTGGTACGACCTCCGAGGTCGTGCCAAGGAGAGGGTGGCGGAGCGGCTTGGTGAGGCTTCGGGCACTGGAGGTGGCGGACCGACAGTCCCACCCAACACACCCCTGGAGGACCAGGTTGAGAACACCTTGGAGAGGGAGGCGTGCGTTGGCGTGACCCCTCTGGACTCCTCCCGCCCCACCCAAGACACCCAAGGTAAGTGGCATGCGACTGCGACCCTGTCCCCTATGAGCGTCCCTGACCAAATAGGCTCACTCATTGGCCCTTAGTCATGCCTATGTTGTGCATCAGGAAATGCCCTGAAGCATTGTGGGAGATGTAGTATGTCCACAATGTAGTAGTACCACAATGCAGCCAGAAAGGTTCCAAAGTACGCAAATCCACAGCCATCCAGGGAATGTCACCCAGCATGCATGTAACATCTGCACGTCTGACAGTCACATGCAACTAATGAGTATCCACTTACCCTCACAGGTGGCGCAGATAGCAGTGACAGCGAGAGGCTGCAGATTGATGAGGAGGCCCAGGAGGAGGAATCACTACCCGAAACCCAGGCACCAGCCCCTGCCGCTGCACCAACACCAGCAGCCAGGCCCCCCACCGTACCAGCTCCTGCATCTGCCGCTGCACCAACACCAGCAGCCAGGCCCCCCACCGTACGTGCTCCTGCATCTGCTGGCCCACCGGCTGCCAAGGCCAGGCCCCCCACCGTACCTGCTCCTGCATCTGCCGGCCAACCGGCTGCCAGAGCCAGGCACCCCACCAATGTGCCTCCAGTTCCTGCCGCACCAGCAACACCTGCTGCGCCACCACCTGCAGCTCGTGCAACGAGATCTGGGCCTGCGGCAACACAGCGGCCGATCAGCAGGAGGGGCAATGGGCATCTCCATGCCTGTATGAGCGTCGAGCGGCGCATGCTCAGAATCCACCAGCGCCAGTCGCAGCAGCAAGGAGCCATCCAGCTCCAGCTGCATAAAATTGGCCGCAATGTGGCGGGAGTTGGAGACAAGATGGACCGCATGACGGCGGCCATGTGCCGCATGACTGCAGCCATGGAGGATAACACTGCTGCGCTCATCAAACACCGCAGTGTAGCAAGCAGGCGCCACTACCAGCTAATGAGCCGGCTGTCGTCCTATAGTAGGTCGAAATATGTGGCAGCAAATGCCACCACTCAGTTGTCGCGGCGCTCTCTCACCCAGCAGCACCAACTGGTCCAGTGCTGCGAGGACATAACCAGGGTCCTCGAGCACCTAACCACCGCCGTGACGGCACTTCACACACCTGTGCTACCGGCCACTGTAGGGGGAGACGATGCCAGTGAGGGTGCCTCCAGCGTGAGCAGCCAATCTGCCACGCAGGTCCCGCCACCTAGGCGCAGCACCAGGGCAACGCCTGGTACAGCTGCCTAGGATGAGGATGAGCCTCACAGGCGCCTGGGCATTACGCGCCGGAGGCGCCTTTGACACTGTCTGAGGGACACTGCCACAGGCTGACGCTAAGCCTGCCAAGAACCTTCTTCACACTGCAGTATGCAGGAATACTGTAATTTGTAAATAGTTGAAACCATAGCCTTATTCTTGTGAATGAAACAAATACATTTATTTTGCTGCACACATTAGCCTTGTGTAATCATTACATTTTGCATGCAATTGTGATATGTGGGTTGGGGGAAGAGGGTGGGCTAGAAATTGTTCGCTGTGATGTGGTTGCGACGTCTGTGGCCTTCAGCTGGGTTCTCCCCGCGTGCATGGTGCGCATGTGCTGGTGGCCGGTCGTCCCCCTCAGATTCACTGCCTGAGATGTCAACAGGTATCCGGCGCTTGGTTGCAATGTTATGAAGCATTGCACAGACAGCCACAATGCGGCAGCACGCTGCAGGACTGTAATACATCGCCCCACCTGTCTTGTGCAGAATACGGAACCTGCTCTTGAGCAGGCCAAATGTCCTTTCTATACAGTTCCTTGTCCGGATGTGCGCAACATTGTAGCGCCGTTGCTGAGGTGCGGCAGGGTTGAGGTAAGGGGTCAGGAGGTATTCCCGTAGGGCGTAGCCACTGTCACCTGAATGAGAGGAGCAGATGTTGATTGCCTGTGCAGCGCAGTTACTTCATAGCAATGTGACATTGTCGACAAAGTGTACTTACCAAGTAGGTGTCCTTCCCCAAACTCTCCCCTGAGCAGTCGTGTGTGGAGTCCGCTGTGCCTGAAGATAAAGGAGTCATGGGTACTCCCTGGGTACTGGGCCACAATGTCAGTGATGATGGTCTTGGCATAGCAGACCATCTGTATGTTGAGGGAGTGGTAGGACTTCCTGTTGCGGTACATATACTCCGTGGCAGCTGGTGGGCAGATGGCGACGTGGGTACAGTCTATGCAGCCGAGGACATGGGGAAAATGGGCGACATTGTAAAATTGTAGTTTTGTCAGGTCCAATTCCTGTTGGCTCGTGGGAAATGTGATGTGGCGGTGGAGCTGGCTGAGCATGGCGTCAACAAAAGTGTGGAGGCAGCGTGACATGGTGGGCTGGGATATCCCCCCAGCAGCGGCTACTATGCCCTGGAAACTGCCGGAGGCCAGGAGGTGCAGGCTGCACAATACCTGCACATGTGTAGGCACAGAATTGTTTCGCCTTGCTGGGTGCTGCATGATGGGGTCGAGTTCTTGTATCAGCCAGGTGATCATTTCCCCATTCAGCCTGTATTTAGCATAAATCTGTTCTCTGGTTTGGCCCAGCAAGGTGACCCGCTGCCGGTAAATCCTTTCCTGCCTCATGCGTCTCCTCCGTGCTGCTCGCTGTAGCCTTCGCCGCCTCACCACCATGTACATCCCTGGCATTGTGGAACGCCTACTGCTGCTGCTGAATGTCCTTATGTGTGATTGGTCAGGCCTGGACCTGTTGGTGATTGGCCAACAGTTTTTCAAATTTTACTTAATCATGGCTTTTATGGTTACCACCTGCTTTGAGTTGTCCTTAAATTGCGCCGCGCAAACGTGCGAATTTGCGCTTTTTCGCTATTGTATTATTTTCATGAATGCCGATTGAGACAATATTGCGTTTCGCTATTCATTTCGCAGATTCCGTGGTTGGTCGCTATTTCCGTATCGCTAATGCTCGACTACCCGGAGTCTGGCACTATTATAGCGTAATCGCAATTTAAATCGCTATTCTGTGTTTGCGAATTCGCTATTTTGTACTTGAATGCCGATTCCGTGTTTTGCACCCGCAATTGCATTTTCGCAGCCATTGCGGGCGCAATTTCGCTTCATGAATCAGGCTGTTAGTTCCGTTTGCATCTTAGCAAGAGATTAATGAATATGTGTGGACATGGTCTCTGCATACTAGCGTCAGTGATAGGCTATGAATGCTCAGTGTTGAGATTGGAATATTGGGGGTTTGAGGTAGGGCAGGGAGAAGTCATCGGATAGTAGATGGGTGGTCAGTGAAGCAGAACCCAGGCAATGAGTTGAAAGTATTTGTAGATGTGAGGTGGACATGGCCATCTCATTGTGTGTTAGGGTCGTAGGCTTGTAACTTTTTTATGTCAGCTATCCTCCTCTTTTTTCAGTGTGCATCATTCCACACTACTGAAAAACAATCTGGGGCTGCATTTTGCTGGTTCCTGTGGTGTCCCCAGCAGGGACTTCATCATTCATTCGGCATGCAAAGAATTGCAGCTTGTTGTTAAAGAGCTTTTGTTAAGATCAGGTGTCTCAGCTGTGCTCTCATAAACGGTTGGGAGGGTTAATATGCCTGCAGCACTCTACTATGACAGAGAAATATAATCTTTAACAGAAAGCAGTAAAATGCAGAATATCTGAAGTGGCTCTATACACCACATTTAAATATGCTGTACAACGTTTTCGTGAGTATTCATTAGTAGTTTTGCATGACCTTAGGGCTTTGTAAATGCTTTTTGTTGTATGACTTATGTAAACTGTATTTTGTGGCTCACGAAAAATAAACTCTTTGAAATCTTTTATTGCTATCTCCTCGTGTCTTATAATGAATCCAGACAAACTATATGTACATATATGAATTTGTACGTATACGTTACAGATGAACCTCTTTTCAGGGGTGGCTCCTCCGTTATGGCTTCCGTGAGCTGCGCCTCAGGACTGAGGGTGTGTGTGTGGGGGGGGGGGGGGGGGGAGGAGGGACGCCTTTCTGTTTTCTTCTGCTGCCAGTCAGGCAGCAGAAGAAAGAAGTAATAGGCAGGGCACTTAAGTTTAAAGTGTGCATGTCATTTTGGCCCAACGTCTTGCAACGGCCAGCCAGACATGCACCGTTTAAACCTCTCTAGCTGAGCTGTCTTAAGCACAGGGCTCCAAGGGAGCACAAGGAATGCTTGTTGCCTGTATATGTTCCAGGGATAGGATAGCTGCCAAACATCAGCACATGAGGACAATTAAGGACGTCTGTAAGTACTTCCATGCTGGGAGACGTCGGAAGGATAGAACCTGTAGGAAATTCATTCCTCTTACAGGGCAGCCACCAAACGTCAAAGGCTGTGTCCTATGGCAGGGGGCATTATACACTGTCCCTAAAGTGATGTGTTTGGCCCCATTGCCCCATCACCCCCCCTCCGGTCCGAAGTATTTGTATGTTCTCACTTATCACTCTCCCCCGCCGCCACATGATTTTTAGACTCATTAAATGTTTGCAAAAACAGTACCCTTTCACCTACCCGCACAGCCATGTTACGATATTTTAGGTACAGAAACCCATACCGAGAGAACTGTTAAAGCCAGACAGGCAGAGAAGATAAACAGCAGATGAAACAAAAAATTAGACTCGACGATGTTTTGGTGAATGGAAGGTGTTGGTGTAGATTATAAGAGGAGAGAAACTGAGAAAACAAATCCAAAATCATGAAAAAGCAGTGGTAGAAGAAAGGTAAGGTGAATAATGTGAAAGAAGAGGAATATGTGGAAAGTACATGCTATAAAAGCAAAGTGACAGAACACAGATGTGGTGAAAGATGTAGGGACGGTCCAAAATTCAAAAACAGTGGGTGGACAGGCGCACCTCCCCCTCCAATTACATGTGAGGGAAGGAGTCTTGGGGTGGAACTAAAGGAGGAGTGATGGGGGCTCACTATGCATAAAAGCCCAGCAAACTTAGCAGTTTATGTCAGAAGTTATTCCACAATGGAAAGAGTTAAAAAAAATACAATAGAACGTGTTTGTCAGCTTGAATTGCTCAGACTGGTGAAACAAATTTGTAAGGGTTTGCATTAGTGCTGTGCAAATTTTAAATTAGGTCTACTTGGCTGGTCACATGGTTCAATGGAAGGACTCTGATTTGGCTGGATAGGCCTTGAGAAGGAAACATTACTCATGATGGTTTGGCCTACACATGATTTTGAAGCCGACAAGGTAACTTGAAACTTGGCAAACCCTTGCAGGTGGGGCACCACTCTGCCCTGGGTAGCCTAGGTGGCTCTACCTGGTTTCTGGAGCCCAAGCCTGTGGGGACTAGGTCTCTAGGTGAATGCTTTGGCTTTGCCTGCTTCTCACTGATGGATTACTAAAACTATTCAGCCCGGGGGAGGAGCTCCAGACTCTTACCCAGTTAAACGTCATCATGCCCCTTGCAGGGTAGGTGGCTCTGCCCAGTGGCAGTATCACCTGCCTGGAGGAGATGCCTCCCAGGTTAAAGCCCTGGCTTCTACAACCTCTCACTAGGGATTACTGGAACTGGTCTGCTCTTAGGAGTCCACAGACTTTGTCCAAAGTCACATTGTCCTGGGTAGAGAAGGTGGCCTTTGCCTGGAGCCATGACCTGCTGGGACTGGGCATCTCAGGCAAAAGTCAAGGCTCCACCCGCCTCTCACTGGGGATTACTGGAACTGTTCAGCTAGGATGCCACATTGCTCTGGGTGGGAAAGATGGCCCTGCTGAATGCTTGGAGCCCTAGTTTGCCAGGGCTAGACATCCCACACTAAAGCCATTGCTCCTCCCGCTTCTACCTGGGGATTATTGGAACTGTTCAGCTGAGAGAAGCCCAGATTCCTCCCTGGTCTGACGCCTCTCTGCCTGGGCAGGCTAGGTGTCTCTGCTTGGTGACTGGAGCCTAGGTCTTCAGGGACCTGTTCCAGGTAGGCTGCTGCCATCCTAGCCATTTGATCCTGGATTCCCCAGTGTGATGCATACCTACCGGGAACTCATCCCTGGTTACCCAAAGTGGTTTAAGCCCTTCTGCCTTACAACATTTGGGCCTAGCAGGAACGTATTTTAATCAACTATTAAGGCCCCATGAAGTGCAGGCGTATGGAACCAAGGGGGTAGAACAAGCTGCTGATAGCCACATCAGCCGGTCCTCTGCTTATCTGGACCCCCAACCATCGACCACAGGATCTAGGCCGTCAACCAGATCACTCAGGCAGACCGGTGAACAGATGGCTAGGGTGGGCCTGTTGACCAGAGCACACATCTCTAATTAGATGAGGCATGTGGCTATTCTTGTACCCTCACGCTGTGGCTCATTCTGGGACATTATTAGTGCCCAGCAGTATCAAATCGGTCTTGCTTCTAAACACATAAAGTTTGTTCTGGAGTGTAACTGCACTTTAAGTGGCCCTCATAGAAACAATGATCACATATCACATAGATACATTACACATTCCAGTACCTCCCTAAAACTGTAATACTGCCTATTTCTTACCACAGACTTCCAATCACAAATGCCCTGTGCAAGGTAAGGTTTGGTTAGCAAATGATTAGCATACAATATTGTGACCTGTACTTTTTTTTCTGAAATATCTTTTTATTAGTTTTTCAGTTATACAAAATACATATATAACTATGCCTCCAGAAAGAATATCCTTCTAGCCCTAGGCATGCAGTTATACATAAATAACAGGATTACCTTCAGTCAATCTAAATTACTACATTCCAGTAGATATCTTTCAAATCTAATTGTATCTTCGGGGCCCAATAACTATCAAACAATGTACGGGAGTTTGCACGGTGTCATCAGTGCGATATTTCAATGTCTTATAATTAAACATTGTTAACAACAGTTACATATATAGCTCTAGAACAACGAGAGCACTCAGGGGTTTCTTGTGAGCATTTTCAGACATCTACCCCATTTGTCATAATAACTGGTGTTAATTCTCATAGATATGTGTGTCAGTCTATTGCAGGCGGCAGTTCAGTGGGGGGAGCTTGTATGAACCATCCGAGCGCGCGCAGTGCACAGCTGCAGTCCCTAAGGTTTCACGTTTACATCTTGCTTCATACTAATAAAAAAATATTGTTTATATATAGTGTAACAACTTGTTTTGAAACCCTATATTTCTCAACATATATTTTCTCATAGCATCTCAATATGTGGTATTAAACGTTGAAAACATAAATCAATAAGGATAACAAATGTTGAATGCAGTGACCGTGTTCTATATCACACTAATAAAAAAACGTTCAAATGCGACCCAAAGTTCAAAAAGTGACCCAATGCATTTCGGGTTATGTAAAACCCTTCTTCAGGGGTACTTCATAACAACGATGTGAAGATTAAAGGGACGATGAAGCTGCCTCCGTGTGGAACTACAACAGCAAATGGTAACATAATCAACTCTCTGTGTATTAAAAGGGAACAAGACATATTTAGGTCTAGGTAGGATTTGCACACCTCATGCATTACTTAATGGGAAAAAGTGCTCGCATAAGAAAAGCACCACGATGAAAATAGATGAGGGTGAGGGAGTCTAAACGGAGAATAGAGCGTGACTCATGGTAGAACCCAAGTTTACTAGCCTTAGCCGTGATAAGAAAGGGGCCGACAGTGATGCCGTGCCCCACGTCGTGTACGGTCAAATTAGACGCAAACTCGCTACTGTCTTACCGCGTCTAACGTGTGCCAAAAGCACGATCCCGCCTCTATGCTTGGAAAAATGAAGAGACAAAAGGCGAAAGTGTCCTGAAACGCAGAGATGGCGTAAAAGTGCGCGGTATTCTGTGCATAAACTGGCTCGCGCAATAACCACTCCACGCATCAGTTAGCGTAAAAGGCCATTTATTAGGACAGGCATGACATCAGCAATAAACATAACACATTAACTTTTAACAATCCCCCCAACATCCTGCCATTCACCCCATCATCCACTCACGTGCTTCACCAGCCACTCCCCCTTCACACCATGACCTCTTTGCATCTCATTCACTTTCCCCCTTTCACTTTCCAACTCCTCTGTCATCTCCATCCATCGCACTCCCGTCTACCACTCCCCCCATCCTGCACCTGTAACCGCCTCCCTGAAAGGGTGATTCTGCCCGTCATGGACTCCCCACCCCTCCCAGTTCCCGTCAACACCCTGTCTTGCCATCCTGTCCTAAACTGGCACATTGCCTCACTTTGGCAATTACAACAAACGCCCACGACCCCTTTATCAACTGTAGGGTGGGTGGGTGGTAAAACTAACTTCTTTCCCTGAGGCACCGGGGACAGGAAGAGGAAGTCCTTCCCCTTCCTGTCCCCTTAAATAACCTCCCAACCCCTCCCACCCCTGACCTAACCCCCTAAACTACTTCCTGCCGTGTCCTAACATCGCACGAACACCCCGGGGAAAAGACTGGTCTGCCGACCTGCTTTCCCCCGGGGGCCCCATCGCGCAATAACCACTCCACGCATCAGTTAGCGTAAAAGGCCATTTATTAGGACAGGCATGACATCAGCAATAAACATAACACATTAACTTTTAACAATCCCCCCAACATCCTGCCATTCACCCCATCATCCACTCACGTGCTTCACCAGCCACTCCCCCTTCACACCATGACCTCTTTGCATCTCATTCACTTTCCCCCTTTCACTTTCCAACTCCTCTGTCATCTCCATCCATCACACTCCCGTCTACCACTCCCCCCATCCTGCACCTGTAACCCCCTCCCTGAAAGGGTGATTCTGCCCGTCATGGACTCCCCACCCCTCCCAGTTCCCGCCACCCAGGGAACCCCCGGAGGGCGGTTACCTGCGCCACCACACGTGCACCTTTCGAACTCATACTCTCGGACACCAGATAGATTCATTCCACAAATGGCTAATCAGGTCGCGCAACTCCATTAGGTAAAAGGCATTCCCCATGTGAGAAAGGTGCACGCCGTCGTCCCGGAAAAGAAGTGGCTGCTCCAGCTGAAGCCCGACATGAGCCAGCACGTGGATCCCCTTATCTGCACAAAAGAGTCTCATAGCCCTGTTCAGTTTCCTGCGTGCCCGTTCGACTGCCGCAGGCTTAAGCGCACCCCTCCAGATCCGTCGTGGAACAAACTCAGTCCACACAATACAGGCGCCAGCCAGATTGCGTTTCATTGCATCCAAATCCCTCTGCATCAAGTGCAAAAGTGACACCCCGACTGCTTCACTAAGTCATTCTCTCCCAAGTGGATGATGAGCATGTCCGGGCAGCCCAGCTGCGCCACTTTCTTTGTGAGCCATGGTAGCAATTCTCTCCAACGCATTCCGCTCTTACCCCACCATTGCACTTCATGATGGCTGCTCCTCAGGCCCAAGTTACGGCCGTACACCCGCCTGGCAGCGTACTTCTCCCCCCAGTGCACAAAAGAGTGCCCAACGACCCAGGTGACCGTCTTGGCCCCCGGCCCACGAACACAACCTACGAAGAGAAAGAGATTAGTACCTCAGCAGAACAAGAGAAGCAACAACAAAACAGTGCAGCCGGCCAAGCAGCACGCCCCACCCTTTCATTTACGCACATAGCGCTCGCAGCAACGCGACCGCCACCGACCAATCCTCCGGATCTCCTCCCACGACCAACCCAAACCCGCCGCAGCAGTGGCCGCCCCAATCCGAAACGAGGGCGTGCCAAAACGCGCCGGGTCCCTGCCCAACTTCCGCAAAGCCATCCGCAGAACCGCCAACAACTGAGAGGACGTCAATCGCTTTCGCGACGCATGCACAAAAATCTCCCCTTCCAAGCTCCGCACTCGACCACAAAATGCCAGCCACTCACGCACCGGGCACACACCCTCACACCCACTCTCCGACAACCACACCCATTTGCCCCGACCCAACTGGTCTGTCTTGGAACGTCCCAACCATATACCCAAACGAACCCCATCCACACGCACGTCCGCAAACACTCGGCCCGGCGCCCCACGCGTCCCCAGCAACTTCGACACCCGAAATGCACCAAAAAACATCCAAATCATGCATAAACGAAAGAGCGCCACCTCTTCCCCATCATAACAACAAAAATGCAACTCCCTCAAAACCTGCACCAACAAATCAAACGTGACCGCCTCCCGCGGCAGTTCCCCCCCACCCATCTCCGCCCTCACCCGACCCCAACCTTTTAACATTCGGCTCAGCAGATCCGCCCTAGCCGGATCAAAACCCAAATACACCATGCTGTAGAAAGATACGCCCGCCAACTTGCCAGCAATCGTCGTCTGCGACAGCCCTTTATCCATGCAATCCAACACAAAGCGCACCACCCCACGCTCACACTCTTCCTTGGACAATCGTCCCACTCCCATCTCTCCCCCCACCAAGGACCCAAACTCAGCCCACGCCAACCTGTACGCCCGCCTAGTGGACCCCGCTATTGACCTTTCAACCAACCCAACCACTCTCACTCCCCCCAGGCCCAGATACCCTCCGGCACCTTGGTCTTGCAAGCTTCCGCTCCCGGCGCCAGCTCCCTGAAGCGCTGCCACTGCGAACGAGATAACGCATCCGCAATTTCGTTACTCACGTCTGGCACATGTTGCGCGCGGAACAGCACATTGTAACGCAGACAAAGCAGCATGAAACTTCGCAGCAAGCGCAGCACCCGCAGGTCCCTTGCCTTTTGGTTGTTCACCAAGTCCACCACAGTCATATTGTCCACATGAAACAACACCGACCTGTCCCTGAACTCCGGGCCCCACACCAGCAAAGCAACCAACAAGGGGAAGAACTCTAAAAACGCAATGCTCCTGCCCTGCCGCAACCAATGAGCCGGCCACTGCTCTGCACACCAGCGGCCGTCCCAGAAAATTCCGAAACCGGCAGCACCCGCCGCGTCAGAGTAGAGCTGAATCTGCCACACCATCCGGTCACGCGCAAAATCCAAGGACACACCATTGAAGTCCTCCAGGAAAACCAGCCACACTCGCAAGTCCGACCGGACCCCCAGCGTGATCCTGATCCTGTGATGCGGGAGGGCTGCCCCCGACATGGCCATGCCGAGCCGCCTGCAAAACGTCCTTCCTGCCCTCACCACCCTGCACGCAAAGGTCAACAACCCCAACAGGCGCTGCACGGACCTCAACTCCAGCTTCCGAACCTCAATCGCACTTCTCAAAGCTTCCTGCATCTCCTCCACCTTCCGTACCGGTAGCCGCGCCTGCCAAGCCACCGAATCCAACTCAATCCCGAGAAAAGTCAGGCAACAACTAGGCCCTTCAGTCTTCTCCGGTGCCAACGGCACCCCAAAATCCTGTGCCAACAACTGAAACTGCCGCAAAGCCTCGCCGCAAGCGCCAGAGTGACCCGCGCCCACAAACAGAAAGTCATCCAAATAGTGAGACACCAGCCGGTGTCCACTGCGGTCCACAAAGGCCCACTGCAAAAAGGAGCTGAAAGTCTCGAAAAGCGCGCAGGAAATCGCACAACCCATCGGTAGAACCATGTCCACGAAGATGGACCCGTCAACCTGCATGCCCAACAGTGAAAAATCCGTGGGGTGAATGGGGAGGAGGCGAAAGGCCGACTTGATGTCACATTTGGCCAACTCCGGACCCCTCCCACAGGACCTCACCAAGCCTATGGCATCATCCACCGACGCATACAGTACTTTTGAGTCCTCCTCA
This sequence comes from Lissotriton helveticus, assembly GCF_964261635.1. NCBI lineage: Eukaryota > Metazoa > Chordata > Amphibia > Caudata > Salamandridae > Lissotriton > Lissotriton helveticus. The sequence continues at coordinate 1,088,574,280 of NC_136068.1, forward strand.
GCAATGAAATCATTCACCGACCCTCCCTCAGGCCAAGACAAGTGATGGATCAATCGAAACTCTCCAGGTTCTTTCTTGGGCACCACCCCAAGAGGTGATACAATGAGATCCGACATCGGCCAGTCTGCAAAAGGACCCGCAATCCTGCCCTCCGAAACCTCCTTCTCCAATTTACGCGCCACTACCTCCGGCAACTCCTTGGCGGACCGCAAGTTCTCATCCCAACGTCTCTCCCTCGGCCCCTGATAACCAATCCGAAAACCTTCCATGAACCCCCAGTATAATCGCAACGCCGCTTCTTTATCAGGGTACCGTGAGAGCCATGGACACATGGCCTCCAACCTAACCGGAGTATGGGCCCTTCGGCCCAGGCTGACCCCTACCCTTGGCAAGCTTCCACTGACGGCGAAGCCAACGTGAGGCACTGTGTAACTGCATGCCGCCCCCCGCACTTCGAACACTCATGCTTGAACTTACAAGAGGGGCGGTTGCAGAAACCCTTATTGAAACCCCAACAGGCTCCCGAAGACACTGGCTTGTACTGTTGTCCCGCAGCCCCGGACCACACTGCCTGGTTTCCCACACCACCTGTACCTCCTTGGCTACCCGCCCCAGACTGGGCGGGGCGCGACTGAAAAGACCGATAAGTCACCGGAAGACCGCTAGCCGTATGAGTGGAAGCCGCCGCCTGCGTCAAAGACATCCATTGAATCCAAAGCTCCTGGTCCACCTCCCCCCATGGCTTGTCCGGATTGACGCTGATCCTGGCCCTAAACTCCTCGTCGTAGCTCAGCCAAGCAAAACCCCCAAAATGCAGCTGCACCTTCCTAATCACGTCCATATACTTGAACAGAGCAATCGCCCGATCACCATGCTTTTCACAATATATACTCGCGTAAATCAAGAAAGCCGACGTCCAATTCTCCATTGTAACCGGCACCCTCGGCCGCCTGGTCAACTCCCATTCCTCCTCCTTAGACCCTTCCTTCGCCTGAATTTCCCTATGTAGCAGTTTAAACACATCCACATATTCGTGCCTCCAAATTTTCCCTCTCGTTTTCTCCGACAGATGCGAACCCAGGGGCACGGCCAAACCCATATAAGGCAACTTCTTGGGGAGCTTCCCCACTCCATCATCTTTACCCCCCAAATCCTCCACCTTGTCAGTTTGCGCACTGGCCGTCGTGACCTGCTTCCCCCCAGCAGCCGCCACTGGCTCCGGCCCAACATGGGCCCCCGTCCGTACTGACCCATCCCCCACCCCCACCGACCGGCAGGGCTTCTTCCTCCCTCCTTTCCCCCCGTCAGTCCATGCATCCCACCAAGAGCCCTCACCTGACAAGGTTGCAGGAGCGTCCGTCTCCCGTCGCCGTGCGTCCGCCGGCTTCATGGTCCCCTTGGTGGCCCGACTGGCGCCATCTCGTGCCTCATGGGAAACACCCACCGTGGCGGATGCCACCTTAGCCCTGTCCACACACTCCGACTCGCCCAACTCACCCTCTTCCAACTCATCCTCCTCCTCATAGTCCAACCACTCATCCTGAACATCCAGCGGCACCACTTCCGTCACCACTCTCTTGGCACCCTTCCCTTTCACACCAGGCATAAACTCGCATTTCAGCATCGATGGTGCCCGCTCCCTCGATGGAGGGCAGTCTGCCGCGGACCCCCCTGCTTCTTCGTCCCGGTGTTTGGAGGCCGTTTTGCGCCCCGCCGGCCCACCCCGGCCTCTGCCAGCTGACCCCGCTGGCTTGTCCCCCCCCCCCGAGCCGTATGCGCTCGGGGAGGCCCCGGTGCCAACAGGTCTCTGATCCGTCAAGGCAGTCCCTGAACCTTCCACCCAGACCCACTGCCCGCGTGACCCAGGGGCCCCCCTACCTCTACCTCCAGTTGCCCCCCTGCCACGCGCAGGCGCCAGGACCCCATCGCCCTTGAGCGCCCCACCCGCCTTCGTCCCCCTGGTCTCCTTCAAACGCTGCCACTCCCTCTCATACTCGGAAATGACGCGACGCTGGTCACGGGCCCTCTCCTCCTCGGACATGTGCTCCCACCTGTCATAAATGGACGACCGCCTAGGCACCCCCAGGCCCCCCCACCCCGGGCACGGGTGCCGCAGCACCCCCTACCCCAGGCTGCTGCTGCGCCTTCAACGGGCCTTTGCCCTTGGAACCCTGCTGTTTGACAACCCCTTTCCGGCCCCCCGAAAGGTCAACCGGTTGCTCCAGGATGGTGAACTCCTCCTCCCCCCCAGACTCCCCCCCCGACAGGGCGAGCGCAAAATCCTCACCAGCCGCCGCCTCCCACTCACCCAGTTCCTCCCCCCCACTGCCCTCACTGCTCTCATCGTACCCCACCAGTTGGCCCACCCTCCCCGACCCCCCGGCATGCAGTGCCAGCGGAGTCCCGGACGCCCCACCATCCTCACCGTAAAACGCCTCAATGGACTCGATCTTAGCTGGGAGGCTCAGCCGCCTCCCCCCTTTCTTGGGCGCCTCCGGCTGCCTCTTTTTTTTTTTTTTTTTTTTTATCCTCATTTTGCGTATGAATGTATAAGGAGTGCCACAGGGAGCTTTAGGACTTCCACTTTTATTCCTTCACTCTTTTCTTATACTTTTCCGGCCACATAGAGTACCCCTTTGGTGGAACTGTCGTGTTATAGTCCTCCTGTATCCTTTACCATATTCAATAATTCATGTCGGAGAGGAAATAGAGCTAGCCTTTTTGACCACTCGACGGGAAATAATTCCCGTCTGAATTATTGTCACCGCTTTAATCATCGGACATATTGTTGTTATTTCAGGTATCTCTTATTTATTAATTAGTATAATGGTTTTCCCAAATTTCCCAGAAATTAAACTTTTTGGAGAATTTTCCCTTCCTATCTAATTTATTAGTAGTTATAATGGAATTAAGCCAATCTTCATGCAGCGGAGATGTTGGTTTAACCCAATTCAGACAGATCTCTCTTCTAGCAAGAAGTATCAAGACGAATAATAAATCTTCTTGTTTTCTGGTTAACCTCTCGTTACTTACATTTAACTCGGTACATATCCCAAAAATAATTAATGTTGTACTTACTTTTAGGTTTGTTCCCAATATCCGACATAGCGTGTTACCTACTTCCTGCCAGAAGGGTTCCAATTGTGGGCATCTATGGAACATGTGAATATCGTCTGCTTTTTCTAATCCACACTTGGGGCAGGATTTTATGCTTGCTCCTTTAAATTTTGACAGTTTTTTCGGTGTCCAATATGCCCTATGCAGTGTGAATAGGTGATTTCTCTTTAGACGTGCTGGTTTAATAATGGTCCAACATTTTTCACATGATTTCTGCCATAAGTTGTCAAGTTCCGAGTCTATGATGTTTTTACTCCAGATTGATTCCGATATTGAGGCGTTATCATCTCCTGAGGTGATTATGGCCCAGTACCATATTGAAATTTCCTTTTTTATTGGGGAGATTTTCATGATCTCTTTCTCTATTTCTAAGTTTCCAGTTTTTTTCTCCGACAAGGAGCTAGCCCAGCTTGTAAGTTGATAATATTTAAATTTTGAAAGAGTCCCGTTAGTGATTTCTGTAAGTTGTTCCCAAGGCACTATTATGTTCTCTGTCATCAGTTGTCCCCATTTGTTGATTCCTGCCGTTCTTAAAGGGGTTGCTAGGGCATCTTTTAAGCACTCAGGCGTGCCTGGTGAGTCCCATATAGGGGCTGCGTTGCTGTAGTAAGGAATATTTAGTGCGCTTCTTACTTGATACCAGAGTTTTGCCAGATTTTTTAGTACCTTTAGTTTTAATTTTTTAAAGAATTAGGGGTGTCCGAATTTAAACAGGAAGTGGTCAGTTTTATTTGTTAATATTTGGAGGTATTGGGGGTAAAAATCATAGCTGTTCACCAGAGATCTTGCATTCTTGAATTGGAAAGCTCTACAATATTCCATAATATCTGGGCTAGCTATTCCTCCTAGTTGTTTTCTTCTTCTCATTTTCTTCCAGGCAATCCTTGAACCTTTTGAGGCCCATATGAAGGTTGTTATGTCTCCTTGAATTTTTTTCATATGGTCTTTCTTGAACTCCAATGGTATGACGTTAAAAAGGTAGGTAAATTTGGGAAGGATCGACATTTTTACCAGGTTAGATCTTCCTATCATGTTTAAAGGTAGCTTGTCCCATACCTTCAAGAGCTTTTTCGTTTCTAGTGAGATCCTATTCAGATTTATTTGGGGGATTTTTTCAAGTTCTTTTACTATGATTATACCCAAGTATTTTATTTTATCCCTTGTGTATGGATTATTCTGTTGTGTGTTCCAGCTCATTAATTCCGTTTTTGCTTCATTTGTTAAGTATCCGGATACCTTTCCGAACTCTGTGATTGCCTTATTTATTGCTGGGAAGGAGTTTTGATAATTTCCTGTAAAAATCATTAAATCGTCCGCATAGAGTGCCACTTTTTTGACCCAGTCCTGATATTTAAAAGGGATTATTGTTTCATTGTTTCTAATTGTGGCTGCCAGAGGTTCAATGTATAGGTTAAAAAGCAAGGGAGACAGCGGGCACCCTTGTCTTGTTCCTCTTTGTATTATAAAGTTGTTAGTTAGGCCCCCATTAACTAGGATCTTTGCTCTTGGGGTTCTATAAGTCTCAGTTATCAAATGACTAACATTTTGACCAAGGTTATATTTGTTGACAACTCTATTTAGAAAGGACCAGTAAACTCGATCGAACGCTTTGGCTGCGTCAAAAGTTATTATTGTAAGGGGGATTTTTTCACTAATAGCTATATCAACTGCTGCAAAAAGTTTGTGAGTAAGATCAGATATTTGCCTCTCTCTTATGAAACCCTTTTGGTCTAGATGTATCAGTTTTGGCATTACCAGAGCTAATCTACCTGCTATTATTTTTGTGAAGATTTTATAATCGCAATTTAGCAGGGATATGGGTCTATATGACTCACAGACTGTGTTTTTTTTCCTGGTTTTAAGATAAGACTAATAATAGCGTCATGCCAGGTGTCAGGAGTTTTATCTTTTTCCCTGAAAATTTGGTTTAGTAGTCTCGTTAGTGGGGGGGCTATAACTTCCCTTAGCGCTGAATACAGTTCGTTTGGTAGAGCGTCAGGCCCAGCGGCTTCCCCTTTTTTCAAAGATTTCAAGGCTGTTTTTGCTTCTTCCGTTGTTATTTCTGCGTTTAACTCTTCGTTTTCCAGATCTGATAGCCTCGGCAGATTTAGTGAGTCCAGATATTCTCCAAATTGCTCTGAAGAAGAGGAGGAGTCTTCCCTATACAAATCGGAGAAGAAATTTTCGAACTCCTGCTTGATTTCAGACTCATCAGTAGTTGTCCCCGACTGATTGCTTAGTTGTATTTTGTCTATTTTATTTCTGGTCTGTTCTGTTTTAGTTTTCCAGGCCAGTAATTTTCCGCACCCCTCTCCATACTCATGCATGGCTAGTTTACTAGCCTCCCACTTAGTTTTCACTCTGTCTTCAAGATAGTCTGCCAGCTTTCCTCTTAGATCGTTTCTTTCCATTTCCAGTGTGTTTCTTATTTCTGAGTTTGGTTCTGTGTTTATCCGTACATCTAGTTGACTTATCATTTCTTCCTTTTCTTTAATCTCTTGTTTGGTAAGTTTTGCTCTGTATGCCCCCAAGCTCATGAGTTTTCCTCTGATGATTGCTTTGTAGGCGTCCCAGGTTATTTGATCTGAAGTACCTACTCTATTATCCTCAAAGAAATTTGCTGAGGTTATACTCAGATCTTCCCTTATTTTTGGGTCCAAAAAAAGAGTGCGATCTACTGTCCATCTAGATTGAGATTTATTTATTTCCAAGTGTACGGCTAGTTGAACCGCCGAGTGGTCGGACAGGTGTTCAGGCAAATGGTCCAAAGCTTTGATATTTCTATGGAGATTTTTACTAATCAGAAAATAGTCAATTCTAGACTTGTGGCCTAGTTTTTTGTTATGTAGAGTAAATGGGTGCTCCTTGTTCCCTTTCTCTCTCCACATGTCGATCAGTTCTAAATCCCTTTTATAGATGCTTAACCACTCTCTCATTTTTGGTAGATTAGATTGTCTTCCTGGAGGAGATCTATCTAAATTAGGGTCTATCATAATGTTAAAATCACCCCCGAGCAGTATTGGATCAGGTGTGGTTAAAAGCTCTGTATACAATTTTTGTAGATGGTTTGGATCATCAATATTTGGTCCATAATATCCCGCTATCGTTAGGTTGTTATCATATATTTTCACTCTTACTACGGCCCATCTACCTTTGTTGTCTACTGTTTTCTGAATGATTTTCACTTTAAGTGTTTTTTTGAAAAGTATTGCGATTCCCTTTATATTGCAATTTTGGTTAGTACAAACGTAGGAATCTACCCAGTTCAGCGATTTTATTATATGTTCCCATTCTTGGTTTAGAAGATGAGTCTCTTGGAGAATGATCACTTCGCTGTCCGCTAGTTTTAAATATTCAAAGATTCTCCTCCGTCTACTCGATGTTCTGAGCCCATTTACGTTCCATGATAGAATTTTGAAATCTTTCGCTGATTTAGACATGATATTTTCTTTTTGTTAAGTTTTTTAGTTCTTGTTTCCATTTTATTCGTCGTTGTCTTGCACTCTCTGTTGCTTTGCTCTTGAGGATAATTTTTTCAGTTTTTTCCCTAGTTTGCTCCCCACCCATGGTGTCTTTTTTATTTGACTTTATATTTTTTCTGTGTTTGTCTTCGCCCACCCCGAGGAAGCCTCCCTTCTTTCTTTTGGGCGTTATTGTTCGCCCTATTTCGACTCCACAGTTTGTCTTCTTTTACGTTACCTATCCTTAAATTTATGTTGTAGTACGTAACTGAGTCTTAATCTGCTGAATGAGATCTTCCACTTCACTTGGTTCTCTAATATTGTACATTTTGTTCTGCCACATGATTCTCAATGCGGCGGGGAATCTCATTTGGACCGTAGCCCCTAAGGTTTTCAATTCGGCCATGTATTGACCTAATTCCCACTGCCTATCTTGGGTGGCTTTTGACATATCCGAACGTATCCTGAAAGTCCAATTGTCTTTCTTTAGAGAGCTGCTTTTTAGTCCTTCGCTTAGGATTCTCTCCTTTAGGGTGTACGTTTTGAAATTTATTAAAATCTTCCTGGGCGTCTTCCTGTCTCTACTCTTTCTGAAAGGATCTCGGTGCACCCTTTGAATGTCATCACTCAGGTTTATGTCCTTTGTCCAAGGAAAGAATTCTTCGAGCAGGGTGATAGAAAAGTTCTTTATGTCTTGCCCTTCCAGTTTTTCTGGTACATTTAAAATCCTAAGATTATTTTTTCTTGCTTGGTTTTCGAGAGATTCTAGTTTTTCCTTGGTGGCTTTATCTGAGTCTCTTAATTTCCTTATCTCGGCCTGGTTAGAGTCAACTCTCTTGTTGAGAGACACCATCTCTGATTCTGCTGCAGACACTCTATTGCCCAGAGCATTCAACTTCTGTTCTGAAGTCTCGCAGACTTCCTGGATCTTAGCCTGGTTGGACTCGGATACCAAGAACCTTTCTCTCATCTCTCCCAGAACCTTCTCCATGAGGCTTTCCATAAGTTTTCCGGTTTGCTCAACGAAGGTTAGGGGAGAAGGAAAATCAGAGGCACAATTAGATGCACTCGTGCCCGATTCATTTGCGGAAATTGCGGAAAGCTTAGGTATAATCTCAGGAGTTTCTGCATTTTCACTTTGTAGATTTATGTTGCTAGCTGTTTCTGTATTCATTTTTGAGATTTTACCGATCAAACTTTCAGGGGTTTCTTCTACTTGGGTTACCAAAAAGGAGGGGCTTTTTCTGCTATTTGTTGGGGCTGTTGCACTTTAAAAAAGGATCTCAGCGAGGGTGTGATTTTTAGTTTATGCTCAGGATGGGTTCCTGCTTTGTCTGGTTTTGGTTTAGGTTGACGTTCTCTGTTGGTAGAGCCTTTTTTGTTCTTTTTTTGTATAGGCAGGGTTACCTGTTTGCTAGGCTGTGTAAAACTTTGCTTTGGGAATTGCCTATTTCTAAGGCAGTAGCTTGATATCACTCCACCCCCTTCCTCAAGTTCTGATTTTTTTGTCTGATCCTTTCCTACTGCCCTACTTTTTATTTTTGAAAAAAGCTCAAGCACCCCTGTTCCACTGGCCCCTGGGCAGCTATCCTTATTAACCTCTGTTTTTTGATCAGCCCGCTGTTCGCCCTCCTTGCACCCTTCTATTAAATCCAGAGCAATCCTCCCCTGGTTATTTTCGACCCCTCGTACCTGGCTCATGTGGTCGCAGTAGGAGCTAAGATCCGTCTTTCTTTCTTTTCTTTTCTCGCTCTCCCACCTCCGTGGCTCGATCTGCTCTTTCTCGGAATAGAAACGCCAGGTGCCGGTCAGAAACGGGGCTCCTCCTCTCCTGTGAGGCTCCCGGTCCTCTTGTCTACTTGCGCTCCCTCGCTCTCCCCGGAAATCTCCCCTTCTGTGTCTCTGACGAGCCGGCAAGTATTCTTCGACCCTTGGGCAGCCTTCCTTGTTACCGCTGCTACTGCTGCTGCTGCAGCTACCGCTGCCGTCTCTGCCGTCTCTGCCCCGGAAGTGGAAGCTCACTCTCCCCTGCACTCTCCGGCAGTCGCGCTGAGCCCCTGAGGCTGCTGCCCATCTGTGCGGGGCGTCCGTTGTAGCGATTGACCTGGTCACCGATCAGCTCTGGAGCGTTTAAGGGTCGGGACTAGAAACAGGATCGGAACCGCTGATCCCTCCGTGTCGATACTCCGCAACCCCGTCGACACCGTCGGAGCTGAACCGGAGCCGCTAGACACTGCTCATAAGTGCTTTTCTCGTCCCGAGCTATCTTCAGTGCTTTTTGCTCTTACCAGGATGTGTGCGATGATTAGTTACTACAGTTCATATTCATTACTTGTCCGGATAGAATTAAGTCATGCCTTCAGCTCAGTTTTTCAACGACAAATTGTGGAGCTCCCGACCGGACCTCCTAGCCGGCCGCCATCTTCCTCTCACCGGCTGCCTCTTACCCCTGGCCTTTTTAGGCGCGCCCTCCCGAGCCCCAGCGGGCTCATCCATACAGGCTGCGACAGCTGCGGCCACCCCCGCTGACGCCGACCAGGGCGTGCGGGTCATCCCCACCCATGCCTGGTCCAAGACCCCGGGTTGCAGGAGGTCCGTCCTCCCCGCCCGTCCAAGAACCAGTAGTGCAGCCCTCACTGCCTCTGCATCAGGTGCTGCCATGTCACTAAAAGCGTTTTCCTACCTTCCGCGAGATGCGTGAGGTTTGGCAACCTCAAATCCAGTCCGTCCGCGAGATGCGTGGGATTCGGCACCCTCGGCCCGTCCGCGAGATGCGTGAGATACGGCACCCGCGCGCGACGTACCGGAACACCGAGGACTAAAACCTTGGAAAATCGCCTAAATTGAGAGCCCACCTAACTGGACACAGTAAACCCACCTGGCAAAGTCGCTCTGGGCACCAGAACACGACCAAAATACCCCTAACTCACACTCCACCTACAGCTCCTAAAACTAACTTATTTCCCTGAGGCACCGGGGACAGGAAGAGGAAGTCCTCCCCCTTCCTGTCCCCTTAAATAACCTCCTAACCCCTCCCACCCCTGACCTAAACCCCTAAACTACTTCCTGCCATGTCCTAACATCGCGCGAACACCCCGGGGAAAAGACTGGTCTGCCGACCTGCTTTCCCCCGGGGGCCGCATTGCCAGCACGCCAAATTCTAATCCCTGTATCTGGAAAGAAAACCCAATGTCAATGTAACGTCACGCTAAAGTGTCAGACAAAGTCTCTGCAAAGTGAACGAGGTCTAAAGGCTCACCTCCTTATCTAGCGCTAACCTTCAGTCTCAATAGCAATTCCTCGCAGCAGTGCGCGTGCGTGTTGTCGCTATACTTAAAAAGATTGATTCAAAAACAACTTTATTAGTGCACAGTTGCCCTTCCACGGCCCTCGAGGCTACCGTTCCGTGCTTCCTAATTAGAAGTGCATTATCATGAAAATGGAAGGTGAAAGACCGGAAAGAGTTCAAATAATATATTCGGACCTTCGAGAAGGTTGACAAAGTAACCCGTGTGACACTGATACACTTGAAGAGAAAACATGGTTCTGCCACTGTAGCTATTTAAGCAGGATGAGATCGAATGAACACTTGTTCAATATGGCATACCAGCGTGCCATTAAGGTTTTGATGAACTTAAAGAGCATTGGTTTGAGAGCAATCCTCAACCCCCTCGGTATCAGTTTGACAGTGTGGTATTCAATCAATGTAGTGGCATGGAGACGCTGGTTGATCTCATTCCGCATTGTATATTCCAGTTGTCGTAATAGTTGTGTTGTAGTTCCTGTGGTGGTGCTATATGTACGTGCTTCATCAATAAGTGAATAGATGGACTCTGCGTCCTCTGCTGTGTATGCTTTCCTTTCTGCCTGGTTTATTGTTAGATCAGCAATGTCCTTAAGCCCTTCCGTGCTTCCGTCGGTCGTCTGGAGCACTACCTGGCTGGTGCTGCAAATGTCCAACGGCCAACGCGGCCCCACCCACTCCTTAGAACGCCCGCATTGCGCCGAAATAACAGCAGCGGTAAACGGGTTAAAAGACATGTTGGGCTCTCTAGTGTAACTACCTTGTATGTGGATGGACTTGGTGTAAATATATTTTTTTATAAGTATGAGACAAGATATAAACGTGAAACCTTAGGGACTGCAGCTGTGGTCTGCGCAGGCTCGTAAGGTTCTGGGTCTTCGTACAAGCAATTGTCACACAGGGATCAGGGCTACACCCCACAACACGGTAGCACGCAAAAAGATTACAATTCATCCTGATTCTACAAAACAATCTTGCATTTAAGAATTGCTTAACAAGGTGTACAGGTCCATCCACATAAAAGGTAGTTTAGTCGGGGCACCATGTTTCCAGGGTGATCTTTCCTTTCCCCCTAACCAATTTGTGGGTGGGCAAACAAAGTTAGGTGTATTAGTTTGGTAATCTACGAGACGTCGCAGGAGCTGTCCCCTTTGCCTATGCCTCTGCATTCCACTCTCGCAACACCTCCAACCACAGATCTGCTATGGGGCGGCATCTCACATCTCCATTATCTTCCTCAATCAGTGCCCGTTCTTCCACCTGTGCCCAGGCCATGACATCCTTTTTCCAATCCAATATTTTGAGACCTGTGGAGGATGCAATCTCAATGCAATCTGTCTTTTTTTCCAACACCAAGGCTAGATCTATAAATCGATTACCAACTTGTTCGGCGTGGGGTCTTGGCAATAGGCCCAATAAACATGCCTCTACTGTGAGAGGGAGTGTGCGTGTAAGACCCCCTTGCAGTAACCCAGTGACCTGATGCCAGTAGTCAAGCAGAGCCAGGCAATCCCACATCATATGCTTAGAGTCCATGCCAAAGGTCGCACATCTTGGACTTTGCTTGTCGGTGCTGCCTAGCATTTTGTTAAGTCCGTGTGGGGGGAGGTAGGTCATATGCAGAATATTGAATTGGGTGAATTTAAAGTTGGAATTTCTGGCTATCTTCTTGGGAAAGCTTAAAACTCTTTTCCATTCTGTCCCTGAAATATCTCTATTTATAAGGACTGCCCAATTCTGTTGTACGCAAACACGTTTTGGGTACAAATTGTGAGCACTAGCTTGTCAACCATCTCCCTAATCGCCCTATATAACCATTTGACAAGGCATCTCGCTGATCCCAGTGCTACCATTGCTTGCAACAGTGCATGTGTGGTTGGTTCTTGGTTTCCATCTCCCCACAGTTTGTTAAAAACTTTCTGTAACTCATGGTAGTTAAATAATTGCCCTAATGGCAAGTCATATGGAGTGATTAGGTCAGCTAGTGGGATCAATGCACCCTCAAAGTAGCAGTAACTAGTTTTCTGGAGACCTGTGTTAGTCCATTCCCTCAGTTGAGTCTCAGTAAAGAACAAAGAGGTGTCACCACATGGGAGAACCACCAGTGGGAGGTCTGGCGCATATAATGCTGGATACCTTTGTGCCAGCATTTCAATGCTACTGTGAATAAGGTACCCGGGTGTTGAATCCGTATCTTGGGGCACAGAGGTTTAGCTTGTAGTCTCCCCTTCTGGTCTGTGTGTGTTCAAATATCTAAGGTCTCCAATCCTCTCCCTGCTAGCCATTGGGCCAGCCATTGTAGTTGCGCAGCCACATAATACACTTTGAAGTCCGGTGCTCCTAATCCCCCCCCTCTGGGGGTCTCTGCTGGGTAGTCAATGACACTCGGTTTCATCCCCCATCCCTATCAAATCTCGCAATGAGGTTTCTAGTTCCCTGAACCAGCTCCTTGAGATTACTACTGGGATATTTATGAAATAATGTAAGAGCCTTAGCAGTGTTACAATTTTGGATGATGCCACCCTGGACATAGTGGGATGTTTAAGGGAGCACCAGAACATGATGTTTAAGATAAGGGAAGGTAGTGCTTGCCCCCAAAGTTTCCCTGCAGGAGGTCTCTTAGCTCATGGTACACCTGTATCCCCAGATATTTGAAGAAGCAAGGGGCCCAATTGGTGTCTGATGGGAATGTTGGTGGGCAGGGGGTTGTGGGAGTAATTGGGAAGACATGTGTTTTAGATGTGTTTACCCTCAGACTTGTCAGGTTGGTATTATATTTCAATATGATCAGTGCACTCGTGACCCCAAGGTCTCAATTTCGTACGTAAAGCAGGATATCGTCCTCGTATAGGAAATCACAAATTCCCTCCCGCCTAGCATCAGATCCAGTCACCCTCAGCTTGCCTAAACCATTCTGCCAGCGGTTCTATGGCTAGAGCAAACAGGAGGGGGTACAATGGGCAGCCCTGATTGGTTCTTCTAAATAAATTGTACGGATCTGAGATTATTCCTCCTGTTCAGCCCCTGGCCATGTGACAGGTTTAAGGCAACTTTACCCATTTGATGAATCCCTCTCCCAATCCCATTTTTTGCATTACGTGCATCAAGAAATCCCACTGCAGGGAATCAAAGACTTTTTTGAGGACTACAGCCATTGCCACAGCTTCAAGGTGGGCCACGAGGTCAGTTGGAACAGTGCATAGTATAATCGTAAGAGGCTTCCAGATGTTGATCTGGGTCGAATAAACCCATTTTGATCAGAGTGGACTAATGCACTCGTGTGGAAGTATTCTAGTGGCAAATATTTTACTTAAAGATTTTAAAGTCCATGTTTAGCAAAGACAATGGTCAAAATTCTGTGACAAATGGAATTCCCAATTTGGTTTTGGGGAGGGGGACCACCAGAGCTTCTCTGGTCGAGGTTGGTAAATGACCAAATCGTAGTGAGTCGGCATATAGCTTCTCCAAATGAGGAGCCAATAGAGAGCTAAAAGTTGCATAAAACTCCGCCTGGAGCCCATCTGGGCCTGCGTTCTTCCCTTTAGCCATTTTCTTAATTGCTGCTCTAATCTCGAAGGCACTTATTGATTTGTCTAATTCGTTCTGTGCATCCGGGTCCACTTTGTTCAAGTGTAGGGTGTTGAGGCATCTATTTATTTGTTTGTACAAAAGCTCCGCTGAGGGCTCGTATAGTGTAGTGTAATATTCCAATAAAATGGTGTTGATAGATCTGGGTGAATAGATCGTGGTCCTGTCCTTAGCCTGCAATCTAGTAATGGGTGTGCCTCTGCTTTCAGGTCGAATCAGCCACGCCAGCAGTTTCCAGGATCTCCTACCCTCAACCTGTTGTTTTTTCTGTTATGCTTTGAGATCAAATGCACATAATCTGTCCAATGTTTTGTTATATTTGCTCTTGGCTGTAGTTAGCTGCCCCTGGGTGTTGTTTGGTACCCCGAGCCTGATTTCTAAAACGTGGGACTCACCTTCAGATTTCCATAGCTCGCTCTCGATCTCCCTCATTGCCCCTATCATCTGTCCCATGAATTTGACACCAATGACTATTTTTAAAGAACCCCATTTAACCAGGGAGGAACTAGCAGCCCCGTGGTTCTTTTGGAAATATTCTGTAATAGAGGTGCTTAATATGTGCTGGAAGTAGGTGTCTTCCAACATGTCAGCGTCAAGTCACCAGACTGGGATAGCCGCCACTTTGGGAACGGGGCAGAGGGAAAAGAGCAGAGGGCTATGGTCTGTGCGTCCTAGTATTCAGTATCTGTATCTGTCACCAATGGGCACAAGTGCCTCAAGCAGAGGAACATGTCCAGCCAAGTGAGTAGGCGGTATAGTGGGGAGTAGAATGAGGAATCTCGTATATTCGTGTTGCAGCCGCCTTATGTCAACCAATTTCCAATGCCCCATCCAGTCTCGGAGACCTTTCACATTCGTTATTGCTACTGTTACTTGCCTTGGTGGGGTGGACATGTCAATATTTACGTCTGCCACGCAGTTATAGTCGTCCAAATAATACATCAAATGCAGTGACTGCCACGAATGAACCTGATAGCTTCTGGAGGAATTGTGGTTGGTCCTGGTTAGGAGCGTAAATACTACCCACTGTTACCTCTTTGCCCAGAAGCCTACCCTTAGCTATCACGTATCGGCCGTCCAGGTCTACAAGTGTTTGTATCACATCAAAGGGGGTCCCTGGCCATATCCCCACCAACGCCCCTCAAGAGTACACAGAGTACGTTGTCGCAAACAGTTGCCCTCTCCATATTCTGCGGAGGCACTGTCCTTCTTCTCATATTAAGTGAGTTTCTTGGAGCATGATTATTTTTGCCCCTCTACGCTGAATGTAACTATATATGTTGAGGTGTTTTACAGGGATCCCATGCCCCTAACATTCCAAGATAAGACATTTATCCCCTTAAAATGTGAGTTTGGGACTGCCATGTGCTTCTAGTGTCATATCCTACCTCCTTTATACAGGTGGTCCTGTGTCTAGACCCCGAGTGCGCATTTGAGGGTTCTTAACTCCAACTCCCTTACCCAAGGACAACAACGCAACCTCTTGGAGTCAGCCGTTCTCAGAGGATTCCCGATGCCCCCTTTTGTGGAACCAAAATATACGATCACATATGTCACATCTTACCATTTGAAATCTTCGTTTTGGGATTCATTTGTACCCCAGTCCTGATGTAGGCTCGGGTTCAGCAGATTTAAACGATGTCATCCACGGATCTTGGGATGATTTTGGGCGGGGGGGGGGGGCTCACTTTCTTTTTATTTTATTTATTTCTCTGGAAAGTTACAATGGATCCGAAAATAGACAAGGAGCGTAAAGCAGCAGCAAAAGCAACAAAAACAACAAATCATAATTGATCCAAAATCATAATAGCAAGAAATACATATACTTTCTTTTAATCTTAGAGGCATACACTTTCCTTTTATCCTTGCTGCTCCACCAAGGGGCCCCAGATTTGTAGCCCCTTTTTCCTAGCTCTACTTCCCTTACATTTATATAATGCCATCTCTAAGTTGAATACATGGAAGAGTCTGGCGTACCAAGCTTGGTATGTCGGAGGATCTTCATCCTTCCACTTTGAAGCAATCATTATACATAGAGTTGCTGTTACCATAAAACAAAAGTAAACTTGGGACAATTCTAGCTGTAAGGTCTCGTCACAACCAAATAATGTTAAAGTTGAAGTCAGTGGGATTACTTGCCCCATAACCTTATACAGAACATTTTCAACCCCTTGCTTAACTGTGCTTAATTTGCAACATTCGGCGAACATATAGACCATATCAGCAGGACCCTGTCCACATCTTGGGCAGTTATTGGTCACCCTTTCCCCCCATGCCCACAATTTGGCTGGCGTGAAATAAAGTCTAAAAACGGTTTTAAAATGTTGAGTCTTAAGATTGGTAGATAAGAGAACCTTTTTTGACAGTTCTAAGGATCTGTATAGATCCACATCCAGATTTCCCAGTTTAACTGCCCACCTGCTTTCCATTCTAACTATATCATCGGTGTTAGCCTCCACCAGCATTGTGTATATTTCCTTCACTTGAGGCTGTTTATAAACTAGGCAATCTAGAAGCGGGAATCGGGCCAGATTAGCAAATTGAGAGATAGCTGATTTGATTGCCTCACTAATCTGTATGTATTTAAATAGACATCGGGGATCTACCCCAAATTGCTCCTGGATCTCTTTAAATTACATAAGTCCATTTGAGTTAATAATATCGCCAATACAATTAATTCCCGCCTGTTCCCATTGCCTACCAATTATGTTGTACAGTGGAGCTGAAAAGATTGATTCGGTAATGGTGGTTTCCACTTCCTGCACTCAGTCAGCGAGATTGTGGTGTTCAGCCTGCAGAAGGCCCAGACCCATTGAAACTGCCACTATGTACTGCTGTAGGGCAGCCTTGGTGTCGGCAATGGCCGCCAGCACTCTATCTAAGTATGAGTGTAGGGAATCATCTGCTCCAGGGCTCTCTTCTCCCCCCGTCTTCTGCTATGAGGGCGAGTTCTCTATGGTGGCGGGTTGGGTGCCACCTGCTTTTTGTTTAGGCTTAGGCATAGTGTCCTGGTTCTGTGGGCTTCCCTTCAATCCGGGTGCAGTGTATTGACAGGAGAGGAGGAGAGGATGTGACTATTTCCCGTTGCTTGCCCTCATATGTGTACTGCCAATGTGTGTTGGTTGGGCCTAAAGAGGAGTCCAGAAGCCTCAATTATCAGCATTCTTTTTGAGTCTCTATTTTGGAGATACCCAGAGTTAACACCCAAGGTTAATTTGGAGTAGCCAGAGTACCCTCCCCACAGCCGCCTTTGCTCATTCCCTCGATTGATTCTTATGGTGCTGTGTGGGTTGTGTTACTCTGAGCTCAAGCGGTGGGAATGTGTGGCGGGGACAAAGTCCTCTCGGGGCCCGATTGCAGTCTGGCTACTCTGCCCTGTTGGGTCTTCCTAGTGTGCACTGGAGTACATGAGCGTCTATTTGTTATTTAGTGTAGCGAGGGCCTCCTACAGGGTCCTCAATATTACTGAAGTTCCCACTGTCACAGCTCTACTCGAGGGTGGGTCTTGATGTTGCTCTTCACTTTCGACCCGCTCCCAGCCCTCACCTTACAGTGACAAATACACCTTCAGAGTGCTCTGTGATTGAGTTTGGGGCTGGACCAGCCTCTCAGGGGCCTGCCCTGTGTGATCCTGCTCTTCAGGGGCCCCATCAAGCTCTCAGAGCCAGCAGGCCGGGCTCCCAGGCCGTGTTGCATGTGGCATGAACGGGGAGGGGTATCTGGCCCTCCTTGCTCTGGAAATGGCTATCGTCCCGCTATTGAAGCATTACACTGCACCCCACTCTGGGGATTGACTCACCTTCCCAGGCCCGGTTTTCCCCTCATTCTGGGGCTGCACCCTTCTCTGACGAGATTCAGTTGGTGGCCGAGGAGAGGGTTGCGCCCGGCTACTTGAGGCACGCTTCAGTGGAGTCTCGCCTCCGGTTCCTTATTCCCCCCACCCCCGGTGCTGCTTCGGTGTAACACGCCTGTCTGGGAGCAGGGTGTGAAGGTCACTGGTTGTCTCTGGGCCCCCAGTGTCCCATGCACACGCTGCCTCACTAGCCCATGATCAGGGCCTCCCACACTCATCACACTCACCTCGCCATCTGCACAGCACTGCCAGGTATGACGTCACTGCTTTTGCACTACATATACAGCTGCTGTCTGTTTCACTGGTGATGCTCCGGGCCCTCGCCGTCACGAGGTTGGTTCGCCGCTTTGCTGAGCCCCGGGGGAAGCAGAGTCGGAGACTAGTCTTCCCCCGGGGTCTTTCGCGCAGGGGTAGGACCAGGCAGGGTCAAGGGGTGGAATTAGGGGGTATTGGGTATAGGAGCGCAGGGGAGGAAGGCAACTTCCTCTTACTGTGCTCGGCATCATCGGGAGGGTAGTTTTTGCGCACAGCAAGGGACTGCAGTTTCAGATAGGGACGGCCAGGACAGCTTTGAGGCCCGATGGTGCCGGGGCCCACTCAGGTTGGAGTGACCTAGGGGGTTGGGGCCGATCTAAGCCGGCAGATGTCAGCAGAGTTTGGGGTGGCCAGGCGGGGCGCAAGACGGCCCTGGATGCCGGCTTGAAGCAGCAGGGTGGTCCGCGTAAGCCATCCCTCCGGCGCAGTGGCGGGCAAGTGTGTGTGTCAAGTGAACGGGGAGCGAGTGCTGTGAAGAGTAAGGGAGTGAAGAGGGCTGTGAGAGAGGTGTTGTGGGCGCCTGTGGATGTGGAGCCTGAAGTGGAGTTGGACTATGAGGAGGAGAGTGAGGAACTTGAGGAAGAGGAGGTGAGGGATGACGATGACAGGACGGAGAGAGCGAAGGACAACAGTGGACTTGGTGTTTTGCAGGTTCCTAGGCAATCGAAAGGCAAAGAGAAGGTGGAGACGACCAAGGCTTCTACCCCCAGAGGACATCCCGGAGAGATGCACTCATCGCTAGCAGGTGAGGGGTCTTGGTGGAACGCTTGGGACGGTGAGCCAAAAGGGGGTAGGAAGAAGGTGTGTAGGTTGGTGGGCGTGGGGGACGGGTCTGTGCGGGAGTTCGGAGGGTTACCAAAGGACAAGCAGGTGGGGGTAAGTCTGTCTCTACGGTGGGGCTGCAGACTGACAAGGTGGAAGGGAAGGACGAAAAAGGGGACAAGTCAGATGACAAACACCAGAAAAAGCTTCCCTACATGGGGCTAGTAAGTCTGTCTCTACGGTGGGGGTGCAGACTGACAAGGTGGAAGGGAAGGACGAAAAAGGGGACAAGTCAGATGACAAACACCAGAAAAAGCTTCCCTACATGGGGCTGGCCATGCCCCTGGGTTCCCCCTGTCTGTCAAGATTAAGTGTAGAATCTGGAAATGCGAGTATGTGGATGTGTTGAAGTCACTGCACAGGGAGGTGCAGGCGAAGGTGGGTTCCATGGAGGAGGAGTGGGAGTTGACTAGATGGCCCAGGGTTCCCGTGACTAGGGAGAATTGGACTTCGGCGTTTCTCATTTACGCTAGTATTTACTGTGAGAAGCACCTGGATAGGGCCATAGCGCTAATGAAGTATATGGACATCATCAGGAAGGCCCAAAAGCAGTTTGGGGGGTTTGCTTGGCTGAGTTACGATGAGGAGTTCAGGGCCAGCTTTGGGGTGAGGTGGATCAGGAATTGTGGATGCAGTGGATGGCATCCACACACTCGTCAGCATCTACCCACAATGTCAGCGGTTTGCCAGTGGCACATCGGTCCTTTCTGCCGCATCCCGCCCATAGCGAGGTGGGGGGGGACACCGCCAGTGCCAGTAGCACAGGACAGATCACCAAGCCAGGCAGTTATAACACAAGGGCCTGTTGGAGCTACAACTGGGGCTATTGCTCGCGCTACCCTTGTAAGTTCAAACACTAGTGCTCTAAGTGTGGGGGTAAGCATGCCCTTACCCAATGCCTTACAATGGTCACCCCCTCGGAACAGTGGCAAAACGCGAAAGGAAGGGGACAGGCTGGACAGAAGGGCGCCTACACCGGTTAAGGTGGAGGCGATGGCCCCATGGCTCTCGTGTTACCCAGATCAGGAGGCGGCTTTGAGAATTCAGCGGGGTTTCACAGATGGCTTTCGGGTGGGCGATCAGGGTCCCAGGGTGAGGTGATGGGCGGAAAATCTAAAATCAGCGAAGGAGTTGCTGGGAGTGGTAGCTGCCAAATTGCAGAAGGAGGTGGAGGAGGGGAAAATAGCTGGCCCGTTTAGTGACTGCCCGCGGATGACTTAATCATTTCTCCGCTGGGGGTGGTACCCAAGAAGGAGGAGGGTGAGTTTCGGATGATACATCATCTCTCGTGGCCCGAAGGACAGTCCGTGAAAGATTTCATAGCTGAGGAGGACTCGAGGGTGCTTTACGCGTCAGTGGACAATGCAATCCGCTGCGTGAGGGTGTGTGGGCCGGGGGCGAACTGTCAAAATGTGATATCAAGTCAGCTTTCCCCCTTCTGCCTAAACACCCCGCGGATTTCTCGCTGCTAGGGATGCAATTCGGGGGGGCCATCTACGTGGACAAGGTTTTGCCCATGGGATGTGCTATTTCCTGCACGCTTTTCCAACTGTTTAGCACCTTTTTGCAGTGGGCCTTCACACAGATCAGCGGGTGTTAGAACTGGGATTTTCTGGTTGGCTAAGGCTTACGCCAAAGCCAGGCAGAAACCACCATTCTAGTCAGGACAAGGGAGTCACACACCAAGATAACCCCTGCTCACCCCCTTGGTAGCTTGGCACGAGCAAACAGGCTTATCCCTGAGGCAATGTGTAAAGCATTTGTGCATGCACACAGCAGCAACAACATCCTAGGCACACCACAAAACGAACTCCACACAAGGTTATATAAAAATAACTTTTGTATTGTCAAAACACATCAGATAGTAATCACACAATATACATTGTGCCAACTGGCACGGGCAATATTTACAAGGGATTATTTACACCAGGACAGGGCCACATGGGCCAGTGTCAGAATCAGCACTTAGTAGAACTAGCACTTAGAATAACTGTCACACCAAATCACAATTATAGATCACAACCAGTAACCACTGGTAACAGGTAGGTACACACTACGCAATACTAATAACCATAGGCCTAGATCACGCATGGACACATAACCTCTCTAGTATAACATACTAGGCTAAGCAAACTTCTAAGCATGAGCACCTTTAGAAGTATAACACAAGCATAAAGGCAAAGCACATTACGCAGCAATCACATTTAGGCCTAAACAGTATAACTACAGTAGGCAACCGATCACTAGCCTAAACACCTTAGACTCTGCCTCCTAAGAATAAATCACATTTATGGGCGTACCTCACAGTGAAGTAAACTCTCACTGACATAAACCCACATAGGTAAAATAACCTCATAATCATAGTAACATCACATTGCGCAAAAATCACATTAGGCAATTACCATTCTAAACATAGTAAAATCACATTGCGCAGAAATCACCTTAGGGCCTTGCGCCCTTCCCACATGCCAGCCCCCCCCCGGCCAACTGGCCATCTCAAGAAGGGGCTCAAATGCCCTGTGTCCAGAATGTCAGGGCGCGCTGCCAATGCAGCGCCAGTCAGGGGTGCGCCACCAAACCTAAACGTTGCAGCTGCCCACTACTTGCTGGGCAGCTGGGAAAAATCACAAGGGCCTAAACACTGCAGCTGGCACTAAGTGCTGCGCAGCTGGGGAAGCCAAAGTAGGACAAAGGGGTCCGACTCACTCCTAAACTCAAAAGACCATGTTCCCAAAGAATTGCGCCTAAACGGTGCAGCTGCCCACTAATTGCTGGGCAGCTGGGAAACAACAGAACTGCGACAGGGCCCTCACTGGCCCAAGACAAACTGCGCCGCAGGGGTTGGAGCCACACAGGCTCTGAAGAAAATATGCTCAGGCTGGAGCCACACAGGCTCTGAAGCAAATAAGCGCAGACTGGAGACACATAGGGCTCTGTAAAGACATTTGTGCGCAACCGGTGTAGCCTTCCAGGCTCTAAACCCACATGTGCTCTCTGGAGCACTCTGGCTCCTCAACAATCATGCCCCTCATTGCAGCTGACCCCTGCCAACACGGGGGCAGCTGGAAACAAAGAATGCGGGCACTGAAAATGGTGGGGCGGCCCACTGCCACCCGGGGCCGCCCTAAATGTACTCCATGCTGCGCCCATCCCACGCACCCGCAGTAGCCCCTACGGAGCCCGCCCCAGCCTGTCTCACTCACCGGCTGCTCTCTTCTGGCGGGGCTCCTCGCGGGCTCTTCGCCGTGTGGCAGGGCAGCAGCTCCACGCTGCCTCCTCTTCTCTCCGCGCGGGTGCATCGGCCCAGACTACACCGGACACCGTGGGGTTCCCTCAGCACAGGGGAGCCCCGCAACAGGCCACAACACTCCTCCTCTGGTCGCGACGGGGGACAGCCAGCATCTCCGGTCTCCCTCTACCTACGGGAGACCGGCAACCACGGCACGACTTCCCCCAGGCAGGGGGAAGCGGAAGTGAGTCCATCCCAGCCCTGCCCACAGTCAGGCGGGCGCGGGCCAGACTTCCAGTTTTGCCGCAGCGGCTTCTCGTGTTGGGGCTATTAAGAGGGGTAGGCTCCCTCGGCAGAGAAAGCAAACAGCGGGGTGGCACCCGCGGTGACAACCACTAAAATGAGCGGGTTGGCACCCGCACTTCGGCAAAATCTAAATACGGGCAAAACGCAGGGTGGGCACCTGCGAGGGGTACACACAAGGGTAGGAGCGCTTCCCCCCCGACGGAATACAACAGCGCTCTGCCTATAAATGCAGAATCCAGCGCTCCCAGCGCTAGAGGACCAACCAGGTCCAAGTAGAAATAAAGCGCTCCCCAGCACTAGAGACACACCAGCCCAGGACAAAGGTCAGGCCCCCAAAGGTTTCAGGAACCTCCATCAGGCATCCAGGGGCTGGGCAGGGCCCGGGGAGTCAAGCCTTCCCCTGGGCCTAAGCAGCAGCACGCCCCTGGCAGGATTCAAGTAGCAAGACAAGAACATTTTACAAGAGGTCACCGCCTCTTTTTATACACAAAATCCTTTGTCTAGTAGGGTGCAGGCAATGTGAGAACCAGCTACAACTGGTTATGGGGAACTCCTTTCACTGGCCAGGCTAGGGACATCAGGTGGAGCCAGCATTGTGTGGGGAAAGCCCAGCCCTATTCAGGTCACAGGTGTACCCCTCCCTCACATCAGCATGCTAATCTCTCCACTCACCACCGGGGCAGACCCATCCAGACTCTTGGAGCCAGGCTCACCAGCCAGCTCCAGCCAATCACACGCCAGACACAAATTACACAAACATGCCAACTTCTAGAAGTGGCACTTCCACACTAGACACAATCATGCGCATGCATCATCGCGCAGCATTCAATCTCACGAGTTCGCACATACCAAACTCGACCCTGCACTCCCCACACATCAGGAACTACCATGGTCACACATATTCCCCATGCATTCCTATAGGAGGGCAGGTCACTCAACACACACACAGAGAGCGCACGCACTTTACCCTGGACCACAGTGAAAAAGTGCGCAGAGACCTAATATCACCAACACCAGGTTACAGAAGCAGGCTAGGCAAAAGCAAAAAGTTTCGGGGTGAACCTGCCAAAAAGGGCCGGGTCCAACAGCGGGCATCGGAACGTTACTCACTATCTGGACGACTTCCTCTTTCTGGTGAAGGCACACTATGGGGACTGTGGCAGGGCCCTGTCACATTTCCAGGAGATTTTGCGGTGCTTCGGAATCCCCTTGGCCCCTGAAAAGACAACTGGGCCCAGCTGCAGCCTGACATACCAGGGCATTGAGCTGGATTCCATACATTGGATTGCTCGGCTCCCTGCCGCGAAAGTGACAGAGATACTGGTGTTCTTGTTGTGGGCGATCGGAGAGAAGAGGATTGCATTGAGGGCTGTGCAACAACTGCTGGGTTTCTTGAATTTCGCGTGCAGGGTGGTCAGGGCGGGACGGACGTTCTGCAGGCAGCTCGGCATGGTCATGTCGGGGGCAGTTCTTCCGCACCATAGGGTCTGGATCTCCATGGGGGTTCGGGGGGACTTGAGAACATGGCTGACGTTCTTGACGGATATCAACGGGGTGTCCCTGGATTTTGAGGATGAAAGGACGGTTTGGCAATGTCAAATGTACTCCGATGCAGCCAGGGCAGCTGGTTTTTGGATTTTCTGGGATGGCAGGTGGTGCGCAGAGAGCTGGCCGGCTCACTGGGTGTAACAGGGGAGGAGCATTACGTTTCTGGATTTTTTTCCCTTGTTGCTGGCGCTGGAAGTGTGGGGCCCGAAGTTTCAGAACAGATCTGTGCTGTTCCACGTGGAAAACATGAGTGTGGTTGAGCTGGTTAACCATCAGGGGGAAATGGACCTGAGAGTGCTGCGACTGCTGAGAAGTTTCTTGTTGAAATGTTTGCGATTGAATGTGGCTTTTAGAGCCAAGCATGTCCCTGGAGTGAATAATGACATTGCAGATGCTTTATCTCGTTCTCAGTGGCAGCTGATCCGGCGATTGGCACCAGGAGTGGATCAGTGCAAGACCGAGCTGCCGGACGGCATCTGGGCCTTGGGGGAGTGAGGGTGATAGGCCTGGTTGAAAAATCTATTGCTGATACCACAAGATGGACAAACCGACTGGTTTGGGCTGAATTTGGATCCTTTATGGGATGGCGTGACTGGGGATTCTGCTTTGGGAGATCGCTCAGCGGTGGAGCGAGGAGTGTTGCAGTTTATATTGCATTGCATTGACAGGGGGCTGACAGCTACGACTATATCAGGAAAATTGGCAGGAGTGTCATTTTATTGTTGCTTGTTCTTTGGTTTTGATCCTACGAAGGATGTGATTATAAGTAGGGTACTCAGAGGTTGCGGCAGGGAGAGGTGGGGGGTGTTGCGGGAGGCAATCACGTTTGACTTGTTGGTTCTGTAGTGTAGTTCCTATTATCCCAATAGGCTCTGCGCATTGGAATAATACCTTCAATAGTATAGGCCTAGACCAGACGTTAACTAGGTCTACTACTGTCGATATTAGACTTAAAGTTTTGGGTTTGCCAGCTAGCTCAGAGTTCACTAGAAACTTTCTCGAATAGGCAAGGAGGAGTTGAACCTCCCTGGATAGACAAGAAGGGATTTAGTTTCTGACAACCATAGAACATGACAACTTTGCTCTCCCCTAATCAAGAGTGTATCTCGAGAGTCGTGTGAAAACAAAAGGCAAGTTATTTTACTCAGTCAGTACGTGCATTCTTAGTCTCATCAGTTTGTAGAGAAAAGGAAGAGACGGGCGTGTTCAATAAAAGATGTTATTTATTGATCAGTCTCTTTTCTCATACAAGAGAAATGGATCGATATTATTGCAATACTTATGGTTAAGTAAAGTGCATACATTAAAAGCAGAAGTATAAAATAATACTGTAAAAACATTGATATGGTTTCTAAGCCATATGATGGTTTAAAATGAATAAAATGAATACATACACATATACATTTGTCTACTCGTACTCAACTGGTGTTTCTAACTACGCCTACCCCGTGTACCTGACCTAAGTCTAATGCGTGGGCGAGAATAGAAAGTTACGGTTTAAGTTAAGTTTGTTTTGCCATGTGACTGACTAAAGAATTCTCTGTGAGGGGTTATTCAGTTCTGTACCTGGAATCTAGGATGGATGAGGGATGGTATCTCTCGTCTCTGGTCTCGATATTCCAGGCTGCCTGCGAGGGCTACCCGGAAGCGCCGGAGCTGGATTTCTTGGCAGGAGAAATGGGCAGCTGCTCGTTCTCAGCGCGTCAAGAAGGCGGGGCTGCGCCAGCGGGGTCTGCTCTGCTCTGGGCTTCGGCAAGTCTGGCTGCTCCGTCCTCGTCACCACCGCGTGTGTTTGCATAGGGCAATATCGGTAATATTTATACCTTTAAGGTGCCGAGATTGACGTAAGGATGGACATAGATACGTCAATAAGGATGTCATACGACCAGGTCGTTAGCACATTCTTTTGCTGAAGTTCTCGGTGAAATCAAAACAATGGCCGCAGGGTTTTTTCCCAGGTTGTCATAGGTTTGATTTGTTTTGAGAACTCCGTATGCCTTATCAGGGGCTGGAGGAATATCGCTTGTCTAATTAGATGGCAAGCGTTATGACCTAATCAGATAACACGTTCCTGTGCCGTAGTGTGGCTTTATCAGATAACGGTTCCTGCATCACGGGGGTTTTTCTGCCTCATGGGATGGCTGCTAGTTAACTTGTTAGTTTGCTAACCAGAATAGGGTCAGGAATAGGGGGATCGATACAGAACCTATAGGAATACATCACACCCACTCCACGCTAACTATGGACATATTTACTAATCTATGCATAGTAAAACATACTATAGAGTATTGTGTATACCTTACCACCCCAAAATACATAAATGCATTTTGAAATTATCAAATATACGGAAAAAACAGCATTTACATGTATCGTGTGCACTCAAGCTGTAGGAAAATGCTAAAGTAAGCACGCATTTGTATACATTATTGCTATTTTGTATATGAAAATTTACACATGAAATGGCTCTTAATACAGAAAAAAGTTCGAGACCATTCCATCACAGAATAAAATAATTATGAACATACCAGCGGGCAGCTAATGTCTATAAGCTAACTAAAATTAGATATTTTAGTTCTCTAAGAATAGTTCTTACTTTAAGCAGAAGATAGTGTCCCGAAAAATATGCAAAAATATTTTGGGGCTGCTGAAAAAATTGCTGTCCGTGAACTGGAGGGAAAATTGTTCATGTGACTTTAATATTAAAGTTGAAGGCCAAATTCAGGGAACGCCGTGTACGAGCTTGCTCAAAAGTCTCTATTTCTGCTCCGGTGAGAACATCATATCATTTAGACTCTCGAAAAAGTTGTCAACAGCTTCCTGGGAGAGTTCCACTAACTCGGAAATCGGTGTAACCATGCAATCGTGCGCATGATTGTCTCCATTGACATTTTGATTTGGATTGCTGACAGAAGGTCGTACCTGATCGATGCTGCTTTCATCTTGAACTTCACTACCCCTTAATCGTAGTGGTGAAGCTTCCACGAATGCCGTCATCAGGATTGGGAGCCGTTGAGGGCAGCACAAAGCATGAGCCTTTGTAGGACTCAACAATGTTTCTGCATCCATTGGCGCATCCGATTGTAGCGTCAGACAGGTGTCTAACACGCATTCTTCTCCGCATAGCAGGCACCTTAATACAGGTAAAACACATCGTTGCCACATCGGTCGAAATGATAGAAACCAAGTCATGTTCAGGTAGTCCCAGGATTTTTGATATCCGGTCCCGGTATCCAATGGCTAGGATTGTGTCTTCCCTTGTCGCAGGTGTTTTGTCTGTGACATGGTTTGCCATAACGAAATATAAGGACTAGGAATAGGATTCCTGCAATCAGTCCTAAAATGAGGGGAAGTCCGCCAAAAATCGAATGGACGAAATCTGGAAAAATACCCAGTATGGCTTTGAATGGTGTTAATGCCATCGAAAATACTGTCTTAAATACTTTTGAGACTCCACAGGTATCAGAAATATTTAAGATTTCATTCAGGATTTCTGCGAAATGTATGGGGGAATTAGTCGATAACAATGAATGTATCTCTGCAGTCGTCCTTGCGACTAGGAGATCATACGTTTCTTTTGATGACGTGAGCTTTGTCGGCGTCTGAAGAAGCACTGTTTTCATTCTGCTTAAAGTATCTATTCGAATAGAAGTAATTTTCAAGTTGGGCCATGCCCATGCCTCCCTGTCTGGAAAGGAGCTGGGGAACAATAAGCGTCCACAGCACTTGACCTTCGCAGTCGTAGTTACGAGATAAGGAGTCCCGGGCATAAGACTACAGCATCTGCGGTCCACAATTAGAACGTAACTCCCATTATAGAGTCTTTGAAAGAATGGTTCTATCTCTGTTGCAGGTGTGCCTAGCTGGTGACATGAAAGGTTATTTGAGTTCCCTTCACAGGCTCCATGCAAACTAATTCCGTTACACAGAAGTGTACCGCTTAGTGACATTGCACAATTATTGCCACTAAGAAACACTTTCTGTCCTTTATTACTGACACATGCATGTGAATAGGGCAGGTTCCATGTTGTTTTAATGTACCCTTTTCCCAATTTCTCGTACATGCCAGCCTGTATATATTTTTGGCAGTATTGAAACCTGAAGGTTGATATTGGAATATTAATTATCCCATGTATTATCCATTCACTGACAGGTCGTTCTGACATTGTCACTGGTAATCTTTCGAGTTTCTCAATGCTCAGGATTGTATAATCAGCACCCTTCTGGGCCATACTGATTTGTTTATCAGTAAGGTTAAAGATATTGAAAAGAGACGTTGTGTTGATTAAACGCCAAGGCACATAGCCTGAACGCAGATTTTGTAACGTCCAGCCAAGCTGTACAATAGAACGCAATTGGGACTGACCGTGTTGTAATAACAGTAAGTCTTGCGATATTATGTCGATTTCTGAAGACACAATGCTGTCTAGAGAAAAAATTCTGGAGGACAGAGTCATTAACCCATTGTCCACTACAGAAAGTGATTTTTCCAAATTAATACGGTCAATTTCCCGTATTCTTTCTGCTGTTTCAATTTGAGTAACCTTCCAGGCCTCATTGTATGCTGCATATACAGAGGCTGCTATGAAACGTTTCTGACGCTGTTTGCACGGTCCCATAATGAAATCACGCAAGTCAGCACCATCAGTAAGTAAAGTTAGGTGTTGCTTAATTTCTGCCAGTGTGGAAGTCTGTAGCCACTGAAGGCATAATTTGCCCACACTGTAGGTGGTTATTATTCCTGGGTGTTGTCTTTGGGAATATCTAGGGTCTGGCCTGGTCATTTTGAACCCCTGTGTTTTGTTCAGGAATCTGTCTTGACAGTTATTAGTATCTGTGGGCCAGATCAACCACTGTTTCCAATCAGGATGTGTACTGTTTTGGTTTAATACATAATTTACGTCTATCTCTTCATCTGTAGAGCTATTGCTGTTCATTGTTGGTTTTGGAATAGACGGTTTGTTTAAGTCTTTGATTTTGGCTAAGCCAAGACAGGTAGTTTGTTGAACAGTGTCATTTAAAAATATAATTTGTTCTGGGATCATGCAGGCTCTAAACAAAGATTCTATACCCTGTACTTGCCATTCTTTTGTGCCCCAAACACTCTTCAATTCAACATTTTTGTCCCAATAATCAAAACCAAAAGTATTAATTTGTTCAAAGAATGAGTCTGAATATATCAATTTCGTGTTTGTTATCATGGTCTTTGTCCCTGTCTTATTTGACAATTTGAAATAAAATGTTTCAGCATTACTTATGTTAAAACCTGAAAAGTATGAATATTTGTCGTAAATGGTTCTTGAGCTTCCTTTTGGAGGGGTTGCACAATGTTCCCATTGATTATAATTTAAAACATTTCTAGGTTGTGCAGATTTATGTAAAAAATGGTTACCATACTGGTTGTAGCAATACATAGTATCATAATTTGTAGAACCCTGCAAATAATCATGTTTGGTAAATTTAGCAGACATTACTAAGTCAGACATCATGTTATTTATACTTTCGAAGTCCCAATCATCAGCAAATGAGCTTGGTTTTACAAAGTCACTCCATGAGATCTTAATTTGGTGTGGATATTTCAGGATTTCAACCGGACCATAGATTTCGTAGTCAGTGTTGTCCCATGCTACCCCACCCGGTATAGGATTGGCTGTGAAGTTGACTGAAGAAAGTTCTCTTTTCTCGACGTGTGAAGATGTGTGTGGTTTGAGAATCAAGTTGATTTTCTGACTTGCTGTGTCCATTTTAGCATATTTTCCCTCAATGAAGCGTCCCAATGTTAGTATCATGATGAGCCAAAGTATGAGGATAAATGCACCAAAACCCACCCAAAATTCAATCCATGGAGAAATCAGATATGTTTCTTTCAGTTGTTTCAAAAGTACTTTAACTTTATCTTTAAAGGTTTTTGTTGATGGCTGTGTTTTTGATTCAGTGAAGCCTTCAGAGGAATCATCGAAGTTTATGAAGTAGCCGGATGCAGTTCTGTCAATTGTTCCAATAGCTTCAGGATTACTGTTTCTTGCATAGTCGTTTGTTACTTCATTATAGGTTGGTGTGTCTCGGCTAAATGTTTTTATTTGGGTGTTCAGAGGTCTAAGTTCCATTGCATTGTTGCATAGTCCTTGTCGTTCTTCTGTAGGCGTTTCGAATGTGATTAGCCTCTTTGTTAGGACCTCTGTACTGGTAGCAAACCTTGGTGTTCTGCTACTTATGGGGAGTCCACTTGGCCTACTATTTGTTATCGGCCACATGATTGTGGTTTTACCAGGTCGATGGATACAACTCGGTTCTCCTTTTTACCAGCAAGTGGCGGTAGTACAACTGATCTTGTCCCGTTGACAGACAAGACAGGAACTGCTTTTCTGTAAGAAGGCCCAAATTCCTTCTTTACCGCGATCTTTTCTCTGACTAGATCCCCGACTTTTGGAATCCAGACAGGTCTTGCTGGGACAGGTGGTGGTTCTTCAGTGGTTGTTGGCTGTTGTTTCAACTTTATGTTGCTCAGGTCTTTTCTTGTTTCATTCAAGTCCTGCAAAATAGCCAAACGGTCTTTGATATCAAAGCTTTTTTCCTTCACCACTGAAGTTTGACTGTCAAGGTCAGAGATTAACATCCTAGTTGCAAATAATAATTTGTACGGACTGAATCCCTTCAGAGAATTTCTTGGCAAGTTATTTAGACTACGTTGGACACTTATTAGATGTTTGACCCACCCAGCTCCCGAACCTAATATCCTTTCCGTTACAGATTGCTTTATGCCTTGGTTTTTTCTTTACACCATCCCGTATCCCTCAGGAAGGAAGTGAGAAGATTCCCGCTGTGCTATGCTCATTTGGCCATGTTTCCCCTCAGGCTGGAGGGCTAGAGTGAAAACAATGGTCAAACGTAGCATGCTCTTAGCGTATATGCCATTTAGACTCGCAAATCTTTGTATAACAGTCCAGACGTCAGCCGAGTGCTGGTGATCTACATTAAAAGTGGAAACTAGCCTGTATATGTTAATCGCAAGCCTTGCTTTTTACTGTTGATTTTTTCTGGAGTGACACGACACGGTATTACACCGTTTCTCTCACCACTGCGATTCCTGTTGCAGTTTGGGCAGTTTTTTACAAACATGGTATGATGCAGGCTCGGATGTATGACGTTATAACGCATACTTTTACTCCGCAGACCATTACAACGCGACTTTTACTCCGCATACCGTTACAACGCATAGCGCCTTGGGGCGCTGGATAGTGGTAAGTATAATTTACTATTCTAACTCCAGTCCCCGTGGACCCTAGGGAAGGTGTTGGATAGTAAATTATACTTATCCCCTATCCTAGAGCGCCCCCCAGCGCAATGCGTTGTAATGGTATGCGGAGTAATGGTCGCGTTGTAATGGGTCTGCGGAGTAAAAGATCCGTTGTAACGGGTGTATACCTGCAGGCTCATGCCTGGCCACCAGTACCTTGATTGTAATTCTTCCAGAGAATCTTTTAGTTTGAGGTGTCTGAGACCCTCGCCCATATGTGCGTCTGCGATTAACAAGTTTCTCCTGTCCATGTTTGGAATCACTCTATCCCCCACTCCAGGGATTCGAGCAAAAGGGACGGAGTTTGCATCGATTATGTATGTATAATTGAGTGGATAGTTGATCGGTAGCGCTGAGCAGTCACCTTTTGATGACGTTTTCACTGCAAGCACTGTTTCACCGTCAATATACTTCACTGTACGCTTTTTTCGAACTACGGAAGCCGATTTAGTTGCTACCGCTGTGGCTGTCTCAGCCAATTAATTCCCTGCAACGTGAACGCCATCACGCTGATGACTCAGTGAGTGTGTCACGTGAGTCTTTGGTAGTTCTTTTTGTAAAAGAGCTATTTGTTCCCAAAGCAGTTTTTGCTTTATTGTTGCACCTGTGTCATCTTTGTAACCGTTTTGAATCCATGTCTGCAAATCGTTGTTATATGATTTGACGCAGTAATATGAATCGGACACTATAAGTGTCGGGAATTCGTGATCCGCATTATCTAACGCCATTTTTAATGCTATTATTTCAGTTTGTTGTTCTGAATTAGTTTCTACTGAGTGTGTTTTTGTTAATAGAGGTTTTAGTTTACCTCCGCGCCACACTTCTTTTGTAATCTCACATGTGGGGTTGTATGCTTGTTCTCCCCAAACGGAGGGTTGAGCATGTCCGTCTGTATAGATTACACAAGCGTATTGTCGTAAGGGCAGAATGTCGATAGGCAGAGGGAATGTTCTTTCATATTCTAGATTTTTTAATTCCTTTAGTTCTGGATCAAAGTAGTAGTATACTTTGTCCGTTGTAATTGAATTCACCCATTGTATCCATTCCGGATTCAATGTTGTTGTTGGTAAATTACCCGGGGTTGTTAATGCCTCAAAGGCCGATTCTGCTGTTCTGACTGTGATATGTCTACCGTCCGCTTGATCTTTTTCTCTAGCTATTGCGGTTTGAACTGCATGAACAATGTTTTCCTTAATGCTGAACTTCTTTTCAGCTTCTGTGTACAAGTGTGATTTGAATGCAATTGGTACCTTTTCTCCCTCATTAGAGGTCAGGTATGTGAATCCGCATCTCCCTGGGATGACTCGAATCACAAGATTGCGTGTGTTATCACGTGTTTCTAATTTTGTTTTAATTAACATGTCTGTTTGTAAGGATCTCAGAATTTCTGTGTGTATTTGAGTCCAATTGGTTCTTTTAAAATCTGGTTTTATTAGATCATAAAGGGGTTTCACCCTTTCTGCGTAATTTGCAATGTATGTTCTTCCGAAATTTAGGACGCCTAGAATTGACTGTAGGTTTTTTAGTGTTCTAGGTGCTTGGAGTACGGCACATTTCTCTAGAAAATTGTCAGCCAGGCTTTTGCCTTCACTTGATAATTCATATCCTAAGAACAGGACTGTCAGATGGGCAATTCTGGATTTTTTAAAGTTGAATTTGTAACCCTCTGCTGCGAACCCAAGTATTATGGTGTTCACTCTCTTCAAGTGAGTCTCCAAGTCATCATCTGTTAAGTATATGTCGTCGACATACGATAATGCTTCGTCGTCATATGTTTGTAGTAATTCTGTTACTCTTGCTGAGAATACTCCCGGGCTGTTCTTGTACCCCTGGGCTAACCGACAGAATTGTTTTTGAGTGCCATTTATTGAGAATGCAGACAAATATCTGCTCTCTGGTGCTATGTTTTGACAAAAGAATCCATTAGAGATGTCTAATGTTGTTTTGTATTTTTTGCGCACTATGTTATTCATTAGTGCAGCACTGTGCGAGTTTTGCACTGCAAAAGTTTTGCAACATGAGTTAAGGTGTCGGTAATCCAAAACTAGACGATATGAATTGTCTGGTTTGGAGACCGGAAACAAAGGGTTGTTCATTTGTGAGGTGCAAGTTTCAATCACCCCCTGGTATTCTAGCTGATCTAGGATTTCTTTTACCTGTTTTTTAGCTTCTTGCTTAATTGGGTACTGCCTCTGTGCAGTAGGTTGTGATTTTAACTGGATTTTGTGAGGAGGAGAGTCCTCATCCCATCCTACATGATTTTTATATAAAGCATGAATTGGGATATGATTTGAGAAGGCAGGCATAATTATTTCTTCGCCATGAGGGCACTCCCTGACAAACTCTGGTGGCCAGTCTTTTTCAGCTAGAAGGATGTCATAGCCCTTGGAGAGATTATCCCAAAACAGTCCCCTTATTTTTCTAGTCTTATCCCCTTCTATACGTAAAGTTATTTCATATATTTTGTGAGGTTTGCTAACTCTGGTGTCTGCAGTTTCCACTTGAAGATATTCATTCGTGTCCACTGTCTCCAGATGATTCATAAGGACTTTGCGAGCTATGCTCACTTCTGCTGCGCTGTCTAGCATTGTCTGAGCCCATTCTCCGTTTTTCAGTTGTGTCCTCAGTATTCTCGGCATTGTTAACTACCTTGATACTGGCTACCTTCTTTTTTGGAAATTGTAATTTCTTTTTTAGCTGAGCAGGTTCCTTGTCTTTGGACTTGGCGTGCTCTTCTCTTTGTTCTGATCGTCCTCTTCTTTCCGATTTCTGCGAGGAAGTCTGAAAAGATTGAGAGGGACGTGTATCAATGTCTTGATATCTATCAGGCTTCTTTATATTATCCCTATTTCTAAGGTTATATCTTTTCCCAGAGGCGTCACTCTGGGGTGACCTGTGTCTTTGGTTCGGAGATTTTTCTCTTCGCCTAGGAGACCTTCCTCTGGACTGGAATTTCTTTTCTTTAGGATTGGATTGTTTGTTTCCATCCCAGCTCTTTTTCTGTGATGTTGAATTATTATTAAAAAATATTTTTTCAGGACTTTCAATCAGTTGTGGTTTTACTGGTATTCCACCTAAGCTATCTCTACCTAGTTCCTCATAGGATTTTTCTATAATTCTGGCAATTTCAGCTGGTTGGTCTGCTATATCTGTCTCCTTTAACCTCTGGCGGATCGCCACGTTTGCTGCTTCTCCCTTTATGTTGGCTAATAATATAGCCGAGACCTGCTTGAAGTCTTTTAGTAATTTCATACCAAGAGTTAAAGCGGGCTCTGGACCATATTCGTCCTGAATTTGTTTTAGCACCTCTGGTATTACCGAAATAGATGGAACACCGTGCGTTTTTGTGTAGATGGAAGCAAAGACTGTACCCCAAGTGTCACAGTCCTCGATGTGTGGTGCGATTCCCATTGGAAGACAGATAGTCAGAATCCTGTGTTTTTCTAACAGGGTGGGGTCTGGAAACACAGCCTCTATTTGGGTGATTATTTGTGCTAACCAGAATGGTATTTGTTCCCGTTTAGCTGGTACTTTACCTAGGCAGGATTGTATGTTCTGTGGTGTAATTTTATTTGTGTTCCCCTGGTGAGGGGTCAGCTGTGGAATTTTAATTGCTGGTTGAATTGTTGAAGTCCGCATCACATATTGGACTAATTGTCTATGTATTTTTATTAATTGTTTTAGCTGTGTTAACAGCTCTGCTGCAGACATCCCATTGATGTCTGGATGTGGTGTGTATCCGGCTAGGACCGGCAGCGTTGCTCCTGGTCTACCTAAGGGACCGAGCCTGGTGATGTGATTATTATGTTTTAGGGCGCCATTAAATAAGAGCAAATGCTCTTGAAATTTAAGTGGTACTTCCACCTCCTCGAAAGGAGTGTACTCTCCAGGAGGTTCCTCTACTTTGTAATAGTGGAAGTACTTTGTTACAGCATTTGCTGCTGGAAAATGTATCCATGAATAGTATACCTGTGTCTGCCGATATTCGTGTGCCTCAATTACGAATATGACTGTACCACCTCTAGGTGTCAGTCCATTTTCTATAAGTTTTAAAGTTATAGATTTCCTTTTAATGACCGGGATGAGTATTATATCCGGGTCTGCTTCTTGTAGTGCAGTATCAGCTGCTGCTATTTCAGCTGCTAATTTAACTGCCTCTCTTTCTCCTTCACTGTCTGACATTGTACCGACAGAAGGTTATTTTGTTTGTTTGCAGATCAGGTTTCTTATGGAAACAAAGATTAGATGCACAATGTTTTGGAACGGTTTATCCTTCAACGTTGACTAAACCAAGTACCATACATAGGAGTTTCCTCCTGCGAGGTTTGGCGGATATTACCTTTCGCCCACTCCAGACGTCTTTGGAGTATTTATGGGAAAAGGGGTCTGAGTGAGAAAGCACGACTGAGTTACTCTAACTGTCTTACGTTAATTTTATCGCCCTTCCAAACGCGTTGGGCGCCATGTAGTGTAGTTCCTATTATCCCAATAGGCTCTGCGCATTGGAATAATACCTTCAATAGTATAGGCCTAGACCAGACGTTAACTAGGTCTACTACTGTCGATATTAGACTTAAAGTTTTGGGTTTGCCAGCTAGCTCAGAGTTCACTAGAAACTTTCTCGAATAGGCAAGGAGGAGTTGAACCTCCCTGGATAGACAAGAAGGGATTTAGTTTCTGACAACCATAGAACATGACAACTTTGCTCTCCCCTAATGAAGAGTGTATCTCGAGAGTCGTGTGAAAACAAAAGGCAAGTTATTTTACTCAGTCAGTACGTGCATTCTTAGTCTCATCAGTTTGTAGAGAAAAGGAAGAGACGGGCGTGTTCAATAAAAGATGTTATTTATTGATCAGTCTCTTTTCTCATACAAGAGAAATGGATCGATATTATTGCAATACTTATGGTTAAGTAAAGTGCATACATTAAAAGCAGAAGTATAAAATAATACTGTAAAAACATTGATATGGTTTCTAAGCCATATGATGGTTTAAAATGAATAAAATGAATACATACACATATACATTTGACTACTCGTATTCAACTGGTGTTTCTAACTACGCCTACCCCGTGTACCTGACCTAAGTCTAATGCGTGGGCGAGAATAGAAAGTTACGGTTTAAGTTAAGTTTGTTTTGCCAAGTGACTGACTAAAGAATTCTCTGTGAGGGGTTATTCAGTTCTGTACCTGGAATCTAGGATGGATGAGGGATGGTATCTCTCGTCTCTGGTCTCGATATTCCAGGCTGCCTGCGAGGGCTACCCGGAAGCGCCGGAGCTGGATTTCTCGGCAGGAGAAATGGGCAGCTGCTCGTTCTCAGCGCGTCAAGAAGGCGGGGCTGCGCCAGCGGGGTCTGCTCTGGACTTCGGCAAGTCTGGCTGCTCCGTCCTCGTCACCACCGCGTGTGTTTGCATAGGGCAATATCGGTAATATTTATACCTTTAAGGTGCCGAGATTGACGTAAGGATGGACATAGATACGTCAATAAGGATGTCATACGACCAGGTCGTTAGCACATTCTTTTGCTGAAGTTCTCGGTGAAATCAAAACAATGGCCGCAGGGTTTTTTCCCAGGTTGTCATAGGTTTGATTTGTTTTGAGAACTCCGTATGCCTTATCAGGGGCTGGAGGAATATCGTTTGTCTAATTAGATGGCAAGCGTTATGACCTAATCAGATAACACGTTCCTGTGCCGTAGTGTGGCTTTATCAGATAACGGTTCCTGCATCATGGGGGTTTTTCTGCCTCATGGGATGGCTGCTAGTTAACTTGTTAGTTTGCTAACCAGAATAGGGTCAGGAATAGGGGGATCGATACAGAACCTATAGGAATACATCACAGTTCGGCTGGTTGGGGTTTTGCCGCTTTGTTGTTATGATTCCTTTGAAGTGCGTGTTTTCCGTTTGTGCATGATCTGGATGTTCTTTGGGGACTTTCGGGTGTCTGAGTTGTTGGGCACCCAATCGATGTGTGGCAGACGGTATGAGGAGATTAGGTCGGATGGCGGGTGTTTGGGGATTTGGTTGGGTCACTTCAAGACGGATCAGTTGGGTCGGGGCAAGTGGGTTTGGTTGTGCGAGACTGGTGGTAGGGGCGTGTGTCCGGTGACTGAATGGAGGACGTTTTTACTTGCCACGCATAATGCGAGTGGCGAAATTTTTTATCACAGGTCTGGGGCGAAGGTGACATCTGGGCAGTTGCTGGCGGTGTTGCGCATGGCTTTGCGGAGCTTGGGGATCGAGCCGGCTGGTTTCGGGCCTCACTTTTTCCGCATTGGGGCTGCGACAGTGGCGGCCCGGCTGGGGTGGTCTTGGGACAGGATTCGGCAGATTGGGAGGTGAAAGTCTCGGTGCTGTGAGCGGTATGTTCGGAAGTGAGGAGTGTGGGTGCATGGGATAGCATGTTGGGGAATATTGCGCTGGGGTTCTAGGCCTTGTTTCTAACATATTTCTCTTTCGTAGGTTGCGTGGGTGGACCGGGGGCCAAGACGGTCACTTGGATCATGGTGCTTTCCTTCATTCACTGGGCATCCAGGTATGCAGAGCAACAGGAGTACGGCCGTAACCTGGGACTCAAAGGACAACAGTATGAGGTGCATTGGTGGGGGAAAGGGGGATGCAATGGGGGGGCACTATTGCCCTGGCTCGCAAAGATGGTCCTCCAGAAGGGATCCCCTGATTTGCTGATCATACACTTGGGGGAGAACGATTTGGTTTGGCTGTCGGTTTTGGCACTCTTACAGCTGATGCAGAGGGACTTGGAGGTGCTAAAACACAGCCTTGCAGGGACTTGCATTGCCTGGACTGAGTTTGTTCCCAGGAAAGTATGGAGGGGTGCTATTAAACATGGGGCTGTGGAGAAGGCTCGACGGAAGCTCAACAGAGCGATGAGACTTTTCTGTGGGGACAAGGACATTAAGGTCATTACTCATGCTGGACTGCGACTTGAGGAACCGCTACTGTTCAGGGATGATGGAGTGCATCTTTCAAGATTGGGGAATGCATACTATATGATGCAGATGAGAGATGTGGTCAGTAAGCTGTGGAATGAGTCGATCTGGTGTCGCACAACTGTGTGAGTGAGTGTGGTTTAAAGATGCGCTGTATGGGCCCGGGGGGGGGGGGGCAGGTAACCGCCCTAAAGGGGGTTCCCTGGTAGGCGATACTTTGGAGGGGTGAGGGATCAAGAGCGGGCGCACCCATCCCTCAGGGGGGGTGGGGATTGAATGATGTGGGGAGCTGGAGGCATGACTGGAATGCCAGGTGATACTGGGGAGGATGCTACGAGATTTGTGGATATGGATGAGGAACGGAATGGGCATGGAGTGGTTGGAGATATGAGTCAGAGTGGGTGAAGAGAGTGAAGCGCGGAAGAGTTGATGTGGGTGTTTTGTTATTGATGTTGATGTTATTTGTGTTTATTGATTAATGTTGTGCAGCCTGGTCCTAATAAATGGCCTTTTACGCTTAAGACATCTGCATGGTCTGTTTATTGCGCGAGTCTTACCCTCTCTTTA
Source organism: Lissotriton helveticus (assembly GCF_964261635.1). Taxonomy (NCBI): domain Eukaryota; kingdom Metazoa; phylum Chordata; class Amphibia; order Caudata; family Salamandridae; genus Lissotriton; species Lissotriton helveticus. The sequence continues at coordinate 1,088,612,635 of NC_136068.1, forward strand.
CTGCTCCCTCGGGCCTCACGGTCGGACCTAGAAGAACCGGGCTGTCTCTGCACGCAGTTGGCCCAGCGGCCCCACCACTATGGTCTGCCTCTTTGCATTGTCTTTGGGTTTCTCTAAGCCCCACGGGCATGGGGTCAATTTACTTGTGCCCCTAGTGTAGGAGCAGATAGTGCTCCCAGGCATGGTTCGCCCTCCTTACGTCCTGTGAGCCACAGGCCACCCGCAGGCCAATCACCTCCTTCGTGCTAGCAGCCTCGCCTCAGCACTGATTTAGCTATTTGGAGCTACTTGTCTGCAAAAGCGAGCCATCGATGCGCCCTCCGTGGTGCAGTGTGGCGGGGGGTCAGTTTGTGCACCTCTCAGTCGGTGAATGCTGTGGTAGAGACAGGATTTTTTACGGGCCAGGATGCTCGCAAGCTCCAAGCTGACATGTCTGCCATGCTTGACGTCTTGACCAAGCCCCCTATTGTGACCTGTACTTATTATGTGTGTGTCAAGAATGAAACTTTCTAATGCACATTTTTCATGCAGTTAGTGTTTCAATACTGTCTATTCTAACCTCTATTTCAGCCTAATTTGACCCTTAACTATACTAAGAGATCTTCACAACAACATTTAACTAGTTCCTCACACTAAAACGCCACACTCTATATAATATTTTCATACTCTAATAAGTAACTATTAACATTCAATTAAATTGCACACCATATTTAAATGCCAAACTCAATATGTTTAAACAGTTTTAGCATTAACATTTCACTTAAAACATAACATAATCCACTGTTATTTTATGTGAAGCAAGCGAGTTTGTGTGCAATACTTAGGAACTTGCTCCTTTTTCTGCTATTTTTAAATATATTTTGCTTTGAAGAGTTGTTCGCCACTTTTTAACCTACCGCTTTTAGTTTTGTTGTGTTTTTAGGCCTCTTCTGCCTACGGGACCGTCTGCACTGATTGGGTGGTCTTATCAAATCAGATGCAAGGTTGGGAGGAGCCAGTTGTGCCCCCCGCTCATTTGAGGGCAGCCAAAGGTAAGCTCGTCTGCGCCTAGTCGTCGCTAGGCGCCAGGCACTTTGCCCATTTGGACACAGATGGTTTTATTCTGCTAACGAACTTCTCTTATTGAGAACTACCTGGAACCCTTGCATTAAGCAGGTTAGGAGCCCAACGGATTGCCTGCCTCTTTGTAACCACTGCCACTATAGGGTTAACATTAATGGCTATGCCCCGGCAAAGCCCCCTTCCCAGGCTCCTAAAATCTTCAGTCTGAATTGCCGCTCCCTAGTCAAACACTACACTGATGTATTTGATTTGGTCCAATCTGAAAGACCAGACCTCCTATTTCTTACAGAGACCTGGTTTACCCCTATTACGGTGGCAGAGCCAGAGATGGCACTTCCACAGGGGTATGCAATCTAAACACTGAATAGACAGAACGGCAGGGGAGAAGCGATAGCTATCATTTGCAAAACCATCTATGCTTGCAGCCTGACAAAGGAGCTAGTTGTAGTTTTAATTTGACAGGATTTCCTATCTATCACCCCCTGGACCCCCTAAATAGTATAGGGATTCTCTCATTAATTCCGTTTCTATATTGGTGACGAAATCCGCTAATTATAACATTATAGGGGATCTCAATCTTTATCTTGAGGACTGTCTAAACGGGGAGACTGCCAATTTCCTAGCAGATCACGCTGCATGCCCACCACTACAATTTGTCCATAGCTCTACTCATCGGGCTGGGCACCTCCTAGATCTAGTATTTTCTAATATACCATCTGTAAGAGCCCTGCACTCCTTCCCATGGCCTGGACTGACTACTTTCTCATTTCCATAGCCCTTCTTTATGAGAATTCATCACCTTGTACACCACTGAGCCTCTGCTAAAACAGCCTTGACATAAGTTAAATGGCAATCTTTTTGCTAATACTCTTTGCTCCCAAACGCCCTAACTGCCTGATGATGTGGAGGGTGCTAACAGTTGTGTTCATGAGTGGCTCTCACAGGCCCTTGATAAACATATCCCTGCTAAACTTACACTGTGGCACAGAACCTACACGAATCCCTGGTTTTAACGAAAACCTAATCCAGATGAAAAAAGACAGTAAAGTTCTTGAACGGGCCTGGAGATGCAAATATGATCCTGCCCTCAAATTACAATATCGTTCTACCGTCAAGAAATATCATAAGTCTATACGTAGGTCACGTGCCGACTATATTGCGGAAAAAATTAAGAACAGCACCAACCGAGCAGAAAGTATTTTTTCTTTGCTAAACAATATCAAAACTCCTCCTTCAGCAATGGCTTTCACTATTCTTTCCAACTCTCAGTGTGAGAGCTTAGCTACTTTTTTTGTCAAAAAAGTTGAGGACATTTATAAATCTTTTCCACCTTCTGCTAAGAGTGAAGAGTGCTCTGATAGTATCAGTCCTTCAGGTACTTTTTTTTCTTCCTTCCCGGCACTTTCCTTTCAGACGCTAAGGACTCTGTCATAAAAATAAATCAGGAACCCCAGCTCATCCTTTTAAGCTTGATCAGCTTCTACAATTCCTACCTCTACTTTTACTCACTCTCTGCAAATTGATAAATCTGTCCCCGACTTCTGCAGTTGTTCCTACTTTATAGAAGCATGCTAAGGTTGTTCCATTGCAAAAAAAACCTATCTTAGACACTTCTAAACCTGAAAGCTTTCACCCAGTCTCACTCATCCCTTTCATGTCTAAAGTCACAGAGTCCTACATCAACTCTATCCTCACTATACATACGGAGGCCAATAACATTTTTGACCCAGCACAGCACGGTTTCAGACCTGGCAGCACTGAATCTGCTCTTCTGGCAGCTACTGAACAATTGCGGAACACATTAGACGAAGGCCATCCCTCTGCACTGATTCTCCTCAATCTTAGTGCCGCCTTCAACACTGTATCTCATAAAATCCTGCTGCAGCTTTTACATGAGATAGGCTTAAGAGACACTGCTCTTAACTGGTTCAGGTATTTTCTATCCAACAGATCCTTTCAAGTAATTTCCCCACCTTATGGTTCCCAGAATCAATTTGTCCATCATGGGGTTCCCCAGGGTTCGGCTTTGAGCCCTACACTCTTTAATATCTATGTTCAACCCCTGGTTGAAGTTGCTAAAAGCAGGGCCCTTTCTATGGTCTCATACCCTGACGATACTCAGCTGGTTATCTCACTATTCAATACTTCTGATCAACATGTCAACAAGTTTCTTAATGACATGATGGCTGTTGCGGAATGCATGACGGATAACTGTTTGCAGCTGAATGCAAATAAATCTGAGATCCTCCTTGTAGGTAGGGATACACATCGTCGGAGTGACCAGTGGTGGCCCTCTAACCTGGGAGACTCCCCCACCCCTAAGGATACTGTAAAAAACATGGGCGTGTGGCTAGATAGTGCACTTACTTTTCAAGGCACAGACAACATTTGTGGCGGGCTGTTGCTTCGGGCTCTTACGAGGTCTGAAGCCGATACTTGGCTTTTTTTACTTAGAAACATGCCAAGTCATTATACAGTCTACTGTCCTTTCTAGACTGGATTATTTTAACTCTCTGTATCTTGGTGCCAACAAGGCAGGCATCACCAGATTACAGAGGGTGCAAAATGCCTCTGCCCGTACCCTCTTTGCCCTTCCGAGATCCTGCACCATGTCCAAATATATACACAGACTACATTGGCTCCTGGTGCAAAAAAGTATTATGTTCATATCCCTGTGCATCGCTCACAAAATATTTTACACTCAGGCCCCTTCCATCTTGGCCAATCTCCTCATTCCCTATGTTCCGAAATGCGCCCTTTGCTCTTCACACCAACGTTTAGTGTGTATCCCCATGTCAGAAGAGCCCGGCAGGTGGTCGCTCTTTCTGCGCTCTGGCTGCTTCTCTCTGGAACATTCTTCCGAGCATCTTCAGGAACCTACAAGAACACAAAGTTTTTAGGAGGGCAGTCAAAATTTGGCTCTTCCCTTGACTGTTCCTTTGTTACCGTCTCACTCCTTCTTGTCTCTAACTGTGGTTTCAGCGATGGGACGCCCTGTTGCTGGGGCAGCCATGCGCTCCACAAATCTGATAGCATAACATACACAATTCTGTATGTAAATATTGCGTTTTACTAATATATTAATTGTCCACGAATGCTTGGCATATTTTTATGTGTCCATCATAGTAATATGGCACACATTATTTCTGAAGGACAATGACATCCCTAATCCTAGATCAGTTAGAGCAACATTGTTACTTTGTGGCCACCTCTCCAAAACCCCATGATAAAACCATGACATTTCACAGTGGAACAGTTTCGATTCTTGAGATAATTCACTATAATACCTGACTTTATTTCCAAATGCTTGCTCAAGGACATTCTGTGAGAATCCACAATGGATTGAAACATCAATTATCGCTGTAGTACCATCTTTAGTGAGCATCACATAAGGTTTTTTATAATTCACCTTGACTGTTCCTTAAATGAGGTTCTCTATATGTTAGCAATCCACATCTTCTTTCTCCCTTAATGATCATACATCTGACAGAGGAGCAATTGTTGCACACACATCTTTGTAATATCTGCAAAAAGCGAATGATCAATCTATTTCTCTTGAGATTGTTTCTCACATGGTCATTACATTCGCTAACAGCATGAGTGCTGCAATGTACTGATTTTTCTTTGTCTTCATGCACGTCATAATCCTAAAATTTGGAGTTGGATTGTTTTCTACTATGTTTACACTAGCTCCTTGTAACAGGAGATGTTCTAATTTTTAAATCCTTCTTTTATCCAGTCATAAGATGCTAATAATTGCATAGAACAGTTTAGAAATTTGCAGCCTAATAGTTTTTGGTTGTAAGCTTTCGTAAAGTGATGAATACTATAAGTTGTTATATCTCCTGCATAAACGTAAAAGTGAGCAATGTACAGGTTTGCGGTTTCTGCTATGTTATGAGGATTGGTAAAGCGAGCTGTCTATCATTTGGGGACAGTGGGGTGTTCTGGCACTGAGCAGGTGTGAGTCTAGCCAACCTTAGGGCAGGTGAAGAGCTAGGTTTTCAAATTCTTGTGGAACTCATGAATCAAGGTGTCTCTGATGTAGAATAGCAGGTTGTGCCAACACTTTAGGAGCAATGTAGGAAAATGATGCTGTTTTTCAAATGGTCGGATGTTTGTAAGTTGAATTCTGGCTGAGCACAGGTGTCTGGGCTGTGTGTGGAAGGAGATGAGGTTGTTGAGGTATGCTGGATCATTGTTCTGTAGTGCTTTGAAGGTTGGAATGAGAAGTTTGACCTGAGTTTGCTTATGTATGCTGAGCCAGTGGACATCCTTAAGGTGTGGTGTGATGTTTGTGAGTGGCATGGAAGGCTGAGAGTCAGTCAGGGTGCCGAGATCTAAATGGCTTGTAGTCGTCTTGTGAGATATTCACTGATCCCAGCACAGAACATTTTGTTTAGTCACAATTCCCTTTGGCTGGTTAGATCCCATGGGACTGATCACTCTTTTTGACTGTCTGCGACATGAAAGAAAATGTTGCTGCTGCCAATACAGAACACAGGTACTTGGTCCCAGTGTTCTGAAACTTAAAAACAAAGGAAACATTAGAGTGCAGGTTAGGGGTACCCTAACGCACTGGCCCTTATGAGGGTGTCCGAAAGCAACAACCCGGGCTCCAAAAAAAAGAAATTCTATCAGTCCCACTGGACTCTCACAGGAGATTTTGAAAATTCCTGGGTGACCCAACATGAGAGTCCATGTGGTCCTGTGAAACTCTAGTGGGAGCGAACACAGCCCCCTGTGCTCCTATGGAATTCCCATAGCATAGGGGTTGGACTCCCACATTAAGGTTGGGGCAGGACCTAGCTGAAGACCAGGCTGTGCAGCCAACTCCACTTGGCGGGATGTAGGCCATTCAGAAGGGTTTGGACCCTCGTCCAACTCATTGTCACACATGGATGACAGCAGCAGTGGGGTGGATGCAGGCGTATCATAATAAGATATGACTTTATGTTTACAAACATAGAAATTCACTGACAAAAACAAAGGCTAAAGTGGAGTTATATGCAGGTTTTATAAAAACAAAAAAACGTACCATTTGAAAACCAAAAAAGACCCTGAAATTCACTCTTTACACGTAACTGATGTAAGTAGAATTTACACCGCTATGATTCGCTGCTTATAACTGCACATTTTGCATCACGGATGGAATCTCAAATCTACGACAATGAAACTTATACTTCATATACGACTTGTGAATTTCAGTGTTTTTTTAGTTTCAAAACAGGATTTTTATTATAATTTAAGACTTAACCCCTTCGATGCTTGTGACGGAACCGTTCCGTCATCAGTCACGGCTGAGCTGTGCTGATGACGGAACGGTTCCGACACGACCGCACCCTGTTCTGGAATGTCCAGCACAGGGGCGTAATCGGCGCCGAACGGAAGCGGTTAAGTATAACTTCACTTCAATGTTTGTTTTTTCCAGTGACTATATATAATCACCATCAATGAAGATGATGGAGCAGGTTAATAAACAATATTTTGTTCAGCCTTGTGAAGTTAAACTTCCATAATGTTTAATAAAACTAATATGTTTGCTGTATGTTATTAAATCAACCTAGAATAAAAGTTGCACACACCAACATAAGGGATTAACATTATGTGCTTTATGTTGCAGCAAGTACGTTTTAAAAATAATTAACTAACCTTGTTTGTTTGTCTATTGTTTTATTAATTGCGGCTGTTCAATTAATTGCATGTGCTTGTTTTATGTATGCTTTTGTCTACGTGGTGTCATTTTATTCTTTTACAGATGCATGGAGAAACCTGCTGGACTAAGTGAAGAATGGTAGATATAAATGCTGCTTTATTTGTTTGCTTCTGCTAGGTAATATAGACTAATGGGTTAATTAATTAGCAAAGGTGGGTGGGTAACAGAACGAATTTCATTTCTTGCATTAATTTATGTTTTATGTTTGTTTATATAATAGTTTTACAAATGAAGCTTAGAGATGGCTGCAGAAAAATAGTGCACTTTTAAAAAGCGACGCAAGAAAAAGGTGGCGCAGAAAACTGACGCTTTCTGAAAAGAGGCCTGTTGATGAAAATGCCACAAGAAAAAAATAATTCTGAAAAAGATGAGAAGCCTATGAACTTTTATTTTGAAAGGTTTTGGAAAGAACTGCCAAAAGTGACTCTGTGGAGAGATTCGCTAAATGTGCCACGGAAGCTCAGAACGACAAGCTCAAGGTTGAAAGGAAGAGACGTGACAGATTTTGTATTGCTTGAACTTCTTTTGCTACAAAATGTAGCAGCCTGAGGAAGTGCTGCCAAGACTCTGTGCATGAACAATGAACTAGTGAATAAGCCCGGACATGTGGAAAAAGATGTCACAATTTACTGTGGCATGAGGTGGCTCAGCCAGTGGAGAGCTAGAATTCATCTGCTGGAATGTGAAAAATAGTTTGCTTAGCTTAGTTTAGGGTATAAAAATTTGCTCAAACAGCAGACATTTGGCTTGCGCTCGAGATTCCTGAGGGACGTGTTATGCTGATGGACAACATATGTAAGGAAAGCAGTTTTATTAATTACTTTATTTTTAGGTGATGAGGGTAGAGACAGAGATTGTTAGGGTTTGGAAATGCTTATTTTTACTTATTTCTGCTAATGAATAATAATTCTTGTATTATGCTCTCTTTATTAATTCTGAATAAATCTCTCTTTATGACCTTTTTCTAATGCTTGTTAATAAAATTCCAAAACCTGAGTTTTTCTAGATTATGTTTAAATAAACTTTCTAAATGACAAGCTGGTCTTGTTTATTGTGGGTAGTTTAAACAACATATATAGATCTTATCGCCTCATGATTCAGTCGCTCTGTTGTTGATATGGGCCTAGTGTTGTATGGTAAATTTAGTGGTTGTAGGTAGAGTCATTTATGCAAAATTTTGGTGAGAGCGCTGGATCAATTTCCCTGGTAGCAATCGGACGGTTATATGTTGTTTTTGACATACATGTTACATGCATGACACATATATGTTGGTATATTCATAGGATAAATGTTTAACATATGTTGAGTTATTGATTTTGTCAATTGTTTAATGTAGTTGAGAGGGTTTTTTCCAGCAGTGTGAAAAATCCCAGGTTAGCCATGGCAAGGAGTAGTGTAACGCTGTGATCAGGACGCTGTTATCAGGTTAAACAGGTTCATTTCTACTGCTTCAAAAGGTGATATCGTCGCATATCATCGTGTTGTGGACGTACAACACAAGTTTAGGGTTCTAGGTGTGTTAAGTAAAATTGTATGTATGATAGTGAGGATTGTCTATGAAATTGTAACTTTGAATATAGGGACAAAGAGCCCGTTCTAAAATTCACTGAGATAAGAGTAGTAGAATATATTCGAGCTTGAGTGTAGGGTAAAGTAACGTCGTTTATTTTACTGGCGATTCAGGTTATCTGTGGCTGGTTAGAGTCCTGCCAGGATTTCGTGTATGTATGATTAGGGATACTTTCCGTTTGAAAGTGCGTAAATGATTCTGTAATTTCGTTCAAGTCAAACTTTGAATTGCTACTATATGTGCATTCAGAGGGAAACGAGTTCGCTATTACCTGTTTGAAGGGTAGAGTAAAAGTTTACTTTATCGGCGAATATATATTCTGTGAGAATAGCGTCGTCTATTCAACGCAAATAATTTCTTGCATGACTGTAAAACTGTCACTTTTTAGAGAAGCAGGCAAATGGTTTTGTTTTATGTAGTTACTAAATTGTACCAAAAGTAATTTTAAAACGTTTTGGAGCTTTTGAGGTAAAGTCCGCGCTATTTTAAGGCATTCCGCGTTATTTTAAGGCATTATAAAGTGATACGCGCTATTTAAATACATTTAGAAGTATTGTGCATTATTTAAATTGTATTCAGAAGTGTCCCGATCGAAATTGTGAAGGAGGGGCTGTTTTGCGAGTGAGAGCGCAAAGGGAGAGCTTGGAGCTGCAGCGGCCGTGTGCGTCAGAGCCGCCACGCTCCAATTGGTTGAAGTATTGGGGGCGTCACAGCAAAGCCACTCTGTGATTCGCTAATAGCGTTTCATTTAGTTATAAGTGGTAGCACAGAAATTGACTGATGTACGCTACCACTATATGTCAATTTTAATTTGTCCCTGCTTTAAATATACCGATAAATTGTTCTCCGTAGTTTAAAACAGTATGGAAAGCCTTCCGATTGAATTCTGAAGGGAGGGGCCGTTTACCGAGTGAGGAGCGTAAGGGGAGAGCTGCCAGCTGCAGCGGCTGTCTACGTCACAGCCGCCGCGCTCTCATTGGTCAAGGTGCCGCAGCGTCATAGGAGGGCTGCGCCCTGATTGGTTAAAGAGTCGCAGGGTCACAGCAGAGCTGCGCTGTGATTCGCTGACAGCGTTTTAATGTTTAGAAGTGGTTGTCCGTGATATTTATATTTTGCAAGTGTCCCAAAGTTTAGTACATATTAAAGAGCAATAGATCAGCTGACACACTCGATTATAGAAATAAGTCCCCGCTTTGGTTTCCTTCCTCACCGCGCTATTGTTTTAAAGGGAAAGGCGCGTTACAACTAATGCGTGTAAGGAACGTTGCGCATTGTATTACAATCACAAAAATCTTTTAAAGAGAGACTGTTTAGAGCGCGAGGGAAGAAGGAAAGATTGTAGGGCAGTGTACGTCAAGGCAAAGCCGTGATGTGGTTGGAGGAGGCATTTAAAGCCACGCTCTAATTGGTTGAAGCGTTCGGTGCATCACAACAAAGCTGCGGTCTGATTTGCTAAGGCGTCTGGAGTGTCAGAGCAGAGCAGCGCTCTGATTGGCTAAAGTATCGCTAACAGCGCTATGATAGGCTGAGGCGGTTTGCCATTTCGAAAATAGATATTTATATTTTGTGAGTGTTCCCAATCTGATTTCTGTCCTAGTTTCAGTCGCGCAAATTAGTTTAAAAAAAAACAAAACAAAAAAAAGAAAGGAAGTGTGTCACAGCTGATTTGTTGCATGACACAGCTGATTTGTATATAGCCACCGGCGAGTGTTGCATACTGTGTTAGAGCTGATGGGTCATTGTTATGAATCGATGTGCTCCTCATTTCTAGTGTTGTGAGTTTTTTTTTCATAAAAGAGAGACTGCAGTAGCAGGATAAATCATAGCAAAAGCTGCTTTATGATTGGTTAAGCGTTGTGGCAGCCGCGCACCGTGATTAGCCAAAGCATTTATAATGCTGCAATTAGCTGATGCACATTGTTTATTTTGCCGAGTGTTTGGGCTTTGAATTGTTTAACACTGCTGTAATTAGATAAGGCATTTGTCGTTACTATTGTTTGCCAAGTTTGTTTACGTTTGTCCCCAGTTATCTTCCTCGCTATAGCCGCGTTATGTATCACAGCTGATGCGTGTGATAGATATCAGCAAGCGTTGCGCGCTGTGATCCTTCTAGTTCCTGTCTCCCCTCGGTGGTGAAGGGAGCACCTTGACTGTGTTTAAATTCTATGAGAAGGGCCCTGGTGCCCCCTAGTACTCAGAGCATTTCCCATATTGAAGAGTGATTAGGATTTTCTTTGCCGTTTCTGCAGCACTCTTGTCCCTTGCACGGGTGTATCGACTCCTCCATAAAGTAATGAGGTGATAGCTGCAGGCTGTTGTATATGAATGCTCTGTTGTTTGAGTATCTCAAATTGCCAAGGGAATACCTATCACAAACAGGACAGTGAAGCGCCCGCTCCCTGGTGTGTGTCTTTTAGTGTGTAGTTGGATGTGTTGTCATTGGATGAATATCTTAAATTGAATATAATATATTGACAGCAAAGTAAGAGCTATCGATTACTAGAATAGACAAAATGTATTAGGGAGGTTGCCTGTGTTTAAGGTAGTCGCGCACGCAGAAATATTATTTTAAAAATACCCAGTTCTGTCCTTAATTTTGATTTATAAGTTGGATTATTTCCATTGGTGTGTTCAATTGATTTAGTGATACTACCCAAATTAAAGTGAGAACATAGGAAAAAGAGTAAGTAGAATAATCACTTGACTTTGTGGACTAATTAGTGAATTTTGCGTTGTGGTCAATTTTAATAAAGGTAAGTATTTAAAAACATGGATAACAATTATCTAAAGAAAAAGAAAATGATTTCCTGGTATAAGAAAATGAAAAATGTTGTTGCTAAATGTGAGAGCAAATTAATGATTCCCAAAATTAGCGAATTTAAATAATAAACGTGTCAGAGTGAAAAAAATTGATCAGTGTAAAAATGATGTTGTAAATACAGATCAGGACAGAAATTTAAGCAAAACACCAGAACAGATTAATGTAACGCCAAAAGTCTTGGTTCAGATTAATAGAGTTCCAGTTGAGACTTCTTCTCAACGTGACGCAACAGAAAAATATGATGAAACGCCCAAAAATTGTGGAATTAATATTCCTGATTATGTGAATTCTACAAATGGCTTAAAACAGTCAACGAAATACATGGAAGCAGTGACGGTCCCTGTGCTTGGAAAAGATGAAATTAGTTCTACAGTTTTAACGGTCCAATTAAATTCTGAAATTCAAAATTTTGCTGAAAAACTTTATTCTAACGTACCTGAAAATGAGCCAGTAATGATTCCAACTCAGCAAGAAAGAGTGATGACTCCAGTTCTAGCTAGTGAGAAGTCTGATGTTGACCTGATTGCGTTGCCACTGCCAAATTATGTTAATAAGCAGACAGACAATACAGATACAGGATTAAATAAAGAACAGGAAAACAGTCCACAAGGAATAAATGTACTTCCAGTATCTTGGAATGAATCTGATGGTCTTTTTAGTGAAGATATCCAAGTAATAGATGAAATTGATCCACAGATTAAAACAAACTTGCAGGATGTATTAGAATTTCACAAAAAGCCCAGACAGGACATTAAAGATGTTCCTCTGCCAGAGTCAGGTTATGTCTACTTCACTGATGGCTCTTGTCTAAGAACAGAGGAAGGCTTTATGAGAGCAGCATATTGTGTCTGCACAGTTGCTGATGTTGCTGACAGAGAATACGGTTATGGAGTTGTGCATGATTATGAACAGCTCTGGTCCCAAAGAGGTTATTTGACTTCTGCAGGTTCACTTATCAGAAATGCAAATTTAATTAAAGGATTGATTGATGGCATTCAGTTGGCAGTAAGGATTGCTGTCGTGAAATGTGCAGCATACAAAAAGAATGATGAACATGCTTTCAGTTCACTAATACTAACATCTGTAGTTGAAACATGGCAGGGAGTCAAAGATTTACAAGATGAAGCAACTCATGAGGAGAAAAAGACGTGGTTGAGAGCAGAATGTAGACAGCGAGATGAGGATGAAATTTGGACACACAAAGATGGCAGAGTAGTTTTACCAAATAGCATGATTGCTGACATGGACAGAATGTACCATAGTTTCGAACAAATTGGAAGAGATTCAATGGTCAAGCTTTTCAGAGGAATTTGGTTCAATACAAAATTGAAATTAATTGTAGAATTTCTTTATCAGAGGTGTCTGACTTGCCAGCAAGTGAACTCAATTAAGAAAACAATTGTGGGAATGGGAACAGAAGGACAGGAGAGTGGGTCATTCACCAGATTACAAATGGATTTAATTGAGATGGCACTGCATAACAAACTGTGTTATGTTTTTGTGATTATCTGTTTGATTTCAAGATGGGTTGAACCATTTCTTACGCAACATAATGATGCAATATCTGTTGCAAAGTTACTAGATGGTAGAAGACATATTGAAGACAGAGTGTTACAAATGATTTGTAAAGTTTTAAACATTGAACAAAAGCTCCATTGTACATATAGACCAGAAATTTCAGGTGTTGCGGAGCAAGAGAATGGTACTATAAAGAACAGAGATGTAAAAATGTGCCTAGCTACAGGTATAAAGTGGACAGATGCCCTTCCACTTGTTTTGATGTTTCTGAGAAGTACTACTGATAAAAAGACAGGTTTTCGACCACATGATATTCTTATGGGCAGGGTCATGAGTCAGGCATTCATACCAGTGGAAAGAATAATGACTATTAATGATAGCGTCAATTTGGAGTACTGCAGGAATTTATCAGATGTAGTGACTTCTGTGTCTAATCAAGATGGAACTGAAGTGCAAAAAAGAGAAAAAGAGCAAGCACATGATCTGTTACCAGGTGACTGGGTCAGAAAAAAAGTTCATCAAAGAAGAAATTGTCTAGTACCAAGGTGGCAGAAAGCGAGGCCAGTTATTCTTGTTACAACAAATGCAGTGAAGTGCAAAAGACTGAAGAGGTGGTTTGACACTGGCCATACTTTACGTGTACTTACACATGAAAATTATGATGAAGAAAATGTCACCACTGCTGATTCAGATTCTGAAGAAGAGCCTGAAAGAAATCCAGATCTTGAAGAACGACAGGTTGGTCGACATCTGGAGAGTTTGATTGAAAAACAAACTTTGAATGAAGAAGATTTGGAAGTTGTGACTGTAGTTTCAGAAAATGATGAGGATCTGCTAGATAGAGAAGCAGAAGAAGAATCTAATAGAGTTGTGATTCAAGACCAGGAGAGTATTGAAAAGCAGAAAAGAAGCTCTGAAAGCAGGAACAGGAATTCTGAAACTGGGAAGTTGAAGGTAATTGAAGAAAAAGAAGAAGATGAATTGCCAAGTACCAGCTACAAAGATGATGTTCCTAACGGAGTGAAGCTGCCGAGTAAAGAAGTACCTGAGTCCGGAATTGAAATTTCTAAATCTGATACTGATGAGAGTGATGAAGATTCTCAAATAAGAAAATTCAGAAAAAGAGCTTGGAGAACAGAATATAATGTGACCAAGTCAAAGAAGAAATTACCAAGAAGAAGTGGTAATTGGCCAGGAGAAAATGAAGGCCTAAAATTCAAGTTGGTACACAGATCAAAAGAAAAGATTGATGAAATATCAAGTCAAAAAGATTTTGAAAAGAAAAGTGAAGCAGGAAAGAAAATAGAAGTGATACCTGTAGTGGAGGTAAATAGTAGCAGTCAGGAAGAGATTGAAGACAATAGTGACAATGATTGAAGTACTTACCTGTTAAAAATTTAGGTTTTTTGTTTTTGGCATAAGGCTGAAGAAATTGTGTTAGGTGACACAAGATCGAAGAAATTGTGTTAGCTGGAAAAATAACTTGTGACATAAGGTCGAAGAAAAGCTGTTAGAGGGTTGAAGTTGTATAAAAAAAAAAAGAAATTGAAAAAGGGGGGTGTTATAATTTTTGGAAAATGTAGACTTTTTTTGGACATTTTTAAAATTTTTGTTTTTTTCTTTGCAAACTTAGTGAAAATGCTTAGTGAAAATGCCTTACGTTTTTGTAAAAACAATTCAAGATGCTTAATCTTAAAGAGATGTTGTAAGATGTCTCTGATATATGTACTCCTAATAATTCTGCTTTGGTTAGTTTTAGTTGTTATTTCCTTTTATGGAATTAACAAGGAGAAGTTTAAGGTCATTATGACAAGCAAAGCTTTAGCTAATCTAGACTAACATAGTGTAATTACTGGGCTACAATTGTTCCTTAGAAGAGGATGATTTTTCTGAACGTCTGTCTAAAAGATTTCAGGCAATCAAAACATGGTTTCAAGAAGATTGGTGGTTCAATTCTTGGCAAGATACTGATACCTTTATTAGTTGTAGTTTTTGCGATAACACCTTTATTAGATATAGTTTTTGCGACACTTTTGTTGAATATCAGTTGTATGTTACACAAGAGAAAGAAATACTTGAGGAAAAGAAGAGAATTTTTAAAAAAATCAGAAAGGCACAAGAGAAAGAGATAGAACTGGAGGGGTTTCGTAAAACTCAATAGGAGAGTTGCAGACAAACTGATGAGACAAGTCTTTAGAAATACTAACACAAGTGAAATCAAATCATGTTCATCTTAGATAACATTTTTGCTAAATTTTTGGGTATGGTTTGGTGATTTTGAAATCACCAGATGAGGGAGTTGATGGAGCAGGTTAATAAACAATATTTTGTTCAGCCTTGTGAAGTTAAACTTCCATAATGTTTAATAAAACTAATATGTTTGCTGTATGTTATTAAATCAACCTAGAATAAAAGTTGCACACACCAACATAAGTGATTACCATTATCGGGCATATGCATCAACAATCGGTAATACATGTCGGTAATAGCGAAAAATAACGAATCGCTATTAAGGACATGCAAACCGCGATGCATCAAACTATTCGGTAAAAATTACCGATTCGGTAAAAATCGCTATTAAATAGCGAAAGTATGCCAGCGAGAGTAGCAAATACCGAGTCAGCTAATACCGAATCGGTATTAGTGAATCCGGTATTAGCGAATTCGGTAATAGCGAAAACTGTAAATTTACGCGACGCCTCGGAAGCAGGCCGATTACATCACAACCAGGAAGTAGGACAGCCACGCTGCATTCAGTGTTCGGAGTAGCACAGAGGAGGAGGCAGAGCACAGGAGTTGAGGACCCTGACAGAACCAGTAGCAACCAGGACAAGGCAAGCAGGACAAGATGGAGAAGGAGGCCCCCCAGCAGGGAAAGGACACACCCCGAAAGCGAAAACGCAAGTTTTCTGATAAGGAGCTGGAAATTCTAATAGAGTGTGTGACCAGCAACATGACCGACGGTTTGGGAAGTTGTCGCTGAAGGTGCCAGAGGCAGAAAAACGAAAGATGTGGCTGCGCATAAAGGACAAGGTAAATGCCTGCGGAGTCACCCACCGCAGCATCGACGACCTAAAAAAACGCTGGTACGACCTGCGTAAGAGGGCCAAGGAGAAGATAGCGCAGAGGGTCAGGGATGCTGCTGGCACAGGAGGGGGCACATCCAATGTGACGCCTAACACAGCCCTGGAGGATCTAGTGGAGTCCACCATAGAACCGGAAGCTGTTGTGGGGGTCACACGTCTGGACACCTCTGGTGCTGCGGAAGGAGGACAAGGTAAGAAGCATGGCAGCGTAACAATGCAGCGCGTACTAAGTCCCTGCCCAATCCCCCATGCCATACCCAGTGCACATGTAGCATTGCCCTAAACACATACCCTCACCACTGTGTTGCACCATGGGAGTTGTAGTCAATACATGAATGGGTGCATGCCAGAGCCCAGAGATGAATACAGCAGCAAAGGGCCAATGTCAGTCAGAAAAAGTAATTTATTGTGAGATGCCACAGCTATTGTCACATACTATACCATGATAATAACTATGCACTGTTTCACACACAGATGCATCCCCCATCGATTCTGACGACAGTGCCCGCCTCGTCATCTCAGAGACGCCAGTGTTGTCAGATGCGGAGTGCTCACAGGGAGCTGAAGCCATGTCCTCCCCTTCACCACCACGGCGGACAACACCTCCACCATCCCTGCGGTCCAAGACACCACCACCACCACCACCACCATCCTCGCGGTCCAAGACACCACCACCACCACCACCAACCTCGCGGTCCAAGACACCACCACCACCACCACCACCATCCTCGCGGTCCAAGACACCACCACCACCAGTGCGGGCCACTCCGCAGAGCCACAGAGCAGATGTTCCCTCCCTGCCCGTGATGGAGTCGGATCACAGTTAAGCTCACCCAAATGTTCCACGCCAGGCTGTCGTCACTCCAACCAGCCAAACTGCAGCACGACAGCGCATCAGGCAGAGGGTTGTGCCCCCGGGTCGGGCTGCTGCAAGACCAGTCGATCTGTCCGAAGGGTACGGAGTTGTGGAGACCAGGATGCTGCGTGTCCAGCACCTGCAGGGGAGACACATGGGTGCCATGAAACTCTCCATGACCAAACTTTGCAACAAACTAGGCAACATGACTGACGCTGTGCGTGAGCACACCACTGCCATAGCTGCCGGCAACAATGAAATCAAGCTTTGCCTGCAAGAACTGACATGTGCCGTGGTCGCAGGCCAACAGAGTGAGCGCCGGCGTCACAGGCAGATCATGCTGGCAGTGAATACAACTAACAAGGCCATTAATAAGCTGTGCAACAGCACGGCTGTGCTGTCCCGCAGGTCCGTGTCCCTGCAAGTGGACCTAGGTCATTATTGTGGGGATGTGGCAAAGGCCCTTGAGAGGGTGACCACTGCAGTGGAGCAACTGCAGCCTGGGTCAGCCAGTGTCAGCAGTCTGGGAGCGGAAGAGGGGAGTGAGGCAGCCTCCAGTGTCAGCAGTGTCTCCCTGTCGGCGTCCAGCGGGAGGAGGCGCAGTGGCCGCAATGCAACTGCCACTGACTCCCATCGTGTAGAAGCCGAGGAGTCACAGGACAAGAGACTGGGGGTATGCGGCAAACGGAAGTGAACTTGTGGCAAAGTCACACTGTCCTTGGTGACGTAACCATAGCCATAGTTCTGAGAAGGGACAATTTTAGTTTGACTTTAACTGCAGCAGCAGCATTTTTGTGTTACGTATTTCTGCACCAGTCAGGTGCCCATGCCCATTAAACCCTTTCAAAACTGATCCTGTTGTCAAGTCACTCTCTTACCTGTCTCAGAAATGATTCCGTGTGATGTATGTCCGCCTCCTTTGCCCTTCAGCTGTGTTGGGCACATGCACCTGTCGGTGTTGGGGGGGGGTTACTGTGCACGTAGTTCATCCTCTGCGTCCACCTCTATGGGTATCCCCCTGCGTGTGGCGATGTTGTGCAGGATGGCACACACAGCAATGATCTGGCAGCAGGTCACTGGGTCGTACTGCAAGGCACCTCCAGTCTTGTGCAGTATTCGGAAGCGGCTCTTGAGGATGCCAAATGTCCGCTCAACCACATTCCTGGTGCTGATGTGTGATCTGTTGTAGCGCTGCTCTTGCGGTGTAGCTGGGTTGAGATAGGGAGTGAGGAGATATTCACGCAATGCGTATGCGCTGTCACCTGCAGGATGGGGAGAGAATGGTAATCAGCATGAATGAAAATATACATGTGGGGATGGAGTGGTTGGAG
The DNA here is from genome assembly GCF_964261635.1 of Lissotriton helveticus. Taxonomy (NCBI): domain Eukaryota; kingdom Metazoa; phylum Chordata; class Amphibia; order Caudata; family Salamandridae; genus Lissotriton; species Lissotriton helveticus. Next base: position 1,088,630,595 of record NC_136068.1, read on the forward strand.
AGTACGATGATGCATCTATATGTACCTAGTAGGTGTCCCTCTCCGAATTCACCGTTGATCAGGCGCCTGTGGAGGCCACAGTGACGGAATATGTAGGCGTTGTGTGTGCTCCCGGGGAATTGGGCTACAAGGTCCGTAATTATGTACTTGGCATTGCACACCACCTGCACATTGATAGAATGATATGACTTCCGGTTGCGGAATATGTATTCGGTGGCTGATGGAGGACAGATGGGGACATGCGTGCTGTCAACACACCCGATGACATGGGGGAATTGTGCCACCTGGTAGAATTCCCGTTTGGTGCGGGTCAGCTGCTGGGGGGTTGTAGGGAAGGTGATGTGGCGATTAATTAATGTCAGCATGGCCTCTAGGAACCGGTGGAAGAATCGTGATAAAGCACTTTGCGACACGCCTCCAGTCTCAGCTATTACCCCCTGGAAGCTTCCAGACGCAAGCAAGTGCAGGCAGCATAGGACCTGCACATGGGCTGGTATGGCGTTGGTCCTACGGGTCTCGTGCTGCAGTAATGGTTCCAGGTCTGCTATTTGGCGCATTATCATGGCACAGTTGAGTCTATACTTGTCGTACACCTGTTCCTCGGTCTGCCCCAGCAAAGTGATGCGCACCCTGAAGATCCTGTCCTGTATCATCCTCCTGCGCTGGGCCTGGGCATTGATCCTCCTCTTAGCAAGCACGTAGAGGGCAGCCATTTTGGTTGACATGTGGGGTTTCCCAGGGCATTTATGAAGGGTTACTTATTGTCAGCACCTGCTGATGGGGTTAGAATTTTTTTTTCTGTCCTTCAGTTAACTTTACCTCCTGATTGTGATTCCCCTTATTTTGCTCATGCTAAATAGCGATTTTAGGGATTTTCGGTATTAGCGACTTTTCATGCATACCATTGCGGTTCGTTAATAGCGATTCGGTATTTCCGAAGTCAGTTTTGGGGTTCGGTAATTCCGATTGTCTGTTTAGTGATTCGGTAATTTACCGCGGGGGATTTTAGCGATTCTTTATTTTTTTCCGATTTATTGTTTGATGCATAGCATTTTCTGGTTTTGCGTTCGGTATCGGCCTGTTTTACCGATTCGGTGTTTTACCGGGAGGTATTTTCGTTGATGCATCTGCCAGTATGTGCTTTATGTTGCAGCAAGTACGTTTTAAAAATAATTAACTAACCTTGTTTGTTTGTCTATTGTTTTATTAATTGCGGCTGTTCAATTAATTGCATGTGCTTGTTTTATGTATGCTTTTGTCTACGTGGTGTCATTTTATTCTTTTACAGATGCATGGAGAAACCTGCTGGACTAAGTGAAGAATGGTAGATATAAATGCTGCTTTATTTGTTTGCTTCTGCTAGGTAATATAGACTAATGGGTTAATTAATTAGCAAAGGTGGGTGGGTAACAGAACGAATTTCATTTCTTGCATTAATTTATGTTTTATGTTTGTTTATATAATAGTTTTACAAATGAAGCTTAGAGATGGCTGCAGAAAAATAGTGCACTTTTAAAAAGTGACGCAAGAAAAAGGTGGCGCAGAAAACTGACGCTTTCTGAAAAGAGGCCTGTTGATGAAAATGCCACAAGAAAAAAATAATTCTGAAAAAGATGAGAAGCCTATGAACTTTTATTTTGAAAGGTTTTGAAAAGAACTGCCAAAAGTGACTCTGTGGAGAGGTTCGCTAAATGTGCCACGGAAGCTCAGAACGACAAGCTCAAGGTTGAAAGGAAGAGACGTGACAGATTTTGTATTGCTTGAACTTCTTTTGCTCAAAATGTAGCAGCCTGAGGAAGTGCTGCCAAGACTCTGTGCATGAACAATGAACTAGTGAATAAGCCCGGACATGTGGAAAAAGATGTCACAATTTACTGTGGCATGAGGTGGCTCAGCCAATGGAGAGCTAGAATTCATCTGCTGGAATGTGAAAAATAGTTAGCTCAGCTTAGTTTAGGGTATAACAATTAGCTCAAACAGCAGACATTTGGCTTGCGCTCGAGATTCCTGAGGGACGTGTTATGCTGATGGACAACATACGTAAGGAAAGCAGTTTTATTAATTACTTTATTTTTAGGTGATGAGGGTAGAGACAGAGAGATAGTTAGGGTTTGGAAATGCTTATTTTTACTTATTTCTGCTAATGAATAATAATTCTTGTATTATGCTCTCTTTATTAATTCTGAATAAATCTCTCTTTATGACCTTTTTCAAATGCTTGTTAATAAAATTCCAAAACCTGAGTTTTTCTAGATTATGTTTAAATAAACTTTCTAAATGACAAGCTGGTCTTGTTTATTGTGGGTAGTTTAAACAACATATATAGATCTTATCGCCTCATGATTCAGTCGCTCTGTTGTTGATATGGGCCTAGTGTTGTATGGTAAATTTAGTGGTAGTAGATAGAGTCATTTATGCTAAATTTTGGTGAGAGCGCTGGATCAAAGACACCAACAGACACAGAATACTGTTCAAAGCAAGCACTGCATCATCAACGCCCTGCCAGTCCCACCTGTTACTCCCTCCACAGAAAAGTACAATGCCACTGACTTCTTCTTCAGTGAAAGAATACAGAAGACTTAACAGCACATTGATGATACTAAGCCTGCTTCATTTCACACCCACCCCTTCCCTTAGAATTCAATATTTGCTAGTATTCAAGGTCCTATCTCTCCCAGATCTTGCTGACATACATGAGTGCCGTAAAGCCTCTGCTTAAGAAGATGTTGTCTTACCATCGTCCCTCATTAAAGCTCTCTCTGGGGATGTTCCTTGACCCCTATTTACCATTAGCAATACCTCCCTCACTCAAAACACGTTCCCAGAAGCTATTCACCTCCCAAGCCTAAAGAAACTTAAACTAGATAGCTATGACCTTGTAAACTATCGGCCCATCACTCACCTACCATTAATTTGCAAGATCAGTGAAGAAAGCATCCTTGACCCCTATTTACCATTAGCAATACCTCCCTCACTCAAAACACCTTCCCAGAAGCTATTCACCTCCCAAGCCTAAAGAAACTTAAACTAGATAGCTATGACCTTGTAAACTATCGGCCCATCACTCACCTACCATTAATTTGCAAGATCAGTGAAGAAAGCAGTCTATGTGCAACTCCAAGATCACATCAGTGCTAACCATCTCCTGCATGACTACCAGTTTGGCTTCAGCAGCCGTGGTCCATGCAGGTAAGAGCGGTGGGGTGGTGGGGCTAGGTGAGGGGGTATTTCGACGGACGATGACGAGGGAAAATGTAATAATTAATTAATTTTCGCTCTACATCGTCCGTCGAAATCCCCCCTCACCTGGCCCCACCGTCCCAATCTGCGCGGGCTGCGGATGGGCTTTGGATCATGCTGCAGCACGGAGGCTCCCAACTTATACATTGTAGACGGGGTTCTCTTGATCACAGATGACGATGACCCCTGCTTCCTGATATTGCTTGACCTCTCAGCTGCCTTCATAACAGTTGACCATCCACCCTCATATGCACCCTCAAGCCGTGAATGGCCGTGAATGGCTTCACTGATTCCCCTCCTACTTTTCCAACCAATACCTGTTTGTTCACATAGGCACCTCTAGGTCACAAAAGATCTCAGTCACATGTGAAGCCCCCCAGGGTTTCATACTGTTCCCTGTTATTTTCAGCCTTTATATGGAACTGCTTGTTTCTCTACTCACAGAAAAATACATCAGGATTCACCAGTATTCCCTTGAAATGCAACTCTACTTGAAAATCTCCTCTGCTCCAGACATCCACACCTCAGACACTGCTCGCAAATCATCCAGACCTGGATGCCCAGAGTGCCGCTCTGACACTCAAGCCAACTAAGACAGATTCCTATTATTTGCCAAGAGCAACAACTAAGATACATTACAGATTTAACTCAATAAAATGAACCTTGATGGATTAGAAGCCCAACTTTCATTGAATGCCAAATGACTTGGATTGACCCTGGACACCAACCTCTCCCTCAAGGAAAAAATTGCCAAACAAAGTAAGATGGCCTGGTGCCAGCTCTTTATTCTAAAGAGAATCAAATGTTTCTTCCAGCAAGCAATTTCAGAACTTCTGTTCAATCCCTTGTACTCTTGCATCTGGATAGTGGTAATGTTCTACTAAATGGCCTCCCAGACTCCACATTGGCACCCCTTACAGACATCCTACATGCCACAGCATGTCTTATCCAGGGCCAGAAGAAATATGATCACATCGCCACAACCTTAATGGAACTCCATTGGCTCCTCCTGCCAGCCTGTACCATTTTCAAAACCAACTGCATCATTTCCAAAGCCATCCCAACCAGCACCCCTGCTTATCTTGCAGACAAGATCACCATCTCTCAGCAAACCGATAGCCAGGATTTCAGCTCACCCTCAGCCAGGACATCATCAGACTGCAGAATAAGAAGTGTAAAAATGTTTTAAAACAACAGGACAACGGATCTTTTCCATCTATGCACCCAGAATCTAGAATAACATCCCATAATCCATCAATGGTGCCCCAATGCTGCTCCAGTTTAGGAAAGTACAGAACACTCACCTCTTTAAAGAACACTACATCACAATGCAATAACCATGCATAACTCAACTTCCTCTCGTATTACGCACTGACTTTAAGCTTGCGTTTGACCATGTGCAGTGCTCTACTGACTTTTGGCTAGGATTGCACTGGTAAAATGCCATATAGAAACATACATACATACATACCAAACACCTGGGACTCGGTAGCAGTTGCAAAGACAACAGTCTAACCAATGAAGTGGTCACATTATGGGGTAGCGGGAGTGAACCAGGGTTGCAACTTGCTCTTCTGACGTTTAACTTGTTTATCTCTGACCTCCATTAAATCCTTTTGAAAGTGAACAGTTTCCACCCCAAGTTGTGGGGCATGCATCTTCCTGGATTGTTTTTGTGTAGGCAATATGGTCTTATTTAGTCATACTCCCATAGGCTTCAGCAGTCAATCAACGGGGAAGGCTCTTATTGCAAATATAATTATCTCAACATAGGTTTAAACAAAAGTTATGTGTTTCAGCCCTTGTAGCAAAAATGCAATGAAAATTGAAAGAATCCATACGACAGGATGTAACAGAATACCACTATTTGGAACTCACAATCGATAATGGATTGACCTGGAGATCCTTGTGGCGGGCCAACAGAGCAATGGCTAAAACAATCTTGAGTGTTCTTATGAAATTCAATAACAAATTAGGAGAAAGATAATGAGTAACACCATTATTAACACATAGCACGAAGATACTTCATTGCCTATCTTATGGCTTTTCAATTTGGGTACAATCTCACGTCCTTTGGCTCAACAAGCTTTAAGGGCAATGCATACATCTTTGTAAATGTGCAACTCAACTCCAGCCTTATCTATCAGTTTCACATTTGTATTGTTTTCCATAGGAACAAGTGTCTCTTTGCCCAATTAATAAGGGCAGCAAACTGTCAGGAATCATTGGACAAAACTTGGAATTGAATGCCTTGGTATATTAATTCAATTATTGGGATGAAAAAATGTGATAAGTGATTACATTAGCAATACTAAACTGCCATATTGTCTTCTCAAAGTTGTGATGAAGAAATCAATTTTGTAGTGGGCGAGATCTGAGGACACTGATCATCTTGAAACTTAGGAATCTTACGCAATATGTTTATCCCAACTCCCTACGCGTCACTTAGCAAGTATCTCTCTTTGGATTTTGAGAATTGTAGTGGGGAGTATTGAAGCTAAAATATTGATGGGTCACAATATCGTGGCCATAATATCAAGGGACAAAATATCAAATAGGTAAGTGCACTGAGAGAGGTATGGATTTACTATTGTTATCTCCACACCTATGCACCTTAAAGATCTATTCTTCTCTAAGGCATATATAAGTGGAGTTAATTATAGGCAATCAATTCAAACTTACCCTCGATATCTGGTTATTATTACAATATTGTGACCCGTCGATATTCTGGTTTCGCTATTCCTAGCCTGCACTGATTATGACCTACGGAGGCTATTTATGTTGTTTTAACTTGGCCAGTAATACTTAATAGATATATTTGGATCATGAAACATAATACTCAAGATTGTGGCTGTCTTTGTCACTCTAGTAAAGATGATGATGATGATGATATGGAGCTTATTAAGCGCTTCAATGCCAATGCGTCTTGGCGCTGGTGTGTGTACACAGGACAGGGACTGAGCTGGATCTACTCAGGAGTAAACAGCCGGGATTTCAAGGCTTTCCTAAAGGATAGAAGGTTAGGGTGCAGTCTCAATGCCACTGGCAATTTATTCCACAGTTGTGCTGCACAACTAGACAGAGACCTGCCACCCCATCTGGCGCGTCGAAACTTTGGGGTACATATCAGGCCAAGACTGGCCAACCGTAGATTTTGTGAGGGGGTATAGAGCCTGAACATTTCCTGACAGTCAACTGAACCCCCACCGTATCGTGCCTTGTGCACCACGCAGAGTGCCTTAAACTCAATTTTCTGCTGGACGGAGAGCCAGTGCAATGATCTTCTTCCCTGTGACGTAGGAGGACCCTTAGGGGGCTTTAGGATTAGTTGTACACAGCATTCTGCAATGATTTGAGTTTGCTGATCTGATGTTTATCAATGCCCAGAAACATTGCATTACAATAGTCCAATTTGGACATAAAAAGAGCAACCATTACCGTCTTCTGTAGTACAGGGAGAATAAACGGCAACATTTTACGAAGGGTCTTTAGCAGAAAAAACTGGCAGACGTTAAATTGTTGACCTGTGCCAACATATTAAGTTCAACGTCAAAAATGACCCCAACGTTCCTCACCTTCCTAACACGGTTAGGACATTCCCCAGCCTCCGACGGCCACCAAGAATTATTCCATATTGGTGTTCCATTACCAAACTCAATCACTTCTGTCTTTTCTGTATTAATCTTCAGAAAGCTTAGACTCATCCAGTTCATTATGTCCTTTAAACAGGAATGAAAGCTGGCAGCTGTTAGCTCAGGCCTGTCCGACAAGGATATCGCCAGTTGTGAGTCGTCGGTATACAACACAAATGTGAAGCCATGTTTCCTGCCAAGTGTTGCCAGTGGTTTTACATAGACGTTAAACAACATCAGGGACTGAGATGATCCTTGCGGAACATAATGGCAGGTTGAAACTTTCCGATTGTAATCCGTCCCGGCTCAAGCTCTGTTTCCTGTTCTCTAAAAAAGAGGAAAGGAGTGCCAGAGCCGAGTCACCGATTCCTACCTCCGGTAGACGCCGCACAAACACCGTGTGATTCACGATGTCGAATGTGGCTGGCAAATCGAGGAGAACAAGGATTGCCCTACCTACACCATCGATATTCCATAAAGAGTCTCATGCACACAATTGTTTATGTGGTATGACTAGTGATACTAGGAATCCTTATCTGTCAATTTACATTAATAGAATTAAAAATTGTAGTAAAGTGGGAATTTTAAAACCTTTTACACAGAACGTTTGTATAGGGTTGGCTCAAGCTGAGCCAAGATTTTTATGCTCAACTTATTTTAAAGTTGTAAAATGTTAATATTTCTTTATTGGTGTTTACAGGTTGGAAGATAAACCATATAAACTATTATTTAAAAAGTAAAAGCAAGTTATATAACCCTAGGCGTAGTTCGCGGAGTTGTGCTATGCGAAACTCGGCGAAGTCATAAAGAAACTCTGCCGCACTACGCAGATCTCCGCGAGGTCCAGAGTTTGATAGAAAAATGCTGTATGTGATAATTGTCTGCACTGTGCAATCATCGCGAATGGCACTATGCACAGCGCAGGCTTTCCTTTTCTGCCGCTCAAGTAGATTTTTACTCGAGCTGCAGCATTCTCAACACATACAGGCAGTTTCACAACGCGAGCGGTCACGAGCATACGCTACCACTCGCAATGAGAAACCTGACCCCCCACATTGAGAAATCTCACCGGGAGGTTTATTTTCCACGCTCGCGCTCGCCAACTTGATGTTGACATTCGCGAATGAGGAAAAATCTCGCCGGGAACTTGATTTTCCTCGCTCGCGCTTGCCAACTTGGCATTTGTGAACGGGAGCGAGGAAAAAAACTCTGCTCCGCTGCGCGAAGCTGAGCTTTTGGGAACTCCGTGATCTCTGCTTAACGCGGAGTGGGGAAAACTCTGCAAACTCCGTGAGCGGAGCGAAGTTTACCGCCCAGGCCTAAAGTTATATAGACGATACAGAAAAGGGGGTGGTGATGAACAGAGTGTCTGAATTAAGCAGACCACTCTTACCCAGTCCAAAGATCAGGGCTTGATCCATCACCGTTATTTATCTCACTGCCCCATCCCAGCTCAGAACCTGGCTATATGCAAATTAGTCTGTCCCTGGCCCAGTGCATCATGGGAACAGGGCAGACCAAACTACCAAGCCAATTCTTCACCAGAAAGGAGACAAGCTACCGGGGACCGGTTTCTGGCATTTCAGCCTCTTCGGCCCGGCTTGCTTGAATCCTGATGGAGCAGTGAGAAAGGGACTCATGTCTGAGTATACCCTGCCACACCTATAGTGGCCAAAAACGATACAGAAAAGGGGGTGGTGATGAACAGAGTGTCTGAATTAAGCAGACCACTCTTACCCAGTCCAAAGATCAGGGCTTGATCCATCACCGTTATTTATCTCACTGCCCCATCCCAGCTCAGAACCTGGCTATATGCAAATTAGTCTGTCCCTGGCCCAGTGCATCATGGGAACAGGGCAGACCAAACTACCAAGCCAATTCTTCACCAGCAAGGAGACAAGCTACCGGGGACCGGTTTCTGGCATTTCAGCCTCTTCGGCCCGGCTTGCTTGAATCCTGATGGAGCAGTGAGAAAGGGACTCATGTCTGAGTATACCCTGCCACACCTATAGTGGCCAAAAACGATACAGAAAAGGGTTGTGGTGATGAACAGAGTGTCTGAATTAAGCAGACCACTCTTACCCAGTCCAAAGATCAGGGCTTGATCCATCACCGTTATTTATCTCACTGCCCCATCCCAGCTCAGAACCTGGCTATATGCAAATTAGTCTGTCCCTGGCCCAGTGCATCATGGGAACAGGGCAGACCAAACTACCAAGCCAATTCTTCACCAGAAAGGAGACAAGCTACCGGGGACCGGTTTCTGGCATTTCAGCCTCTTCGGCCCGGCTTGCTTGAATCCTGATGGAGCAGTGAGAAAGGGACTCATGTCTGAGTATACCCTGCCACACCTATAGTGGCCAAAAACGATACAGAAAAGGGGGTGGTGATGAACAGAGTGTCTGAATTAAGCAGACCACTCTTACCCAGTCCAAAGATCAGGGCTTGATCCATCACCGTTATTTATCTCACTGCCCCATCCCAGCTCAGAACCTGGCTATATGCAAATTAGTCTGTCCCTGGCCCAGTGCATCATGGGAACAGGGCAGACTAAACTACCAAGCCAATTCTTCACCAGAAAGGAGACAAGCTACCGGGGACCGGTTTCTGGCATTTCAGCCTCTTCGGCCCGGCTTGCTTGAATCCTGATGGAGCAGTGAGACAGGGACTCATGTCTGAGTATACCCTGCCACACCTATAGTGGCCAAAAACGATACAGAAAAGGGGGTGGTGATGAACAGAGTGTCTGAATTAAGCAGACCACTCTTACCCAGTCCAAAGATCAGGGCTTGATCCATCACCGTTATTTATCTCACTGCCCCATCCCAGCTCAGAACCTGGCTATATGCAAATTAGTCTGTCCCTGGCCCAGTGCATCATGGGAACAGGGCAGACCAAACTACCAAGCCAATTCTTCACCAGAAAGGAGACAAGCTACCGGGGACCGGTTTCTGGCATTTCAGCCTCTTCGGCCCGGCTTGCTTGAATCCTCATGGAGCAGTGAGAAAGGGACTCATGTCTGAGTATACCCTGCCACACCTATAGTGGCCAAAAACGATACAGAAAAGGGGGTGGTGATGAACAGAGTGTCTGAATTAAGCAGACCACTCTTACCCAGTCCAAAGATCAGGGCTTGATCCATCACCGTTATTTATCTCACTGCCCCATCCCAGCTCAGAACCTGGCTATATGCAAATTAGTCTGTCCCTGGCCCAGTGCATCATGGGAACAGGGCAGACCAAACTACCAAGCCAATTCTTCACCAGAAAGGAGACAAGCTACCGGGGACCAGTTTCTGGCATTTCAGCCTCTTCGGCCCGGCTTGCTTGAATCCTGATGGAGCAGTGAGAAAGGGACTCATGTCTGAGTATACCCTGCCACACCTATAGTGGCCAAAAACGATACAGAAAAGGGGGTGGTGATGAACAGAGTGTCTGAACTGGGTGAGAGTACTCTGCTTAATTCAGAGACTCTGTCCATCACCACCCCTTGTTGTAAATTATTTTGTCCACCCTAAGCGTGGAAGGGTATACTCAGATGTGAGTCCCTTGCTCATTGCACCATCAGGATTCAAGCAAGCCGGGCCGAAGACGCCTGAAATGGCAGAAACCGGTCCCCGGAAGCTTGTTTCCTTCCCAGTGTAAGAATTGGCTTTTGTAGTCTGGTCTGCCCTGTTCCCATGATGCACTGGGCCAGGGACAGACTAATTTGCATACAGCCAGGTTCTGAAACTGGGATGGTGCAATGAGCTAAAAAACGGTGTTGGATCTAGCCCTGATCTCTTGACTGGGTGAGAGTACTCTGCTTAATTCAGAGACTCTGTCCATCACCACCCCTTGTTGTAAATTAAAGTTATATAGAAACATGGCAGCCTTCTACAGATTATGTCTGGAATGATTGCCTAAGGAACGAATCTGCTATTACCTCCTCGTCCCAGTCCTTAAAACATATGGGAGGAGCTATTCCTCCTGTGAGACCAAGTACCTTCTATTATGATCCTGGGAGGAAAGATCTTTCAGAACAAAAACCTACTGAAACAGAAACCTATCTGGGGTGGAGTCTCTGAACATATATAACACCAGGAGTACTACAGAAAAAAAGTTTACAGAATGGAGAGACCCTAAGAACAATCGGATTCCCATCACTCACCAAAGTGATCAGTATCATCATCTGGGTATCCTTCCTAGCATACACTGTACCTCTTGATCATAGAGGGAGTTCTAGTGGATTGCATCTCAAATGGGTCATGTAGGAGGAACAAAGAGAATAGAGAACCAAAGCTCTCAAACAACACATAGATGTGATCACAAACAGAATGTGGGAGTGATAGGTGCAGTGCAATGGTGTGAAAGTGAAGTTAAGAAAGGATTTAAAAGAGAAAAAAACTTTTATTGAGATATATCTCTTGTAATCCTTATTAAGAACAGTGCAAAAAGAAGTTTTCAAGCATAACTGCTTCTAAATGAGGTCGACATGTTTCAGCCTTCTGGACTGGTAGTCCTCAGCTTCCTTCAGGACCTATCTTTAATTGTTGTTGCTACTGCATTAAAAATAAAGTGACAAAACAGTGAGAACACAGAAAAGAAGGTTGGAATCAATACAACCTTTTGTACTAAATACGAATCCTCCGTATCGACGGGATGCAGATGACACCTGTGAAAAGACACACGTTGTAGTACTCAAACTGAAAAAATTAAGAGAGTCCCCAGAATAGTGGTATGCGTTGAGGTGCAACAGATGTTAACCCCAATCAACTGTAGATCGATAGTACAGCTAAATCAATTGAAATATTTTCGCTCACCCGTCTCTTACGAGGACTGGGCCTCACCTCACCTAGTAACAACCCAGGTCAAAGAGGCCCCGCTCTAGGAAAAACAAGGGAAGAAGGAAAAGGTAAAGCTCCCAACACCAAGTGTTTGCCCTTATTACCTTCTCCCACACATGTAAAACACTTTGTGTTCCTCCATTTCTCCAAAAGTCTTGCTACTTATTATGTAAGAAATGGAGTTTCAAAACCTCCAAAAAGAGTGTTTGGTGCAAGATTTATATTGTCAAATGCGATCAGAAAATCGGAAAAAAGATGAAACCCTTACTGATAATGCATGTGGTTTACAAAAAAAAATGCGGTTTGCAAATAAAAACAACCTTCATCAGCATGTTTACTTCTCATGTTATGAGCATGGTCTAGATAGCACTCCACCCGTATCAAGGAGTGAGCGTCACTATTCTCAAATGTCTGAGCGTAATAGTGAAAGTTAAGGATATCGAGATTACAATATCCAATCAACATTGCATGCGGTTTACAAATGAAAGTATCCTATCTCTGTGTGTATGCAAATAAGACAGATGTTGTGCACGGTCTTAACAGCACTCGACCCAGAGGGAGCGCCACTGTTCCTAAGAAATGAGGATCTGGCGATTACAATGCCTGATCAGCTTTGAATCGAGCAAGCTTAACCATGCGCTCTAATATAGAAGAAAACATCACCATTATCTAGCAGAAACCCGAAACACCGCACAGGACCCTTACCTGTCCGTTGTTACCTCTGGCTCGAACTGAGCTGGATGTGGAGGTAACGGACAGGCAATTCGTCCATATTTTATATCGCATAGTAACACAGCTGAATTCTATTCAGACTGCCGGGGCCCTCAATAATGTTGTCACACCAAACTACAACGTGACGTCACAAAGCCTGGAAACTGTAGTTTTCTAGTGACTATCTAAGCATCAACAGAAAAGCCAATTCTATGGCAGGACGGAGGCTCCGATTATGCTTTCTCTATTTCTTTACTGAAGAGACAGCAGCCAATCAGTACACAGTAAAGAAGAAAACTACAATACCCATGAGTACACAACAGTATAAATAGGGTTACAGAGGTCATACCTTCCTCTTTCTTTGCTGCTTCGCAGCCAGTTAAGTGCCTTTATTCCTATTACTTGTACTTGCCTTAACGTTAATGCTGTGCATTTGTGGACCGCTTTGTGCGCTTCTTATTTGCAGCTTGCGCTTTGTTCCTTTCCTTTACAGCGCATTTCTTGTTGCGCTTGTGGGCTGTGTTCGGCTTTTCCACGGCTTTGTTTTGCGGTTTTTCGGCTTCTCGGCCGCTGGCCCTGAGAGCGTGTGTCACCTCTCTTCACGGACGCGCTGTGTCGCGTCTTTTGTTTTCTAGTGGAGCGGAAGATTTGGGAGCTGGAGAGACGCGCGTGTGTCACGCGTCCCTCCTATCGGCAGTAGCTGTTCGCGCATGCGTGACAGCGTTTGTTTACCTCCTGTGACGGCGCACATTCCTGAGGGCGCTCGTCTCACACGGAGGAATTTCAAGTATTTCATACGACGTGCCCAGTCTCTGCCTGCCGTTTGAGCTCCATAACGCCCCTTTTGTGCTACAAATCAAAGGGGTTGTATAAATTGTTGCATAGGCTCTGCATAGAGTGTTTCAGTGCAAGCCCTTCCTCCACGTTTATTTTTTCTTTTGCTTGTCAGGTTTTTTCCTGCATTTTGGCTTGCATTAGTGGTACCACTCCCCCAAATTCGGCTTTGGCCATTTAATTACTTTGAATTCTTTGAATTTCATCTAGTGGGCACTGCTGGGCAGACTTTGTCGCCATGGCTGATTTTTATGATGAAGAGGGGTATGAGTATTATAATGAGGAGGAGCCTTCTGCATCCATGGATGACTTCATGGGGCCGGCTTTATTCCAGGCGATTGCGCCTTTGAAGTGGCATTTGTCGGAGTATGCTGCGCAACAGGGCTGGTTGCCTCCTTCCTCTGGGCGCAGTAAGAAGTCGCCCAAAAACCCCCATCATTCCGACTTTGCAAAGTTAGCGAAGACCTTCTCTTCTGCACCTGCTCGTAATACTCCTTCATCTGATTCGGACAACGGATCATCTTCATCCACTTCTTCCTCAGAGCCTGCGAGGCCGCCACCTTCCAAGAAGGCTAGAAAGGAACATTTTGTGGATGCCCCTTCCACACCACAAGTATTGACTTTTGACCCGTCGGATATTGTTCATCCGAACTCCTCTTTGTGACTGCCCTCGCCTGAGGTGGCAGAATATGTCCAGGACCACATTCTCACCCCTTTCGAGAAGGATGTGCGGGCGCGTTTGCGCTCTGAGTGTCCTCGCCCAGATCTCTCCAATAAACTTGCAGGCACTCCTGAGGTGGATCCGACCATGATCACCTATATGAAAAAATACTCGAAGGATCCAACTAAAGGTTTGGATCGCTCTTGGCGCTCATGTCAAGATAAGCTTTTGGATTTGTTGGGGCCTCTCACGAAGATTCTTGATCTGGCTTACCGAGCCAAGGAGTGCCAAATGACTTGGATTGACCCTGGATTGACCCTGGACACCAACCTCTCCCTCAAGGAAAAAATTGCCAAACAAACTAAGATGGCCTGGTGCCAGCTCTTTATTCTAAAGAGAATCAAATGTTTCTTCCAGCAAGCAATTTCAGAACTTCTGTTCAGTCCCTTGTACTCTTGCATCTGGATAGTGGTAATGTTCTACTAAATGGCCTCCCAGACTCCACATTGGCACCCCTTACAGACATCCTACATGCCACAGCATGTCTTATCCAGGGCCAGAAGAAATATGATCACATCGCCACAACCTTAATGGAACTCCATTGGCTCCTCCTGCCAGCCTGTACCATTTTCAAAACCAACTGCATCATTTCCAAAGCCATCCCAACCAGCACCCCTGCTTATCTTGCAGACAAGATCACCATCTCTCAGCACACCGATAGCCAGGATTTCAGCTCACCCTCAGCCAGGACATCATCAGACTGCAGAATAAGAAGTGTAAAAATGTTTTAAAACAACAGGACAACGGATCTTTTCCATCTATGCACCCAGAATCTAGAATAACATCCCATAATCCATCAATGGTGCCCCAATGCTGCTCCAGTTTAGGAAAGTACAGAACACTCACCTCTTTAAAGAACACTACATCACAATGCAATAACCATGCATAACTCAACTTCCTCTCGTATTACGCACTGACTTTAAGCTTGCGTTTGACCATGTGCAGTGCTCTACTGACTTTTGGCTAGGATTGCACTGGTAAAATGCCATATAGAAACATACATACATACATACCAAACACCTGGGACTCGGTAGCAGTTGCAAAGACAACAGTCTAACCAATGAAGTGGTCACATTATGGGGTAGCGGGAGTGAACCAGGGTTGCAACTTGCTCTTCTGACGTTTAACTTGTTTATCTCTGACCTCCATTAAATCCTTTTGAAAGTGAACAGTTTCCACCCCAAGTTGTGGGGCATGCATCTTCCTGGATTGTTTTTGTGTAGGCAATATGGTCTTATTTAGTCATACTCCCATAGGCTTCAGCAGTCAATCAACGGGGAAGGCTCTTATTGCAAATATAATTATCTCAACATAGGTTTAAACAAAAGTTATGTGTTTCAGCCCTTGTAGCAAAAATGCAATGAAAATTGAAAGAATCCATACGACAGGATGTAACAGAATACCACTATTTGGAACTCACAATCGATAATGGATTGACCTGGAGATCCTTGTGGCGGGCCAACAGAGCAATGGCTAAAACAATCTTGAGTGTTCTTATGAAATTCAATAACAAATTAGGAGAAAGATAATGAGTAACACCATTATTAACACATAGCACGAAGATACTTCATTGCCTATCTTATGGCTTTTCAATTTGGGTACAATCTCACGTCCTTTGGCTCAACAAGCTTTAAGGGCAATGCATACATCTTTGTAAATGTGCAACTCAACTCCAGCCTTATCTATCAGTTTCACATTTGTATTGTTTTCCATAGGAACAAGTGTCTCTTTGCCCAATTAATAAGGGCAGCAAACTGTCAGGAATCATTGGACAAAACTTGGAATTGAATGCCTTGGTATATTAATTCAATTATTGGGATGAAAAAATGTGATAAGTGATTACATTAGCAATACTAAACTGCCATATTGTCTTCTCAAAGTTGTGATGAAGAAATCAATTTTGTAGTGGGCGAGATCTGAGGACACTGATCATCTTGAAACTTAGGAATCTTACGCAATATGTTTATCCCAACTCCCTACGCGTCACTTAGCAAGTATCTCTCTTTGGATTTTGAGAATTGTAGTGGGGAGTATTGAAGCTAAAATATTGATGGGTCACAATATCGTGGCCATAATATCAAGGGACAAAATATCAAATAGGTAAGTGCACTGAGAGAGGTATGGATTTACTATTGTTATCTCCACACCTATGCACCTTAAAGATCTATTCTTCTCTAAGGCATATATAAGTGGAGTTAATTATAGGCAATCAATTCAAACTTACCCTCGATATCTGGTTATTATTACAATATTGTGACCCGTCGATATTCTGGTTTCGCTATTCCTAGCCTGCACTGATTATGACCTACGGAGGCTATTTATGTTGTTTTAACTTGGCCAGTAATACTTAATAGATATATTTGGATCATGAAACATAATACTCAAGATTGTGGCTGTCTTTGTCACTCTAGTAAAGATGATGATGATGATGATATGGAGCTTATTAAGCGCTTCAATGCCAATGCGTCTTGGCGCTGGTGTGTGTACACAGGACAGGGACTGAGCTGGATCTACTCAGGAGTAAACAGCCGGGATTTCAAGGCTTTCCTAAAGGATAGAAGGTTAGGGTGCAGTCTCAATGCCACTGGCAATTTATTCCACAGTTGTGCTGCACAACTAGACAGAGACCTGCCACCCCATCTGGCGCGTCGAAACTTTGGGGTACATATCAGGCCAAGACTGGCCAACCGTAGATTTTGTGAGGGGGTATAGAGCCTGAACATTTCCTGACAGTCAACTGAACCCCCACCGTATCGTGCCTTGTGCACCACGCAGAGTGCCTTAAACTCAATTTTCTGCTGGACGGAGAGCCAGTGCAATGATCTTCTTCCCTGTGACGTAGGAGGACCCTTAGGGGGCTTTAGGATTAGTTGTACACAGCATTCTGCAATGATTTGAGTTTGCTGATCTGATTTTTATCAATGCCCAGAAACATTGCATTACAATAGTCCAATTTGGACATAAAAAGAGCAACCATTACCGTCTTCTGTAGTACAGGGAGAATAAACGGCAACATTTTACGAAGGGTCTTTAGCAGAAAAAACTGGCAGACGTTAAATTGTTGACCTGTGCCAACATATTAAGTTCAACGTCAAAAATGACCCCAACGTTCCTCACCTTCCTAACACGGTTAGGACATTCCCCAGCCTCCGACGGCCACCAAGAATTATTCCATATTGGTGTTCCATTACCAAACTCAATCACTTCTGTCTTTTCTGTATTAATCTTCAGAAAGCTTAGACTCATCCAGTTCATTATGTCCTTTAAACAGGAATGAAAGCTGGCAGCTGTTAGCTCAGGCCTGTCCGACAAGGATATCGCCAGTTGTGAGTCGTCGGTATACAACACAAATGTGAAGCCATGTTTCCTGCCAAGTGTTGCCAGTGGTTTTACATAGACGTTAAACAACATCAGGGACTGAGATGATCCTTGCGGAACATAATGGCAGGTTGAAACTTTCCGATTGTAATCCGTCCCGGCTCAAGCTCTGTTTCCTGTTCTCTAAAAAAGAGGAAAGGAGTGCCAGAGCCGAGTCACCGATTCCTACCTCCGGTAGACGCCGCACAAACACCGTGTGATTCACGATGTCGAATGTGGCTGGCAAGTCGAGGAGAACAAGGATTGCCCTACCTACACCATCGATATTCCATAAAGAGTCTCATGCACACAATTGTTTATGTGGTATGACTAGTGATACTAGGAATCCTTATCTGTCAATTTACATTAATAGAATTAAAAATTGTAGTAAAGTGGGAATTTTAAAACCTTTTACACAGAACGTTTGTATAGGGTTGGCTCAAGCTGAGCCAAGATTTTTATGCTCAACTTATTTTAAAGTTGTAAAATGTTAATATTTCTTTATTGGTGTTTACAGGTTGGAAGATAAACCATATAAACTATTATTTAAAAAGTAAAAGCAAGTTATATAACCCTAGGCGTAGTTCGCGGAGTTGTGCTATGCGAAACTCGGCGAAGTCATAAAGAAACTCTGCCGCACTACGCAGATCTCCGCGAGGTCCAGAGTTTGATAGAAAAATGCTGTATGTGATAATTGTCTGCACTGTGCGATCATCGCGAATGGCACCATGCACAGCGCAGGCTTTCCTTTTCTGCCGCTCAAGTAGATTTTTACTCGAGCTGCAGCATTCTCAACACATACAGGCAGTTTCACAACGCGAGCGGTCACGAGCATACGCTACCACTCGCAATGAGAAACCTGACCCCCCACATTGAGAAATCTCACCGGGAGGTTTATTTTCCACGCTCGCGCTCGCCAACTTGATGTTGACATTCGCGAATGAGGAAAAATCTCGCCGGGAACTTGATTTTCCTCGCTCGCGCTTGCCAACTTGGCATTTGTGAACGGGAGCGAGGAAAAAAACTCTGCTCCGCTGCGCGAAGCTGAGCTTTTGGGAACTCCATGATCTCTGCTTAACGCGGAGTGGGGAAAACTCTGCAAACTCCGTGAGCGGAGCGAAGTTTACCGCCCAGGCCTAAAGTTATATAGAAACATGGCAGCCTTCTACAGATTATGTCTGGAAAGATTGCCTGAGGAACGAATCTGCTATTACCTCCTCGTCCCAGTCCTTAAAACATATGGGAGGAGCTATTCCTCCTGTGTGACCAAGTACCTTCTATTATGATCCTGGGAGGAAAGATCTTTCAGAACAAAAACCTACAGAAACCTATCTGGGGAGGAGTCTCTGAACATATATAACACCAGGAGTACTACAGAAAAAAAGTTTACAGAATGGAGAGACCCTAAGAACAATCGGATTCCCATCACTCACCAAAGTGATCAGTATCATCATCTGGGTATCCTTCCTACCATCCACTGTACCTCTTGATCATAGAGGGAGTTCTAGTGGATTGCATCTCAAATGGGTCATGTAGGAGGAACAAAGAGAATAGAGAACCAAAGCTCTCAAACAACACATAGATGTGATCACAAACAGAATGTGGGAGTGATAGGTGCAGTGCAATGGTGTGAAAGTGAAGTTAAGAAAGGATTTAAAAGAGAAAAAAACTTTTATTGAGATATATCTCTTGTAATCCTTATTAACAACAGTGCAAAAAGAAGTTTTCAAGCATAACTGCTTCTAAATGAGGTCGACATGTTTCAGCCTTCTGGACTGGTAGTCCTCAGCTTCCTTCAGGACCTATCTTTAATTGTTGTTGCTACTGCATTAAAAATAAAGTGACAAAACAGTGAAAACACAGAAAAGAAAAGAAGGTTGGAATCAATACAACCTTTTGTACTAAATACGAATCCTCCGTATCGACGGGATGCAGATGACACCTGTGAAAAGACACACGTTGTAGTACTCAAACTGAAAAAATTAAGAGAGTCCCCAGAATAGTGGTATGCGTTGAGGTGTGGAAAAGTAAATTTTGCCATGTTCTGTGTCCCTACGCGTCCTCCATCATATGTTATCTGTGCATGATTAATATGCATATGTTATTCCCCATGTTCGATTAAAGACGCAATTATAGTTGTGTCCACCTCTAGTATGCCAGTTTCCAGTTCTCGTGAATAATACGAATATCAGGCCTATGTAAAGCTACGTTGCCACGTTTCTCAGTGTGCACGTTATTCCATTGAAAAGTCCCCGTTTCTAGGCCTCAAAAGGGCCTGGACACCAGATTCAGCTCCTGTCTTCTGAGTCCTCGCTGAGGAGCGATACAGCCCCCACCTGTATCCTCGACCCTTCACTTACTTCCTGCCTCACAGTGCCCGGCCCAGCTTGGCTCTGCCTCTGAGTCTGCCAAGAGTATGTTATGATTCGAGTTATCAGTACAGCCCTCCTTCTCTGCATTCCTAAGCTACTGAACTGCATCAATAGTCTCCGTCATTGTCTAGCCTTTACGGCCCCATGTTAGAGAAATACTGTATTAATGGTCATTTAATATTCTTCATCACGCACTACATGTAGAATAATGCATGCTCCAGTCTTAGAGTCTGTTAGCCTTTCCCCTCCTGACTTCTAGTTTATATCAACATGTTCTCTAAACATCAGATACTAGATACTGCTTAGGTACATGTCGCCCTGACTCTCCAGACTTCAGTCTCTGCTCCTAGCACAGAGTTCATAGCCCCCAGCTTCTCCTAGTAACATGTCATTGCCAGTTTGCGCGCACCATCAGGTTAGAGGTCCCGGCTCCTTAGGTAGCCCCCTCCATGGTTTCCGCCCCATTCATGACATATTCTGTTACGTTTGCATCACATGTCTATGTATACGCCCTGTTACACCTACTTTCACCTTTATCTTTCGCGACTGCTACGCGTCACGCTTTCTGCTCCACCCACTGCTACGCCTATTGCAATGTAATGCTATGTGTTTGCGCTATGTATATATGCTCATGTACTGTTATTAAAAAGTATCCGTTCCCTTGTCCCGATCCTGTCCCCGGCAGCTGCCATCCTATTCCCGTGCAGGTCGTCCTGTTCCTGTCCTTATGCTGTATTAAACCTGCAAAACTCCTACTACCTCGAATCTTGACTCTTATTTATTGAGCTATCTGTTATTCATTTATGCATTCAAAAATAGGGTATTATTTATTTATTTACCACATAATGGCGCCCGAATAGGAACTTGCCCTTTCCCCACGCGTCGGTGAAGCCACGCCGACCCCCTGACCCTCTGCAGTCGTGACGGAACTCTTCTGCGCACCGGCAGATATTTCTGCTTCAAGTATCCCTCAGGCCCACGGAGGAGACGGAGGAGGCGGTCCAGCATCCAGACGAGACGGTGGAGGAACGCGGCGAGTCCCGACCAGAGCCCAAGCCGAGAGTCCAAGGTCCGAGGTATCCGGAGGTCCACCCGTAACTGAAGTCCGAAGTTCGTCGTCCGTCGTCGTAGCAGTCCAGTCCAGTCCGAGGCCTTCCGTTCTTGCTGCCCGGTGAGTACCGTTACTGGGGTAGTATCTAGACAGGGTCAATTTAATTGACTCTGGTCCGTGGGTTGGTGGTACACAAGCCCACAAACGAAGTGTCCACTCCGGTGGATACGGGTCCTGACGTGTCTCTTGATGAGACCGGTAAGTTTCGTACTGTTTCAGCAGTGCATCTAGTTTCTGTTCTAGTCAGTTCTGTTCTCGAGAAAATTCATGTATACTGTGTTCCGTATTCCAGGTGGTATTTCTGTTCGAACTGTTATTTTAAATGTTCTTCATGTATTTTAATGTCGTGGTATGAATGGGGAATAAGTATCGTGTTCATTGTGTATTGTATTGTGTCTAGATTACAGTTCAGTCATGCCCTTGTTTTCCAAGTTACGTCAGTTAAAAACTAGAAAGGGTCTGCTGGAAGCAGCAGTTCCAGTCCCGCCTAGGGACAGTCCAGGTCATTTTATGTATCAGAAGCATGGCATAAGCGCCATATTGTATCTAGATTTATGGGTCGAGTATACCAAACAGTTAGAGGAAAAGTATAGATGGCCTGTGTCAGGCACATGGGATGCCGAGTGCATCATGAGAGTAGAAGAAGCATAATGAAAAAAGAAAGCCAGACAGTCACAGAAAGATGCCATCGAGTTATGGCGCAAAGAATCTCATAAAAGAACCGAAAAAGAAATCAGAAAGTCAGAATTAAGTAGAGAATCCTTAGAACGAGCCCAAGAAAGGGAATTAATCGAGATTGGTGAACGAGTTAAAACCGAACAGTCAGACAGACAGAGGCATGCTCTTATTAAGGGTATATATCCTCTTCTTGCCGAGGGCCTGTCAAAAGCGACCCCGGAGGCATCCAGTAACTTTCAGCCACCATTAGTTCCGACCAAGCTACGTCACAAACAGACCGCAGCTGATATTTTCATTTCGTCCTATTTGGACGACACAGTCCCAGAATATGCAAATCCTGTTCGCGCTCCGCCAGTCCCTGTAAATCAGGCACTTCCCGTTCCTCCAGACACCGGGGTACCCCTTGCAGTACCTGCTACGGCCCCCCTGGTCCAGCCCGCCATACCAGTTCAGCCCGCATTTCAATTTCCTGCCACACTAGTACAAAGAGGATCAGTCGACGATTCTAGTTTAGGGGCCGCAGGAGGAGGTCCTCCTCAGACCCCGCCGCCACATAAGCGTTTAACGTCAGCCGAATTACATGCACAAGCGTCACAGCGTACGCCCAGACATCAGACTGTAGCAGAAATAAGAAAAGCCCTTAATGAATGCGGCTATGATCCAGTCCCAGGCGAGGATAATATGGTTTTATATTCATTTCGCGTAAGAAAGGTGGCCGAGTATCTAGTCACCCTACCGAATATGAAAGAAGACCTAGACAGAATATATCGTTTCATCCGTACAGGGGATGATCCAGAAAGCATTAGCGAGGCCATGTCTCAAAGGAAAGCCGAGATCCAGCTCATGATATTAAAGTTTCTGATTAACTGTCTAATAAGAGAACAAGATTACCCGTCTAAAGATCCGGCCGAAATGAAAATCCTGACAAGGTGGAGTGATAATATAGCCGAGGGTAAGCACAAGACCGTCGGTGCTATGGAGAGTATGTACAAGAAAATCCGTAAAGAAATAATAAAGTTACACGAACAGCGTAAAGCAGCACAAGTAAGCGAGAAAGAAAGTAACTCTGATACTGAAGAGGTAGACGACGAAAATTCCGCCAGAATAGCGTATGTAGGAAAATCTAGATTTCCAGATCGCCATTTACGCCTAGAACACAAGTCTACTTTCCATCATCCAGCACCAGAACAAGGTTCTCTAGAACAAGTGTTTCAAGCTACCGATCACATTCTGAAATCACGAATCGGTTACAGTGAGTTAAGTACTATGCATGAACAAGAACTAGCCCGATCAGCAGTCCGATGGACTACCGATTCTACCACTTTTCCAGACGAAATAGTGGCACAAATGTTTCTGAAAATGCCCCCAGCCGAGCAACGACTGGCGGGTATGTATATGATTCAGCACCTCATTACATTGTATGAGGGTCAGCACTCTGATCCAGGCCCGTTACATGATATCCTGAACGAGTTACTCCAGTATAGATGGAAAGGTTTAGGTACCGATTTAATTAGTGTCATTCTAGAACAGCGTCACAAATATAGAACGTTTTTGAACCCGCATTTTGTTCATGTCTCACCCCCAGAAAGTAAACCATTTTACATGGAAAGACAGAATCCGTTACGAGAAGTCCACCCAGTTAGAGGAACGGGTGGCGAACTAGAACGAGTGTTTGTTTACACTCCGATTACAAAGATGGAACTCTTAGAGATGAAAAAATTAATCCCCTGTCATGATAAAGATCCAGCAGGGTTCCATCGAGAATTAAAAGACATGCTCCGTATGGGAGAATACACGTATCCAGATATAATTAAAATGTTAAAGGTTTTGCTGCCCGCAGGGGTGTATGAAAAGCTCAAGGAAAAAGAATGGGAGGTGGGAGAGAAAAAGATCGATTGGGCAGTTCTAGAAGCTGAAGATAAGGCACGAGTACCAGGTACCGGTCTTGGAGCAAAATGTAAAGAATTACCTGAATTATTGATTCAAGTTTTACCCAGATTGTTAACAACGAGCAGCTGCCATCCTATTCCCGTGCAGGTCGTCCTGTTCCTGTCCTTATGCTGTATTAAACCTGCAAAACTCCTACTACCTCGAATCTTGACTCTTATTTATTGAGCTATCTGTTATTCATTTATGCATTCAAAAATAGGGTATTATTTATTTATTTACCACATAATGGCGCCCGAACAGGGACTTGCCCTTTCCCCACGCGTCGGTGAAGCCACGCCGACCCCCTGACCCTCTGCAGTCGTGACGGAACTCTTCTGCGCACCGGCAGATATTTCTGCTTCAAGTATCCCTCAGGCCCACGGAGGAGACGGAGGAGGCGGTCCAGCATCCAGACGAGACGGTGGAGGAACGCGGCGAGTCCCGACCAGAGCCCAAGCCGAGAGTCCAAGGTCCGAGGTATCCGGAGGTCCACCCGTAACTGAAGTCCGAAGTTCGTCGTCCGTCGTCGTAGCAGTCCAGTCCAGTCCGAGGCCTTCCGTTCTTGCTGCCCGGTGAGTACCGTTACTGGGGTAGTATCTAGACAGGGTCAATTTAATTGACTCCGGTCCGTGGGTTGGTGGTACACAAGCCCACAAACGAAGTGTCCACTCCGGTGGATACGGGTCCTGACGTGTCTCTTGATGAGACCGGTAAGTTTCGTACTGTTTCAGCAGTGCATCTAGTTTCTGTTCTAGTCAGTTCTGTTCTCGAGAAAATTCATGTATACTGTGTTCCGTATTCCAGGTGGTATTTCTGTTCGAACTGTTATTTTAAATGTTCTTCATGTATTTTAATGTCGTGGTATGAATGGGGAATAAGTATCGTGTTCATTGTGTATTGTATTGTGTCTAGATTACAGTTCAGTCATGCCCTTGTTTTCCAAGTTACGTCAGTTAAAAACTAGAAAGGGTCTGCTGGAAGCAGCAGTTCCAGTCCCGCCTAGGGACAGTCCAGGTCATTTTATGTATTAGAAGCATGGCATAAGCGCCATATTGTATCTAGATTTATGGGTCGAGTATACCAAACAGTTAGAGGAAAAGTATAGATGGCCTGTGTCAGGCACATGGGATGCCGAGTGCATCATGAGAGTAGAAGAAGCATTATGGAAAAAGAAAGCCAGACAGTCACAGAAAGATGCCATCGAGTTATGGCGCAAAGAATCTCATAAAAGAACCGAAAAAGAAATCAGAAAGTCAGAATTAAGTAGAGAATCCTTAGAACGAGCCCAAGAAAGGGAATTAATCGAGATTGGTGAACGAGTTAAAACCGAACAGTCAGACAGACAGAGGCATGCTCTTATTAAGGGTATGTATCCTCTTCTTGCCGAGGGCCTGTCAAAAGCGACCCCGGAGGCATCCAGTAACTTTCCGCCACCATTAGTTCCGACCAAGCTACGTCACAAACAGACCGCAGCTGATATTTTCATTTCGTCCTATTTGGACGACACAGTCCCAGAATATGCAAATCCTGTTCGCGCTCCGCCAGTCCCTGTAAATCAGGCACTTCCCGTTCCTCCAGACACCGGGGTACCCCTTGCAGTACCTGCTACGGCCCCCCTGGTCCAGCCCGCCATACCAGTTCAGCCCGCATTTCAATTTCCTGCCACACTAGTACGAAGAGGATCAGTCGACGATTCTAGTTTAGGGGCCGCAGGAGGAGGTCCTCCTCAGACCCCGCCGCCACATAAGCATTTAACGTCAGCCGAATTACATGCACAAGCGTCACAGCGTACGCCCAGACATCAGACTGTAGCAGAAATAAGAAAAGCCCTTAATGAATGCGGCTATGATCCAGTCCCAGGCGAGGATAATATGGTTTTATATTCATTTCGCGTAAGAAAGGTGGCCGAGTATCTAGTCACCCTACCGAATATGAAAGAAGACCTAGACAGAATATATCGTTTCATCCGTACAGGGGATGATCCAGAAAGCATTAGCGAGGCCATGTCTCAAAGGAAAGCCGAGATCCAGCTCATGATATTAAAGTTTCTGATTAACTGTCTAATAAGAGAACAAGATTACCCGTCTAAAGATCCGGCCGAAATGAAAATCCTGACAAGGTGGAGTGATAATATAGCCGAGGGTAAGCACAAGACCGTCGGTGCTATGGAGAGTATGTACAAGAAAATCCGTAAAGAAATAATAAAGTTACACGAACAGCGTAAAGCAGCACAAGTAAGCGAGAAAGAAAGTAACTCTGATACTGAAGAGGTAGACGACGAAAATTCCGCCAGAATAGCGTATGTAGGAAAATCTAGATTTCCAGATCGCCATTTACGCCTAGAACACAAGTCTACTTTCCATCATCCAGCACCAGAACAAGGTTCTCTAGAACAAGTGTTTCAAGCTACCGATCACATTCTGAAATCACGAATCGGTTACAGTGAGTTAAGTACTATGCATGAACAAGAACTAGCCCGATCAGCAGTCCGATGGACTACCGATTCTACCACTTTTCCAGACGAAATAGTGGCACAAATGTTTCTGAAAATGCCCCCAGCCGAGCAACGACTGGCGGGTATGTATATGATTCAGCACCTCATTACATTGTATGAGGGTCAGCACTCTGATCCAGGCCCGTTACATGATATCCTGAACGAGTTACTCCAGTATAGATGGAAAGGTTTAGGTACCAATTTAATTAGTGTCATTCTAGAACAGCGTCACAAATATAGAACGTTTTTGAACCCGCATTTTGTTCATGTCTCACCCCCAGAAAGTAAACCATTTTACATGGAAAGACAGAATCCGTTACGAGAAGTCCACCCAGTTAGAGGAACGGGTGGCGAACTAGAACGAGTGTTTGTTTACACTCCGATTACAAAGATGGAACTCTTAGAGATGAAAAAATTAATCCCCTGTCATGATAAAGATCCAGCAGGGTTCCATCGAGAATTAAAAGACATGCTCCGTATGGGAGAATACACGTATCCAGATATAATTAAAATGTTAAAGGTTTTGCTGCCCGCAGGGGTGTATGAAAAGCTCAAGGAAAAAGAATGGGAGGTGGGAGAGAAAAAGATCGATTGGGCAGTTCTAGAAGCTGAAGATAAGGCACGAGTACCAGGTACCGGTCTTGGAGCAAAATGTAAAGAATTACCTGAATTATTGATTCAAGTTTTACCCAGATTGTTAACAACGAAAAAGGAAGACTGGGATGCAATCTCAGCCTGTAAACAGAAACAAGACGAAGATATTAGTGATTTTTATTCTAGATTTGAGAAATGTTTTAGCATCAACAGTGGCCTCAAGACAAGTAGTGAGTCATACCCTCACCTTTTTGTTACTAAATTAGTCGAGAATTCAAGTCCACAAATTAAGAATCGAGTTTTGAAAGTCGAAAGTACCTGGCAAGCTAATACCCCGTCCCAGATGTTACAGATGCTCCAATACCACCAGAATAGAATCAGAGAAGAGCAAGAACACGAGAGAAAGCGTATGAAAGACACGAAAATGAAAGTACTAGTTGCACAATCTGTTCCTCAAGACAGTCAGAAGAGGGGTCCGAATCAAGCCAGTCATCCTGCAGCTCCCGTTAAAGGGAACTGCAATTATTGTAAACAGCCAGGTCATTTTATAAACGAGTGTGCAGTTCTGAAACACAACATAGCTACTGGTAAGACTAAAGAAAGACCACGTCCGCCTAGACAAGAACAAGTTTCACAGATTCCTCAGCCACAGAATACACCACAGACAGTTACAGCACCGCAGCCTATCGCTGCAACACAGCACGTTACACAGCAAATGTATCAGTATGCACAGTCCGAGTATCCAGAGTACCAGCAGTATTCATGAAACAGCCTAGAGAGGGAGGTAGGCTTGCCTCTCATCGAGATACCTGTAGATCAAGAAGGTCCCTATGTTCACAGTCAAGTATTAGGGAAAGACAGAAAGTTTTTGATTGATACAGGGGCAAGTAGGACCACAATTAGTCACGCCGAAGTTCCAGGGGCTCCGCTCTCAGGCTCAAGAAATGTTTCCCTTGGATTTTCAGGAAAACCCATTGTGAATGAAATATCAAAGCCAGTTACTCTAGAAGTAGGTCCATTGTCCCGTACTACTGATCTGTTACTTACTAAGTCATGTCCAGAGAATCTATTAGGCATTAAAACACTGAAAGAGTTAGGTGCAGTTATATGCTGTTCCCCAGAGGGAATACGATTGTTCCTGCGTGACTTTAAGGGTCACTATGTATTACGAGATTTTGATCCCAGATTGTCCAATGTTCCGCAGCATTTATGGGCGCAAGGTCCAACTGATGTAGGGTACATGCAAATCACACCCCATCGTGTGACTCTCAAGCCAGGTGTAGTGTTACCACGAATCAGACAGTACAGATTGCCACCTGAGGCTGTAGCAGCCTTATCCAAAATTATTGACGAGCTCATCGCTCAAGGAGTAGTTGTAGAAACTGACTCCAATGTATGCAATTCTCCGATCATTCCAGTCATGAAACGTACTGATCCAAATGCACCCCCAGTATATCGATTAGTGATTGACCTACGAGAACTTAACAAATGTATTATTCATCAGTACCCAGTTGTCCCAGATATCTCTTCCCTATTGACAGCCATTGATTCCGAAGCCACGTTCTTTACTGTAATCGACCTCAAGAACGCATTTTTCAGTGTTCCCATTCATCCAGACAGCCAGTTTCTTTTCGGATTTTGTTTAAATGGAAGGAGCTATATGTTCACACGAGCTCCTCAAGGTTTCACAGAAAGTCCTAGTATTTACAGTCAAGCACTCAAGAGACAGCTTGATAATGTTCACATGCCAACTGACACTGCCCTGCTCCAGTATGTCGATGATCTACTGATCACAGCCCGTTCTGAACGTGACTGCGAGCGAGCGTCACTGACGGTTCTGTATTTCCTAGCCGAGATGGGGCACAAGGTGTCCCCTTCGAAGCTTCAATTCTGTGTCCAGCAAGTGGTATACTTAGGACACTTACTGTCCAAGAGGGGTAGGCAGTTGACACCAGACCGTATCCAGTTAATAGCGAGTCTTCCTCAGCCCAAGACCCAGAAGGAGGTACGTGCTTTTATCGGCCTCACTTCTTACTGCCGACAATGGATTCCTCAGTATGCATTTCTAGCCAAGCCACTGATACAGTTAACGACACAGGAGGCAGCCGTATCGACTGTCCTCCCTTGGACATCTGAACATACACTCAGTTTCAATGAGTTAAAGAAAGCCCTATGTCAAGCTCCAGTTCTAGCTACACCAAACTACAGTAAGCCTTTTACACTTTTCGTCACTGAACGTGAAGGTACAGCATTATCTGTTCTCACACAAGATCAAGCAGGACAATACAAGCCTTGTGCTTATTTTTCGAGCACATTAGATCCTGTAGCCCAGGCTCTGCCTGCGTGCCTCAAGTCAGTTGCAGCCACAGCACTAGCTATCAGACAAAGTGATTCCATAGTATTAGGACACTCCCTGACAGTACAAGTTCCACACTCCGTGGAAGTTCTTTTAAACCGAACACAGACTCAGCACTTGACAATTGCACGTTTAACAGGTTATGAATTGACACTGTTCCAGCCACACATAGAAATCAGACGCTGCAACGTTCTCAATCCTGCTACACTGTTACCATCAGCTAATCCAAATCCTGCCACACATGACTGTGTGGAAGTAGTTAATATTACGACAAAGCCAAGACAAGACCTGACAGATATTCCATTACCAGATCCCGACCTGACACTTTATGTGGATGGTTCATGCATGAGAACAAGTACAGGAGAACTAGTCGCCGCGTATGCAGTGACTACCGACACCGAAGTTATTGAGACACACCGTATTGACACTCTGTCCGCTCAAGCAGCAGAGCTAGTTGCTCTGACACAAGCCTGCATACACGCTAAGAACCGGAAAGTTAATGTTTACACAGATTCACGCTACGCATTTGGAGTCGTACACGACTTTGGAGTGCTCTGGCAGGAGAGAGGTTTCATGACTTCTCATGGAACCAAGATTCAGCATGGTCTCCTTATTCAAGCTCTGTTAGATGCAATACATTTACCGACATCCATTGCTATCATAAAATGCAAAGCACATACGAAAGTTACTGACATTATTTCCCAGGGTAACGATCTAGCAGATCGCACAGCCAAGCTTACAGCACAGACTCCAGACATTCCAGTTAAAATGACACACACTCCAGATCCGACTACATGTATGACAGTTAAGGACCCTACTCAAGATGTCATAGATATCCAGTTACATGCTACTCCCGATGAAATCAAGAAATGGTCCGAACAAGGAGGGGTCCAGACAGATCAAGGATGGGTGACGAAGGGTAGAGCCACATGGTTTCTCCCCGACTCTATGGTTCAAGTCATTATCAATACCGCACATAGTCCAGCACATTTAGGAGAAAAAGCTATGTTAGACAGTATCCAGAACATTTGGTTCAACAAGCATTTACGAGCTGCAGCCAAGCAGAAAGTCCGTACCTGTATGATATGTTGTCAGTTTAATCCAGGTAAAAGTGTCCCGGTGGAACAAGGGGGATTCCAGCCTCCTGACCACCCTTTTGAAGTCCTCCAGATGGATTATATTCAGATGGAGCGATGTCTAGGTTTCAAGTATGTCCTCGTAGTTGTATGCGCTTTGTCCAGGTGGACAGAGGCATATCCAGTCCCAGATTACACAGCCGCGACCACTGCCAAGCAGTTGGTTCGTGAGTTCTTCCCCCGTTATGGACTCCCTAGGGTCGTATATTCTGATAACGGCCAGCCATTCTCCTCAGAGTTAATGAAGCACGTTTCCCTTTTGTTAGGATACCAGTGGAAGTTCCATTGTGTACGCCATCCTGAAGCAGCAGGTCTCGTAGAAAGACATAACCAGACCCTGAAAATTCGCATTGCAAAAATTTGTAAAGAGAAAGGTGTGGACTGGCTAGTAGCTCTGCCAGTCGCTTTGTTCTATATGCGCATGGTCGCACATTCCAGATCAGGTCTGTCCCCGTATGAGGTCGTTTTCGGCCGCCCCCCTAACATGTGGGGTACTCCTAGACCCCGAAGTATTACCGATGTTTCAAGTAATATGCTGACAGATTACCTAGCTTCCTTGATGTCTGCCCTCAACTCTTGTCGTTCACAGGTTGCCGCCGCATTTCCAGACAATACCGAGGTGGCACCGCATGAAATCGTTCCAGGATCCATGGTCTTGGTTCGCAATTTTGACCGCTCAAGTCTGCTGGAGCCACGCTGGAAGGAGCCCCGACAGGTCCTCCTCGCCACCCGTACGGCCGTGAAGTTGGAGGGTCGCAAAGGCTGGGTGCACCTTTCGCACGTGAAGAAGTTTTATGGACTGAAACCCGTCTCAAAGAACATTTCCCAGGATTTGAAGGATTGCCAAAGTACTATTCTCAAGGACTGTCCCGCAAAGAACAATGATATTGCACCCTCCCTGTTAGAGAAAACTCCGCAGCAGGAGTATAAGTTGAAACTCCGGTCTAGTAAAATAAGTCAGCCAGTTTGATTGTCTAAGTCCTCCCCTAGGTGAAACGGTTAGACTGTTTCTGACATGTATAAAATAGACCCCCATAGTGAGAGAGTTAGTCAAAACTCAATCCGATGTATCGTTTTTCTATGTTTCATATTATTTCTCAGCATTATGATTTCCTGCACCAGTTATGCCTTTTACCTGTATTTTCCAGTTTCTCATGTAAATAAGTCTGCTAATGTTACAGTAGAGCACACGTTTAGTGATCTGCCTCCTCATGAACTCTCTTACCGCCTCGCTATGCGAAATAATACTTTCATCCGCATGTTACATTATTCACACCAGACCAGCAATGCCACTAATTGTTGGGTGTGTGGTCGACTCCCCCCTTTCCAGACACCGAAGGGAGTTCTGCCACTCTTTCCTTATCCGTTTTCACATAATGGTTCGTGTGGAGCATGGTCCACGTTAACGTCATCCTCAACAGATATGTCTTTTCTTAACAGTACATGTTTTCCAGACAAGCAAGGTCTCCCCCACAGAATACTGAAACTGTTCTAGAACAATATATAGATATCAATAAAGGTGTCTTTCCTTATTTAGGTACAGTTGTGAATAGTAAACTGATACGTAGATTATCCAGAACCCTCGAAGCAGTAGTAATTGAGACTACTTCTGCTCTAAGTAATTTAACCGAAGAACAATCCTTTATGAGAATTGTCGTGCTCCAGAATCGTCTCGTCCTTGACGTCATATTGGCCGATAGGGGCGGGGCCTGTAGAGTCATCGGATCTAGTTGCTGCATTTTCATTCCAAATAACGCGCCGTCTGTTTATTTGGCTATAACCAGACTTCATAAAATTGCTCATCTGTTACACCAAAATCCAGGCACCTGGACATGGTCCGGTTGGTTCTGGAATATAATTTCCGCCTGGGGATGGAAAGTCTTGTCCTTTCT
This sequence comes from Lissotriton helveticus, assembly GCF_964261635.1. Taxonomy (NCBI): domain Eukaryota; kingdom Metazoa; phylum Chordata; class Amphibia; order Caudata; family Salamandridae; genus Lissotriton; species Lissotriton helveticus. The sequence continues at coordinate 1,088,662,477 of NC_136068.1, forward strand.
AGGTATTGCAGTAGCGATCATATTTAGCTGCTGCCTCTGTATACAATGTGGCCCTGCGATTTGCGGCATTTGTGCTACCTCTTGTATTCCTAGTCCCAAGCCCCGTTCTAAATCCCGTTCCAAGAAAATTCGAGACGAGCAAATGATACTGTATGAAATGATAGATGGTATCATGAATATTGATGTTTCCTGAAGGAAACGTAGTGACAAGGAGGGAATGTGGAAAAGTAAATTTTGCCATGTTCTGTGTCCCTACGCGTCCTCCATCATATGTTATCTGTGCATGATTAATATGCATATGTTATTCCCCATGTTCGATTAAAGACGCAATTATAGTTGTGTCCACCTCTAGTATGCCAGTTTCCAGTTCTCGTGAATAATACGAATATCAGGCCTATGTAAAGCTACATTGCCACGTTTCTCAGTGTGCACGTTATTCCATTGAAAAGTCCCCGTTTCTAGGCCTCAAAAGGGCCTGGACACCAGATTCAGCTCCTGTCTTCTGAGTCCTCGCTGAGGAGCGATACAGCCCCCACCTGTATCCTCGACCCTTCACTTACTTCCTGCCTCACAGTGCCCGGCCCAGCTTGGCTCTGCCTCTGAGTCTGCCAAGAGTATGTTATGATTCGAGTTATCAGTACAGCCCTCCTTCTCTGCATTCCTAAGCTACTGAACTGCATCAATAGTCTCCGTCATTGTCTAGCCTTTACGGCCCCATGTTAGAGAAATACTGTATTAATGGTCATTTAATATTCTTCATCACGCACTACATGTAGAATAATGCATGCTCCAGTCTTAGAGTCTGTTAGCCTTTCCCCTCCTGACTTCTAGTTTATATCAACATGTTCTCTAAACATCAGATACTAGATACTGCTTAGGTACATGTCGCCCTGACTCTCCAGACTTCAGTCTCGGCTCCTAGCACAGAGTTCATAGCCCCCAGCTTCTCCTAGTAACATGTCATTGCCAGTTTGCGCGCACCATCAGGTTAGAGGTCCCGGCTCCTTAGGTAGCCCCCTCCATGGTTTCCGCCCCATTCATGACATATTCTGTTACGTTTGCATCACATGTCTATGTATACGCCCTGTTACACCTACTTTCACCCTTATCTTTCGCGACTGCTACGCGTCACGCTTTCTGCTCCACCCACTGCTCCGCCTATTGCAATGTAATGCTATGTGTTTGCGCTATGTATATATGCTCATGTACTGTTATTAAAAAGTATCCGTTCCCTTGTCCCGATCCTGTCCCCGGCAGCTGCCATCCTATTCCCGTGCAGGTCGTCCTGTTCCTGTCCTTATGCTGTATTAAACCTGCAAAACTCCTACTACCTCGAATCTTGACTCTTATTTATTGAGCTATCTGTTATTCATTTATGCATTCAAAAATAGGGTATTATTTATTTATTTACCACAGAGGTGCAACAGATGTTAACCCCAATCAACTGTAGATCGATAGTACAGCTAAATCAATTGAAATATTTTCGCTCACCCGTCTCTTACGAGGACTGGGCCTCACCTCACCTAGTAACAACCCAGGTCAAAGAGGCCCCGCTCTAGGAAAAACAAGGGAAGAAGGAAAAGGTAAATCTCCCAACACCAAGTGTTTGCCCTTATTACCTTCTCCCACACATGTAAAACACTTTGTGTTCCTCCATTTCTCCAAAAGTCTTGCTACTTATTATGTAAGAAATTGAGTTTCAAAACCTCCAAAAAGAGTGTTTGGTGCAAGATTTATATTGTCAAATGCGATCAGAAAATCGGAAAAAAAATGAAACCCTTACTGATAATGCATGTGGTTTACAAAAAAAAATGCGGTTTGCAAATAAAAACAACCTTCATCAGCATGTTTACTTCTCATGTTATGAGCATGGTCTAGATAGCACTCCACCCGTATCAAGGAGTGAGCGTCACTATTCTCAAATGTCTGAGCGTAATAGTGAAAGTTAAGGATATCGAGATTACAATATCCAATCAACATTGCATGCGGTTTACAAATGAAAGTATCCTATCTCTGTGTGTATGCAAATAAGACAGATGTTTTGCACGGTCTAAACAGCACTCGACCCAGAGGGAGCGCCACTGTTCCTAAGAAATGAGGATCTGGCGATTACAATGCCTGATCAGCTTTGAATCGAGCAAGCTTAACCATGCGCTCTAATATAGAAGAAAACATCACCATTATCTAGCAGAAACCCGAAACACCGCACAGGACCCTTACCTGTCCGTTGTTACCTCTGGCTCGAACTGAGCTGGATGTGGAGGTAACGGACAGGCAATTCGTCCATATTTTATATCGCATAGTAACACAGCTGAATTCTATTCAGACTGCCGGGGCCCTCAATAATGTTGTCACACCAAACTACAACGTGACGTCACAAAGCCTGGAAACTGTAGTTTTCTAGTGGCTATCTAAACATCAACAGAAAAGCCAATTCTATGGCAGGACGGAGGCTCCGATTATGCTTTCTCTATTTCTTTACTGAAGAGACAGCAGCCAATCAGTACACAGTAAAGAAGAAAACTACAATACCCATGAGTACACAACAGTATAAATAGGGTCACAGAGGTCATAACTTCCTCTTTCTTTGGTGCTTCGCAGCCAGTTAAGTGCCTTTATTCCTATTACTTGTACTTGCCTTAACGTTAATGCTGTGCATTTGTGGACCGCTTTGTGCGCTTCTTATTTGCAGCTTGCGCTTTGTTCCTTTCATTTACAGCGCATTTCTTGTTGCGCTTGTGGGCTGTGTTCGGCTTTTCCACGGCTTTGTTTTGCGGTTTTTAGGCTTCTCGGCCGCTGGCCCTGAGAGCGTGTGTCACCTCTCTTCACGGACGCGCTGTGTCGCGTCTTTTGTTTTCTAGTGGAGCGGAAGATTTGGGAGCTGGAGAGACGCGCGTGTGTCACGCATCCCTCCTATCGGCAGTAGCTGTTCGCGCATGCGCGACAGCGTTTGTTTACCTCCTGTGATGGCGCGCATTCCTGAGGGCGCTCGTCTCACACGGAGGAATTTCAAGTATTTCATACGACGTGCCCAGTCTCTGCCTGCCGTTTGAGCTCCATAACGCCCCTTTTGTGCTACAAATCAAAGGGGTTGTATAAATTGTTGCATAGGCTCTGCATAGAGTGTTTCAGTGCAAGCCCTTCCTCCACGTTTATTTTTTCTTTTGCTTGTCAGGTTTTTTCCTGCATTTTGGCTTGCATTAGTGGTACCACTCCCCCAAATTCGGCTTTGGCCATTTAATTACTTTGAATTCTTTGAATTTCATCTAGTGGGCACTGCTGGGCAGACTTTGTCGCCATGGCTGATTTTTATGATGAAGAGGGGTATGAGTATTATAATGAGGAGGAGCCTTCTGTATCCATGGATGACTTCATGGGGCCGGCTTTATTCCAGGCGATTGCGCCTTTGAAGTGGCATTTGTCGGAGTATGCTGCGCAACAGGGCTGGTTGCCTCCTTCCTCTGGGCGCAGTAAGAAGTCGCCCAAAAACCCCCATCATTCCGACTTTGCAAAGTTAGCGAAGACCTTCTCTTCTGCACCTGCTCGTAATACTCCTTCATCTGATTCGGACAACGGATCATCTTCATCCACTTCTTCCTCAGAGCCTGCGAGGCCGCCACCTTCCAAGAAGGCTAGAAAGGAACATTTTGTGGATGCCCCTTCCACACCACAAGTATTGACTTTTGACCCGTCGGATATTGTTCATCCGAACTCCTCTTTGTGACTGCCCTCGCCTGAGGTGGCAGAATATGTCCAGGACCACATTCGCACCCCTTTCGAGAAGGATGTGCGGGCGCGTTTGCGCTCTGAGTGTCCTCGCCCAGATCTCTCCAATAAACTTGCAGTCACTCCTGAGGTGGATCCGACCATGATCACCTATATGAAAAAATACTCGAAGGATCCCACTAAAGGTTTGGATCGCTCTTGGCGCTCATGTCAAGATAAGCTTTTGGATTTGTTGGGGCCTCTCACGAAGATTCTTGATCTGGCTTACCGAGCCAAGGAGTCTGGTGCTATGATTGACCCCGACAAACTGGTGGGGTGGTCCCAACGCGCAGTTTGCATTCTGGGAAATGCGAACTGCGCTTTGTCTTCTGAACGACGTTGTTCCATTCTGATGAAGCTGGACCCCAGGCTGACTGATTTGGCGTCTTCAGAATCGGGTCCCCAGGCTTTTTGGAGCTCCTTTTCTTAAAGAGCTGACTAAGTTTGTGTCCACGTTCAGTGGGTTGGATAAGGCCCAGGCGAATCTCCGTAGAGCCTTTCGTCTGGTTTTTGGCAGGGCCGGACAAAGGGGACGTTCGTCCGGCCGTGGCGCGGATAAGGCCTCGCAGCGAGGCAAAAAGTCCCAGAGAGGAAATCAATCTTACTCCAACAACAAGTCAAGTTTCTACCCCTCCAAGAAAGGCAGAGGTAATTACGGCAAAGGTGGTTACAACGGTGCCCAAGGAGGACGACAAGATTCCGCCTCAGGTGAGCTTGATTCTCGCTTCCAATGTGGTTTTGGGGGGCAGAGTGCAATCTTTTCTACACAATTGGAAATTGCTCTCGAACGATGCCTGGCTGCTGGAGGCGGTACAAGGGTACAAGATTGAGTTTTACACTCGCCCTCACCAGCATCTTCGGCCTCAGCCTCTTGTTTTTTCCCAACAAGATCAAAGGGTTATCTCCGCAGAGATCGCCTGCCTTCTGGCCAAAGGGGCCATCGTGTCCACGACTCCTCACCCCCGAGGCTTCGTCAGCAATGTTTTTCTCGTCGAGAAAAAAGGGGGTGGGTCTCGTTTGGTCCTCAATTTAAAGGATTTCAACGGCGGAGTGGTATACCGCCATTTCAAGATGGAGGGCATCCATCTTCTGCGAGACCTGCTTCGGGAGGGGGACTGGATGGTTCATCTAGATCTCAAAGGTGCCTATCTCTCGGTGCCAATTTATGCCCCTCATTGCCGTTATCTTCAATTTCAATGGCTCGGCAAGGTCCTTCCTTTCGGCCTTTCTTCAGCTCCATGGTGTTTCACGAAGCTTCTTCGCCCTGTGATGGAATCTCTGAGGTCTCGCGGAGTTCGTCTGATTGTTTACTTGGACGATGTCCTTCTCTTGGCGCAGTGTCCTCTCCTTCTTCGTTCTCATTTACAATGGTCCATAGATCTCTTGCAATCTTTGGGTTTCCTGGTGAATCCTCTGAAATCCGACTTTTCTCCATCTCAATCAATGGATTTCCTGGGCTTTCGGATAGACTCTGTGTCCTGCCAGCTCCTTCTGCCCGGGCAGAAGATAAGGTCCATCAAGAGGGACTTGCGTCTGCTTCTGGCCAAACAGACTGTTTCCTTACGCTCGGTAGCTCGCATTGTAGGCCTCCTGTCCTCGTCGATCCAAGCGATCTTTCCGGGTCCACTGCATTATCGAGCGCTTCAACGTCTCAAGATCAGACATCTTCAGAAAGGTCTGCGATATTCAGATCATGTCCCCCTTTCGGAGGATGCCCGAATGGAGATGTTGTGGTGGCTGGACCACATGGAGTCTTGGAACGGCAGAGTGCTGTTCGGGAAGACTCCCGATGTTGTGATTGAGTCCGATGCCAGCCTTTGGGGTTGGGGAGCCCGATGCGGTTCGGTGGCAACGGGGGGTCGTTGGTCACCGGAGGAACTGTCTTTGCATATCAATTGCCTGGAACTTCTAGCGGGTTCCTTCCCAATTCAGTGTCTGTCCCCTCAACAGACGAATTGTTGCATTCTTCTCAGGATGGACAATATATCTGCAGTTCGTTATGTCAACAAACTGGGGGGTACCAAGTCCAGGCTTCTTTCGGAGATTGAGAAGGACTTTTGGCACCTGTGTCTGCAACGCAGGATCACAGTTATTGCAGAATACCTGCCGGGTTCCTGCAATCAGATTGCGGACTGGAATTCTCGCCATCTCCGCGACTTCAGCGATTGGAGGCTTCACCCTCGGGTCTTTCGGAGGTTGACTCGCATTTGGGGGTCTTGTCAGCTAGACCTGTTTGCCTCCCGTCTCAACGCCCAGCTTCCCCAATTCTTCAGCTGGCGTCCGGATCCGGAGGCCCTGGCTACGGATGCTTTTCTTCAGGCTTGGCCTCCCCTTCTGTGCTTTGCGTTTCCTCCATTCATAATGATTCCCCGGGTTCTGGCCCGGGTGCGTCAGTTCTCTTCGGAACTTGTTCTGATCACCCCTCTCTGGAGGGCCCAGGCGTGGTTTTCTGTTCTTCTGGAGATGAGCTGCTCGACGCCGCTCCTCCTTCCACACAAGTGGAACCTGCTTTTGGATCCTCTTCACAATCCTCACCCTCTTATGTTGTCGGGTCAGCTCCTGCTGGTGGCTTTGAGGATTTCGGGGGACGCTGGCAAGTCCCTGGATTATCGGGAGACGCTACCCGATTTATCAATGAAGCTTGGGCCCCCAACACACGCAAGCGTTATGCGTCTAGTTGGAAACGCTGGTGTGATTGGTGCTCACAACGGTCGGTGGATCCCGTTTCAGCAGATCTCGCTCTGATTAGCAACTTTTTGGCCTCTATGGCATCTTCTGGTCTAGCTTACAGGACTGTGAACAACTTTCGTTCTGCCATTTCGGCAGGTCATCTTCCTATTGATGGAAAACCAGCGGGAGAACATCCCTTGATTTCTAAGTTGCTGAAAGGCATTAGGATGGTTAAACCTCCTTGTCCCAAGTACGTTGCTTTGTGGGATGTGTCTGTTGTATTGCGTTTTCTTTCTTCTTGGCCTTCCAATTCTTTCTTGACCCGTAAACAACTTTCAGCCAAGCTGACTATGCTTTTGTGTTTGTTATCCTGCAAACCGGTTTCTGATGTGCGAGCTTTGGACCTCGCCGGTCGCACGTTCTCCCCTGAGGGTGTCACCTTTGTTATTTCTAAACGGAAGAAATGTAATACCTCCTCTGTTTCTTATCCTTCTTTTCCTCACAACCCTCAATTGTATGTGGTCCAGTGTATCAAGGATTACGAGGTAAGCACTGCATCTTTACGACATGATTTGCAGGGTCAGCTTCTTATTGCTTTGCAAAAGCCTTTCAGGCCTGTTACTCCGGCTACGCTAGCGTGTTGGTTACGTTGGCTCATGCAGGAAGCGGGCATTGATATTTCCCTGTTTGGTGCTCATTCCGCAAGAGGGGCTATGGCTTCAAAAGCTTTTTCTATGGGTGCCAGTCTTCATGACATCATGAGGGCTGCGGATTGGTCCTCTGAATCTGTGTTCAAGACGTTTTACTTTAAACCTATTATTGATGTTGCATCTGTCGTGGTGGATAAGCTTTAAACAAGCATAATCGGAGCCTCCGTCCTGCCATAGAATTAAAAATTTGCTAACATTCGTGCCAAGAATTTTCAATTCTATTAAGGACAGGAGGCGAGGATTATCCCAACCTTGTTATTCCAATTGATATTTGCATTGTTTTACACTGTAATGATATACCTTGTTTCTGTCTTTATTATGCAATGTTTTATGCAATATATCCCGCCCTCTCATGGTTTTTTCCTTCATTGAGTTGTGGGTGTAGGTATTACGACTATGTTTTGCTATTTCAGGTTCCGACCTCAAATGAACATTGGATTCAGCGTCTCCGGTTGCTGCTTTGGTTCGTCCCTCTGGTCCTTGGATTTGCCTGTTTACTTGACCTGTGGATGACCTGCGGCCAGATGTTCTTCATGGATCCTTGGTTTTTTCTTCTACGATTTTGACTTCCATTATTTACCTGTTACTGACAAAGAAAGAGGAAGTTATGACCTCTGTGACCCTATTTATACTGTTGTGTACTCATGGGTATTGTAGTTTTCTTCTTTACTGTGTACTGATTGGCTGCTGTCATCAGTAAAGAAATAGAGAAAGCATAATCCTCGCCTCCTGTCCTTAATAGAATTGAAAATTCTTGGCACGAATGTTAGCAAATTTTTAATCCTGCTCATGGCGCTACTGTGAGGGGATCATAATGCCGCGTATAGTAAAGGGCAGAGATCACGTTGTCCTCTCGTGTCTCTTGTGGAATGACAGTCTCTATTGCCTCCCCCTCGGCAGTGGTTAATTAAGTAAGAGTCGCGCTAAGAGGGGCCACACACAACTACAAAATGACATAGTTCGACTCGGAAATTGAAGTCTCTTTTTCTTTCTGTATTCTACCTGATAAAGACGGTATTCATCTTCTAGTGGGTATTAAACATTCATAATACATTGTGTGTTAAGTAGAAGTCTTCCTCAATGTCCTCTCGCAAAGAACTACTAAATTACGTATTAGAACTAGGAAATTGTAGTTTCCATGTCCTTGCAGAATCTGGTTGATGTAACTGCAGTAACACCAGTATTCATCTTGTCGATCACTCGTAACCAACCCTCTATCCTCTATCTTATATCAAGAGTTAGCTGAATCATTCATACACTTAGGTCGATACATGAGATAAATGAGATAAATTTGTATTAACGTCCAACCTTATAGAGCAGTCCATGGTATGGCATCATTTAAACCTTGTGTATCACTGCGTAGTTTAAATACCTATTTCTGTTCCTTGATGAAAAGGAATTTCGACACATCACTGATGTGCGCCAGTATGTAAGGTTTTTACAACACTGTCCATTAAAAATCTTCGGCTTTATGTTCACATTCTACAAAATGTTTTGCCATTTTCGTGGTTACTTTCTTACACCTGAAAATACTCTTGTGCTCTAACATTCGGAACTTGACTTTCCCAGTAGTCATACCCACATACAGGATTTTGCATGGGCAAGTGGTTAGGTAAATCAAATTGTCACTATTACAGTTTGTGAAACTCATCTGAACCAAGGTCTGTTGGTTCCTATGTCTATGGTTTTAGACTGTTGGGTCTGTGGACAGATCGCACAGGTGCCGCAAAGAAAATGGCCCTGAACTGCAGGAAGGTCCCAAAGTGTCCCCACAACTCTGGGGGAAACAGCCTTGGGCCGGGTGTCTACTAGTTTATCTCATAGATTCGTGCCTCTCTTAAATGAGAAGAGAGGAAGGGGAATTTTGTCATTGCAGCTGTTCAGAATCCTCCAGTGTTTCCAGACACATTTTTGAATACCCTTAGCCAAGGTGCTGTAAGTATTAACAAAGGTTAGTTGTCCTAGCGGTGGTTTCTCCATGGGTGGCTCAAGTAGTGCATCACGATTATTGTTAGTGGAAAGTTTGAAGGAGCGCTTCACAAGTTTTCTGGCTTTGAGTTGCTCAGATAGATTTCTCACATGCTCGTTGTATTTGCTGAAAGTGGAACAGTTCCCCCATACATGGAGGAATTGGGCATACAATAGGTTGTCACGCAGAGATTTTGGGTGCTGACTATCATACCACAGAAGTGAATTGCACGCCATAGGCTTGCGGTATAGTTCACTCTCTAAGCCCGTAGGTGTGAAAAAAATAGATAGATCAAGAAATGCTAGTTTGTTCTTATCTAGCTCAACTGTAAATTTCAAAAATTAATTCCTGGTATTGAGCCAATATTGGAACTGTAAGATGGATTTAGGATTACCCCGCCACACCACCAGCACATCGTCGATGTACCGCTTCCATGAGCGGATCGACTCATAGAAGGGGTTATTCTGTGTGAGGACGTGCTCTTGCTAAAATGTGTGTGCATATAATTTGGCCAAACTTAAAACACTCCCCATGCTGGTCCCTGAGATTTGTAGGTACATGGTCTCTTCAAATCTAAAAAAGTTCTCCTTCATGGCCAGCTGGGGGCAGGCCATGGTAAAATGAACTGGGGTTATGGACCCAAGATCTCTGTTAGTCAATATTGAAGCAATAGTATCTAAGGTCTCATCTTGGGGAATAGCGGTATATAGTGATTCGATATCAAAGGAGACTAAATAGTCTCTCTCTATGTCGAATTCTACTTGCGGCAGCAGATGTAACACATCCTCGTATCTTGAAGATACGTAGGCATCTATTTAACTATGGGCATCAAAAAATGATCCACAAAAGTGGATAATGATTCTAAAATAGAACCTAGGCCAGATATTATAGGTCTGCCCGGGCGTGGTCTTTGGGATTTATGCACCTTAGGTAAAGTGTAAAAATATGGCATAACTGGATGCGTGGTTTGAAGGAACCCTGCCTCTTGGGTGGTTATCCAACCTTCGTTGTTGGCTACTTCTACTAAATCACAGATAGCTGTTCTGATCCTTTCTGTGGGATCTTCCTTGAGGGAACGGTAGAATCTTCTATCTCCCAGCTGGCGTTTGCATTCTGCCCGATATGCATCAGTGTCTGAAATGACAATGGCTCCGCCTTTGTCTGCAGGCTTGATGGTTATTTCGTGATCCTCTGTTAAAGTACGTAGGACTTGTTGTTTTTTCTTTGGTAGATTGCTGTATGTGCCTCTCTTACTGATGCATATATTGGTTATGTCTTCTTGAACTATTCTTTCAAACGTTAACACTTGTGGTGGTACACTATGTGTGGGAGGATTGAAAGTGGAACTTTTCTTTAAAGCGGTATTGCTCTCATTAATAGATAGCTTCACTGGTTCTTTATCTCTGAAAAAATAGTTCAAGCGTATCTTCCGGAAGAATTATGCAAGTTCGCAATGAATCTGGAAAGGATCTCCCTCAAATGTGGCCACAAAATCCAGCCCTCTGTTCAAAACGAGTACCTCATCACATGTTAGAGACCTCTTACTGAGGTTGACCATCAGACTGTGTCAGCACTGGTCCCCGGTTGGGGTGGGTACTTCTTCGTTTGGCTGCGGGTGCCTATATGTGGAGCGGGTGGTTGATTCCAATGTACCTGAGTTTGTGGATTTCTCTGTATGCTTCTGGACCACCCCGGGCCAAATCCTAAAAAAGACTGGTTGTTAAAGTCTTGCTGGTACGTTTGAAAAGGAGCCATAGGAGGCTGGAATTGTTGGGGTGGATAGCCCCACGGTGTTGGGGGCCACCACTGTTGAAACTGTGGTGTGGGTTGTCCCCTCCACCAGTTAGATCTATTAAATCTACCTTGACCTATGTAATGTTGTTTGTTACCAACAGTTGTCTCTGAGTCACTAGAACTCTCCCCTGAGCTTGTGCCAGAATAAGTAGGGCCATACCTCCGTCCCTTTCTGTTGAATTCAGGTGGGGTACAGCTATCGCTGGTGTAAGGATAAACTATGTCATGTTTGAAACGTGCTAAATCTTTCTTGAATGTCTTGATTTTTTAGAGTAATATGAAGTCTTTAAAGTCTTTGTTATATTTATTTGATTCTTCTTGGTTCTTCCTAAAGAGAGTAGATGTGATGGTGGTTTTAATTTGGGATTCAAGTACTTGTATCTCTATTAGGATAGAATCAGCTACACGTTTTGCCATGCTTATAATCAAGATTAGCCAGTCATGCGTACAGCGCCATGCCATTAAAGACCAATCTTTCAGAAAAGCTTTATCTTGAAGAAATAAACGTGGAGCATTTGTGACAATAAGGCCATAGGGGGCACAGTTACCTCTCAAATATTCAGCCATAATGGCTCCATGTACGCGAGTCCGAGAGTGGGCTTTCTTAAGAATAAGTACCTTGCCCCAGTCATCTACACTAGACCCTGTTGTGTTGGTAACACTATCAAGGATGCTCGGGGTGGTGTCAAGTATAGACTGATAAACAGCATCATCATACGCTAAACCGCTAAAATCAGCCATGTCTAAAAGGGACTCTACACCAATCAATTGAATATGGAGATGTCTAACATGTATATGTCGCTAAATTACTACTGAACTATCTCGCAAGTATAGCAGCTGCACAAGAACATAAATAACTAGTGAAAGATCTTTCCCCATTTGTGCAGGAGGATTCTTTACCCACTTTCTATTTTGGTTGTAAAAAGCCTCGCCCTTTCCCTAGAATCTTCACACCAGTCCCCCAGGGGAAAACCTCCTTCGTGGAGCCTCCAGGGGTGGTTACCCGAGCATTTTCTTTTCAGGTATTTATTTTATTTTGGTTATAAAAAGTGCCCTTGCTATCCGCGCTGCCTCAGCAGAGAATAGTGGGTTCTGGGAACCTCGTTACCTGCTCAGACACGAAGCACAGAGAAACGTTGTGTCTCTCGTGTCAAGCATTGTCTTGTTGGCTGAGCCGCCCAGCTCAGGTAGGTGGAAGCAGGAAGGTAACACATGCCTCTGCAGTCATGTGGTGCGGCGGTGAATAACCCTCCAGGGGACCACCAATCCTTCAACGGGGTCCCATCCAGCCAAAAAGTCAATGATTATCTGTGAGATATGGGACACTCAGGGGCCCCTTGTCACATTCTGCCAGTGGCACTTCATCATTTGGCGTTAGTCCACTGGGTGGAAGGGTTGGGCAATGGTGCTGGAGCTCCTGGTTTGGGTGGCTTGGAAAACGACCTTAAAAACACGGCCAAAACACCGCAATATATTTAAATCGGTGTTTTTACATCACAAGTCGTTACCGCGACTTGCACTGGAGGGCGCTCTAGATGAAGGAATAGTGTGATTTATTATTCCAAAACCTTCCCTACTGTAGGTAGGCTGGAGTTGGAATAGTAAATCATACTATTCCAAAGTCCAGCACCCTACAGCACAAGTCGTTGTAATGACTGGAATAGTAAAACCAGTGATATGATGTACCGCAATCAAAATGATCGTGTTGTAACATCATACATCCGCGTGGCTTCTGTCACCACACTGCAACTAAAATTCCTATTATTAGATGCCACGATTAGGGTGCCCTTCTGAGAGCTGCACAGCAGTAGTAGATAGAAGAGCAACAGGGCATGGTTTGTGGTCATATACTACTAGATTGGGTAATTCTTGAATAGGGTAGCATTTCAATACTACTTTCTGGGCATTTCTGTGTAGCATTGTCAACTCTTCCATCCCTTTCCATAAAAAAGATCCAACCTCTCGTCCACACATTGTTGCATGCTTCACGCCTGGGTGCTCCTTTGCCAGCAACAACTGTTGCTAAGTGACCTCATCCAGACCAGGAGCATTTTTGGAATGTGAGAAGGGTCTCAGTAAATTAATTTTGGAGTAAGTATGGAAAACACATTTTTAATTACTTCACTCCTCTACCCCACTTGTAAAAATGCAGGGTTTGGGATGACTGGTAATTTTAGGGCACTGCTCTGATCTCTAAAATATGGTCAACCTGTTTCTGCCCTACTTGATTGTGCAAAAATTAGTTTCAGGTCTTTCGACAGAATCCCAGGACACTCCCAACGGGCCTAAATTGACCTATCTAGACAATGATAGTATCAAGGAGCACACAAATATATATTTTTTAACAATTCAAATGTCAAGTACAATTATAATCTTTAACACGTTGGACGCTCATGATGAGCTCAGCTCGCCATGAGCCACGGTGCTCGTGTGCTCATGATGAGCTGAGCTCGTCATAACGGTCCGAACGCTCGCACGCGGGGCTAATTCCCCTGCTGTGCTGAACGTTCTGAAGGAACGGGTGTGGCCGTGACAAGCTCAGCTCGTCATGAGCACACAGCCACTGTGGCTCATGATGAGCTCAGCTCGTCACGAGCACTGGGGCGCTGTGCGTGCCCCCCGCCCCCCAGCACAGCGGGGGAATTAGCCCAGCGGCCAACGGGTTAAAATCATAGCATTAATAAAACATGCCCGCGACGTGAGGAGGTGAGTCACTGGCGAGGGCAGGTCCCCCCCACTGCGGGAGACCGATGCAGAGATGAAGCCTGGAGGGCCTGTGGAGACTTTTCCGGGGCCGAGACAGGCGGCCTTCTGAGGCCAATACCAACAAATCGTCGCTTCCCGTAATGGCGGCCTGTCTCTTGCAGCAGCGGCAATGGCGGTTGTGGTGACAGAGCAGAAAGTGAAGCGCTCATTACACAAGGCCCCCCAGAGAGCTCTGTGGCCCACCTACTTACCGTTATATCAAAGAGGTATGTTGCAGGGCTGTGCTTTCTTCTTTCAGGACTTTCAAGTGGCTTCTCCGTTTCTTTCGGCTTGCCTGACCGGAAAATGGTGTCCGGATTCGAATAAGAATTTAAATCTGTTCACCTAAAAGGGGCTGACATGAACAGAAGCTGCCCCTCTATGCTCTTAGGACAATATTCTCCCTACCAAGGAGTCCATCAACTATTCTGGTCTGAAGAGTGGGGGTGGTTGATGTACCGAAGCCTCACAGGGCCCAGCCTGACCTTAAAATGGCATCCATGCACAAGACAATTTGATCTGCGCACTTGGCCAATTTAGACCTACTCGTTGCTGGTTGTTTTCCTTGATGGATTCTGTCAGGGCTTTGCAGTTCCTCCAGGTTGCCACAACATTCTAACTCATCTGCTGTATGTTGCTTGTAGTAGAGGGTGCACAATATCTTTAAAACCAGCCCTATCTATAACACAGACTCTACCTAAAACTGGCATCTACTCAGTGCGGCCATACCACCCTCCCACTGCAAAAACCATGGCAGATAAAGAGCTTAAGCTGAACAACAAGCGCACCAAACCTGAACCTGGGGCGAGCTGGAGAATGGGGCGGACAGCGCTTCCCAGTAACTCCGTGACATTGTGCTCTCGATGGAACTTTGATGATGCCCCCTGGGCAGAATCCATAACTGTCTGTACTTACCGAGGTGCCCGAGCAACTTTGGCCGATGCCCGGTGGAGCTGCCCTATGCAGCTGTAGAGGAGTTTGGCTCTGGTTCACCCCTTGGCCGTCACCTACCCAGCCAGACATCGGACATTATATCACTCGTCTCCGTGTTGTGTCTTCCACCTGCATTTCTTCCCCCTGTTTACCATTACCCCTCTACCTTTCACTCCCCTTAAAACGTGTGTATGCATAATTCATAATATTGTGTAATCTCATGTTTCTCTCCTATTTCTTTACTAGGCTATGTTATCATGTAACCTGTAACTCGCTGATCCACATATAAAGCGCTCTAATACCTCCGGGTCTAGCCAGCGCTATATAAAACTCTGCAAATAAATAAAACAAATAAATAAATAAAATATGTAGACGGGAGTCTTGAAAGATCTTGTATTCAGTTATGTCGTTTTTATTTTCACAATTCGATGAAAGAATACATGCATCAGCCCAGCCAATGTATTTCGTCCGTAAAAGGACTTCATCAGGGCTGTAAAAACAATTAAATAAACATCTTTTAGTATCAACTAAATGACTTCAAAATTTAAGAAAAATACTTAAAATAGGACACAAGATAGACATGACAACTATCAGCAAGACAAGTATGTTCTGTCCCTTATTTTTAGACAAAGCGAATATCCGCCAATTATTACACAGTACAAATTACATGAGTGACTATATACCTGCCTATATACACTCTAGTTTACAATAAAGATATAGTTGTCTTAACAATAATGTCATAATTGAAATGTTCAGTTCACAATCTATGTAGATCAGGACATATAGTATAAAAAATAATGCATGAAAATAAATACAATCATCTGTTCTGAGTCATTTTATTATAAATGAACTAAGAGAGACGGTATCAGTTTCCTATGAATGTGCCCATTGTAAATAAGAAGACGATAGGTCGACAATACTTATTATCACCTATATCTTGTTATATGTTTCACCAATTTACAGGAAACGGATGTTATGGTCCTATATAAGTCAGTGTGTGATCTCTAAAGTATATACTGTTTGGGTTAGCTAAATTTATAAGCACTAAACTATCACTAAATTGAGCCTTAACAGCTCTCTTCTCGAATTCCCTGGATAATATTCATAGCTAATCAAAATGATTCACTTAGAATGTGACGTAGTATCAATACCAATGTAGCGAACCTCCTGATGGAGAATATCTATCTTGCAACAATGTATATGGGGAGTTACCCTTTCTGGCAGGAAAAGGATTGGGTCAACAATCTAACAAAAAAAGAGAGTTCCTTCTCCTGGAAGTCAGTGGTGTTAAGATCCCAACTCGGGGATGATTTACAATAAAGGAATGGGTTGCAGTGTTGCACCGATTACCAAATTTACACCTAAGTGTATGTGGACCATAAAGATACCCTTAAAACCATGAAGCATATCTGTTTGTTAAAACATTTTCATACATTTATTAGAATGAGTAAACTTAGGTAATAGCATGTACAAATCATATATACAATTGTTTTCCACACATTTAAAAAAAAAATTCAAAAAGTATTTAAAAAAACATTTAAAACTTTACTAATTTAGCATTTTGTCCCAAAGCATAAACATTACATCATCATATTCATAAAACAATGGATTGTTACAGGAACGAAATTGTCGACGCGGCGTTTCGGTGCCCTTTTCTAATCTGCACCTTCTTCAAGGACTCGTTCACAGCTTAATATTTTCCAGGTTTAGTCTTTCCTGGTTTTGTTGTTATGGGTTTGTGTGAGCACGTTTCCCTCTGCTCATGTTTCTTTCATCCTTTTATACTTATATCTGTGATATGTTGAAACTTTCCTCGGGTTTTGAAGAAAATGAACCAACTTCAATCCGGTCCTATTTTCTTGATCGTTTTGGTAGTTGGGGGGACGCCTCTGGGAGCTACCTTATGCTATTCCGTCCACCACTTTCTCTCTGTGTAGACAGGAATCTTTTAGTGATTAACTCTTGCATGTATTCATCATGGAATCAAGGGTCACTTTCTTTGAGCTTTTTTTTTAAATTAGCTGTTCACTTTCTAGCTGGTAGCTGATCTGCGTGGCGTCCTCCTCCTCCCAAGGTCGGTTTTGAATGATAATTTACACATTCATGATTAGAAAGCTCTCCATCCATGACTAATCTCTCGTGCAGAAAGCTCCTGCTAACCAATCCGCCCAGAGCTATTCTATGTAGCGATACAGATATGAGGCTTGGAACGAGCATTTCATTTAGGATCAAATTAAGTTCATAATAACATCTCTAGACAAGAGATACCTATTTTCTCTCTTAAACTCCTATTGATGGATGAGATGGCAGACAGATCGGAACAGTCTGGTGTTTCTGAAAGGCCCAGATGAATTATAGCAACGATTCACAGCACTCAAGGCATGATTGGCTCAAAAGCAATTCCAACAGTGCAGGCCATCAAGCGCTTGCAAACATTCAGTGAGCTTGCAAACGCTGTACGGCTTATTTGAATCAGTGCCCTCTTAAGGCATGGGCACGCTGGGCAGTTCACAGGGGGCCAAAGAGCATAGGAGCCCATGTAGACCAAAATGTATCACAATTTTTTCATTATACATTTTTAGGTTTCGACCTGGCGAGGGGCACGCAGTGCCACTCCCAGATCGAAAACTATTGTCTACAGTAGGGATGTCGGCACCGCCTCTGCCTCTCATTGGCTAGCTCCATAAATGGAGGCTAGCCATTGGGAGACAGAGGCTGTCAATAGCGCTTTCTCTCGAAAACGCGATTCGGGGGCGTTTCTGGTGCTTTTTTTAAGCCCCGCCCCTTTGTCCCGGGCCGCGCTGCGATTGGCTGCCAGCCCGGGACACCCCCGTGACGTCATTCCCGGGCCGCGCTGTGATTGGCTGCCGGCCCGGGACACCCCCGTGACGTCAGCCAATCACAGCGCGGCCCGGGACCTGACTTGTTTTTAGGTAGAAGGCCTAAAAGGCTGCGTTTGTGCCGTGCATTTGCCCCGCTCCTTGGCGATTTTCGGGTCCCCTGGCAGGTGCCCACCCTGCCAGGGACTTCGCTGTTTAATTTAAGGCCGGTGCCCACCCGGCATTGCCAAAGACTTCACCGCCGGGCCCGGGATTCCCACACGCTGCACCCGCCTTCCTGCTCGGGGCCGCGCTGCTAGACAGGCAAGCGGAGAGAGGACGGAGGCCGGCCTACAAGCAAGCCGGAAGTCCCGCTGCGGAGGAGAAGGAGCCAGCCGCCGTCCCATCTGTGAGCAAAAGGGCTGGTCTGTGACTTTTGCAGCCGGTTGTTTTCTGCCAGGGATTAGTGTAACTGCCCGATGCTGCGAGACGTTCTGACCCGTGCGGGAAGCCGCCCGGGTCCTCTCTGTGCCCTGAGCTCCAGTGGTCGCCTCTACCTCCGCCGCCCCCTGCATCCCGCTCCTATCTACCCCCCCCTCCTATCTGCCCCCCACGCCGATTAGTGTAACTGACGTTCTGACCCGTGCGGGAAGCCGCCCGGGTCCTCTCTGTGCCCTGAGCTCCAGTGGTCGCCTCTACCTCCGCCACCCCCTGCATCCCGCTCCTATCTGCCCCCCCCTCCTATCTGCCCCCCACGCCGATTAGTGTAACTGCCCGATGCTGCGAGACGTTCTGACCCGTGCGGGAAGCCGCCCGGGTCCTCTCTGTGCCCTGAGCTCCAGTGGTCGCCTCTACCTCCGCCGCCCCCTGCATCCCGCTCCTATCTGCCCCCCCCTCCTATCTGCCCCCCGCTCCAGCAGCTTCAAGTGACGCTGGCGCAGTGTCCACCGCCTGCAGACCGGGCACCGGCGCAGCCTGCGAGCGGAGCTGTGCATGGCAGCGGGCCTTCGCTGCTAACCTGGATCCGGAGCCAGCCTGGTGTGGAATTCGTGCAAAGGCAAGCGGAAAGAGGACGGAGGCCGGCCTACAAGCAAGCCGGAAGTCCCGCTGCGGAGGAGAAGGAGCCAGCCGCCGTCCCATCTGTGAGCAAAGGGCTGGTCTGTGACTTTTGCAGCCGGTTGTTTTCTGCCAGGGATTAGTGTAACTGCCCGATGCTGCGAGACGTTCTGACCCGTGCGGGAAGCCGCCCGGGTCCTCTCTGTGCCCTGAGCTCCAGTGGTCGCCTCTACCTCCGCCGCCCCCTGCATCCCGCTCCTATCTACCCCCCCTCCTATCTGCCCCCCACGCCGATTAGTGTAACTGACGTTCTGACCCGTGCGGGAAGCCGCCTGGGTCCTCTCTGTGCCCTGAGCTCCAGTGGTCGCCTCTACCTCCGCCACCCCCTGCATCCTGCTCCTATCTGCCCCCCCTCCTATCTGCCCCCCACGCCATTTAGTGTAACTGCCCGATGCTGCGAGACGTTCTGACCCGTGCGGGAAGCCGCCCGGGTCTTCTCTGTGCCCTGAGCTCCAGTGGTCGCCTCTACCTCCGCCGCCCCCTGCATCCCGCTCCTATCTGCCCCCCCCTCCTATCTGCCCCCCGCTCCAGCAGCTTCAAGTGACGCTGGCGCAGTGTCCACCGCCTGCAGACCGGGCACCGGCGCAGCCTGCGAGCGGAGCTGTGCATGGCAGCGGGCCTTCGCTGCTAACCTGGATCCGGAGCCAGCCTGGTGTGGAATTCGTGCAAAGGCAAGCGGAAAGAGGACGGAGGCCGGCCTACAAGCAAGCCGGAAGTCCCGCTGCGGAGGAGAAGGAGCCAGCCGCCGTCCCATCTGTGAGCAAAGGGCTGGTCTGTGACTTTTGCAGCCGGTTGTTTTCTGCCAGGGATTAGTGTAACTGCCCGATGCTGCGAGACGTTCTGACCCGTGCGGGAAGCCGCCCGGGTCCTCTCTGTGCCCTGAGCTCCAGTGGTCGCCTCTACCTCCGCCGCCCCCTGCATCCCGCTCCTATCTACCCCCCCTCCTATCTGCCCCCCACGCCGATTAGTGTAACTGACGTTCTGACCCGTGCGGGAAGCCGCCTGGGTCCTCTCTGTGCCCTGAGCTCCAGTGGTCGCCTCTACCTCCGCCACCCCCTGCATCCCGCTCCTATCTGCCCCCCCTCCTATCTGCCCCCCACGCCGTTTAGTGTAACTGCCCGATGCTGCGAGACGTTCTGACCCGTGCGGGAAGCCGCCCGGGTCTTCTCTGTGCCCTGAGCTCCAGTGGTCGCCTCTACCTCCGCCGCCCCCTGCATCCCGCTCCTATCTGCCCCCCCCTCCTATCTGCCCCCCGCTCCAGCAGCTTCAAGTGACGCTGGCGCAGTGTCCACCGCCTGCAGACCGGGCACCGGCGCAGCCTGCGAGCGGAGCTGTGCATGGCAGCGGGCCTTCGCTGCTAACCTGGATCCGGAGCCAGCCTGGTGTGGAATTCGTGCAAAATTGTTAAGGGAGGAGAGACCATGCCTGCGAGGGATGGGGTTGGTTGGCCGTGACTATTCTCTTACACTGTGGTCTGCACCCCCGCCCCTAACGCGTGGCACTACCTGCTGCTGCATTGTGTGACTAGCATTGAAAGCAGCAGCGCGGATCCGCGGACATGTAACTAACGTCACCACTTGTTTTTGAAATAATGACTCACTTTCAGTTTTGCGAGATGGCAAAGTGAGAGCCTCGGATCACCCATTTTCCCGCAAAAAGAAACGCAAATCCGATTAATAAAATTCGCGCACAAATGACTGATAGATCAAGCGTTTGTCACATTTCAAAGAGTGGAAACGGTGGCTTTGCCCTCGGATGTCTGTGGGGCTCGGGCATGGCCGCCACCAAGGGACCGCCTTACTGCTTCCTGGCACTCAGTAACACCTCAGCAGTGCTGCGTGAGAAGGCCACTTGCAGCTCGCTGTGAGCATTTGTAAGGTGCCTCACAAAGCGTTGAGGGCAGCTGCGGTTGCCACGGCCTCTCATGCAATGTTTAATTTGTGATAATAATACTGCTCGTAGGGCCTCAGCGCTATCCCTATGAGCCTGTCCCAGGTGCTACGAACCTCCAGGCTGACGAGTCTTCCGTCTCATACTTCCTTTTCCGCACCGTTATACAGTTCTTGGCTCTAGCAGGTTATTTTCCATCCATGCCACCTTCTTTTGATCTTCTGTTTTTGATTCTTTCTCCTCTACATATGCCTCGTTCTCACTTGCTCTGCGTGAAGACTGATGATGAAAAATACGTCTCTGTTCCCTAAAATGAGTGCCGGTGCCGGATGAGCGACTCATAAGGAATGTGACCGTTTCACCAGAGAAACGGGATACCAAAGATTTGGTATACTGACTGTTGTCCTCTCTCAGGCTACTAGCGCCACAATGCCAGTCGTTTGATTTGCAATTGCCGGTCTTTGTGCGAGAGTCTCTGTCAAATGACCCACTTTGCAGATCTACTCCGTTTTAAGTGGACAGCTGTCAAAGCAGTGTGAACCATACTCGGCTATCCACATCACGTCATGAATTTTATTCTTTCCCAGTTAAGGTTTTACCAGCAAGACCTCCTTCTGTGAAACACTCTGTGTTGGCTTAACTGGGAAATAAATACACGATGTGACGTATAAAGCAGAGGCCACAGTTGTTTTAAAGTGGGATAAAGAAGGCACGTTCTGGATGACGTCAAAATTGCCCGTCTCATGTTGGATGTGACAGTAATAGGCTGGCTGATGAACTGGTTGAACCATATGTGAGATTCTAAAGCGGGGTGGGATTCGTTGACCATGTTGCCATCTGTAGTACCAGAAAGATTGTGCCACAGTCACAGCTGAGCTGCCTCAATTGTTCAAACGAAGTGCCTCTAGGCACCGAGGCAAGTTCTCCCTCTCTATCTGCCTCTATCCTCTTTTTAAGACGCATGGAGCCCTAAACAAATGGAGTTGGAAGGCTAGAATTTTGCTATATATAAATATATTTTTTTAAAACCTCTTCAATATAAAGGAGATTCAGTTATCAGAATGGAAGTTGTTTTGGTAAAATGTATGTTTCGACCAGCCTACATTTTACCAAAACAACTTCCATTCTGATAAATGTATCTCCTATATATTCAAGAGGTTTAAAAATATATATATATATCGCCTGGGGCCTGTGTGTGTGTGCGGCGGTGGAGGGGAGGGAGGGGGAGTTGTAAGAGAACATGAAATGATGTTTAGAAATTGCTGCCTTAAGCAATCATGTTCCGGACAAGGCTAATGCGTAAGGTATGGCATGCCATTTGGAAAAGTGGGGAGGGTATCTTCCCAACTTTGGCATCTCATCCTGGCAGACCCCCTAATGAGCGCTTACTAACTGCTGAATAGCGAAATAACAGCTTACAGACATCCACACACTCTGAGGTGGATGCCATTTGTGCATTATACAATTGTGCTGCTGATGCGTTAATTATGAATCAGCCGCACATGCCACTTAATCCATCCTCTGCGCATAATCGGCAGATTTTAACAGAAATATTGTTTTCAACCGAAACGGTTCAAAAGAAACTAAACATGCAGCAACTTGAGGCTGCCTTTGGAAGGCTCTTTGTGAAGGTTGACTGTTCACCTTTATTTCGCTTATTCCTATATTTGGTTGCTAAACTTGTACAAATGAGTTGCAACCTATGCATGGACTGTGTTAACAAGTGCAAAAATGACAAATTAATGAATAAATACTAAGACGTCGCAATGACTTCTACAGCGCTAGCCATTACATCGCATTACAGTACAAAAGCCATTACATCGCATTACAGTACAAAAGCCATTACATCGCATTACAGTGCAAAAGTGCTGTTTCACCACACGGGAAAATGCACGCAACGCATGACAGTGCAAAAGTGCACGATCACGAAAGTAAAATGCAAGATATCATATTAAACCAAGCAGAAAGTAAAATGCACGATATAATAGGAAAAATGCACGATATAATAACAAACGCTCACCATATATTCCAGAAACGGTGGAATATTCATAAGGGATGTAATATCGACAGTGCACAACAAAACGGAAATTAAACTAAAAAGGATCTCAGAAACCTATTCAACAAAACGGAAAGTAAACTTACGGAAATTAAAAAAAATTGATCTCAGAAACGATGTCATATTCATGTGCGAGGGCCCCAAATACTAGAAATGATTCACAACCACATAACGGAAAACTATGTGGTCTGAGGGCAACGCTGCCAACTTTGGTGCTGGGAACTAATTTTCGAACCTCCTGTCACGTCTCCCCAAAAAATAAATCACCATGTATATTTTTTTTTTGTGTGGAAACAATCCTAAAATATATTAATTTTGATACACTGCGTGCGAGAATCCCAAATATACCCTTACTAAATTAATTGTGAAAACCTTTTAATATCATCCTTGTAATTTGAATGTGTATAATGTTTTATATGAACGTATGCCTTGATGCCTCGTTCTCACTTGCTCTGCGTCAAAGACTGATGATGAAAAATACGTCTCTGTTCCCTAAAATGAGTGCCGGTGCCCACCATATGAAAGCACCGGCATAAATTAAGCACTATCTCATGTTGAACGGTTGTGTTCTTCAGTTAGGTATGAAAACTCTGTGCCCCTCCCCCCACGTGTTATCAAAGCTGTGCTGCGAGGCTCTCTAGATGGGAGGGAGCCATTCATGATGTAATGTCAAGGTGTTGCTGCACAAGCTTCTAGAAACTCTATCCACCTTCAATACACTTTACTCTGAATGTATCTCACGATGCCTAGAAGGCGTAAGTATAAGTGATTCAAGCAGATTTTCTAATCTCTGTCAGAAAACACTATTAAGTGTCCTCTTTACATGACTCAGTTACATTTGTTCAGACTTACTTTTGCATATTGAGATTGGGTTAATTTTGCTCCATTTTAATCTAGTAAATTAGCTTTGTCCCTCGTGGCCTTTTTCATGATAGGCGACCATGACTCCCTGTGCCAGTTGTTCACATAACCAAATCATCAGCGACCACTGGAGTATAATGTTGTGCGGCTGAAATTTGACAACTATCCGTCCGTACTGACGCAGGGGCCATTTTGGTAGCAGGTACCTGTAACCGTGTACCTTGAAGAGACATTGTATTGTAATGCAATGGCAATATAGATCATTGTGCACGCAGTGTCCATAATAGTCCAACAGCCCAGTCCTCACCATGTTGGTATTTTGCGGCAAAGCATTACCAGAACCGGTCCTTCCGGGCTCCCACAATAAAACAGAGGTGTCGGTGAGAGCAACTTTACAGCTACATAAGAGACAAGATAACTGAGAAAACGCTACAATACTTTCGCATTTTTTCCGCATTGATTCATGTAATTGATAGAGTGAAAATGTAGTTTGAGGGCAACCAGGACCAGTTACACCTTGCGCACCGAAAAGCCTGTTGCATATTGGCGAGGTTGAAATTATGCCAAAAGGGCAAAAGCGGGTGAAAGCAGCTATTGTGTAACTCCTGTGACGAGTTATGTTGCCACTCACCTCGTACCTTCTGTTCGTTAGACGCTTTTTACGTTGATATTATTCCTTCTCTATCTCACTCCGTAAGCCCCTTATAGAATCGCCTCACCGACGTGATGCACTTTTAGTTACCAAGCGCTTTATAAAGGAGAGCTTAAGTTCTGTTTACTTGGACAATGCACTGTATGGGCAAACCCTCGGGTCACAGCAGTAACTGAGGTGCAAGTCCAGCATGTTAGTGGGGGTCGATATCATTTAAAAGCAGGGGGTCTGTGTGGTGGGTGGGTGCGTGTGGCTCTGTGTGTGTGTGTGGGTGTGTGTGGCTCTGTGTGGGTGCAAATGCAATAGGTCACGCATTTGCGAGAGATTAAGCTATTGGAATTGTAAATGACTGCCATTTATTTATCTGTTTTCAAAAACAACACATAAATAAAATGTTTGTCATTTACATGCCAATAGCTCTAACTTTTGCAAAGGCGAAACCGTTGCATTGTAAATGCTTGTTATTCCTGTGAGTGATTGCGTAGGCAGGGCCCAGTGCACTGCTCTGCCGGGGGCCTATAATGCTGTTAAGATGACCCTAGATTGAATGTATGAAGGGAAGGCTGGCCAAGGTTGCTGAGTTCTGTAGGGGGCTTCCACACATCATCACAGGTAGCCACACTGACCTTAGCTACTATCGTGACCACTAGGCATGGAGGCAAATTCTAGCCAGTCAGTGTAAAATGTCAAAACACAGGCTCAAAATTGAGCACAAGAGAAGCAGCAGTTGCAGGTTAAGGACCAGTCATGTGAATGAGCCAAGCTATTCCCCACAAAGGCCATTGATGATTCCTAACCGGTCTGCAGTCACCTGTGCACCAAATACCTAGCTGGTTAACTATGTACTGCCATCAGCAGGCTGGTGCTTTTGTATGCCCAGGGTCACTACAGAGATGCCTGCCACATGTCGAAACCAGTTGCCACTGCTTGTGTTCCTGTGCAAGTCACCACTACTGGATCAAATGACTATGCTCATCCCCAAATCCATAATCTTGTCAACAATGCTAATCGCACTAAATATCTACACTCTATGCTAATATTTAAAGACTTGCAAGTTTGGAGCAGAAGGGCAGCATAGCGGTAAGGGCCTCAAACTTGAAGAGCACTATTTATCTTCACTGCCATTAACACAGTGGGGGCAGATCAAAAGTAATTGCTTCTTTGCATACTCCTCTTACTGCTGTCCAAACCATACCTTGGGCAGCTTGGTCTGCACACCCTCCCCCAAGCGCCTTGAGACCCTCTGGGTGAGTAGTGCGCTATACAAATTCCTGAACTTGAACTTGAACTATGAGCACAGTCAGTCAGCAGATTCTTTCCACGTCTGGGAAAGCTTAAGGACAGTCTTATCCACGAGGATTTCTTCATTCATTGTTGAGCTGCCTTTGGCGAATGGCGATTGTAAAGTATACTCCGGTAACTCTGAGTAGTTTTTAAGTAACTTTATTGGCAACTCTGCATATCATGTATTCTCAAGTACAACTTATCCAAGTAACATTCAAAAGTAACTAACTGCCCCAAGAGTAAGTGTGGGCCGAAAATTCGTTCCCTCGCGGAATTTGCGGATTTTCTGCAATTTCGCAATCCGTGAATCTCGCGAAATTGCACAAAAATCCGCGAATCCGCGAGCGGGACGATTTTTCCATGAAGCACTTACAGGGTTACAGCAGCAGGTGCCCAAGTTGAAGCTAATTTCTTTGTAACCATTTACAAAAGGGTTACAAAGAAATTAACTTCAACTTGGGCACCTGCTGTAACCCTGTAAGTGCTTCCTGAGCGGTGCCTCGTTGCCTACTTGCAACTATTCTCTGACACTGCTCTGACCCTCGAAGCAGGGTCAGAGAATAGTTACAAGTAGGCTACAAGGCTCCTGTCATAAAAACTAAACCTCAGCAGGAAGCACTTACAGATATAAATAAAGCACGTGCCCGAGTTGAAGCTCAAATTCAGTAACATTTTAATCAGCCCAAAACATTAGCACGGTCGAGGCTGGGCAAGTGTGTTTTAACCCCATATCTGCAGTTGAAAATGAGCTGTAATACTTCGGGGAGGTCTTTGCATCCATGAGATTCCGGAGTGTGATCCCCATGTAGTTCCTGTGGCCAGGAGGCTGCTTTCTCCTCACCTGCTGCCCTGCTCGCTCTCTGACCCTTTACACAAGAGGCATGTGAACACGCATAGAAGCCCCGCCCATTCGGCCCCGCACCACACACTAGCGGTATCAAACATCTTCCCGCCCTTTCCCCACTATGATGGACAGCTTTGTCCATCATAGTGGCATCTTCGTGGATAATTATGCAGGGCAGGATTCATTCTGGCACGAGGTTCCTGTCCCAAAAATTAAACCTCAGCAGGAAGCACTTACAGATACAAATAAAGCAGGTGCCCGAGTTGAAGCTCAAAGTCAGTAACGTTTTAATCAGCCCAAAACATTAGCATGGTCGAGGCTGGGCAAGTGTGCTTTAACCCCATATCTGCCGTCGAAAATGAGCTGTAATACTCGAGGGAGGTCTTTGCATCCCTGAGTTTCTCGAGCGCAATCCCCGTTCCTGTGACCAGGAGGCTGCTTTCTCCTCACCTGCTGCCCTGCTCACTCTCTGACCCTTTATACACAAGAGGCATGTGAACACGCATAGAAGCCCCACACCACACACTAGCGGTATCAAACGTCTTCCCGCCCTTTCCCAACTATGATGGACAGCTCACTCAAGGGACCGTGGCGCATTTTGGCGCGGTGGCAAAGTACAGTCACACAGGGTCACTGAAGGCAAATCTTCTGGCCCTTTACGCAGCTGCGGTGTAGGAAAAGCAATATACATTTACCCAACGAGGTAGCACTTACTGATTATCCAGTAGAAAGTACTCCAGTTGGGTGTAGTGCAATTGCAAAACAATCTGCCATTTCGAGGAAAAATCTGCAAATTCTCTGATTTTTTTGCGATTTCGCGCGAATTCACGAACCGCATATCCGCAAAATTCGCCCATACTTACCCAAGAGCTCCCATACCCCTTCATTCCATTTTTTCCTCACAGTGATGTAAGATACATTCCAAACATGGAATGCATCAACACCACACATCCCCCTCCTGTATATAATGGTCGCAACAAGACAAGAATAATTATATACAATGTATATTACAAAATAATAATACAATAAAATTAACACAGCACAAAATCTCTGAGTTCATAGGGGGTGTGAATTACTCTTCCCATATTTCCCAATCTCCTTGAACCAGTTTCCACTTGTTCCTGTATTTCTGCGGATGTGTCTAAGGCTTCCTGCACACCCACTGTCTCTCCTAGTTCCATTCCATCTTCAACCTCATCCTCCCACAAACATTCATCAAATATAGCAGATCCCCCAACATCCTCTTCTTGTGCTTTTTTATTGTTTTTGCATTTAGCAATACGACTTATGTGCCAGACACGATTGTCACTTAATCTTGCTGAATTCTTCAAACACTTTACTCCTTTTAGCGGTGCAGAAAATGTACTTTCCCCTTTAGGTACCTTTCCCCATTTTTTTGTTATTACCCAATTCCCCACTTTTAAATCTTCCCTTTGTAGCATTCTTTTTATCAAAATTCCTTTTGTACACTAGTTGTGCTTTAATAATGTTCTCCTTGACTACTTTAGGTGACCATTCCACATGCCTTGTACTGTCCATCCATCCCATGTTGTCTTTCGTGAAAGGTTCTCTTCCTCTCATGAGAACAAAAGGACTAAATCCTGTGAGAGATGGTGTTAAACGACAACCCCACAGGCATGACTTTTAGCACTGACCCGTAGATCATTTAGATCAAATTAAACATTTTTGTTAATATATTAGACAAATGCCCTATTTACATGTCTGGTATCTATGGTTCTACATGCTCTTCAACTACGTATTCATGCGGTACCCATTGCTTTGGGAAATTAATGTTGTCCTCATATTTGATGGGTTGCAAGTATAGGATTGAAAACTGAATTTGGGTATTGTATGTATTTTAGGATTATATCCATTGCGGCCATTGTTCTGCCGAACCTGCAGGATCTAATTGTTTGTTTTCCTGTATACAAGTCCTATAACTCTTCCCAAACAGTGAGTCTAATCCCATAAACATGAATAAAGTTTTTGAATGCTTATACATGAATAAATTGTTAACTGATTAATCCTATGAAATGTTATAATTATCAAAATATTAGTTAGAGCATCTCTATACTGTAGTAAATCATGCCTTTGTGATGATTATCAAATGGATCACTGATTGTATCTCCTCTTTTGCTCTTTTGTTAAGTTTTGAGTACTGCACAATCTTTTGATTTATGGCTTTATCATGTATGCCGTGGAAACAAGATAAGATATGAAATAATTTGACAGCGAAAATGTTTCTCTTTTTTATATAAAAAGTGGCTTTATATTTATATGTAAAATGTTTTTTAATATGTGGTTGATTTATGTCTTGGGTTACTATTTTGGAACACATTGTAATAGAATTTTCTTTCATATATATGTTTAAGATATCACTGTGTGTCTACTGAAGAAGGTGTTGTCTACGCCGAAACGCGCGTTGAGTTTTATTTGCCACAGTGTTGTTTCTTTTTGATAACGATGATATTAATTTGCAGGAATGTTCTCTACATGATGACATAATAAATGTATGAATTGTATGTTTTTTAACTAATTTTTATTATCATACAGTAATGGTAAAACCAGTTACCTGTATGATTTTTATCTATGTACATTAAAATCCTGATTATTTGTAATTTAATTTTCCATGTATGATTTTTTCGCTGTCATTTTATATTACTTGTTTGCTTATTTGTTGACTGCCTAGGGTTTTTTTCACACGTTGTTATCCCTGCCCTAGGAGTTCATGACACCAGTGTCCAGGGGGTCCTTCTTTTTCTCAAACCGTCTTAAGATGGACCCAACATGGTAGTTTCGAATTAAATATTTTAGATAATCTGGAAGTTGCGTTATTCAAGAAGAGAGCCCGGCCGGCAATGTTTGACTCTTTCCGCCTTTGGCGAAAGGAAGCCAAATAGAGAGAAATTAAACAAGCTAAGAGAGATAGGAAAGATAAGAATATGTCAGTACTACAAGCTGCTAGGCAGTATAGGGATGATGGAGAGGAGCGAGCGAGTGAAGTTTTAGATAGGCAGCGTTGTATGGCCATAGATAAATGTTATCCGGCCTTGCCGTCTCCTCCTCCGAAAACGATTGAAGATCTTGAAAAAGATCCTTTGATCTCTCATTTACTGAGATTACCACCTCCTTATGTGCAGGGTACTACTGCACCTCTATTACCCCCGGTTGTTCCACCCTTTGTTGTTCAACCTCCTGCTGTTGTTCAGCCACCCGGTACTCCACAGATGGTTTTGCCTCCTCCTGTGCAACCCGCTAAAGGGTCGCCAACTTTGCTACCAGCTTTGCCTCAAACTCCTTTGCCTTCTACTTCTGCATCTGAGATTCCTACTGTTCTTATTCCTACACTTTCTTTGCCTCAAAATACTTATTCTCCTGTTCTTATGTCTGCTTCTTCTCCTTCTGTTCGAAAACGAATGACAGAAACTGTTAACTGTTTCTAATTTGTTGTCTCCATTGTTTGGGTCACTGAATATGACCCCTGTTTCGGAACGTAAGCAGAGTCGTAGTCAGCCTCCTAGTTCCGAGGAGCGAGCAGTGTTGGATTTGTTGGCTCATAAATGGATTATAAATGCCTCAAGGTATAGTTTGCCAGCGGTTATGGATATTTTCTTTCAGTGAGAACCACCTAAGCAAAGGTATGTTTTTGATGTGATGTGTATGTTTCTGCGTCAGGAATGGGAAGATAATGATTTGGGTTTGATCCCGCAGGAACTACTTGATGTTCAGTCAGATTTTGCTAAAGGGATGATAGTGGAATCTGATGTTACAGATGCCGTAGAGACGATACTTGCTTTCAGATCTAGACTTCCGCCTCAGACATTGTACGAACCTGATTCCTCTGTTAGAATAAAAGCGAGACAGTATCCTATGAGAGAAGTTCCTCCTGTATGGAAGGAAGCAGTTCAAGCTGATGCTGGTCGTAATATTGTTGCCGCTCCGGCTCATTTTCAGCGAGTATGGGTACATGTTCCTTGGAAGAGAGCAGAGGTCTTGGCTCTTGAGCAGACCTTACCTGATCCTCGTAAGAATCCTGCTGGTTATTACAAAGAGTTGTCCCAGACAGTAGATGCGTGTATTATGAATTTAGCTGATATGTTGATGGGTAATGTAGTTCCGCAACCTTTGTGGGCGAAGATTCGTCATGAGAATCATGCGCAAGAGTTAGGAGATACTTGGGTGAATATTGCTGCTGCAGATGGTAGACAAGAGGGAGATGCTAAACCTGAACCTTTAGTTTCAGAATTGCCAGGTAGAATGATTAATTTGATGAAGACGATGATGCCTGCATTACGAGTGAATTGGGATAAGTTAGCAGCATGCACGCAAAAGAAAGACAAGAGCGTGTCTGATTTCTTCACTAGGTTTAAAGAGACGTTTATCGATCATAGTGGTCCGGACATGAGTACGGAAGGTGGACAAAGATTATTTGTGGACAAATTTGTCTTTAATTTGCTTCCCGAAGTATCGAAAAAGTTGAAGGATTCTGAGAGTTCATGGGCTGTTTCTTCGTCGGCCCAGATATTGGCTACTGCACAATATTACGAGAATAGGGATAAAGATGAGAAGGATAAAGCAGAGAAGAAAACGAAAGATTTAAAGACGAAAGTTCTTTTTCAGCAAGCTTATCCACCTCGTCAGAATCAACCTCAGTTTCAGCAACCTCCACAGTTTCAGAGATTGTTACAGAAGCCTGAGCCATATGTTCAGCGATTCTTTCCTGGCCCTAATCAGTGTGCTTATTGTAGAGAGGAAGGTCACTTTAAGAATAGTTGCCCAGCCTTGTTACAGCGTGCGAATGGTGTGTCTGGTCAGAGAGGTCGTGTTGGTTTTCAGTAAGCTCCTAGGGGTAGAGGACGTGGTGTGATCCCCCAGAATTCTGCGAATTATTTTGACAGACAAAATGTTCCGAGTGGTCAGTCTGCTCAGTACTATGTTGAAGATTACTGTGTTGAAGGTGAGTGTGTTGGTTATAATGATAACTAGGACAGCCATGGACAAAGTAAGGGAGTAGTGTCAGTTCCAGTAGATCAGAGTGGACCGTATGTTGAAGTGATTACATCAGGTGTGGTAGAACCTTTTCTTTTGGATACTGGTGCGACAAAGAGTTCTATTATGCATTCTAAACTCCTGGCGCACCTTTGTCTGGCTTGACCAATGTTTCCGTAGGATTTTCAGGCGCCCCAGTTCGTAATCCGGTTTCTAGTCCTTTGTCCCTTTCTATTGGCCCTTGTGAACTGGAAGCTCCACTTATTCTAACGACTGGTTGTGGTGAGAATCTGTTGGGTTTGGACTTGCTGAAAAGATTGTATGCAACATTGCATTGTTCTCCTTCTGGAGTACAACTTACCCTTGGTAAGAAAGTGATTTCTCCAATGTATTTGTCTAAGGATTGTTTGCCACTGGAATTACGTTCGCTTCCTGATACGCTTTGGGCTACGAGTCCAAATGATGTTGGCCTTTTGCAGATTCCACCGTATGTTGTTACGCTCAAATCGAATGCTAGATTGCCTCGCATCCCACAATATAAGATATCGAGCGATGGTGAGAGAGCTCTTTTAGCAATTGTTTATGATCTGGTTGAGAAGGGTGTGGTTGAAGAAACGAGAGGAAATGTGTGTAACAGTCCGGTTTTGCCTGTCCTTAAGCGTACTGACGCTTCTCAGCCGCCTGTGTACAGGTTTGTGATCGACCTTCAAGAGGTCAACAAGATTGTTGTGCCACAGTTTCCTGTGGTCCCTGATATCACTGCTTTGTTTACGTTGATTCCTGCTTCGGCAGCCTGGTTTTCTGTTATTGACCTGAAGAATGCTTTCTTCAGTATTCCGATTGCCGAGGAGAGTAGAGATATTTTTGGATTCTCTTTAGGAGGACGAAGCTTCCGGTTTAAGAGAGCTCCCCAAGGTTATTGTGAAAGTCCCTCAATTTATAGTCAGGCGTTGAAAACTCAGC
Organism: Lissotriton helveticus; assembly: GCF_964261635.1. NCBI lineage: Eukaryota > Metazoa > Chordata > Amphibia > Caudata > Salamandridae > Lissotriton > Lissotriton helveticus. The sequence goes on from NC_136068.1 coordinate 1,088,694,537, forward strand.
TTGATGGTTTTGTGTTGCCTGTTGGTGCGACTCTTATTCAGTACGTCGATGATTTGTTGGTTACTGCTGATGAATAAAAGATTTGTAAAGAGGCTACTCTTTCGTTGTTACGGTATTTGTCTGACCTTCATCATAAAGTGTCACCTTCGAAGTTGCAATATTGCCGCCAAGAAGTAACCTACTTAGGTCATCTCTTGTCGAAGGAGGGAAGGCGATTGACCCCAGAACGAATTCAAGCGACAGCGCAAATGAGTGTGCCATCCACACAGAGAGAAGTTTGTGCTTTTTTGGGTATTACGTCATATTGTAGACAGTGGATCCCCAATTTTTCTCTTCTGGCGAAACCTTTGTTAGCATTGACTGTGAAAGATACTCCGTCCTCTTCAAAAAGTTTTTCTGAATTACGTGATGCATTGTGTTCGGCTCCGGTGTTGGGTACTCCAGACTATAGCAAGCCTTTTATGTTGTACGTGCATGAGAGAGAAGGTTGTGCATTGTCAGTGTTGACACAGTGTTTTCGAGACAAGCAGCGTCCATGTGCATAGTTTTCAGCGACGTTAGATCCAGTTGCTAAAGCGTTGCCGAGCTGTTTGAGAGCTACAGCGGCGCTGCGGTTTCTATCCGACAGTCTGCTGGTTTGGTATTGGATAATACGTTGATTGTAATGGTTCCACATGCAGTGGATACGTTATTAAACAGGACTAAGACACAGCACCTTACTAGTGCACGTCTTTCAGGTTACGAGTTGACATTGTTGGCTAGCCATGTTCATACCAAAAGATGTAATGTGTTGAATCGAGCTACGTTGTTGCCGATCTCTACTGAGACGGATGCTCAAGAACAGCATGATTGTTTTCTTCGTATAGAGGAAGAAACGAAGGCTAGGATCGATCTAAAAGATACGCCTCTTGAGAATGTTGATGGTACGCTGTGGGTTGATGGTTCGTGTTTTAAGCTTCCGAATGGTGAAACGACTGCAGCGTATGCTATCACAACTTTACATACAGTTGTTGAGACAGCACGCATACCACAGAATTCTGCGCAAGCAGCAGAGTTGATTGCACTGACACGAGCGTGTGTGTTGTCAGAAGGAAAACGAGTGAATGTTTATACTGATAGCCAGTATGCGTTTGGTGTTGCTCACAGTTTTGGGAGAGAACGAGGGTTCCTTACTTCCCATGGCACGAGAATTCAGCATGGGCAGTTAGTGAATGAACTTTTGGAATCTCTCACTCTCCCAAAGCAGATTGCAATTGTGAAGTGTAGTGCGCATAAGAAAATTGTGGACGATGTTGGTCGAGGGAATGCGTTTGTGGATGAAGTTGCGAAGGAAACGGCGAAAGATATGATGAGCCGTATGTATGTTGCAGGCCCTGCTAATTGGGTTATGGCTGGTGGAATGTGTGAAGACAGAATAGAAAGTGTGAAGATGATTCAGGCTGAAGCTACAGAGAAGGAAGTGAGTGTTTGGAGAGAGAGTACGGGTATGTCGGATCCTACAGGTTGTTGGATTGAGTTGTCGGAGCACCAGCGATGGTTGTTACCAGATGCGTATGTGCTCCCAGTGGTTACCATGGCTCATGGAATGGCTCATATCAGTTCGAAGGGAATATGCAAGTTGTTAGCTCCAGTATGGCAGAATGCTGGAATTCCGAAATGTGCAGAAAATGTGGTGAAACATTGTATGATTTGTTTGAAGTATAATCCTGGTAAGGGAGCTCCAACCCCAGCTGGTCATTTTGCTCCTCCGACATATCCGTTTGAGGTGATACAGCTAGACTATATTCACATGGAGAGATGCAACAATCTGAAATACGTTCTTGTGGTTGTTTGCGCTTTTTCTAGATGGATAGAGGCTTACCCCCTAAAGGATAATACTGCCTTGTCTACAGCCAAGGTTTTGCTGAGAGAGTATTTCCCTAGGTATGGATTGCCGAGAATAGTATGGTCGGACAATGGGAGTGAATTTGTGGGTCAAATCATGAAGAAAGTGTGTTCTGGTTTGGGCATAAATCAAAAGTTCCATGCAGCGAATCACCCCCAGTCTGCTGGACTTGTTGAATGTTACAATGGTACGCTTAAGCTGAAATTAGCTAAGGTACAAGCGAGCACTGGTCTTAAATGGCCGGATGCCTTACCGTTGGCTCTTTTGTCAACAAGGACGACTGTGCATTCTCGAGTGGGACTTAGTCCGTATGAAATAGTTTTTGGTCGTCCGGCGAATGTTTGGGGTGTGCCTCGTCCGAAAGAATACAGCAGTATTGAGTACCCTATGTTGGTGGATTACTTACATGACTTGACTGCTAAATTATGTGTTCTCCACCAACAGGTCTATGACAGTTTGCCGACAGCCACTACAGATCCCGGCCACTCCATCGAACCTGGTCATTATATTCTCGTCAAGAACTTTCAGCGTACCAAGAACTTGGAACCGAGATGGACTGGTCCTTATTTGGTGTTGTTGGTTACTAGAACCGCTGTTAGAGTAGCAGGCAAAAAGAACTGGGTGCATGCCACCCACTGTAAAAAAGTTCCTTTGCCTTTACCATATGATCAGTGGGTGAGGGATGGTATAGCTGATTCCGAATGTGAGCGAGTCCCTAGATTCGTTCCTTTTAGTGATGCTCATTTGACATGGACTCGGTCAGAACGCGAGGATGATGATGTTCTGCAAGCTGCTGTGCCTCCTCATCTGAAGATTGACACCACCAATCCGGAATTGTTGTTTCAAGATCCTAGTGTGCCTGATAAAGAACGCTACGATTTGAGACCAAGAAAGACTGTACATATGGACAAATAAACATGAAGCTGGAATTCTTTTAGATAGTGAATTTACACTCTGTCAGATCAAGAAACTTTTTTTTTGCCTTTTTCCTTTTTTGAGTCACCATCCGGACTCCGCTGCAGGGTCACGGTAGGAAGTTCTTAAGGGGTGAACCACGTATTGACGCAAGGTGTGTGGTCCAGGGTCGTTAGTGCGATCTTGGCGCACACTTAAGTGAAGAAGATAACGACCGTGAGCAGCACGTTAGAGGATGGAGTTTGTTGAGTCTGACCAAAGTGTTAGGAAAGTAGATTATAAAGTCCGAATATGTATATTGGTTCGTAGCAAATGTTTTTTAATAACGTGTTTTCTAATGTTTTTGAATATTACGTTAGCTTGTGTGGGTTTTCTTTGCCACACAACAGCCGCTTACATCTACCTCCCAACCTACTCTTTCTTTTCCTACTGTTTTCCACATGAGTTTCATACGTTGCCTGAACATGAACAGACAAGAAGATCAGAATTTGTGAACAATTCGTTTATACAGATGTTGCATCAGCATCAGTTAGTCATAAATACTACGAATTGTTGGGTGTGTGGTCTTATGTGTGAACCAAGCAATACAACACGGTGTACAACTCAGGAAACTGCTCAATTTCTGTAGAGCAAGACATCTTCTTTTATGCACAGTTTCAACCCATTACAAATGCACACCCATTGCGGCAAATTCTGACCAATAGAAACACATTTCTGTACATTATCACATTCCAAAAATCTCACTTTACATTGTACCAACCCACAAGTTAATTATTTGGACTGTCCCAAATTCGATTACCAAAAGCCGGGCAAACCCATAATTGAAAGCACTACCCATGTAATGAAAAGACATAAAGAAAAGAGCAATTCAGATGTAGAGTACGATAAGATATGTGCAAGAAAGTAAAGACTAACGATGTCCTGAACATTGATTGGATTCCAAGATTACTATCAGCTAACGAAACTAGTTTAGTGGACGGGTCAATTTCAGGTGAAGGGGTCAGCATCTTGCAGTTCACTCACGAGTCGAAAAGGCTCACGTTAATATGTACATGAACAACGAGGCCCATGCAACTTTGTTCATTCGTTTACTTTCACGGCCTACGTGAGGGCAACACAAAATGGCATCTCGAACAACGCAAAACAAAATGGAGTCCAGTCCCGAAAATCACGGAACCTCAAAACCAAAAAGAAAATGGCAGAACATCACAAGCAGGCATCAAAAACAGGCGGAGTCAAGAACCCAGCACCCCCCCCCCCCTTACTGACCTGGAGGAGATGGTGGCCTCAACCATTGAACCAGACAGCGTCTGCGGACTGGGAGAAGTGGACAGCTCAGCCAGAACTGCAAGCAAAAAAAGGTAATACAAATGCACAGCATTCCCCCCCATACCATCATCCTTACCTGTACCCTTTGTGGGCAAGTGAACCCCAGTCCAGTACTGCTAGCACTATACAGGGCTAATACATGATGCAATATGTAGTCAGGAAATGTAACAACATGTCATACAGCACAACAACCAACTAGTGAAGAAAAATGACTGCATAGAGAATATAGCCAATGTGATACATATTTAATAGTAGTGACTGTGAGACAGTAGCGCTTAGCTAATGTACGCTCATATGTCCACAGGTGAAACGTCTCGCAGGCGTTCGCAGGAGACTGAAGGCACACCACCTGAGAGGGAGGAGAGTCATGAAGCAGGTCCAACTACCCACACCGTACCACAGGACACAGGTGCATCAAGTAGCCATCCTCCTGCACAAGACTCAGAAATGCCTCAAGATTTCATGGCGTCCCCTGGCAGATCTCAATCCCCTCTGTTGCTGTCATCCCCAGAAATGCCAGCATCACAGCATGATACCACACCTGCATCACAACCAAGCAGGAGGCATGTTGTGGCCCCACTCCTAGAAATGGAGTCAGCAGCAGCTGACATTGAGGGGGACGAAACTCACAACTTGCCTGCAGATGTTAGCTCAGGTACAACCCACTCCAGTACAGGGGCGGCCCATAGTGGTGCAAGACGCCGCAGAGTCCAAGAGAGGCCAGCAGATGCAACAGTTGAGGGTCCAAGTGTGTTCCGTGGTCTGGAGGGGAGCATGGTGAGAATACAGAGGATGCAGGGAAGAGCCATCCAGTCATGCCAACGACAAATGGGGTCCCTGAACAGCAACATAGGAGAAATAGGAAAGGGCATCAGTGAGCTGGTACTAGTCAACAAAGAGATGGCAGCAGGGATGCGCAGAATTAGCCACTCGGTGCAGCTGCTATGCACCAAACTAGACACTGATTTTGAGGCAAGGCGCAAGGAAAGGCAGCGTGCTCATGGCCAAGATAAAGCCATCAACCGCCTGGCCACTGCCACATCCCTGTTATGCAGGAGAAGCAGTAACTTGCAGGAGGCCATGACCCAAAACACCAATGAGGTCACTAGGGGCATGGGCAGGATGACCAGTGCTCTTGAGGTGCTGTTAAATGCCCAAACTGCACATACAGTTGCTCTGGATGTGCCTGTAAGTGAGGAGAGCACTAGCAGGAGCAGCATAGGAAGCACCCTTGTTCCTGAAACAAGGAGGAGCAGGCACCACGCTGAGGCCACAGGCCAGCAAGACAGTGAGCAGGGTGAGCTACCTACAGGTGTTACAGGGAAGCGAGGAAGGAAATGACTTTTACAGTTCATGGTGAGGTGAACCAGGACTGACATCATTGCAGTTGAATACTTTTTGTTGCACAGTTGTGCTTTATAAATCTACCTCATTGCCAAATTAAACTACATTTGGTGCATACTCTCACCTGCCTGTGTCTCTTTACTTACTTAAAAGTAGTTGCGTGTGATCTCATCCCGTCTGTGTCTGCCATCAGTTGGTGTTGCAACTCCTGAAGGGTGTGGTACAGGCACTGTTTCCTCATCATCATGGTCCTCATAATCTGAGAATTCAACTGCTGTGCCCTTCTTGACCGCAAGGTTGTGCAGCATTGCACAGGCTGCAATCATCTTGCAGCAGGTGATTGGTGTGTACTGGCGGGCACCTCCACTCTTGTGGAGGCAGTGAAACCTGCTCTTCCACATGCCAAAGGTACGCTTCACAATGTTTCGGGTTGTTTTGTGTGCCCTGTTGTATCTCCTCTGGCTTGGTGTTGTAGGGTTGAGGTAGGGAGTGAGGATGAAGGACCGGAGGGCATATGCACTGTCCCCTAATAGTAAGAGAAAAACATTACTCACATGCACACACACACATCCACCTGTAATACGTATCAAGGGAGTTTCACACAGTGTGTTACCTAGCAAGTATCCTTCTCCGAATTCCCCCACTGTCAGGCGTGCATAGATCCCACTGTTTTGGAAGATGTAAGAGTCGTGGGTACTCCCGGGTAATTTGGCTACTAGGTCAGTGATCATGTACTTGGAATCACAGATCACCTGTACATTTATGGTGTGGGTGGACTTCCGGTTCCGATAAATGTACTCTGTGGCAGCAGGTGGGCATATTGGTATGTGGGTACCATCAATACAGCCAATTATGTTTGGGAAATGCGCCATCTGATAAAAGTCTGTCTTTGTCCTTAGCAGTTCTGCATGCGTTGCAGGGAAGCTGATGTAGAAATGCATTCTCTGCAACATGGCATCAAGGAATTTTTGAAAGAAACGTGACAGACAGCTCTGGGACACCCCACCTACCGCAGCAACCACACTCTGGTAACTTCCAGATGCAAGCAGGTGTAGGCTGCACAGCACCTGCACATGGAGTGGGATGGCGTGTGCCCTCGGGGTTGGATGGACCAACAGTGGGTGGAGGTCCCTGATAAGGTCCAGCATAGTTTGGGGAGCCAATCTGTACCTTTGTGGATCTCAGGCTCAGTTAGCTGGAACAGAGTGATCCTCTGCCTGTACACTTGCTCCTCCCTCCTCCAGACCCTCTCTCCTTCTGCCTGTAGCCATAGCCGCCTCGCAATGACATGGAATGCCGCCATTCTGGTGAAAATTATGCATTTTGGGGCCTTTTTTCTACCCTGCACCTGTTTACCACCTGATTTGAATCCATTGTAAATACCGACTCTTAAAGACCGAATTTCATGCAAATTCTGTATTTAAGAGGTTACCTACATCTCAAATACTCATTTTTACCATTTCTTATTTTCCGATTCGGTAAATTTACTGATTCGGTAAGGTTTCCGAATTGGTAAATTTACCAAATCGGTATATTTTCCGATTCTGTAAAATTACCGATTCGGAAACTTTACCAATTCGGTATATTTTCCGATTCGGTAATTTTTCCGATTCGGTAAGCTTTCCGATTCAGTAAATTTACTGATTCGGTAAATTTACCGATTCGGATGTTTTTGGCTCATTTACATCCCAAATGCCAAATACCGGACGGTAACGGCCGAAATTCGGTAAATTCGGCCGTTACCAACCGGTATTGGCCTACCAACATATGGCCCAAGTCCTTAAACTCTGATCCGAATCTGCACACTCCCTGAACTCTCTTACTGCCCTCTCTACCTCAATATCAACTCCTGGCCACCAATAGGAACACTTACCTCTTTTTTTGTCCTAACAATGCCAAAATGTCCCTCATGACATAAATCTACCACCCTTTTCCTCAATCCAATTGGCGGTACAATGTTTCCACCTCAAACTACAAATCCTGATTCTACACTCAACTCACTTCTTACTTCCCAAAAACTTCTTTCTTCAGCTATGTCAGTTTTTTTCTTTCCCCAACCCTTCAAAATCCTCTCCTTAATCTTTTTGATCAAATCATCCTTTTCATATTCTGAAATCCACTCATTTTTTTCAATCGATTTCATGCTATCATCTTCTACAATTGCAACTTGATAATCATTCCAAATGATTCTAGATACCTCTTTAATAGGTAAAGGAATTTTACTTAAACAATCAGCAATGTTGTTTTGTACACCTGGAACATACCTTATCCTGTAATTATAATCTTGTAACCTCATCGAAAGTCTCGCTATTCTCGCCGATGCTTTCACCATACCACCTGTAGTTAGTAAATTCACCAAAGGCTTGTGATCTGTACTCATATCAAGTTCAGTTCCCCATAAGAATGCTCTAAAATGTTCCATCCCCCAAACACATCAAAGTTTCTTTTTTTATTACAGAGTATAAGTCCTCTGTGGGTGTAAGACTTCTGGAAGCAAAACCTATTACAACTTCCTTAATGCCACCTTTATTCTGCATGAGTACAGCACTCAACCCCTTTCCACTTGCATCCACTGTAAGCACACTTCTCAAATCTGGATCAAATCCCTTAATTGGTGTTCATTACATATTTCCTTTTTTAAAGTTTCAACATTTTCCTTACATTTACTATCCCAAACAAATTTACTTCTTTGTTTTAGTAACTGTCTCAAATAATAAGATTTCTCCGCAAAATTTCATACAAATTTGGAGCAATACTCTGCAAGTCCTAAAAACAAACTAAGTTCATCTTTGTTTTTAGGTTCAGGTGCCCCCCTCACAGCTTCAATTAACTCTTTCTTTGGAGAAATACAAACTTTTCCTATGTTATGCCCCAAGTATGCAACTTCATTGTTAGCAAATCGACATTTTTCATACTCAGCTGTTAGTCCTCTTTCTTTAACACATTTAAAACTTCTTCCAACCTCTGATCATGTACTTTCCTGTTCTCGCCCATTATCAAAATATCATCCTGAAAATACAATACCCCAGATATGTCTTTCAGAATTTCGCTCATCAGTCTCTGAAACACTGCTGCCACCGAAGCTAGTCCAAACGGCATTCTGATATATTGGTAAAATCCAAAAGGGGTTATGAATGATGTCATTTTCCTGCTCTCCTTATGCAATTGAATCTGATGGTAAGCAGATGATAAATCCACCGTGGAGAACCATTGCATTCCTTTTGTTTTGGTCAGTAATTCATTGATCTTTGGTAATGGAAATGTGTCTACTTGAATTTTTTTATTAATACCTCTCAAATCCACACATAGGGGCCTAGTACGATGGACTTGTGTCCGTCCGCCACTCCAGAGGAGGAGGGACCGTCCGCAGGGGCAGCGGCTGTCCCTCCGTGCGAATTAGGATGTGACCGCCACCCTGGCGGTCACATCCTGTATTTTTAACATTGCGGCGGGTGCTGCTTGAAGCAGCGCCCGCCGCAAGGTTAAAATTGCATGGTTTGCATATGCATGCACAAAGCGGCAGGCACCGCGCGGTGCCTGCCACTTTGTGCATGCATATGCAGGGGAGTACCATAGGTATCTCCCATGTGCCCCCCAACCCCCAACACCCTGGGGGCCCACAACAGGCCCCCTGAAGCAAAGGTACACATGCTTTTCGACGGCAGAAAATCCGCCGCGGAAAAGCATGTTTCCTCACCCTTCGTAATTTGGCGGCGGTGTCTTGCAGACACCGCCACCAAATTGCAGACAACATCCCGCGGATCAAGGGCGGATGGACTTGCGGTCCGCCGCTGATAACACCGCCATCCTAATGTGGCTGGTGGTGTTTTGGAGGTCCGCAGTGGTGAATCCGCATCCTCCGGGCCGGCGGTGGCTTCCGCCGGCCCAGAGGATGCGGATTCACCGCAATCCTAATAGGCCCCATAGTCTAACTTTTCCATTAGACTTACGTGCGACTACAATCGGAGACATCCACTCTGAGGATTCTATTTGTTCAATCACTCCAGCATTCTCCAACCTATGCAGTTCTTTTTCCAACTCACTCCTCACTACAAATGGAGCACTTCTAACTTTAAAATTTACAGGTAATGCATTCTCCTTGAGTTTAATTTTATGCTTAAACCCCTTAAGCATACAATTTGTTCCTGAGAACACATCCTTGAAATCTTCACAGATTTTCTTACCCAAGTCATCATCATTCAACACCAGCACTTGTTCTTTACTGTTTGGTTTGAGAATGATCTTCAAACTTCTCTGATCTTTCCAACCTAAAACACAAGGAGCATACTCTGCAGCATACATCCTCCCCCCAGCCTTATGCCCTTTGAGTACAAATGTAACATCTCTGCATCCCACCATAGGAATACCCTCGCCTGTAAAACTCGAAGTGTTAACATCACACTCATTGACTTCTTCTCCAATTGCACTCACACATTTTTCCTTCCACATATCTAAATTTACAATAGTATAAGGCGACCCAGAGTCCACCACTAACACCACCTGCACCCCAGCCACCATAATCTCACAAGATGGTTTACTTCTTCCTTTGCTCTTTACTTCCAAAACAGTATAATTTACCATGAAAATCTCATCTTCCTCTTCTGAACATTCTTCATCCGTTTCACTATCTTTTTCTTTTTCATTCACACATTTAATCTTACTAGTATTATCCTTCCTTTTTCAGGCTCGTGCATAGTGTCCAATTAATCCACAAACTGCACATTTTTTATCTCTTGCCCTACAAACCGTACTATTTGCCAGATGATCATAACTTCCACATCTGTAACAAGTTAGATTACCTTGAGTTTCACTTCTAAAATCTATCCTAACAGGATTAGTTGTCTTTCTTTGTTCTTTAAACTCCTTAAATCTTTCCTTGTCTGGCTTCTTATTACTCACTTTACCCATTTTCTTTTCCTTCACTATGCAAACTTCTTCTTTCTCTTTTTCTTTGCCTTCCTCTAAAGCTGCTTCCACACATCTAACTGAAACCTCTTCTTTTCTCACTACCGCAAATACTTTATTCAACATACCAGCCCCCATGGTGCATAATCTTTCTTGCACTCTTTTATTATTAGTGAGCATAATAATTTGGGGCCAGATGTAGGTAGCCCTTTACCGGTCGGTAACGGCCGAAAATCGGTATTTTCGGCCGTTACCGACCGGTATTGAGCAATCTGGATGTAGGAGACCCAAAATCGTCCGAATCGGTAAATTTACCGATTCGGTAAAGTTACTGAATCGGTAAAATACCGATTTGGAAAATATACTGAATCGGTAAATTTACCGAATCGCAACGGTTTGCGATTCGGTAAATTTACCGAAACGGTAAATTTACCGATTTGGTAAAGTTACCGAATCGGTAAATTACTGAATCGGTAAATAAGAAGTGGTAAAATTGAAGATTGAGATGTAGGTAAGCTCTGAAATACCGAATTAGCTTGAAATTCGGTATTTAAGAGTCGATATTTACCATGGATTGAAATCAGGTGGTAACCAGGTGCAGCCTACAAAAATGGACCCAAAATGCAATTCTGTTTGCACAATGGCGGCATTTTATGTCATTGCAAGACGGCTACGGCTACAGGAGGAAGGAGAGAGGGAATGGCAGAGAGAGGAGCAGGTCTACAGGCAGAGGGTCACCTTGTTCATGCGCACAGAGGCAGAGATACTGCAGAGGTACAGGTTGGCCCCAGACACCATCTTGGAGCTCATCAGGGACCTCCAACCACTGTTGCAGCACACTACCCCAAGGGCACATGCTATTCCACCCCATGTGCAGGTGCTGTGCAGCCTCCACCTGCTTGCGTCTGGGAGCTACCAGAGCGTGGTTGCTGCGGTAGTTGGGGTGACCCAGAGCAGCCTGTCAAGGTTTTTCCACAAATTCCTTGACGCCATGTTACAGAGGATGGAGCATTACATATCTTTTCCTGCTACCCATGCTGAACTGGTTCAAACAAAATCTGACTTTTACCAGATGGCTTGATTTCCCAATATAATTGGCTGCATAGATGGCACGCACATTCCCATTTGTCCCCCTGCTGCCACAGAATACATCTACAGGAATAGGAAGTCCACCCACACCATCAATGTGCAGGTGATTTGCAATGCAAAGTTCGCCATCACTGACATTGTGGCAAAATCCCCTGGGAGTACCCACGACTCCTATATTTTTCAAAAAAGCGGAATCTATGCACGGCTGACTGCAGGGGAATTTGGTGAAGGATACCTCCTAGGTAAGACACAGTGTGTGACCCCATTAACACCTATTGCAGTAAGAAGTACATGTATGCATGTGAGTAATGTCTTCCCTTTTCCTCTTAAGAGACAGTGCATATGCCCTTCGCTCATTTATACTCACCCCCTACCTCAATCCCTCAACACCCAGCCAAAGGAGATATAACCGGGCCCACAAAAGCACACGGAATGTCATCGAAAGGACCTTTGGAATCTGGAAAAGCAGATTCAGATGCTTGCACAAGAGTGGAGGTGCAAGGCAGTATACCCCCATCACCTGCTGCAAGATCATTGCTGCGTGTGCTATGTTACACGACCTTGCTGTGAAGAAGGGTACTGAGGTGGAGTTGTCAGACTATGAGGATCATGACGATGACATTGCTGTGCCAGAAACACAACCTGCTGGAGTGTCAACACCAAGTGATGGCAGATACAGACGTGAGGAGATTACACGCAACTATTTCTGAGTAAGTAATGAGACACAGACAGGTTGTGAATGAGAAGAACGTAATTTAATGTTGCCACAACGTTCATGCACTGAAGTGCAACAAAATAAACATCATAAACGTGGGGACTGTATGTCCCGGGTTAATTCACCCACACCGGCAATGTCACTTGCGCCCGCGCTTCCCTGAGCCACTGGGATTTTGGTCGCTGCTTTCCGCATGGCCTGCAGCCTCAGCTGGGCGCCTGCTACTCATACGTGGCTCAACTACAGCGCTTGCCAAGCTGCTGCGGCTACTGCTGTCGTCTGCCTCTGCCACATCCAGGGCAGGATTCTGTGCAGTGTGTGAAATGATCATTGCCTCCAGGGCACTAGTGATCCTGGCCATGCCCCTGGTGACTTCGGTCGTGTTCTGTGTCAGGCTCTCCTGCATATTGGTGCCTTTACAGCATAGCTGGGATGTGGCAGTGGCCAGACGATTAATGGCCGTATTGTGGACACGGGCATCCCTGTGCCTTGTGTGTACCAAGCTGTCCAGTTTTGAGCAGAGCTGGGTGATGGCGTTGCTCATTTGCTGCATTCCTGCAGCAATGTCTGCATTTGTTTTTGCTACATCGAAATTGACGATGGCAGGCCTGAATGGATTTCCCCTGCATCCGTTGTATGCGCACCATGCTCCCCTAAAGCCCACGGAACACATTGCAATCTCCAGGTCCACCTGCACTGCTGGGTCTGCGTTGCCTTCTGCGCGAGGTGGATGGCTCATTGGTGGACTGCAGTGCAGCAGGACTCACATGTACAGTGGCTTGAGCCTCACCCTCTGCTGCCTCCATTACTGGCAGTGGGGCCACGACTCGCCTCCTGGCTGGTGAAGTTGCAGGTGCAGACAGGAACAGTGATGGGGAGGTTTCTGGTGAGAAAAGCAATGTAAGGGACTGTGAAAGGTGTGGGGAGTGCGGAAACTCGGGGGTCTGTACTGTCTAATCTTCATGGGAGATGGCAGTCGTGTCTTCTTCCTCCTGCGAGGCTTGTACTTGGCTTGGCCCTGCCTCCTCACTCTACTCCCTCTCGCTGGTGCAGTCCCTTCTGTTGCTGTTGGTCGTCTGCCTGATGTTGCCCCTAGGTATAAATAAGCGTATGTCAACTGAGTGCTACTGTGTCACAGTCACTACAATAAATGCTTTACACATGTAACTTTCATTTTTCTGCATTACTTTCAGTGCCTTGCTGATGTCTGTGCAGTTACACATGGTCTTACATTAGCGGACTACATTTCCCATAATGCATTGCTCCTGTATAGTGCTAGCAGTACTGGACTGGGGTTGGCCTGTCAACAAGGGTAAAGGGAAGCAGGTTGGTATGGGGTGTCATGCTGCGCATGCGTCTTACCTTTTCTTGTAGCTCTGGCAGAGCTGTCCACATCTCCAAGTCCCACAACACTGTCTGGCTCGATGGTTGAGGCCACCAACTCCTCCAGGTCAGTCAGGGGGGGAGCTGGGTTCCTGCCTCCACCGGTGACACCAGCCTGCTTATGTATTTCTGACATCTTTTGTTTGGTGAGGCTCTTGATGTCATAAAAGCGTTTCTTCAGATCCTCAAGATTCCTGCTTGTGACTCCCACTGCATTTACTTTTTCTGCAATTGCAAGCCACATTTTACGTTTGGCTGACTCAGCTACAGTGAGGGAGTGCCTGCCAAATAGTTGCTTGTGGACTCTCACAACCTCCTCCACCAGTACCTGCAGCTCCATGCTGCTGAACTTAATTTTTCTTTTCCTCTCTGACTTCTGACTCTCACTGCTGCTTGCCATTTTTCTTGTGGTAAACTCCCAACAAAACTCTCCCTGCTGCTCTGTGTCTCTACTCTGCTCCAACTGCCTCTCCAGAACCTTCTAATTAGTTGCAGCTGCCTGTGTAGCCACTTCCTGGTAGGGAGGGGGAGGGTGGTAGCACCTGATTGGCTGTTTTCTTAAGTTTCACTTTTGCTTGCTTGCCGATTCGGGGCCCATAGGAATGAATGGGAAATACCGAATCGGTAATTACCGAATCGGTAAATACCGATTCGGTAATTTCCGAAAGTCGGATACCGATTTTTACGGAATCGGTAATATATACCGATTTTTTCCCTACATCTCATTTACCGATTCTTGAATACCGATTCGGTAAAAATCGGTATTTAAGAATCGGTAAATGACATTTACCTACATCTGGCCCCTGGTCTCTTATCAATTCTTCTTCTATCAGTCCAAATCTACAACGTTCGGCCTTTTTCTTCAAAATACTTAAATCGTCATCTATTTTTTCATTCTGTTCTTGTTTTCTTCTAAAAAACGTGTATCTATCAATAGCAACACAGACAGTTGGTGCATAGTACTTTTCTAAATCACCCAAAGCATTAGCATATACATCTGTCTCAACTTCACCTCTTACTTTCTTTTGCATCTGGTGGTATTAATACCTTCTGGACCTAAAGAATTTAATAAGGTTCCTTTTTTATCCCTGATGTTCAGCTTTCGTTGTTAATAGTGACCATGTAAGTTAAAAAATATACTTTCCATTCCTGCCATTTCACACGTGGCTCCCCTGGCTCTAGCAAGAATGGTATTGGAGGTGTATGCGTAAAAGTCTGTGCAGCACACATTTTTCTTTATTTCTTTTTTTTTAACTTATTCTATTTTTCATTAATGCTCTTTTCCACACTTTTTTTCTTGTAAATATTTTCACTCTTGAAGTGTTCTATTAGTATAATGTCACTGGTGTGCACATCACCGTTATGAATTTCCAAGTCTTCTTTATTGGTTCCATGTGCAGTTAACATCTTTCATAGTCCAGCCAGCTCTGGTCAAGTACCAGCCCCACCAGGAGCAGCCTGCCTAGCTGCCTCAGCCAATCTCTAACTGTCACCACTTATCCACTCTGGCACCCAGGCATCCATGCATCACTGTCACACCAACATTCCGTATCCAACTCACACTCTGGCTGAGCAGCTAGGAGGACCGAGGCTGGATTACTTATAAATACAATATGTAGGATATAACGTTATCCCTTTCCTTTAAATAAAAACAAAAATGAAAAACTTCAAGAGGAGAACTATGCACAATAAAGCAGTAGTGTTCTACACTCAGGGATGCAACCTGTAGCAAAATATCACGAGAGTGTGAACAATATAAAAAACAAGAAGGTATGGATAAAATACAACATACATAAGTATCAATATCCCCCATTCTCCCCCTAGAAAAATTATTAAAACATTTCAAAGTGTACACCCATTGTAACGATTTGTAGCGAAAACCCATTGTAAAATTTTGCAGCGTAACAAATTGAAACATCAAGTAGAGTGACGCAAAGGGTATAACACCCCGCAACACCAATCTCAACTAACATTTGTAGAGTGGCACAAAGGGTAAAACACCCAGCGAGACCAATCCCAACTGCAAGGGAACAAACAAATATATGGGTCAGAGACCCATGGAAACTGTGTATGGGGCTAGAACCCATAACACACACCCTATGTACGGTTGTACCTTTGAACATTTAAGTGGGGTTGAAACCCACACCCAACCCTTTGAAAGAGTCTACGCCAAAACAAGTACCTTTGTACATGTACATGGGAAAAAATCCCATAATCCAACCTTGTGTAAGGTTAAAAACAAAAACTGTGTGTATTGTAACACACCCATATGTCTACCTCCAAATAGAAGTCACTGACTGGGACTCAAACCCAACCCCATCCCTGACAAAAGGGATAAAACTGTGATGGGACTAATGCCATTGCCCCAAACCCATTCCTCCTTTAAGGAATAAAACTGTGATTACCACCCTAGAAATATACCGGACACCATACATAGAAAAGCGTAAAACTGTGGCATCACGAAAACTGTTGCACAGATAATACTAATACAATTCCATTAACTGTAGTAAAAAGTAAAGTCCACATTTGTAAAGCGCACAATCACCCGTAAGGGTCTCTAGGCGCTGGGGGCCGTCGGGAAGATTAAGCGAGCTATTGCCCAGAGTCACATGGTGCTGGGCTAACCTGCCGCCGGAGCCGGGGATCGAACCGTGGTCCCCAGATTCCAGCGTCAGTCGCCCTGGCCGCGGCGCCACACCTCTCCTGTAGTGAACTGTGCCCCATGTCGATGAGCGATCTCTCACCCGAGTAGTACTGTACAGGGCAACCGCACACAAATACAGAATATCCTAAGTAAAATGAGCAAAGACATAGTGGATACAAGTAAGGCTTTTGCATAACAAACTACTAAGACGTGTATTGTCTAGATTACATGGTAATAACATATGGAATAAAAAATAATCCTGAAAAAAAACATAGAGTACAATAAAAGTTGAGACCATAAGACATACCATACTACGTGAAGCAAGACAATAAAAGGAGATGGTAAAAATAAAGCAGTCTGTAAAAATGACCACAGTCTTGTAGATCTTCCTGTACTACTCCTCCAGATAGTTTGTCCATGTCAAAAAACAGAATACAGGAAACCGTCCACCGTCTTATTAATTATCCGATTGCTTACCTCCAACTGACTAGACCATGGCAATGCTCACATAGGGTCCCAACTGGTACATCAGCTAAGCGCTGGCATAACCAAGGAATCGCTGTTGTAGACACAGTGACCCAACTGGCACTCACAGCAGCGACCACAAAAGCCACCAGTCTCGGGTGAACACAGGGTGCACTTGACAGGAGAAACTTGTCACACGAAGCGACCAAACTACGGCGTTGTCACATGACTCACAGCTTGTTGAAACTTTATCCAAAAACATGGTTGGCAAAGTGGATACAGCTCACAACGTGACTGCAATGCTTCTATGGGTGAAAGACAGCAGCATCCAATCACAAGATGGCGGCACGTAATCACACGTCCCGTCGGATGGCTGACGGTACGTCGAAGTACGCAGGCA
This sequence comes from Lissotriton helveticus, assembly GCF_964261635.1. Lineage (NCBI taxonomy): Eukaryota > Metazoa > Chordata > Amphibia > Caudata > Salamandridae > Lissotriton > Lissotriton helveticus. The sequence goes on from NC_136068.1 coordinate 1,088,711,611, forward strand.
ACAAGAAGCTGGAAACCACCTCGATCATACAGGACACCAGAGCTCCATGGTGACAAGAATTTGCAGCAGAGACTCAAATACATCATGAAGATGACAGTAGGTCAGCCCGCTCTACAAGTGACTTGCGCCTTCGTTTTTTAAACAACCACATGACGGTTGAAAAACGCCTGCAGTCGACAGGTCTCAACAGTGCTCCCTAATAATAGACAAAAAATTGACTCACCACACATGTGCTACACGCCTTTCCTCTTTAATATGAAAATATAAAAGATTGAATGAAAAGATAACAACTAAATAAAGATAAGTAAGAACAATAATAAAATTACCAACACAACAATAAAATGTGATGAAAACATACATGTGAATCAAGATACATAGTCCTTCAAGTAGTACGGCTTTTTGATAACTCTGGAAGAGCAACGTGGAGATGAAGATTGACTCTTATTGTTTGTGCTAGACTTGGTATTTTGAGATGGAATAGAACCAGAGAAAACACTAACTCTATTTAAATTCCAGATTCTGTGATCTGGAGTTCTCATTGCATTTTTGAAAACCTTAATTACCTTGATAGGTTTAGAAAATTTTACTTTAGAACCAGGAAGCTTGATGACAACCAAGTCTCCAATTTTTACAAGAGTTTCTTTAGTAGAATGTTTTGAGTCAAAATATATTTACCTATTTAAACATTTCTTTTCTTCTTTTACACACCACCCCATATCTTTATCATGCGATTGAGACACCCTATTATCATGTGAAGAAACCTTGATACCATCTTTCAAAATCCCTCACCCAAGATGGTTCCAACAGTGTACTTGGGGATCTTCCCTTAAAAAGAACAAATGGAGATTTACCCGTAGAACAATGTGGAATTAGCCCATAGCTCTCCACTTTTTTAAGCACTTGTTCTTTCCAATTAAGACCAGAACTCTTAGCCCAAGAAATGGTTTCTTTAAGAACTTTGTTAAACCTTTCCACCATGCTGTTGGTTTCTGGGTGATAAAGGGTAAATTTTTTGTGCTTGTTACCACGGTTTTTCAAGAATGTCTCCATCTCCCTTAGCTAATTGTACTCCATTATCTGTAAGAATGGACTGCGGGTATCCTTCTCTAGCAAAAAGAGATTCAAGAAATTTCACAACACAGTTGGTCTCTATACTAAACGTAAAATGGACCTCTGGCCATCTTGAGAACAAGTCTAGTAAGACAAAGATGAAAACTTGTTGCCCATTGGAGTGAATGGGTCCCAGAATATCAAAGGAAATGTCCTTCCAGGGTCCATTTGGAAGATCTCTAATAACCATGGGTTGAACTCTTACTATCTTAGATTTATCACACATGTTGCAAATCACACAGTCCATAATCACTCTCTCAATCTGCAGATCCATACCCGTACACCAGTAGGATGAACGAAGTCTCTCCTTCGTTTTTTACATCCCTGAATGAGACTCATGGGCCAAATCAATTAGAGTTCTACGAAGTTCAGAAGGAGGTACTAGCCTTTTCCCACAAACCAGAAAATCATTACATAGAGCTAGCTCATCCTTGACTCCCCAGAACTTGGAACCCTCATCCGTAGCCTGTTTCTTTGAATGCCACCCTTTCTGCATTAACGACATGACTTTTAATAAAACAGGGTCTGAGGACACTTTATGACGCCATTGACATTCATCAATAACCTCCACAGTAACTGGGCAAACCTGAAAGTTGTCCTCATCATTGTCAAACTCTTGAATATCATCATATGACACATCAACCAATCTCGAAAGTGTGTCAGCTGCACAATTCTCAACACCAGGAATGTATCTAATTTCGAAATCATACTCTTGTAGAGCAATTACCCACTTAGTAATTTCACACAGTGGTTTCTGGTCAGTTTTGATTACAAATTTTGTTCCCCAAAACAACTTTTTAAGCCTCTTTACAGCCCAAAGCACAGCAAGAGCTTCACGCTCAATAACAGAAAACAGGGTCTTTGAGACCACGTGAGGCAAAGATTATGGTCTCCAACCTACCATCACCTTCTTGTTGAAGAACCGCACCAAGTCACTTAAGGCTAGCATCAGTGGTAAGGATGGAAATCCTCCCAGGATCAAAACTCCTAAGATTAGGTGCATTTTCAAGTTTATCTTTTAGAGTATTAAACTCTTTATCACAATCAGCATTCCAATTAAAGTCAGAACCTTTCTTGAGAAAACTTCTTAAACTCACACAATGATCAGCAAAACCTGGTACAAATTTATTATAATACTCAATCATTCCAAAGAACTTCATGAGCTCTTCCCTGCTAGAAGGGGAAGGCATACGAGATATGGTGTCGACCAGATTTGCCTTTGGTGGTGAATGGACGAAAATCCAAAATGACACTTGTCTAGCTTAACAGTAAGATCGGCTTCCTCAAGTTTGCCCAAAACATCATTAAGAAAACACTCATGTTCCTTATCATCTTTTCAAAAAACAATATATCTTCTTGATAGACGCACACACCCTTGCAATCATCAAGTACTCTCTCCATAACACGTTGAAAGACAGAAGCCGCCGATACAAGCCCAAACGGCATTCTTATAAACCTATAACTTCCAAACGGTGTTATGAACGAGGTATAATTCCTGGACGATTCTTCAAGTTCAATTTGATGGTAGGCGGATGCCAAATCCAAGGTGCTGAAGACTTTGGCTCCACCCAACATCGTTAACAGATCTGAGATGTTAGGTAGGGGGTACCGATCAACTATTAAGTTGCCTCAAATCAATGCACAATGCAAATACCCCTTGGGTTTGGGAGCAGCAACCACCGGAGCAATCCAATCAGTACCAGTGACTTCTTCAATGATTCCTCCTTTCTTTAGTTTTTCTAATTCTCTCATCATCTCATCCCTCACAGCTAATGGAACACTCCTAGCTTTACAAGTAAAATGTTGTGAATTGTAACGTTACAGGGATATCTAGTTTGAAGCCTTTGAGACAACCAAGATCTTCCCTAAATACCTTTGGAAACTTCTGTTTGATACGATTTACAAGATCAATATTAGAATCTAAATTGATAGTGGTGATTTGATCTTTAAGTTTTATAGGAGTGGATGAGTTAGGATCAAGCATGACATTCAAATCCCCCTGGTGGAACCAGCTGATAATGCTGTCTCCTTTCTGCGAAACACACATTTTCCCAGGAGCAAAACGTCCTTTGTACTCAATAAGTCCTGTGAAAAACCCAAGCAAAGGAATTGGCTCTCCACCATATGCCAAAGGACGAATTTCGGCTTTAGACAGGTGAATTTTGCTGGCTAATTTGTTTTGATAGAAACTTTTTGAGACTATGGTTATTTTAGAAACTTTGACTACTACTTGTCCACAGACAAAATTGTCAGCCAATGTCTCTTCGTCTACAGATTTTACTAGAGAGGAAGGAATCTTGCTCTTGCAAAGAAATGAAAAATGCTCCTTTTTTTGCACTTTGAACATGTAACATTTAAAGCAGGACATTTCTTATCATTTGCAAAATGTCCTACTTTATCACATCTAAAACATTTAGGTACAAAAGGTTTCTTTTTGATTTTATTGGAATTGGTACTTTTTGTGGAATCTTTTGGGTTTTCTTTAACTACCTGAACAGAAACCTGTTTGTCTTTCTTTAAAGTATCAACACATTTTAATGAGTGTTCAACCGTCTTTGCTATTTGAATAACCTCATCCAAGGATGGTTCATCTTTTAACCATAGTTCTTCACAAACTTTTTCTATGTTTCACCCAACCATAAACTGATCTCTGATCCTTTCATCCAAGGAATCAGAGAACTTGCAAGACAAAGCTAATTTTCTTAGTTGTGTAATATAGCCTGCAACAGTTTCTTCATCGTTTTGTACCCTTTTTGCAAATTGGTACCTCTCCAAGATGGTACTTACTTTGGGTAAGTAATGCTTGTCCAGCTTCTTTATACAAATGTCATACTCATTGAGATCTCGCCCTTCTGTACCACTGAGTTCCGGTAGATGATCGAAAACATCTTGGTCTTCAGATCCAAGGCAGTGAAGAAGAAGGGAGGTTCTGCGTTCTGCACTTAAACTTACCCCACAAACCTTAGCATACCGCTCAAAAACTTTCTTCCATTTCTGCCATTTAAGGACAGGTTCACCCGGAGAAGAAAGGAAAAATTGAGCTGCCGTTACATTCTGCATATTTTCAAATGTAAAATATAAAAGTGACACAAAGCTTTCAAAATATATTGGATACTTCTAAAAATAAGAATTAGTCAAGGTCAATGCAAGTAAACTAGCAATAGTATTGTAGAAAGGTTACATGAGATAAAAAAATAAAATATATATATATATATGTGTGTGTCACAGTTGCGGCACACTTGTACACTACAGGGCAACTTGAAAGCACACTTGTTGTACATAAAGTAAACACTGAAAAAGAAAGAAAGTGTGCGTGTCACTGTTGTGGGACGCAAGAAAGTGGGCGAGTCACTATTGCGGTAGGAAAGTGTGCGTGTCACTGTTGTGGCATGCTGAATGTATCTCAGTATCAACAATGGAAATGAGCATGTCATCAACTTGTCACGTAGGATAGCCTCAGAGGAAACTAAAGTTGCAGAGTAGAAAGTGTGCGTGTCACTGTAAAGAGGACACGCTCAATCTGCAAAGAGCTTTTGTTACAAGAAACATGAGGAATACAAAAACCGATGAGTAACTGCTCAAAACAAAGACGGAGAGTACAAAGAGAAAATAATGGACTACCAAAATGGTGTCCATGTTGCGTAACGTGTGCGCAACATAACGTAACCACGTGATGATGAGGACGTCAATCTCTCGTCCAACTCCAGAGAGCAAGCAACAGCAGAATCCAATGAGCGCAAAAGGAATCTCAAGCTCGAGAGCACTCCGAAGGAGACGTTAAAAGAGGTATGAATTATTTTGAAAGATACCAAGCAGTTGAAGAGTTGAAAAGTAATTCAAATCAAGCCACAGATTTTCAAAGTCAAAAAGTACAACGTTGACAACCTCAATCACTAAACACCACACTCAAAATAGCTGCGGTGCACCGCCACAAACATAATGTCGACAATCACCATTAGTAAGAGTCACACTTGAAATATCCGCCTTTAATAACTGCGGAGATGAGTTAAGACAGCAAGGGACTTCAATAGCCGCCTTAAATAACTGCGGAGCACCGTTAAAACAGCTAGGGAATTCTTTGAAATAGTAGCGACAGGTTGCTCCGTGACTATTCAAATCCAGTCATGGTGGCAACCAGCCCCTTGGCAATTTGGGAACCCCATGTTTCCACCACAGATGGGCCCCTTTCCACAACAAATGGTCCCTTTTCCACCACCACAATTTACAGGTAATTTTGGAGGTCAGCCGCCTTTTTTAGGGTTTGGCCGGGGCAGATCCCGAGGACGGAGAAGAGGCACACAACCGCAGGTCCATTACAGCCCTCCGTCTACCTCAACGAGGAATCTGAGGAGCACAACGACAAAGAACAAGACGACAGGGCCAGCACAAGCGAACCTGGAGGTGGGCTCGTCATCAACTTGAGTTCACAAAACATCACTCCAGCGGAAGAACAAGTCCTCAATAGAGGGTTAGGCTTTGTGCCCACTGTGAAAAATGATCATTTTGAAACCAACATAGAAATGGCTAGGTTCTTTCGGAAAATCCGTTTACAGTTTTTCTTTTCCAAATCCAATCAAGAAGTCTCAGAACAGGAAAATGTGAATACTGGTCTGAAGAAAAGTCCACATTTAATCCTGGATCCCAGATGGTTCCGGTGCAAGTACTGGCGTTTGAACAGGCCATAGAGAAGGACATTGAAACCTTGTTTTCGACACAGAAAGAAACCTTTTGTAATTTTTCCAAAATTGAACAGGACGCGCTGAAATCCTTGGCTGCTAATACTGATCTTACAATCAAACCGGCGGACAAGGGGGGTGCAATTGTGCTTATGGACACAGTCGACTACCGCAATGAATGTTTGAGACAATTGAACAACAGACAAGCTTACTGCCCCATGGATCTTGATCCTACGACAGACATGCTTAAGACAATACATGAAATGGTTGAGGAGGCATTATCAGAAGGTTGGGTTACCCGACAAGAGGCTGCCTTCCTCTGCACGGAACATCCAATTATGCCTTACTTTTATTGTCTCCCAAAAGTGCACAAAGAACAGAGGCCACCACCAGGCCGGCCAATAATTTCAGGGATCGGGTCTATATTAGAACCGCTCTCCACCTTTGTGGACCATTTCTTGCGACCCATGGTGCTAGAAATGACGACACATCTCAAAGACACCACAGACGTGCTCGTCTCCTTCCTGACATTGATTTCAACACAGAAACTGACTATCTCGTATCATTTGACGTAGAGTCACTTTATACATCTATACCTCAAGATGATACTTTGGAAGTCATCTCCTCCCTCTTGAGGGCTCGTGATTTAGATAGTATTACACCTGTCAGTTTCTTCATGGACTGCGCCACCTTAGCCATGAAGAAAAACTTTTTCAAGTTTGAGGAAACAGTATACTTGCAAACGTCAGGGACCAGCATGGGGAGCATTTTTGCCCCCAGCTTGGCTAACCTGTACGTACATCACTTCGAGCAAGAACATGTCCTTATCGATACCAACCCCTATATCACCTCGATAAAAATGTGGAAGAGGTATATCGATGATATACTTGTGATATGGCAAGGGTCACATGAAGAGTTGGTGGCTTTCCATAACTGGTTGAACAGCAGGAACAACTTTCTTCGCTTTACCGTCGAAGCCAGAAGAACTAATATTGCCTTCTGGGATTTAAGAATCTTTACTACACCAGAAGGCCTACAATCTGAGCTTTACAAAAAACCAATGGCAAGAAATTCCCTACTCTGTTTTGACAGCTACCATCCTAAATCCTTAAGGGAAAATTTGCCCTATGGACAATTCTTAAGAATATAGAGGAATTGTTCAACTAAAGAAGGCTATAAAACACATTCACAAGCCTTACAACAACAACTTGTATGCAGGAAATACCCTCCCAAATTGGTACGTAAATCTATGAAGCGAGCAAAGAATAATAACAGACTGGCTTTCTTAGAACCTTCAGTTCCGAAAACAACTTCGAATAGACTTACGTGCGTCACCACATTTGGGACTCTGTCTAATGAGATTCAGAAAATATTACGGAAGCACTGGTCCATTCTGAACTCAGGGCTAGAAACCATAGAAACACCATTGTTTTCCTTCAAGAGAGGTCCTAATTTAAAAGACCGTATTGTCCATACCAGACCTCACAACAAAGTGCCAAGGGCTCTTGGCACCATATGGAATCTTCCACCTGTTGTAGGACACCATCCGTGTGGGTCGTGCCAAGCCTGCCCACAAACTAAGAAATCGATCGAAATCGACATTGGTACAAATAGACCATGGAAGCAAGTCAAGTTCACCAACTGCAATAGCGATAAATTAATTTATCTCATAACTTGCCCATGTGGCTTAAAGTACGTTGGGATGACCACTCGAAAGGTTAAGATTCGGATCTCCGAGCATAAAAGTACGATCCGCTGCAAGAGACAGGCAACCAGACTAACTAACCATTTTTTAGAAAAACAACATGATCCAACGGCATTTGTCTGGACCGTGCTCGAACAACCCTACATCCCTCCTCATGTCACAGATTACACCAATGTCCTGATGCGCAAGGAACAGAAATGGGTTTTCAAGCTTGGTACTAATAAAGGCGGACTGAATGACGACATACCCTGGTCCGTGCTTTAAACATGCCACTTTATTTATTTATTTTTCATGTTATGTAATCTATCTGAGAGTTGATTAATTACCAGCTGACCAAGCACCAGTTTGGGGTTCTTTTAACAATGATAGCAGTCTCCATTCACCTACAAATGATCTAAGCTACGAGTGTCCTTATGTATCTCTACACGATCACTTTTGCAGGATTACAGGGAGTTGAGAATGAAAAAAGAAAGCATTGTTGTCTTCTCCATTTACCAGCCGAGTTTGGGAGTATGAAAAACGCCCCCTTTCTAAATGGTCACTACAATTTTGAGAGAGTGAAAATAGCTTCATAGATTCCTTTAAAGGAACATGAGAACTGCTATTTTTCATTTGGTTTGTTACACGATCGTCATTTTCTGTTAAAGTTGCTAAACACACATGAATAAGAATATACATACACGTCTGTAAATAAACATTGTTCCTTGGCAACTGAAAAATCACCAAGGAAAGAACCAATAGGACGCCCTGTTTGGTCCGCTCACATGATCTCTAGGGACCAATGAGTGTTCAATTCTAATAACACTAGTCCTGTTTCCTTTAGATGTAGTCCGATTGGTCAACCCGATCATGTGACCTAATTCGGACCAATCAGCGTTGGGCTCTTTACCGGAGCTTTCTCACCATCCAGGCACCTCCCCAATCGGCTTGGAAGGTGGCGACGAGGTACCGACGGAGAGGTAAGGGTACTACGGTCCTGCCGGGCGGTGTGTGGTTCTTAGACCACGCTTGTTACGCCATATGGCCGCCCACACTTCTTTACCTCTTTCCTCGCTCTATCTTGGTGTAGGTATTCGATACTCTTACCACTTGCATATGCGATCTCGCACCAGATACCTCTTTTTTAGCGGCAATCGATGCGAGGCTTCTGTTTTCCAAACTAGATCAAGCCCCCTTCATACTTTCCGTCTTTGCCACTACAACGAGAGCCTTGAACACACGAACTTTTAATAAGGGTTTCTCCTTTAATCTCATAGTACCACCAGTGGTGTGCGCTGTTTTCAATTACCTCAGGAGGCGTCGACATTCCCTTGTCTTCTGCTTCCTTCCACTAGAGCGGTGACTCCCTCGAGTCCTGAGCCGTTGCCAGGCGAGGTGGAGCCCATTACTTCGACTACAAGGGTAAGACGAAGTATACAATGTCACATGTAAGCATTACATTTCAGTGTCTTCATGTAAAAAATGGAACCAACGTGTTGCGTTACATTAACGAATGAGTTATAGTTGATTGTGAATTGAGCACGCGCTAACTTGTCTATGTTAATGTGGTCATTTTACTGTTGTTTGTCTGTGTTTTCCTTGCCAGTGACATATAACAACTGCGAGCAAAAGACTACACCTAAGGATCCAGGTGATTTTGTTTCATGTTGCAGATTGTTTTTTGTATAGTCACTTTTTTAACACACTTCACATATATCTTTTGCAGTAGCATTATTTAATATCCAGGTCCTGATGAAAGCAATGGACTATTCAGTCCACAGTTTTGCTGAAACATGTTGACCATTGTTTCTAGGTAAATATTTGTTTAATTTACCCCTGCTGCTTCTTAATATTGGTGGAGCGAGTATAAAACCGAATAAATATTTTTCTTACTCCCTCACCCAATTTTATCCTCACCGAGCACCTTCTTTTTCACTTGCACTGCGATTCAGTCACTCTCATTTTTTCATCAAGGAGTGACTTGTGACACTCCAAACCATACGGGTCACGACTAGGTTTTGAATAGGTGAATACATCCGACCCTCCATCTGAAACCAGTGGTGTGCCTTTTATATGGTTAACAGGAATCCCAAATGATGAAGGGCGGTTCCGAGTGGTGACTGATGGGTATCCTGTTAGGGACCACAGGGTACTTTTCTAAGGTTTTTTGTTCTTTGTATATAATTTGACACTGTCTCACTCAGTTTTATGCACCACATATAGACTTTGTTGGTTCAGACCCTTTGACACTTTTGTATTTCATATTCAAATCCTTTGACATGGAAGCCGCAGGTTGCTCCGTGACTGAAATAGCTGCCTTAATTAACTGCGGAAAGTCGCTAAAACAGCAAGGGAATCCTTCGAAATAGTAGCTACAGGTTGCTCAGAGACTATTCAAACTGAAATGACAGCGGTGCACAGTTCAAGACTTTCATTAAGCTACATGCTGTTCGCAGTTGCAACCGAGGATACCTTAAACCGGCACACTGCTGATGACAGTTAATTTCACCCGCTGGTGCTATCACTGCACAAATAATGACAGCTGTGTGCTCAGTTTTTCAACCGCTGGTGCAATCAAGACACACACATTTACGATGTCTCCGTGAGAGTCCTTCTTAAACCAGCACACAACTGATAATAAAGTCACTCTTTACATTGGCATACAGAGGAAGGAAATCTTAAACCAGCACACCGCTGCTCATAGTTAATTTCAGCCGCTGGTGCTATCACTGCACAACTGTGTGCTCAGTATTTCAGCCACTGGTGCAATCATGACACATACATTTATGAAGAAACTGTACAGTATCTTGAGGTTGAGTAAAAATGAAGTAAAGGAAGACAGTTGAGGTTGTTGAGTCTCTCTTCCCTTCAGCTGCCGACTACACCAATGTAAGATCCATGCACAGCTGAAGGATTAGGCAGGACACATGTGAGGTTGATAAGTTGTTAGGTTTAATCCAAGGAAAGAGAGACACGCCACAGCCCAGTCAGGTAACAGCTTCATCTCATTTCAAAGAATACATTCTAAAGCTCCAGGCTAGCTTAGAACCACTAGTGTGATGTCACACATAACATCATGAGCATGTTCAAGATATCAAGAATACTACAAAATGCTTATCACTAGAGGTTCTTTTACCTTTAAGTCAATATGGTCCTTGTTGATCAATATGGTTGGAACACCATAAATGGCTTTAGATTAACTACCCCTCCAACTCACCAAGCCTTATGGTTGTGAATGATGTGGCTGGAACACCAACATGTGGCTGTAGTGTGACTACTCCTCCAGGTCACCAAGTCTTACAGTTGAAAACGTTGTGGCTAGAACACCAACATGTGGCTGTAGTGTAACTACACATCCAACTCACAGACGCCAATTTGTAGATCATGAGGAGTATTACCAGGCTGTAGTGTCTGTTGATAATGACACTGTTGGATGGGGCTGTCAGATGGCAATGACACTGGTGGGGCTGGCGTGCCCGGAACTACATTTTGCTTCATGTAGTGGCTTTAGTTTCTCGTACTTTCGCTGGTTACTGTGGTTTCTTGCAGTTTCCTTGTTTCTTGTCTTTTCTCTTGGTTGCTTTACCAATGATTCATGAAAGATGCATGAGGTAGTCTGCTCGTCGCCAAAATAGGGTTGTGTCCTGTACCTAGAGACACAGGTAGCCTTGTAGTATTTCCAAGTCCTCTTTATTGGTTCCATGTCCAGTTGACATCTTTCATAGTCCAGCCAGCTCTGGTCAAGTACCATATGGTCCGGGATGCCCGCCACCCCTTCCACCACCAATCCCAATTGTAGGAGACAGACACAGTTTGTCTTTTTGGAAGGCAGGGGGGGGGCCTCACGACCCCCCCCCGGCCGTATTTATTAAAATATGAAACAAAATTTAAAACTTTAAATTAAAAACGTTTCATTTATCATGTACAAAATTCAACTTTCATTACACTTGATGAAGACAGGTATCCAGGCTAACCTTTACAAATCTCTATGTCATGTCATCTCTATGTCTCATGTCATTCCCCACCCTGGACAGGTGTACCCCATCGTCTGAATAACAACGGTCCCCCCAGATGCACCCGTGAGATATACTTTGAAGGTGGTTAGATCGAAACAATTTCTCCATTTTATTGTTGACCCTCTTTACCGAATGGTTCAACGCTGTCTTGGACCACCCCCACCCCTCCATACCCTCCTCGGAATCATGTGTGACCAGGCTATTGTGCACCCCGGGAGTGTCTTTGCTAACCAACTGACTGCCGAAAGTATGTGTTCGATTAAAGCCCGTCTGCCCAATCTCACCAAGTCATTGTGCACTATGACTACTGATGGCGGTGACCTGTGCAGCCCTAACAATTCTTCGACAAAACTTTGTAGTTGGTCAATACACAAACCGCCCTTCCCGTGGAAGGACACCCTGAAACCATATTCCTCAGATGTGTGGATCGCATCACCTGCCCTGAATATGTCCGCGGCCCGTCTCACGTATGAGTGGCCCACGACCCAGACCACTCGTCGTCCATTCCTCGCTCCTGACGTGGTGGTTAGCTGATACTGGGCCGGTCCCAATTTCCGCCCTGCGTCACAGGCTCGTGAAACTGTAATCCAAACAAAAGACAACAAGCGTGAGTGCACATCTTCACTAAGTTACAACATGTGCAACCGTACATAACGTTTGAAACAGTTTGAAGACCATCGCCCCAACTGTTTAACATTGTCTGCCTGCAGACCCCCGGCCGTCGCTTCTGTAGCGGCCCCTATCCTGAATGAATGCGTTCCAAAATCACCCGGGTTCAAGCCCGCAGCTGCAATCGTGATTGCCAGCACCCTTTGAAATTGAAACTTTGTTAACGGGGTGCCATCAGCATGCCGCAGCAAGGCCCCCCCCCACGTCGACCCCCTCTGTTGTAGGTAGGCCTCAACACGCATTACTGGACAACAGGGACTACCCGGAGCACGTTGTAACACGATGCTACTCCCCTGGGCCTCCTGGTCTGTCTTTGACCTGGCAATCGTGACGAGCAGGGAATTCCCCCTCACTTGCGTGTGGTCCCTACGCAGACCCCCATCGGTATCGCTTTTGTTGGCAGCCACTAGTTCGCCCACCCGCAGGGCCCCATAGAATGCCAGTGCAAATGCTGCCCGGAACAGGACAACCTCATTAGGAGAGGAGCATGTCTCCTCTAGCTTCGCCAGCAAGGCGGTCAATCTGTCAAATCCTATCGGATGCCTGGTGTCCTTCTTGCGCCCCTCTAGGCGCCGCCAGCCGCGCAGCGCCTTTCTAACTATAAAGGAGTCCGTCGGATCCCCTATCCCTTGGAGCTGCGCCATAAACGATATGGCGGCCTTATACCGACTGGCGGTTGCCGCCGACCGGCCCTCCTCATGAAGTGCCACTAAAAATTGGGTAAAGGACCCCTCCTGACCCCATCTCTGCTCCAATGCAGGGCCCAAAAAGTCGCAGTACGAGCGGAACGCCCCTTCATAAGCTTTCCTTGTCCTGGGCTCTAGGCTGGCTGCCACGAGGTTTTGTAGTCCGGAGCGCCGACTTGCCATAGTGCTTCGGGAAATGGCGCTGCCACTCGCTCTGCTGAGGGTAAACAATCCCTGAATGCCTGCATTTTGAAACGAGAGAGCGCATCAGCTGCGTTATTTAATCCTCCCGGCACATGCTTTGCCCTGAATTGTACATTTAGCTTCAAGCATTTCAACACAATTTCCTTCAGCAATCGCAATATCCATTTGCAGCGTGCTGCCTGTTGGTTAATGCATTCTACCACAGTCATGTTATCAGAGCAAAATATCACAGAGTGGTTTCGGAACTCCTCTGGCCAGGCTGACAATGCTACCCAGATCGGGAATAACTCTAGGAAACCAATGTTGCTCGTCAAACCACTTGCTGCCCACCATGCCGGCCACTTCTGAGCCGACCATCGGTTACCCAGGATCGCGCCAAACCCCACACTGCCCGCAGAGTCAGTCCATAGACCTAACTCTGCTGATGAGGCCGGGGCTTTGCTCCAGACTACCCGACCATTGAAATCCACCAAGAATGCCAGCCAAATGAGCATGTCCTGCCAAACCTCGGCCGACAGTCTTGTGCGATGGTGCCCTTCCTTGAGGCCAACCATGGCCTGAGCAATGGATCGTGAGAAAGGGCGAGCCATCGGTATAACCCTCAGCGCAAAGTTTAGCTGTCCCACTGTTTGCTGCAGTTGATGCAGTGTCACCTTGTCATTTTTTAGACATTGCAGCAGGGAGGCCCTGAATTTGGCGATTTTTTCCACCGGCAGCCGGAAGCAACCCTCCACGGAGTCTAGTTCGATACCCAGAAACTCCAGGGAGGTAGTCGGCCCCACTGTCTTACCTGGCGCCAACCGCACCCCGAAACCCTGCATGAGCACGCAAAATTCCTGCAATGCCCGTGCACAGTCCCGAGAGCCCGCCGGGCCGAGAAACAGGAAATCATCGAGATAATGCATCACATGTTGGTGCCCTGAGGCTTTTGAGAATGCCCACTCCAGAAAGGAGCTAAACATTTCAAAGTAAGCACAGGAAATTGAACAACCCATCGGCATGCACATATCCATGTAGTACCGTCCCTGGAATGCAAAACCCAACAAATGTTGATCGCTGGGATGAACCGGCAGTAATCTGAGTGCGGATTCAATGTCTGATTTTGCTAACAGTGCCCCGGGACCTAGGCGATTCAACATGACCACAGCGTCATCGAACGATGCATACCTCACACTGCAAATACCTGCATCGATTGCCTCATTCACGGAAGCCCCCCTCGGCGCAGACAGAATATGTATGAGCCTGAACTCGCCCGGCTCCTTCTTGGGAACTACTCCTAATGGGGAGCACACAACATTGGCAACTGGTACCTCATTAAACGGTCCCGCAACCCGCCCCAAGCGAACCTCCTTTGCAATTTTTGTGGCGACCACAGCCGGGTTGTGCATAACGGACAGTTGGATCCTGCATAAGGGGGACCCCCGAAAATCACCCGCCGGGATCCTGAAGCCATACGAGAAGCCATCCTGCAGGATCCCGGCGGGGACACGATCAGGGTATTTGCTCAGCCAGGGGGTCATAGCCAAAATGTCCACGGGTGATTGCTTAGTCATCCGGGCCACCGTGTCAATCCTGCTTGGTACCCCCTTTTCCCCCGGTAACATTGCCTCTGGATCGGCAGCTAGTTCCGGGGTGGGAGGTGTTACCACAACCTGCGCAGGCATGCCTGAACCTGCATGTTCCCTGCGGCCTACTACACGTTCCCTTGTTAAAACCCCAACATACCCCTCGTTTGTTCCCATTCCAACCCGATCTCGACTGAGATTTTCCCCCTTGGGCTGGTCGAAAGGGCTGCGGTTGTTTCTGCTGAAAAGCCCTGAAACCATTCGCACTCGACCCTGTTCCTGCCGCCGAGCCTGGCGTGAACTGCGCATGCCAAGATACAGTGTCCAAACAATCCCAAGTCAATGACTCATTAAACTCTTTCGCTTTTCTAAACGACACATCGTACCCCTTCCATGCGTCCCCCCCATATTTCTCAAGGAAGCCTGTGATCCTGCTCTGGTAGCACGCAAGGTCACCCAACAAGTCCGGTGTTCGCTCACCCATAATTGCCACAAACACAGAAAAAGCCCTAATCCAATTCATTATAGATTCCTCCACCCTGAATTCCGCCATTTTGGCCCTCCATTCACTTGGGTGTAACCATTCCTTCTGGGTTTTGGCATACTCTAACTCTCGGTTGTCCGTCAACAATGAAAACATATTGATATATTTGTTGGCCCAAACCATCTCTTTCGTGGCCATCGGAACATGTTGCGCCAGGCATTCCCGCCTTGACGGCACAGCGCCCTCCCCCATTATCGGGAGCGACCTCTTACCATTTTCCGTCGTACCCCCGGTCGTGTCCGTCGCCTTATTCTGGTTCCCGATCGCGGCCAAGTTCGCCACCTGTAGAGGAATAGAAGGCATGTTCCCTGCCCCAGAGCCCCTCGCCTGCCTGAGCTGGTCGACAATCTGCCTGGCCTCTTCAGCTGGATCTTCCGCACCCGCGGATCCCCCCGCTCCCTTCTTCAGCCAAGGCAACACCGCCGCTAGGTGCATCGCCAGTTCAGGGGGTACCTGTCCCTCGTCTAGTGGTGTGATAATCACAGGGATGGGCAATCCCCCATCGGTGCGGGCACCGGATTGGCCGCCGGGGTTACTGGGGCCAGCGGGACTTCCCTCGGGACCGAGGCCTCTTTAGGACCCCTTTTCTCTTTCCTCTTCTTCCCCTTGTCCCCCCCCCCCGGAGTAACGTTCGGCAAAGCAGGCCCCACAACCCTCTTTGCCCTCCCTGAGGGCCCCGCCTGAGCTTCCACCTTCTTCTGGAGCGCCGCTAAGCCGCGATCCAATCGGTCTACTTTACCAAATTTTCTTTCCATCGCTGACACTCGGTTTACCAGTGTGCGAAGCATCCGTTCCATCTCGGAGCTCTTCTCATTCATCTTGCCAGGCATATCCGACGTTCTGTTTTTCACTGTAACAGAAAGAAAAAACTATTACCACGTTCAAAATTGCTGCTTGTTCCCTAGAGGGCTCACGAGCGACGAGTGGTGCAGCCTTCAGAGCGCGGGAACCAGAGGATGCCTGCCTGGGCCCCCGCGCCTTTTAACCTGCAACGGGGAGGCGGGGCGGCATCCTCCTCCCGCCAAAAAGTGCACGGACTTCCGGGCGGGGGTTAGGACAACCCTTTTAGGCGGCGGGGGCGTGTTCCAGCCACGCCACTTTGGGCATACCAGCCGGGAACACGCCCCCCGCCTGCAAAGGTTTCCCGGGCGGTCGGGGCACCCGGCCATACGTTCGGGGTGACCGAGAGGTCTCCTCCTTTCCAGGCCCACCAGGAGCAGCCTGCCTGGCTGCTCAGCCCGTCTCTAACTGTCACTACTCATCCACTCAGGCACCCAGGCATTCCACGCATCACAGTCACACCAACATTCCGTATCCAACTCAAACTCTGGCTGAGCAGCTAGGAGGACCTAGGCTGGTTTACATATAAATACAATATGTAGGATGTAACAAAGTCCTTTAAACCCGACAAAATCTGGGATTTTAATACATATTTTGCACTGCAGTTTCAGCATGGCATGATCATGGTTATCTCATATAGGACAAATCAAAAACATAATCATAAGAACAAACACTAGCCTTTCTTACGGTAGGGGAAATGATCCGCCTGCTTCCTAAGCAACTGCACTACGGAGATGTAGAATACAATATGAAACAGTTCTCAAACAACCATTCATTCAAAATATTGTTCCATAGGCCTACATTGAAGCTTCCAGTGGAAGTCCTTTAAAATGATACAAGAGAGCACAGTGGAAAGTTTCATTCACAATATATGCTGTCAAGGGATGGTTATCACCCACGGCATAATACTCTGTGCTCCATAGACACTGTGAAGAGACACTACTTGCAGCAGGTCACTGATTGTGAAGGAGAAATGGACAGGAGCAAGATAAGCAGAACACCAGGACCAACATCCATATTATTAAAAAATAGTGTCTCAAATGAAAATGTCAACAAATAACACCATTGGGTTTGGGCTCCCAACAGTAAGGCCAAGCCACTGACCAATATTAAACTAAACAACTGCCAAAACTGTTACCTCAGATTCATCTATATTCAGAACCATATTGGAATTCAACTCAACATGGGTCCAAGACTCATAGTTCAGTCTGGATCAATCTTTTTGTTTTATTTGTACATCTCAAAACATTGATTTATTTAATTTCACCACGTTTTCATTTTTAGCATCTAATTCACAAATACAAAATCTTACATTTGATAAAACCATCAACTCACATATTATAGATCAAATGAAAATGTGGCACAACTATAATACACTATCAATCACTCTTCTAGATCATATGTTATCATCAATGTATTATCAAAAATATAAATTTGTACAAACATTTGTCAGCCACAATTGCGCATTTGAAAATGCTTTGACAACCTCTCTCATCAGATTATTTTAAATAACCACTATTACTCCACTAATCAACCTTATAAATCACCATTTATTAGTAGATGTCTAAATCTTCAGCAGTAGATGAACATTTTCCTCCATAATTTGTAAATGTTAGTAGACCAGATCCTGGTATTCATCCATTTCCAAATCCATAAATCTTTTTCTCTTTCTCAATTTATTGATACCTTTAGTTTTATTGTTATATCTGCTAGTTATATACTATAGGAATTTTCTTAATTGAAATAGAACAATTTACACAAATCATTATGATTATTATAATTATCACAAAAGATGGAAATGATTGAAGAACACCACCACTTATATTACCTAATCACTCACCAACCTTGCCAAAACAATTTCCTAATTCACCCAACTAAGGTCCTCCAGCTCCGCATATGCCAGTTTCCTCCTGAAATGTAATCTCAGAAGTTAAACTAGTTATGTTAGTAATGACAGAATCAATAGTTCCAACATTATAATGTATGTTAGTGCAGCGCCTTTTATCCTTAAATACTTTGCAGGCTCCTCCCTCTGTCACCAAAAGAACATCTAAAGCAAGGCTATTCTGCATGACCATTGTTGTGTAGTTCCTATCAACCTATATAGGATCTACGCGTTTAGACAACATAGACTTTAGGATCGATATTCAGACTGATTCCAGACACCCCCACCGGGCCTGTAAACCAGCTAGCTCACAGTGCCACTGTAAACTCCTCTTACCAAGGAGAGAATAGTTCTTGGCAATTATCAAACATGACAACTCTGTCCCATCAGGGATCGTGGAAACAGTGCAATACTTTTCGCTCAGTCACTCGTGCTCACTTTGCCTCAGAGAGATACACAGAATAAACGGTGGGGACGTTTTCAATAAGCATTTATTGAACCAGCGTCTTAACGATGTAAAATAGGTGTGCTGAAACAACCATTAGAGCGAAACAGATATAAATGATTGTAAGCACCAATAGAGTTAAAGGATGGTAGATTCCAACCATACTGCTAAAACAATCAGTACAGGCAGGTATAAAAATACATGACAATAAAATGCGTAGTCTTACAATATAACCCTAACTAGATGTACCTAAGTGTACCTAGCCAGTCTGTAGGTGTAAAGGCAATAATCCCTCTAGGATTAAGTCAACCCTATTACCTGAAGTGAGAGACTGTGGGACCCCATCTTGGTCTCGAGATGGACACCCCGTGAGGGATGTCAGACCACTGTGAGCTGGAGGGTCTGCGTGCAGGAACCTCGGCGTCTACCTCAGTGTGTCAGCATGGAAGTCCTTTTTTCTCCTCTCCCTGTGCCAGCAAAGATATGGTGCTTATATACCTCAGAGGATCTTTCTTCCTGTGTCATGTTGGACTTTAGGATGACAGAAGGAATGACCCTTATACATAGTTATTATGAAGGAGATGGTAGTTCTTCTGAGTTTCTAAGAATCCTCATGCATAATGGATGAGGCAAGTTTTCAGGGAAAAACACATGTCATTTCGGCATTACCACAACTAAGTAAAAGGTCAGTACTAAGAAAACACCATAGCCCTATTTGCTACCATTTCTAAGTTTACTAGCTTAAAAGACCCTGCCGTATCTATCGCAAGCCTATCCACCACTGTAGACAACTGTCTATTTTTTACATAATTCATTGCTACTCCCATAGAAGTAATAATAACTACTAATATATCTAAAACTACCTGCCCAAACCTTCGTTTCGCCTTATTCAAACTATATTTATCTTAAAGTTCACTCACATGATAAACTAAAACTAAATAACATGAGCCTACATAATTTCTTGTCAAATTAAAATAAGCATTCTTTCCACAAACATTATACATTCCCTTCATAATGGGCTCCCTTCCAGACAAAAGATTTCCACTAAATTCATAATTTCTGTTACACTTACTCTCACCTATTAACTCTTCCTTGTTCTCCATGGAACCACGACTTACCATGCACATCTCATCTTTTCTTTCTTTCTGTCTTTTTCTTTCTTTCTTTCTTTCTTTCTCCATCTTCAGTCTAGAATGTAAACTTAAGATTCTAAATTCTTATTCTCTCGTCACTTCTCAAGCAATTTTCTGCTCCTCCACATTTTTCCCCCTCACTCCTCTTTCATTATATTCTCTTATAAAACCATGCTCCTCATTACTCAATAAACACAAATAATTTGTAACCAGGTTAGTATTATACTCGTTTTGTGCAATCACTCCCAATTAATCACCATACCTATTTTCTCTATTGTCTTTATTAATGAACAAATTCTCTAAAGACATCTCAAAATTAATCAAGGAGAATATAATTATTTATTGTTAAAGATAGCAATGAAAATATAACATGATAATGCATATGAAAGTATCAACTGAATGTAGGTTACCCCATCCCCAGTTGATGTAGGAAGATAAATGCAAACGTAACATTTGTTAACCTTCATTTTATCAACATACTCTCTAATCATTTTAGTATACACATAATCCTTAAAACCACTAAATAAATGCTCTCCATGTACTGGACTATCTTGTTTAAATTTGTCATGACTAGTAAAAACTTCTATATTTCTATTAACACGATTTGAAGAATATCCCACAGGAATCAGTAAGCACACCAACAGGCTAACTAATGCTAATAATGCTGTAACCAACAGTGCCAACCCTACAATTTTACAGCATCTGCTGTATTCCTTCTTCTATTGAGACAAAATTCCTTTTTGTGATACAACATAAAAAAAGTAAGTCTACACATTTTCTTTAAAACAATAATATTTTCTGCTTTTCATCTTGTTTTGCTAAAATAAATAATCAAACACAAAGAATGAAGCAATTGCTGTTATCTCAGTCCTTTTCAGAGTTCATACATTGAATTCCAAAATGTTTTGTCATAAATCAGTTAAACTCTGTCTCCTTTATTTCAGCCTTTAAAAATAATTATTTCTGTTTCAGATTATGTTATGGCTTTCATTATATCTGGATTCCCTGTATTCCAAGTCTCTTTTAATTTCAAGGTGGTTCTTCCTCCATTCATTCTCAGTCTCTGAATTACCCCCAGATTTTTCCAAACACCTGTTTGTCAAGGGATACTTCTCATCAATGTCATCAGCTTCTTCTTCTTATACTCTAACTAGCTATACCCAGACAAGAGAGGCATATTTTCGATTTGGAACTCTCCTTCTGGTTGATCTTCTAGCTGCTGGTGATTCACTTGCACTAGTTTCTGAATCCAACTGTCTCCCCGGTTTTCTTCCTAGCTTACAATGCTTTAGTTTGCAAGTTCTCTTTCTTGGAACATTTTTAGTCTTTTCTCTTTCAACAACAGCATTAATTTCTTTGTGTTCTTCAAGACTTTGACTTGAGGTCAATCCTGAACTCTGACTTGAATCTGAGCTTAGTCCATTCTTGTCTCTGTCTGTTCTGTTCGCAGTGAACTTTTTTCTTCCGAAATGGGTGTCTGTCATTCTAATTTTCAACTGCAACTTGTCAATGCTCTGATTAGAGGCTATGTGTTCCTGCTGCCACTCATGTTTTGCTCTTTTTTACTGTAGCATGTCTTCATTCTGGATTATAGGAGTTTCCTCACACCCTTTTCAGTATTGTGCCTCAGATAAATTACTTCTCTTTTACAACACTGCATTTTAGTTGGGGAAACTTTATGCAGGTTTGCAGCTAAATATTTCAACAGGGTAATTGTATCCAGCTTACAGCCTTATTTTGTTGTCGATGAAATCAGTAAATCAGCAACATACTGCACTAGGCCTGAGTTACATAGCAAATTTAGATTCTCAAAATCTTTATTCAAAATTTGCGAGAAAATTGAAGTAAATTCAGTATACCCTTGGGGAATACTACATCACACGACAACTTTATTCAAAAATTGGACTGAAAAAATAAATTGTGATAACCACTGGACAATAAGGAAAAACTATTTTGTTTATCTTTTTAGAGATCTTGTGCCATTCTCCAGTTACTATTCAGCTTTCTAATTCCCGTCACCGGAGAATTGCAAAGACCACCAAGCACTTGTCGAAGGATTCCCTGCTCTGCCATTTTTTCATGCACTGGTTTATTCCCTCTTCTACCTCCTTTGTGAGTATATACTGTCCAATTCGAGGAAATATTGCATCTGACTTAATCTTTATTTTGACTGATCCTGCTCTTTTCATCAAACCAATTACATTCCCAGTACAATCCCATACTTCTTCTCTGGCCATATGTCTTAAATCCAAAGGTAGGTGCTCTTTGATCAAAACTGGGAACAATTCGACTCTGGAATCCTCTGAACTGAGTTTCAAAGTCCTCATCTTGGGTTTCACTGTGAAAGTGCCCGGCCCAGAAGATTCTGGACCTCTGTTAGAGTCAAAATCTGATGGTTCTTTTTAGCAGCATAAAAGCGAGGAGGGGAGATTTATTTTTATTATTGTCAATCAAATCATCGAAAAATCCTTTGGACAACTAATAACCACAAACAACTCTGGTAGGTTGGTTAATTTATTACATTGCCAAAACAACTGCCCAAATCACCCCAAAATGAGCATGTAGAAATACATCGGAATCATCATAAAGCCACATAGGTGTAGCCAATTGAGGCAATCTACCATGAACAAGACAAATAGCTCAAGAAACAAAATGTAGTAAATCATAATGCATGGGTTAAAATTTCCCTGCATCGTGGGTTGGTGAGAAAAAGCATTATTGTATCCCTACTCTAATGCTAAGTGACATTCCTACATATGCATCTTCAGAAAGGATAAATAAAACGTGTCAACATATGGAGCCTTCCTAAGAAGTCTCTCCACAATAGTGGGTCATGTAACATAAAGCTACAGAGACAGAACATTCTGTAGATGCTCTCTCTCCGAAGGCAGGAAAAGAAGTGGGCACTTTCCCTACTCTCAACATTACATTACTAAAGGTACTTTCCGAAGAGTCATTGAGGGTCACGCCATCTGCTCTGAGTATGAGCTCAAAGTTAGTTTTCCATGACATAATGGTGTTCTCGAGTTGCAACAAGTTGCCCTTGGTTTCCAGGCCTTCTCCTGTGTGAAGCACAACAGCTTTCCTTTATCGTCTCAAGTTTACAATGTAACTTCTTCTCTCCTTGCCTGACTAGTAAAACAAAGACATTATTCAAGCTAACAAGGGCGCTCTATCACCTGAAACACAAACGTGAGAAGGAACAAATTCTACAGCGCACATGAAATTCAACTATTATTCTAAAGTAATAGTTTCCAGGGAAATGCCTTTCAGGCCTACAAAATTCAGCTAATATAGGAAACCAGCATATGAACTTTACGAATTTACGTAAGAAAATAAGGCATATTCAATTAATAAATTTATTTACATGTAAAATGGCACGAATAATACGCACATTTTAGTACCTGAGTAAATGTCAGTTCTACTACACAAACTCTTCACGTTAATGTTTTCTGCAAATTACATTCACTTGCTATGTTAATTCTTCATATTACTTTTCAAAGGAGTAAGCACATCACGTTTCAGGTTAAAACGTTCCAAAATAACATAATACGAATTGATATTTATTCTCCTTCTGGCCAATTTTGCCTGGAACATCTGCTGTAACCTGATAACAATTTGATTATTAGTAAACCCTACAACTTGGGCTTCTCTTCCAGAGAGGGGCAGGTCTGGAACTTCCACAGAAAGAATTAAAATGGGTAGCCCCCCTAACAATAAAAATGAACTAGTCCTAAGAAGCAATCCTCCTCCACCCTCAGGCACTTTCATTGTGAACTACTGCCTGCCATCTCATCATACAGACTCATAGTATTTTGCTAATACCCTGGATTATATGGCATCTTATTTCTCATATTTTGCTGCATTACTGGAGCTGATGGCATTGACACTCTAAATAATTTGTGATTTTGTACATTCTGTTCTGAATTCTGCATATTCAACATCATATTATTTCTCTGCATCTGTGGATTTTGCTATGAATTTACCTGAATTCTATTGCGGTTCTTTCGACACCCCTTCTTCCGATGCCCAAACCTCCCACAAAATGGCGCAGTGTTTACTTTTTCAACACCTCAACATCTACGCTCATTACTTCACCTGTACCACCTTGCATTACATAATTCATTTCATTCACCTCATTCTGCATAAAATCATATTTGAACCCATCTGATTCCTTGATCCTTTCTCAAACTGTCTTGTCTGATCAATCATCATCTTTTCCTTAACCTTTTTCTGCTTTGCTTCAAAGTAATCACCACTGTTTTTTGCCAAAATCAAGATCTCATCTATGCCTTTCGACTGCCAACACAATTCACTCTGCTGACTATGATTACTAATCTCTGCCATCAATCTATTTACGAAAGCAAATCCACTAATTCCATCCTTCCCTGGATTTCTGACTCCGCTATGCTACTTGTAAATATACATTAACTTTTCGTAAAAGGTATGCACCAACTCCTTCAGCTTCTGTGAGTAAGTCATTTAGGGGTAGTCTGGGGTCGCAGCTGTGACCTCTAGCTTGCTCCCTGCAACTCCTGGCACCTAAGCGTCTCCCATAAAAATCTAAAACGAGCCTACAGCATCTTTTATACCAATAGTATTATAAAGGCCAATAATAACGGAAAGAAGATCTTTAATATCTTCTCTAGACCCTAAAATGCTGACCCCACCACCAGACAACAATCAGGCCTTTTGTCATGGACTCAGGGTATTTTTTCAATGAAAAGATAATTAAAATACATGCCAAGCTGGAGAATTCTAGCTAACATATCAATCTGTTACCAAGCCTTGAAATGCTAGCAGAACCATCAGCGAGAGTTAAGCTGACCCGCTTGTAGGAGAGTAGGGTCTGCTATCCTATGGTCACCCCAAATTTTTGCTTTTTGCTTCACTGGTTTATGACTTAATGTGGCTGTGGGCCTGCTAATCAGACCCACAGCCTGCTGTTCTCTCTCTAAATTGTTACCCATGTACTTTAGGTGCATAACGACATTGGAACTGGTTCACCTTATTGGCCCCTGTAACAGTGTACCCAGGTACCCAGGGCATAGGTGCTTCCAAGGCCTACCAGGGGCTGCAGCATGTATTATGCCACCACTGGCCTGGCCTCCATATTTGACACAACTGGCTGATCACTCAGCTGGGGTAAGTCGGTGTAACCACCCCTTACTTAGGTGTAGTATGCCTATACCTAACCTAAAAGGGACACATATGTTCCTATTAGTCACTCCTATGGAAGGCCTCATCAATCCTGGAGGCAGAGTGCTTGGAAATATGTGAGATAGTGCTCTGGCATGAGCTGAGCCTGTCTGCAGCTTTCGGAACCATGTCCTTTAGCTGTTTCATGATACTGCCATACCATATACTCTTAAGTGCATTACAATCCTCGCGGTTAAATGCTATCTTAGGTTTGGCTTTATCAAAACATGTCGAGTAAGGTGTCATACGAATTGGAATACTACCCCCTCGCCAGTTCTGGCGACGGGGGTAGCATTCCACCCTTCTAGAGGGACACGACATGTACCTAACCTGAACCCCGGTTAAAGTTAAACAGAGCCTCAGCATCACAAGATGGATGCTGCCACCGCAGACACAAGTCTGACCTCCTGCTGCTGGGAGTCCTTCCAGCGAGGGCAGCTTGGACAAAGGGTTTCCTGCCTTGGGAGGTGCTAGCACCACCCCAGACAGGATTTTGTGTATTGGGTAGGACAGGGCTGAATAGAATCAGACATGCCTGGGGCACACAAGGTGTCCCTGTGCATAGGCCAGTTCAAACCGGTGCTGGGGCCTTCCAGCCCGAATCCTGGCGCGAAACTGGACAAAGGAAAGGGGGTGTAACCACCCCCCTTCCTGGTTCCACCCAGAGGAGGGACCTAGTAGGTGATCCGGCCCCCCAGATTCGAATAAGAGTGGGAGCTGTGTCCTGAGACTTCAGATCATCCTGAATCAACTTGAAATACAGAAGAAGACTGGACTTTGACATTCTGCTGCTCAGAAGACGGAAGAGAATCTCCCTTGTGGCCAAGGAGTGACCACCCTGTGAACACAGGCACCAACCAGCAACTCGATGTCTGATTTGCCGCCACCTCCCGCCGGAGCCCGAGCCCAGAGCCTGACAAGACCAAGACTCCCAGACTTCTCACAGCCCGATCCACAGTCCCTGCAAAGAAGGGACCCGTGGAGGCACCGAGAGACGTGGGACCGGACCTCTTGAAAGACCCCCGAGAAGTTGACTGCGCAGCACCCAAGGCACCCTCGATGCTGTGCTTTGGGATTTGAGAAGCCCCAACCTCGAGCAGCACTTGCACTGAAGATCAGCCCCCCAGCATCTCTACGATCTGCGTGGGGCCCTTTTGCACCGTGCCACTCGATGCGCCATCCCGGCCACTTGCCACGTGGCTAGCGGCCATCTTGGCAACGAAACCGAAGAACTACACCGCTGGTCTGGTTGCTCCAGACTGGCCCTTGCTCCCCTGAAAAGGAGCAGCCGCTCTGACCTTGCTGGTCCGAGTGAGAAGCTTGAATCACTTCCTGCGTGGCTTGCTTTAGCCAAGGCCTGTTTGCTCCAATCAAGTTGCCAACACCGCCACCAGCGAGAACCTACGTGGGACAGCTCGTGACCGACTCCTGGACGTCCTTGACCTCTTCGTGTCCACGTGGCTGCAGAGACAATCTTCACAACATCACCTGTCTGCACCCGACATCGCCTGGTTCCGTCCTGGTTCCACGGTAGTCACTGGCTAGTGACTTTGAACATTGTCCCCTCTGCTTTCAGGTCTTCACCTCTTCAGATCCACCCTTGGATCCACCGGAACTCTTCACCTCGAGCCGCCTGCAGCATCTTCAGCTCCAAGCACCATTGACCAGCGTGACGAAACCCGACACTACTTCGACCCTGTGCACCCGCTTCCTGTGGGTGAGGTAACTCAGCTCCGCCGGTGTTCCCACACTGGTACACACCTCTAGTGTCTGTGTCTAAAGTTTCATCCTTCTAGGTCACTCGGAAGGTTCCTTAATAACTAACTTTGTAACTTTTACGCACCATTGACATTGCATTGGTATTGCGTGCGCTTTCCGCACTGCACCCGAGTCCCGCGGGCCTTTCCCGACTTCTTCACTGCTAGTCCCGAACAGCTCCAGCGATTCCCCAGGCCCTAGGCCTCTTTACTTTCCCCATAGTGGTTCTTATACCACTATTTTAGTATATGGTTTAGGTGGCCCCTAGGGCTCATCCATAATTGTGCAACTTTTGTGTATTTAAACTGTGTTTTGTTTTAACGCATTTGCTTCTGTGCTCATAAAGAGTATCAGGGATATTTGTAGAAATAAATATATATATATTTTCAATATATATCTGTGTGGTGTCCTTTCATTTGGTATTCAAGGGGATTGTGTATGGTAAAACAGCTTGCTTCACATGCCTTTACAGAGTTTAGCCTAAGACTGCTTAGTCCATGCTACCCCTAGGATAGCTTGTCTATAAGGTTGACTTTACAACCTGCACCATAAGGGTTGCTTGGCATGGTACAAGGTGATCACTAGAACTAGTGAGCAGCATATACCAGGCCAACTTCTCACACCGCTTTCTACCCCCTGCGATGGAGGAAGTGAGAGAGATGTTCACACTTTGCAGATCAGGGTCTCCTGAAGATCCTTGTCCGCCTCACATCTTGCAGACTGTAGTGAACACTATTGCTCCAGTTTATCAGGAGTCGTTTACCTGTTCCCTTATTTGAGGTGTTACACCTGATTCCTGGAAAAGGGTGAATATCATCTCCCTTCTTAAGAAGGCTAACGCGGACCTGGAAGTACCAGCAAACTTCAGACCTGTCGCTTTATTGCCAGCAGCAGAAAAGGTTCTGGAAAAGATGGGGAATCGACGACTCACCACCTTTCCGACAGGCAATAGTCTCCTCCATCCATCCCAATCCGACTTCAGAGCCTTTCACAGTACCAAAACAACGCTCCTTGAGGTTTCAGAATCCAATAAACTTAGTTTGGATCCGGCCTCAATATAGCACAGGTGCTGGTGGACCTATCAACAGCATTTGATATGGTTGGACACAGCATTATATTACACAGCGGAGGGGCCAGACCTCGGCTGGCTGAGCTCTCTCTTAGGGAATCGAGAACAGATTGTCTCTGGATGAACCTTTGCGTTTCCAGAGCTAAATCATTAAAATGAGGTGACCCAACAGGGCTCTTCTTTGAGCCCCACCCTTTTTAATGCGTATATGAGTCCACTGGCTCAACTGGTTAAATACTTTGGCATTAAGATCGTGTCCTATGCAGATGATACGCAACTCTTGATCTCCTTCAAGGGGATTCAGTGACTGCTAAAGAATCCTTTGCTTTCTGTGTGAAGAGCCTGTTAGTTTGGCTTCAGTCTAACAATTTACAGGGTAACCCAGACAAAACAGAGATTGTTCTGTTAGGGTCGAACCACTATTTTGGATGGACTAGTGCCTGGCCCAGTGAGGTCAGTCCCTGCCTCCACCCATGTCAGTGGCAAGAAGCCTTGGTGTAATTTTTTACTCCAAATTTTCTTTCAAGTCCCAGGTTCCGTGGTGGTTAGATCTTGTCTGTGGATCCTCAGCATGCTCAGGAAATTCCTGTATTTTCTCCCCCACAGATCTCAAGTAACCGTGGTATGGGTTTTGTTCTTGTCCCGATTGGACTATGCAAACTTTTTGTATTTGGGTCTCCCTGAGTACTTAATTAAGCGTCTACAAGTAATACGGAACATGGCAATTCGCCTTATTTTTAGGTTACCTAAATATGCCTTGATATCTTATTATAGGAAAAAATGTCACTGGCTTCCAGCCCGCAAGCACATAGGGGCATATTTACAGAAGAATGGAGAAGCATGGCGTTAAGCAAACATTGCTAACACCACACTTCTCCAATCTCAAAACTTTTGCGTTTCCCCTAGCGCTGGAGCGGAGTTCAGCTGCCTAGCGCCAACACGACACCCTTGCACCATTGTGGGGAAGATTGTTTATGTGGAGGAAGGGCCCCCTTCCTGCACATAAACAATCTTGAAATGCTTCTATGTGTGCTGCTTGATGCAGCACACATAGAAGTTACAAAATGTTTTTTTATGATCGTTTACGTGCAGGAAGAAGGGCCTTCCTGCACATAAAGAATCATAAGCAATTTGCTGTTTTTATGTGTGCTGCACAAGGCAGCACACATGGAAACAGAAAAACCGAGAAGAAATAACAAATTACTCCGTGCTACACCTGTTTAAGACCGGGTTTTCCCTGGTCTTAATGTTGGCGCCTCCTCCTATTTACACTGCCATTGTAAATAGGGGGCAGCGTCAAAATGAATGGGTGTTGCACCCACCACAACACCCGTTGCCATCCCCTTTCATGCTAAATACAGCGTGAAAGGGTGCCTTATTCACTAGGCAGCGTTAAGCCACATTAAGTGGCTTAACACTGCCTTGTAAATAAGGCAAAGCTCCTATTGCCATCACAATGTCACTAAAAGTAACACTGTGGTGGCCAGCCGCGGCTCGTGCAGGTAAGAGCGGTGGGGCGCTAGGGCCGGTGAGGGGGGATTTTGAAATACGATGACTAGGGAAAATTAAATAAATCATTAATTTTCCCTCGTCATCGTACATCGAAATCCCCGATCACCCTGCGCCACCGCTCCGCCACTCTTACCTGCACGGGCCGTGGCTGTTGGTGGTAATAGGGGCTTGTATATATGCCCCATAATGTTCAAAACTATGTCCCTGGCCCATCAAGCCCTTTACAATAGAGGCCCTGCTTACTTAAATGAGAGGATCAAGGAGTACAGACCAGGAAGATTTTTACGATCTAGTGGTACCGGCCTGTTAATTATCCCCCACTTCTGTAAGCTTCGGAAAGGGGTCCTGCTTTATGGTCAGAGCAGCGAGTATGTGGAACCAGCTGACGGCTCATGTGAGATTAATAACGTGGCAGTACGCTTCAAAAAGGCCCTAAAGACATACCTTTTCAAGCTTTAGGACTGAGGACACTCGTGGAGGTTTTGCCCCTTCCCTTCTGTTAGTCTATGCTGAGCACCAGGACACTCTCCAAGTAGCTGAGTGCTATATAAAAGATATTCATTCATGCTTACTCCAGATTCACTTACAACATTTCTCATCTTTCCTTCACCACCTTTTAGTCTCTTATTTTATACTCCTTCAAATCACTCCAATCCCAAGACTTCTCAAAACAATCTTTAATATGAGCTCTTAGGGTTATCAAGACCATTTCCTTAATGTCATCATTTATTAAATCCATGTTATAATATAACTTTTCCTTTTTAGGTTTCGACCTGGCGATCTGCGCAAGCAGTTTGCGCAGGCGAAATCTATTGTTTACAATATTGGCTATAGGAACGTCCCCCGGCTCCCATTGGCTAGCTCCATAAATGGAGGCTAGCCATTGGGAGCCGGATCTGTCCGTCAAGGCCGGACCAGATTCGTGGGCGTTCCCGCGCTTTTTTCCCTCTCCACCCCTTTCCGAACGTCATTGCGGCGGTGGGTGTGTGCATTTTTTTTTTTGGTCTCGTCATGTTTACTCCATTTCCACCGTGTCTTTTGCAGGGGTGGGCTGTGCGCTGAGGCCGCTGATCAGGTAAGCAGCATTTTTTAATATTTATCCCGTTCCCGCACCCCCCTCCCGCTCCCTGTGTGTCCGTTCCGCCCCCCCCCCCGTGTGCCCGTTCCCGCCCCCTCCCCTTTCACTCTCCGTTGCTGTGAATATTTGATTACTATGGCAAAGCACTGTACAAACCAGCTAACTTAAACCGATTTATACTCACAGCTGGCTGTTTACTTGCTTTATGTTATTGGGTCACCGCCTCAGATGGTTCTGTAAATGTTTCTTTTGCCCTGAATTTTAAACTGCTACCCTGAAACTTTAGCGATTGTGCCTTCGTGCCTACACCTATAGGTTGGTGTTAGTTGGAGCGCCTCCAAGCCCATGATGCGCCCTGCCTTGAATGAGGGCTGCCAGTGTGCGGCACCGTAGGTGCAGTACCTGGATGTAGAGCGAACGAGAATGTATGGGTGCCGGGTCGCACAAAGTGAAAGGTGTGCGATGCGAATAATAACGTGACTGAATGAGCAAGTGAAAGGTGAGGCTGGTTCTGCGGCCGTTAGCCCTTTAAAGAATTACTTTTGGCAAACAATCTCAGGATACTGGAACATGCGTGTTCAATCAGCACAGAAAGCCTAACGTAGGTGAGCGGAAACCCGCCCTCCCTCCGTTCCGACTGCTTAGGCTTGGCTGGCCCGCGCCCCTGCATAGGAGCGTTCGGTCCGGTATGAGAGGTGATGTCCCCGGCTTCTTTTGTATCAGACAGCCCTATCCTCCACGAGCACTAATGTACCACTCTCCCTATACGGAGCTAAAAACAGCCTCGACCTGCGGGCCGAAGACGGATGAGGCTATCTCTTCCTGTGTAACTTCGGTGGAGAGTAGTGATCACTACCGGTACAAGTTTTACGTCACTTTCTGAACAGTGTTTTGGTTTTGTAACCAATTTAGGCGTCACGGGGCGGTGCATAACCGAGGTCCCGCCCAGTACCGCCCGGCCTCTCGGGCGCTTTAAAGTAGCTTTCCCATTGGTCGTCCTTGCCTTCAGTTTTTGAAGTACTTTTAGGTTTGAAAGCAGTGAAGAGTCTACCGGGATTGTAAGACCCTGATTTGAGAGACAGGAGGTAAGTCGTATGCCAGGGTACCCCAACCTATGTCCAGAGGGCTGGCGTGTATGTATGGGGGCAGTTGACTGCTTTGATTCTGATAAATAGAATAGTAATAGGACCCACGAGCTTATCGTTCTGCTTTAGAGGCATTGGATTGCCTGCTCTTCATGTTTATTTTCATTGTCCATGTATTGCAGCATTTTTTAATATTTATCCGGTTCCCGACCCCCCCTCCCGCTGTCCGTGTGTCCGTTCCGCCCCCCTCCCCGTGTGTCCGTTCCGCCCCCCTCCCCGTGTGTCCCTACCGCCCCCCCCCCCCTCCCCGTGTGCCCGTTCCCGCCCCCTCCCCTTTCACTCTCCGTTGCTTGTTGAGAAGGTTCTTGGACCCCAGGACATGAATCTCCCCTTTGCGCCGATTCCACTAAGGTAACTGGATGATGACATCCCACGTCTGATTTCTGTCACGCACAAGTTACAAGTTAACATTGTTATTTTGTTTTGTATAATGTTGGTGTTAAACTCGAAGAATTGAGATATACTTCGCATTATAAACGTGACATAAACATATGTCTCACATTACTCAAATGCAGCGATTAAGTCACAGCAAACATTCAACACCATATGTTGGCGAGAGGCACTAAAAAGGCAAATTGGGGATATAAATATCTTTCAGGTTGTGTGAATAATAACAGCGCAGCACGTTCAAACGAGAGGGACGCAGGTTTGAGCAGCCATGAACAGCCGGCTTGTGGGAGTTGAGTGACTACTTCAAACTTGCACTTTCACGGAGAGAAAGAGAGTTCGCTGAGGTTAAATGACATTATTTTCTCAGACACACATTTGTGACTCTATACTAAATCGATATTACAGTACATGTGCACGGAAATAGTGTACTCGGTTTGCGCATGCGTTGGGCTTATGGTTACGTCTTCCATCACATGTGAGCCCCGATGCATGCTTTGATTGGCTTACATTAAATGTAAATGTAAATGTAGTATACTTGTAAAGCGCACAGCTGCCCCAGCAACGGGGCGTCCCGGCGCTGTATAACTCTGGGGAACCCGTCCTGGCTTTCCCTGTGGGATGGTCCCTGCTGGGAGTCCCCAAGGTGGAGCCAGGCATCCCTGGAATTGGTGGGGCCGTTGTGGAGATTAGGCAAGCTAATGCCCAGAGTTGCCGAGTGTGATCCCTGATTAGAGTAAGCACCGAAGCGAGAATTATCGAGTCCGCTGACCAAGGTCCACGACCCTGCCGCGTCGGGAATCGAACCCTGGTCCCGGACCGACTTCTGCTCTCGGGTCTGCCGCCTCTAACCAGTGAGCCACACTACTCCACATTACGGAAGGATTATCTCAAAAGGAGGCTTGAAAAAGTCCCGGTCCCTCCGGCTTCAGGCTCTACAATTTGCTGCGTACCGACGGACAGGTAAGCCCCCCCGCAGGTACTCTGTGTTTCTTATTTGTAAAACCGTCTATCGTTCGGTTTTTTAGCTCAGTGGGCTCCCTCTTGACCTATATGATAGTTATATTTAAGTCGCCTGCACTTGTGACTTGTAGCAACCTTGTTATAATCGTAGTCCAGCCTCACCCCGATGTTTACACACTTTCAGGAACCCTTTCTTTAGGGGGTTGGTAGACATTTTCTACTTGTTTATGGTAAAACTTGTCTGTATTCTTGCCGGCTGGTTATTTGAGTTGAAAGTCTTTCTGATGACTTTTTGACTTTATAGGAGCTTGGTATGCAGGCTTTGGTAAATAGACAATATTGATTAAGTTCAGACTATCGAAGCCAACTAATATTTTGGTGTAAGTAGTCTCTTACATCTTAACCCATTATATGTAAGTTTCCCTCTGTTATTTTGGCTCCTTACACTTTGACTTAGTGGGGTAGTCACAGTTCTATGACACTCTCAGCTCCTAAAGTATATTATTACTAACTATTAGTTGCTACCGTTTTTTCTAGAGCGGTGCCCCTTTCCTGAGCGGTTGCCAGGTAGAGGTGTGGTGACTTACCCAGTGATTACGGGTAAGTTCATTCTTGCTTTTGGATGGTTTTCTCCATGTGCAACGCTGCAAACGTGGTTGATGCACATACAAACATTACATCTTTGTTGTTTAGGTTTCGCCTAAGTGAAAGCTGCGCACTGCGCAGCTTTTCGCGCAGGCGAGCCAAGCTCGACCCTCCATCACTCTCACCCCCCACCCAGGGTCCTCCGTCCCACGCTCGCTCCATCGCTCCATTATCGGCAGGGCCTCTAAGGCGCAGAGCGGTGCTGCAGTTTTACACACTCCCTCGAGTCTGGGGTACACCTCCTCCACCTCTGGCCAAGTTCGACCCCCCGCCCCACGTACGCAGCTCTCCCTTCACGCTCGTTTACCTCCTCTCTTTCATCACTTCTCCCTTACCCTCCCTCTATTTCATGCTAGAGGCTTCATGCGAGCCTCAGCTGGTGAAACTCTGCTTCTGTGCCACCCCTGACCTCTGTGTGGGGCTCTTTGCGTGTGTGTGTGGGGCTCTTTGCGTGTGTGTGTGGGGCTCTTTGCGTGTGTGTGGGGGGCTCTTGCGTGTATGGAGGGCTCTTGCGTGTGTGGGGGGCTCTTGCGTGTGTGGGGGGCTCTTGCGTGTGTGTGGGGGGGGGCTCTTGCGTGTGTGTGTGGGGGGCTCTTGTGTGGTGTGTGTGGGGGGCTCTTGTGTGTGTGTGTGTGGCTCTTGTGTGGGTGTGTGTGTGCAAATGCAATACATCTTGCATTTGCGACAGAGTAAGCTATTGGCATTGTAAATGACAATGCCATTTATTTATCTGTTTTCAAAACCAACACATAAATAAAAAGTTTGTCATTTACAATGCCAATAGCTCAAACTTTTCCGAAGGCGAAACCGTTGCATTGTAAATGCTTGTTCCTTCTGCTAATGTCAACCTCCAATTCATTAGCCAATTTCTCCATGTTATCGTGTGCTTCATTGGCACACCTAGCAGCTTCTTTTGTTAAACATTTCATTGAACAGCATTGTAAGTCAATAGTCTGTTCAAATCTACATACTCTTACAGCATTTAACACCATTTTATATTGAAAATCCCAAAACTAACTTCTTTAGGTGGCCTTTTAACTACCACTGCTAGAGTAGTTGTAGCTTGTGTCTGTGTCTCTGGCATTACATTTCCACTTGTACTAGGGACAGTCGCTGTCACTGAAAATCCCAAAGGTGCACTCAGTACCACTCCTGTAGGAGTCTGCTCTATAGCATTATGTCTCCTTGCAGCTGTGTCAACCACTGCAATTATGGCTGCTGGTCTGCCTGTATATGGAGGAGGTTGTGTCATTATAATGTGCAGTAAGGCCCTTGAGGTCCTTGCCAGACTCCTTACAAAGTTACATAATCAGTTAGAAGGTGTCTGGGTGTGGTCAATAACGTTTATGGCGTAGTGGGTTCAGTTAACGGTGCATGCCGAAGAATAAAGACGTGTGCTACAGAGCTCCGTGTGTAGCTTGGTATTTGCGTGCTCCAGAGCAGGGGTGGATGTGACAATTAGCAACTTGTAGGGGATACGTGACCTGAAGAAACAAGGCTGCTCTCCCTGAGAGTTTACCAAGGTCTAGCAAACTGCATGAGTGTGCCTCTATCGCCCTAAGAAGCAATCTATGGTTGGTATGTGAGGAGTGAAACTGCCGCTATATCTTTTACCAAGCCTATGAAGAAGTTGAAGACTTTACAGAGGAGCACAGTCAGAAAGCCCACCAGACACCTACTCTGTAAGGCCAAAAGCAGAGCTACTGTGCCACAGATAACATAGAGCCATCATCCATACAAAGCAAAAATGCTAAAGGCAGCGACATCCAGGTATGAAGAAGTGATCAAGTCAGTGACAGCCAGGTGCAAGAAAGTGCTAAAGGCAGGGACGACCAGGTGCAAAGAAATGCTAAAGGCAGTGACAATGAGGTACATATAGTACAAACATACTCACCAGCACAAGCGAGGGAAATGCCACACAACCTCAAATCTGGTGTGACGAGTCCGACCAAGCCGGTTGAGCCGCCAATGCGTGCAAAGTGGCAAGTGGCCACCAGTACACGGAAAGGTCTTCGAATATGTAACATTTTTCAAGAGCTGCCGAAAGAAGAGTGAAATTTGGTGCAGCTGCATTTCAACCACCACCGCCAATCAACACTACCAAAAAGTAGAATATTGGCATCAGATGGAGTGCATGGATCGAAACGTTTAATGACTTCGTAAAATGCTCTAGAAGAAGTAGATGACAAAGAGATCATCAAATGCTTAAAGAACCTTGGAGGTGATGGAGTGAAAGAAGTGAGAAATAAAATACCACAAGCTGATGAAGTGACATACCATCAAATCAAAGAAATGCTGGAAGCCAATTTCAATCCAGTGCTGAATCTCGATTAAGAAAGGTAAACTTTCAACCAAGCAAGACAGCAAGGCAGTAAAAAGACTTGATACCCTTATCAAGCACTGCAAGTTTAATTTAATTCATTGAAGAAGAAGCCAGGCATCTCAGAGTCATGGATGGTTGCCTCTCTGATTCATTCAAATGAAGCATGCTGAGAGAGACACTCAGATTACAAAAGGCTCTCATGACTGCGAGAGCTGAGGAACCTGCAAATCCAATAGGCTGTTGCTATGGAAGCTGGAATAGTCCAGAAGAATCAGCATTGAACACAAAGCAGAGGACCAAAAGACGATGTCTCTGAAGCAAAAAAAGAAATCGTGTTTCCGATGTGGATTCTCTTTTCCACACAAAGGTAAATGTCCAGCCAAAGACTGTGGGAAAGAAAAACATTTCGTAATGGTCTGCAAAGTAAAAGAGGAACTGAGTACATCACGACGAGAAGAGAAAATGCACACAGGAAAGTTCCAGAAGCATTCTAGCCACGCCACAAGGCTAAATGGCAACATCAATTGAAGCAAATAGACACAAAATAAAGTTGATCATCATCAACTTCATTTTCCAAAGGCTCTTCAGCATTATCTTTGAGCGATTGTGAAGAATATGCATGTGCAATGGTGATATCGACCATAGAACGATGTGCACATGTAGGATTGGTTGTTTGCAGAAATGAACACAAGTCAAAGAGAGATCTGAAAATAAGGCGACCCAACTCCTTTGGCCAGAACCCTAAGAGCATGCTAAAGGTGAATGGCTGTCCTATAATTTTTGTTATAGACAGTGGTGCATCAATAAAGCTCATGTCGACAAAATAATACAACAAACTGTCTTTGGTACCAAGTTTAACACCATTGAAAACAAAGGTGTACACATGGGTTGCTTATACACCATTGCAAAGTCAAGGGTCGTTCATAGTGACCATGAGGCATAAGAAAAACAACACTACAAGCACCAATTTGCATCCTCCAAGATACTTCATCGAGTGCATGTTTACTCAGTTTCAGCACTTCTGCTGACATGGGACTGATATTTATCAACAGGAAACTCAATGAACATTCTGAAATAGTAAGTCAATTCCCGTTGTTGTTTTATGAACTAGGGAAACGTAAGACAATAGGGTGCAACTTCAACTTGATGAGGACGTTCATCCTGTTGCTCAACTCCACTGTCAGATTGCTTTTCATTACAAGCGGTCGTTGAGAAAGAACTAGCAACTTTATTAAAGCATGACATCATTTAGCGCTCTAATGGCTTGAAGTCGTGGGTTTCACCCACTGTGGTAGTGCCAAAAAAGGATAGTGGAGGTGCAGTCTGCCTTTGTATTGAAATATGCCCGGCCAGAAAAGCAATGGAGAGAGAAAGACATCCAGGTCCACACATGGCGGCCATGATTATACAACTGAATGGTGCCAAAGTCTTCTCCTATCTTGATTTGATCAAAGGATACCATCAACTCAATCTGGAAGAGAACTGGAGGTACATTACTCCTTTTTCAAATCATGTTGCTTTGTTCAGATACAAAAGACTCAGCTTTGGTTTGCCGTCGGCTGCAGAAATCATTCAGGATGTCTTTCATCGAGTGATTCAACTTGTCACACATGCTTTTAACTACAGTGATGATATACTGGTATTTGGAGCCACACTAAAGGAGCATGACAAAGCTGTTACACAAGTATACTTGCTGTTGCAGGTCTCACTTTAAATGCAGAAAAGTGTGAGTGTTTTAAAACCAAAATCAAATTCTTTGTGCACATTTTCTCTGAAGGGGGAATGACTCCTGACCGTGAAAAAGTACAAGCATTGTTATCCACTTGTCCCCCACAAGATGCCATGCTGCGATCCTTCCTGGGCATGGCCAACTATTGCTCCAGATATATCCGTGACTTTGCCACAGTGAGTGCCCGATTAAGAGAGGGGACAAAGAAGAATATTTTCTTCCAGTGGTCCTCTGAATGTGACCAAAGTTTCAAGGAAATCAAACATGCAATTAAAAATGCAACTGAAAAGGACTAATTTGATCCAAAGTTATATAATGAAATCATAGTATACGTAAACCCATTGGAGTTGGGTGCGATCCTTGTCCAACACAATAGACATACAAATGCTCAGAGACACATTGTGCCCTGTGCTAGCAGAAGTCTATCTCAAACTGAATGTGCCTATTCTCAGTCAAAAAAAAGAGAGTCTGGCTGTAATGTGGACTTGTGAACATTTCTATACAGAAAGCATTTCACCCTTGTCAGTTGTCACTAACCAGCCAGTGTTGCTCACCATATTTGGAAAGCCAAGATGCCCCTTCACCTCTAGAGGTGTGGGTTACAGTTGCAAGAGTCTAATAACACTATTGTGAATAAACTGGAGAAGGATCAAAACCCTGCAGATTACTTCTCACGAGTGCCGTTACAGCATCACAGTGCAACATCTAAAGCAGCTGAAACATATATCAACTTCATACTAAAGTGTAGCACCCCTGAAGTTCTATCCATTGAGCAGATCATTGCTGCTATTAATTAGTCGTGGGCGGAATTTGCGTAGTCGTGGTACGCAAAGCTCCGTGAAACTGTAAAAAATCTCTGCGAGCACGCAAAATCTCCATGAACACACGGAATTGCTTGTTCTGCCCCTTCACAATGCTTTTTTCCTGTTCGCAAACGCTGTTTGCATGCTCGGGGGGATATATCTCGCAAACACGCATTTTGAAAGCGCGAACAAGCAAAAAATTTCGCAAAGCCGCAGATCGCAGTATTTTTGGCAATTCGGTGTTCTCCGCGGAACGCGAAATTACCCAAATTACGCAAGTTCCGTGAGCGGAACGGAATTTACTGCCCAGGCCTACTACTAATACAGACAGAGCCATGCTTACACGCAAGGATGTCATTGCAACGCAAGAATGGAGAAAATGTTCCTGACATCTCACAGACGATGTTAAATATAAAATATTCAAAAATGTGCAGGAAGAACTTCCCATCACCCAAGAAGGTTTTATACTAAGAGGTTCAAGGATTGTCAAACCTGAGAGTTTGAGGCAGCAAGTGATTGAACTGGCAAATGCAGGACATCGTGGCATCATGGTCGCTGAGGGCTCTCTTTGTGGCTGAGTGTGGTTTCCTCACCTTGATCAGCGAGTCGAGGAGGAAATGAAAGCATGCCACTTGTTTAACTGTTTATCTTCAACAACACAGTATCAGCTAAATATGTCTGACCTTCCTAAACAAGCATGGGAGAAAATTGCAGTTGACTACTTTGGAACACTTAAACAATGGCCATCATCTCATGGTGATTGATGAGTACTCACGTTTTCCCTTAGTGGAAGATCTATCATCGACCACCCATGACAAAGTCGTTGAGAGGCTGGATTGTATTTTCGCAGTGTGGGGTGTTCACTTCATTCTCAAACCTCACAACGTTCCACTCTTCAAAAGCAGAGAGTTTTTTTTTAATAGAGTTTTATAGCACGAACTTGACCCGGTATAGGGTATCAGAGCGCTTTATATAGCACCAGTTGCGTTACATGAGGACGCATTCATTTTTATTAGGCAAGGGGAGATTAAGTGATTTGCCCAGAATCACAGGATGTTCAGCATCATTGCCGAGACTTAAACCCGGTTCCCTAGATTCGAGGTCGACCGCCCTAGCCGTTAGGCCAACTCCTCTCCCCTGTTTAAGGACATTCTCAGTCACTCGAACGTCAAGCATCAGAAAAGCACACCTCTCTGGCCATAAGCAAATGGCATTGTTGATTGATTTATGGGCACCTTGAAGAAAGTCGTTCAGTGATCTGTGCTTGGAATTGGATTTGTAAAGCGCGTGGCTACCCGGGAGCGTCCCAGCGCTGAAATGTGGACTGGCTAAGGAGCAGGGGCGACCTAGGGGAAAAGGCTGGTTTTCAGGAGTTTACGGAATTTCAGAAGATTGGCTTCTTTGCGAATGTTGAGGGGGAGAGAGTTCCAGACCTTTGCGGCGTTGTAGGAGAATAAGCATCCTCCTGTTCGAGCTTTCCTAATTCTGGGAGTGTTTGTGAGGAAGAGGTGGTCGGATCTTAGCTCTCTGTTGGCTTTGTAGGGAGTAATCAAGGTTCTTAGGATACGATGCTTGAAAAAATCGGTCTGAAGTCAGCCTTCTATCAAGCCCTTTGTGCCTGTCGGTCAACTCCCCATTCTACAACAGGTGAAAGCCCTGCTACCTTGCTGTTTGGGAGAGCCATTGGTACAAAGTCACCACAATGGAACAGGAGCCGAGTAATAAACAATGATGAGATTCTTGTCAAGGACACTTCTCACAAAAGCAAAATGAAGGCCTGTGCAGATAAGCCGTTTTCTAAGAAAGAGACTGGGTTCTAGTCAAACAAAAGTAGAAATGTAAGATTGATGCTCCGTTCAGTGCTTATCCATTGAGTCGTGACAATTAAAGGACATATGGTGACCACTCAACATCCTGGAAAGTCCATTACGAGAGACTCGTCACATTTCAAGCATCTGCCTTTATGTTGATCAGCTTCAGACATTACGGGTGAGATAAGTCCACCTGAGGACCCAGATCAAGCATCTGAATCTACATCCACAATGCCAGATTACAATGCTGCCTCTTACGACTAAATCTGGAAGATTTGTGTGAGCACCCCAACCACTCATTGAAGAACTCTAATATATATATGTTGCCCGAACTTTTTAATAAACAAAGGGAGAGATGTAGTGTTGTGTTATCATGTGCAATAGAGCCCTTGTGGTCCTTACCGGACTCCTTACAAAGTAACATAATCAGTTTGGGAGGTGTCTGGAATTGGTCAATAAAGTTTTTGACATAGTGCCTTCAATTAACTGTTGCATGCTGAACATAAAGATGTGTATTACAGAGCTGTGTGTGTGTGGCATGGTCATTTGCGTGCTCCAGAACTGGGGTGGACACAACAGAGTTTATTTCTGAATTTATCATTATAATCTGTCTCCTCAGCTTGCTTATCTTTCTTTTTTATTTTCGTTTTATCCTGCTCTTCCTTTTCAGTAACCATGGCTGAGAATGTTTTTAAACATTTAATTTATCTTCCCTCCTACTCCTACCTTTCTCTTGACAAAATAGTTTGGTCTCAAGCCAATGTCTAAGCCAACTTTTTACAACTTTAGAGGCTTTGTTTCTCTCCTTCTCAGTAGCCATGAGGTTTCATTTATTAAGCACCTCAAACTGTGTAGGTCTGGACATCGGTTTCATGTCATACATGATTTGTCTCAAAATCTATAGCTTACTAACATTGAAAGTACCCTCTAGTCGAAATGGTAAAAGTTCTTCATGTGTAACAAATTTGTTTTCATTCTGTAATCCAGGTACACGTATAGAACCCAGCTTCCTCCATCCTTTCATAGGCTGGCGTTCACTTGGCTGGCACTTTCTGACACTCTCAAAGCATCTTTATAACTTTAGGCATTGTCAATCTACATCCCATTGTTTAAATCTCAAAACAAACACACTAAGGCTATTAATCACTTCAAAACCACAAGAAATTATTTAGTGAACAACAACCAATTACAGCGTGGCTAATAATCCCTATTTAGGCAGTTAGATCTCTCTTAATTCTAAGAGTCAAAATCATCTAGAGTACTGCCAGCATTTCAGGAAGGAGAGAAAATCTCAAGTAAATGTGATAGAGCCTCTGAAGGAAGATCAAAGCTTAAAAGACTGCGGTTTTAATACACATTTCATGGATAAACAATTAGCAAAATTGCAAAATCAGCATGACATAATCATGGTTAACTCACATTGGACAAATCAATTGCATATTCATAAAAAGCTAATAACCTTTAGCACTGACCCATTTCTTAAGGTAACAGAAATCTTCCACTTGCTTCATCAGCAACTGCACTCCAGAGATGTAGAATAGAATATAAAACATTTCTCGAACAACAGTTCATTCAAAATGTTCTTCCACTGGCCTAAATCAGAACTTCCAGTGGAAGTCCTTCAAAATAATACATAGAGAATATGGTTGGAATATGTCTTAGCAATCTGTTCTCTGCAGAAACTGTGAGGCGAGAAGACTTTCAGTGGGTCACTGATTTGGAGGTGGGGAAAGGAGCAGGATGAGCAGAACACCTGAAAGTCCATCCATTTTAATAAAAATGGTGTCTTACATGGAAATGTTGCACAACTATAACACACTATTAATCACTCTTCTTGATCATATATTAATATAATGTTAAGTGCACCTTCATCAATTCATCAGTTATAACTATATACCTGTATTCATCATCAACATTAAAAATGTGTACAAATAATTTGTCATCCAAATTTGCACATTTGAAAAAACTTTGACATGTGCGTACACAGAATTATCCTTTCAGTGCTGGGTTGTCTGCTTGTCAGTAGGACCTCGCAGCAGATAATGAGGTACTGATGTATCATAGAAGTAATGCTCTTTAAAATAAAAGACTAAACTAATATGTTGAAGGGCGCTAGGTGGCGCTGGAGCGTAATGGCCGCTCTAGTGTAGAGCTCCTGCCCGGCCGGGGACAATCATCAACATAATCCCCATCCTGTCTTCACAACACGGCTTGAAATTGTCACCGATTCCTTCGGGGGGTCCTGCTGCTCACCCGGTACGAATCCTGGAGCTGAATCGACCGCGGTGAGCCTGTAATGCACGATTGAAACCGCCGCGGGACGAAGCTGTGGAGGTGACTGATCTGCTGGGCGGCTGAGGGGACTACGCGAGGCTGGTGCTGATAGGCCGCTCCGAGTAATGGGCCCTGCACTCCCGAGCGGCACCCTGATCTGACCGTGGCAGGCCGGCGCTACATCTGCTGCCCTTTCCCTGGGGCTCCTGTTGACTTTACCCATCGTGGAGGCGTGATCGCTGCGGAGTGAATACCGCAACCGCCATTTTAACAGCCCTAGCCGGTCTAGGCCCTGGAGCTCCTCAGGAACCTGCCGGAGACTGTTTGGACCCCCTGCCTGCTGGCTCGAACACCACTGGACCAATTATGCTGTACTACTGAACCGCCTGTACTGCACGGACGGGTGAAGATCTGCTAGGTCCGCCACACACACAACGACCGCCATTTTGGGACAGTCGGTGGAGCGACCGCTATACCTTTGCCCCACGTCTGGTCTCGTGGCCATACCACAGCACGAACGACCACACCTTGACTTGAGGCCTCTGTCCTCCCCCCAGTGTGCCTAGCACACGGAGGTAAGAAGTATGCCCAGTTACGCCGCCTTCATTGCTTCTGGCCTTCACAGTATACTATCCTGCTATACACCTCGCCATACCATAGCCTACAAATATACGCATGGTAGTACTACGTGTTCACTGACGCTGCGAAAGGCTGGACCAACAGTAAATACGAATCCTGGAATATAAGAGGCCTAAACGACCCCAGAAAGCGCAGACAGGTTTTGGGATACCTAGACAGGCAGGGCATAAATGTGACCCTTTTACAGGAAACACACCTTGCCCTCGGCCACGCCCCACAATTCGCAACTAGGTGGGCCTCCAGTCGCACCTTTTCACGTTATTCTAATTATGCTGATTAAAAAGGGAGTGGCCTTCATACCTACAGGGTGCGACGCGGATAGTGAAGGTAGGTTCTGTCTCGTGTGGGGACGCCTATACTCGCACGATGTTCTGTTAGCTAACCTATATGGCCCCTATGTAGATCAACCCTCCACCCTGCTGGCATTATGGAGCAGGATACACACACTGGGCATCATGCACGTTATTCTAGGCGGGGATTTCAACGGAGCTTTGCAGCCTTCTATTGACCGGTCATGTCCGCTTCCTTCACACTATACTGGCATGCAGCGCGCGCTCTGCGATATCGTAGTAGATAACAATCTAATAGATACATGGCGACATCTTCACCCTCCATCACGAGAAGGCACACATTACTCTACCCTACACTCTACTTGGGCATGACTGGACTATGTGTTTGTCTCTGCCGGTCTAGCTCCCTGGCTGACCCATGCGGTCCACCTTGCTCGCACCTTTTCCGACCACTCACTGGTCCTCTTAGAGTTACAGATCCCCCTGAACAATTCCCCCTACCTGTCCTGGCGTCTCAATCCTGCTCACCTTCGAGACGCGGCCTTCAAGGCCGAACTCGAACAAGATATCCGCGATTTTTTCGAACGTAACATCTCCTCTGTCGACAGCGTGACCACTGTTTGGGAAGCCTTCAAGGTTACCGTTAGGGGATGGTGCATCGCAAAAGAGGGCGGTGTTTTAAAATCTCTGCGCACTGAACTGCATAAACTAGAGACCGAGCTCAAGGAGTTGGAGAGGTCCAGCGCTCGCAGCCCTGCTGACCCTGACATTCTTCTATGCATGCGACGCAAACTTTCTGAATACACGCAATTGGCTGATAAAGAGAGTAAGTTCTTAG
The DNA here is from genome assembly GCF_964261635.1 of Lissotriton helveticus. Taxonomy (NCBI): domain Eukaryota; kingdom Metazoa; phylum Chordata; class Amphibia; order Caudata; family Salamandridae; genus Lissotriton; species Lissotriton helveticus. The sequence goes on from NC_136068.1 coordinate 1,088,755,531, forward strand.
GGCGCCCACATATGGCTCGTATATATGGAGAGGGGGACAGACCCGGGAAAGCTCTGGCGAATGCTGTTAAGCCCCCCAGATTCACAACCTACGTCCCAGAAATACATGATGAGAGTGGTGGCATTCATAGGAACCTCCCTGATATAATCCGCATTTTTCCAGATCACTACCAGACACTATACTCCTCACACAGAAGAGAGCCCATTGACCTATCCACATACTTTGAAAATGTTGCGCTGGCATGGTTGGGGGATGGACAGCAGAAGTTCCTACACGCTGAATTGGAACTGGATGAGATAACTGACGCCATTATGAGTATGCGTTCTGGCAAAGCCCCGGGCTCGGGCGGCCTTCCCATGGATTTTTATAAACTCTTTGCCCCCATATTAGCCCCCATCCTGAAACAGGTGTACTATGCCGCCCTAGAGGAGGGAAGCCTGCCCCGTACCATGCGAGAGGCGCTTATTACTTCTCTACTTAAACTAGGTAAATCCCCCTCATACTGCGACTCTTATCGACCGCTATCTCTCATAAACTGCGACACCAAAATCCTAGCCAAGGTATTAGCCACGAGACTAAATCTCCTTATGGAACGCTTAGTTCTTCCGGACAAAGCCGGTTTGTGCCCAATTGTGCTACTTCTCACAATCTCCGCACACTTCACGCTGTGCTCCAAGATCTCTCAACCCCAAATGTGACGCCGAGGCAGTCTTCCTTGATGCCACTAAGGCATTCGATTCACTAGAATGGGATTACTTGCTAGGCCCGTTACAACATATAGGCCTACCGTTCAGCTTCCCGGACTGGGTGAAATTACTATATTATCAACCCACAGCTTCTGTACTCCTCAACGGGTCCAGATCCACTCCATTCCTTGTCCAAAGAGGGACCCGTCAAGGCTGCCCGCAATCCCCCATCCTATTAGCCTTAGCAATTGAGCCTTTGGCAGCAATGCTCCGGCAAAAGCACAACCACCGCTCCTTCATTTATCGCTCCCGACCTCTTCTAGTGTCGCTCTACGCTGACGACATCACGCTGTACATTGAGAAGCCCTGCGAGAATTTAAACCCAATCCTTCGTGAAATTACAAAATTTGTAGGGATTGCTGGAGTACAGATTAATTGGGCCAAATCAGCAATCTTCCCGCTCACAGACAGCACGCACCCATTTCAGCTTGACTACCCGTTGGTTTGGGAACGGGAAGATCTGAAATATCTAGGTGTCCATATCCACAGGGACAAGGAAGCAATGATGCGTGCCAATTATGGCACTACACTGGACAAAATCACAGACAACATCACAAAGTGGCTGCATCTTCCCCTATCCATGGCGGGTCGCATTGCGCTAATTAAAATGAACATATTACCCAAACTATTATACCTATTTGTAAATATCCCATATAATCCAGGCAATTTTTTTTCTCGCACACTCAAGTACCAGATTACGTGTCTTATTAGGGGAGGGAAACAGACGCGCCTCAGCCTCGACACTCTTATGCTCCCCTTTCACCTGGGAGGATTTGAAGTACCCAACTTTGAACGATATTACGATTGCGCGCAAGCTCACTTCCCCGTCTATTGGTATCACCCACCACCATATATGGCTCACTTGGCTGTAGAGGAGGGCTACATGGCCCTCATTGCCCCCACCAGCTATATCCATACCCCCTTCAGTCAGAGAAGTCGTGACCCCTCCCTTGTAGACTGCACAGTGCAGGCCTGAAACCGTCTTGTAAATGCGCTCGATAACTCATTTGCTTACTCGCCGAACCTTCCCTTGCTGAATGACCCGAGACTACAAGTCACCTGCGAAGTAATATGCCACACAATGTTCCGTAAATTGAAAATATGCTGCTGGGGAGACCTGTATATACAAGGCACCTTCCGCACGGCGGAAGAGTTTTTTGGGGATGTGCCTCCTTCTTGTATGGACACTTTTCTATTTACCAGACTACGGCAAGATGGCCGGGCCATAACCCCCTCATTCCCCACAGAGCCTGACACATTTGCTCCACTTCACGCTCTAGTACAACCTGACGCTCCACGGCACGTTGTATCCATGCTTTACAAACATGCACAGACAGCACCCAGAGTTGCCCCTGTTAGAGCTAGATTGGAACGGGACAGAGACCTGGAATCACCTCTCACGGATGAACAGTGGGAAGCCAGCTGCACTCAAACACAGGCGATTACAAGCAACAATAGACTGCGGCTACTTCATTATAAATTTCTGACTGGCTCTATCATACACCTGCCAAACTGCACCAATTTCACTTACATGATTCTGACTGCTGTCTCCGTTGTGGCGCGGCCGGTGCCGATTTCATACATCTAGCATGGTTCTGCCCCCAGATTGCTAGGTACTGGGAACAAGTCTTTGCGGCACTTACAAGTATGCTCGTTGTGGCACTCACTCCATGCCCACTCCAGGCACTGTTGTCGCTGACGCAGTCTGTGGTCACTATACACAAAAAATGTCTAGCCCTCAGCCTGTTGCTGGCTAAGCGCTTAATAGCGTGCCGCTGGGGTAGAGGCCGAGCCCCCAAGTTTAAATGTTGGATTCATTCTCTGTCCACATGGCAGGAGAGATTACACGATTATTCAGAACTCCTACCCCCCAACTCACAGCCAAAAGACATATGGGTACCACTCACGGCATACCTCCTCAAGTTGAGAGCAGAAGAAGAGGAGGATCGGGCTGGGGAGGCTCTACCCATTGCAACACCACCCACTGCAACACCCGAGTGAATCTTCACCCGCATGCACTCCACTTCTGCTCACCTGCTTATCGTGCTACACCTGTAATTTCTTCTTGCTCTGTCTGCCTATAGAAATAGGGTCAAATGGGGTACCTCTATTAGGTAAATTTTGCTTTATAATGCTCAATGTCACTAATTGATTTTATTGCATTGATATACCATGCTTCATGAATCAATAAAGGTTTTTGAAACTTAAAAAAAAAAAAAAAACTAATATGTTGAAAAGGGCTTGCGGATCTGAGGAATCAGCCCTGAAGTCCTAATGCTGAAGCTGCCACTGCTTATTCAATCCCAAATTATTTGCCCCTAAATTTATTATACTCATACAAAAATCTGCTCAGGAAAAAATATACTCCAGTACGGCCTCACCTTGCTCCCAATCCTTTATGCCTTACAGAACTATGTAGAATGCTTTTAAAGGAAGATATCCCTTTTGAATCCAAGCATGAAGTTGGGTGGACTGTACTGTCTGAAAAATCTCTGTTCCAGCTTCAACACCAGCTGTAAGAGCCTCCAAAAGCCTAGCTATTTCATATCAGATTCTCTAGGGGGCTATCATTAATTCTTCTTTGTCTCATCCATGATAATTGATTCTTGGACATTCTAAAACATTTATATTCATCAAGTTTCAAATTCCTTCAGAAGATTCTTGCATAAAAGTAATTTCCCTTCCACAATCTCCAACTGGTATCAAGTTTCGTTGAAAAGGATCTCCATACTTTTTGACAAGCATGCCATAACTCTGGAAACTATAACTCATAAGGGGCTGGGATTCTATTCCATCCTTTTCTTGATTCCCAAGTCAGATGGTCAAATTCAACCCCTTCTAAACTTAAATGGGGGAGAAATCACATTTTCTGCAAATTGGTTTCTTGCGGTCCATAACTCCTTGGTAGCACAGGAGAAATGTCTGATTGTTTTAGATGCAAAGGATGCGTCTTTACACATTCTAATCCACCTGGACCATCAGAGGTTCTGAAGGTTTGTAGCGGACTCCAGGTAATAACAGTGTTCTACCCGTTGGTTTTATTTTTGCACCCCAAGTGTTTACCAAGGTATTTTTTCTGGTTGCAGCTTTTTTACAGCTGGATAGGATGCAAATTGTCCTCTACATAGGTGAATGGTTAATACCTGGTCCCAATTTTCCAGTGCACAATAGGTCTCATTTCATCTGAAATAACTAGAATCACTGTCCAGTGTGCAAAAATCTTACTTAACCCCATCTCAAGGTTGCCTTTTCATCTGGACAGATCTGGGCTCTGTATTTCAACCTGAAGATCAGCGATTGTATCTTCAGAATCACCTGAGACACTTGATAAACCAACTATCAGCCTGAGATCAGTTAAGAGTTCTAGGGTTAATCGAAGCAACTATAGCAGCTGTTCAATGGGCCTAACTTCCCATCAAGCTCATTTTGGTTCACCACCTGTCATACTGAAGACTAAAGTGCCATTGATGTAACTCCAGGCGTTTCTCAAGCTCTGGATTGGTGGTAAATTCCAGAACTTCAACAGAAGAATATTCCTTTGAATCCATCAGTCCCGTTGGTTTAACCACAGATGCCAGTCAGTTGAGATGGGGAGCCACCTTGGAAGGTCTGTAATTCTAAGCTCAATGGTCTCCGACCAAGGGTTTTAGTCCTGGAATTGAAGAGCACTTTCAGCAGTTCTGCAAGCACCTTGTAGTTTACCTCCTCATGTCATGGGTTAATCAGTTACAATTAGAAATGACCACCACATTACCAAAGCTTATATTAGTTGATAAGAGGGCACAATGTGGCCGACTGTGGCACAGATGGCTTGTGTAATCTTTTCTTTAGCAGGGGAGAATCTTCTGTCCCTTCAAGCTACTTATCTCCTAGACCACAGCAATCATATAGTGTGTCTATCCCTTGTCCATGTCTTTTCATTTCTCTCTGAAAGCATTTCAGCTGGAAACAACTTATATGGATAAACCATGACTTTATCTCTTTGATTTTTAGGAGAACTTCCTTATTCCACATTTAGGTACAGAGGTCTGAAGACACCAACTTTGGTTTAAATACTCAGTTTCAAGAACTTCCATATGCCTTTCCTCTTCTCTAGAGGTAACTGAGTAGGGGTGAGTGGTACACTCTCCTCCGCTGGTGGAGTTTATGGAATGTTGCCACTCAGTGCACCGCTTGGAGTAACTCGTGACAAAACCATCTGCTAAATTTGAACGTGCTAAACTCAACGAGGAGGAATTTTGGAAGGATGGAGCTTTTGAAAAACAGAGCTCAAGTTCATTAAGGGAGCCAATTTGTACCTGTCAAGGAGCTGTGGAACTAAAATCCGGCCCAAGATTCTCTGACCTCCAGCTCTTGGTACCTGTCTTTCAGTTGCCTGTGCCTGCTTACTCCTCTAGGGTGGTGTTGTCTCCTCTGTCCATGATTGTGCAGGGCTGTTTTTGCTGGTGTAGCCTCCGCACTACTGCAGAGCAGACTTACTCTCACCTTCAGGTAGACCTCGGTGCATGATGTTGGCTTTGCCTTCCTGCTCTGAAAACCTTTGAGGGGCACGGATATATAAACCACGGAATCTGTCTGTCCCATGCAAAAGTAGCCTTAACGACATAAGCTATCTTCAAATGTGATTTGTTGGGACAAGTGAAGCAAACAGAACAGCTTTACCATCTCTTGTCAATTATGTTAAGGAAATAGATGGTAAAAATAATACACTTACTATCACTGTCATGGTCTCGTGTAACCCCTATGCCATAGATCATAATTTGTTATGTTGCATAAGTCAAACATTTATAATCCCAGTACTGGCAAGCTGCCATTTTCATTTTGTGTCAAAAGTTGGATTCACATCTTTCACCAAATGTCCCTGATTTATCGACCACTCGGGGAAACATACTTTTACCCCTCATTGTCCTAGACTATTAATCGGTGCTACAGCTAAGTATATTTGTACCTCTTCAAAGAGCAACCACTAAAAGATACATTCTACAACAATTAATTTCCACCACCACCACACCTTCTGAACCAGAATTAAGAACCAGCATACAATTGTATTGCTATGAGTGTAAATATTGTTTTTTTGTACTGCTATGGGGTACCAATGAAGTGAAAAATTGCACCATTGTAACAGTACCTGTTCAATCGTTGTAATGCCTCCCAAAGCAGCACTTTTCTCATTAGGGGTCCTTGTATTAATGTGATATTGTGTATGCGGCATGCCATGAAATAATAAAAAATGTAGTGAGTGAAGGATTATACAAGGGCTTTGATCATGGCATATACATATATCATGCTTTTTCAGTATAGGTTTTGAGCATATACTAATCTCAAGACACAGGTAAGGTCACCATACTGAAAGATGGCAAAGTGCAGTGACCTGAGACATAGGGAAGAAATCCACCAGAGTACATGAAAGTTAAATGTCAACAATATTATGCCAGAGCCTGTGGCTGGCAGTAAAGCTCACAGGGAAATGTCAGGAGCAGTCTTCTGCTTAGACATTTATTTTTCTGAGATGTCCTCTTGATCACCTCTCTGCGGAGCAGCTCAAAGATAAGTCGCACACTGGAGGGTGTAGCAGTGGTAAGTGCGTAAATGTTTATGCAAAACCCACTAGGCTTGTCTCCATTCTGTTATTCCAATCACGAAGTATAACGTGACAAAATTAGAATTGTCGATAAGGTCAACAAAATGATATGGCTTGTTAACTACTATTATAGGAATAATGGGCAGAAATAATATGGCATAATGTTCCATCTTCTAGGGTTAGAAGTACATCTTTACAAATACGAATCTACTTATATCAATAGAGTGGCAGATGCAAACTTTCCCTGTCTGCATTACGTCGCTACTGTTCCAGCCAATCCTGGAACAAGAAAGAAGTCCGTCCACCGGTCTAAAGTCACTATGCTTTTCAATTCTAAAGAAAATATGTTTTCTCACATTGGGTTGACGCACCACCCCTGCCCTGAACCCCCTGTAGCATTTTAATAGAAGGTTGTGGTACCGTGCTATCAGAGGGGTACTCGTAGATCGGGAGGGTAAAACTGGGGGGCGGGGGGGTAACTCGGGGCACACACCCCACAGTGTATATTCGGGATACAACGGTATAGCAGAAGAGGCACAACCACTCGTATACTTCGTTCGTGCCATCGGTCACGTGCACCAATGTCACCCTTTATTAAATACTCACCGGTTCGAGCCTGGCCCAGGGAGTTGCGTGCACACAATGTATTGCAGTGGCCGGGTGGCTCACCACATCCCATCCAACCTCGGGATTTGAACAAAAAAAAAAGTGTTCACTCAATAAACATCATCTCCGTCTTTCCACACGTCCCCACTCAGCTCCAGTACCTGCCGTCAAAGACTTCCCTGGTTATGCTTCCTCCTGGAGATGTCAACGCACAAAGTCCCTCAGCCAAGTGCTTGGAGTGAGGTTGTTGCGGAAATCATAGCAATGTTGTCGGCCACGATCTTCTCCACTCTCGGCACTCGGTTGGTCACTGGGGGTGGACCAACCACCGCACTCGGCCCATCTTTGCCTGGAGTCGCCTCCAAGGGGTGGCTACCTTCCCCAAACACCTAGGCTACGTCATCTTTCCAAAGGCTCCTCTCAGGCTCCAGGGAGGCCTCACTAGGCCTTGGACATTTGTTGAACCAGGACACGTTGTGAGCTATGCGCTGGGTCCCTTTTCTGGCCACCACGAGAGTTCCTTGGATTCTCACCACCTTCCACTGATCAGGCTCGAATGGTGTACGAAACTTGGACCCAGGGTGTCTCTCTTTACCCACCACATAATCTCCCACCTGTATGTCCACCAGCCTGCCTCCTCTTTTCTGGCTGGCCCGATTGTTGTTCTTTTGTCAGCGGACTTGAGACTGCTCCACATCCAGAACGGCAGGGGTCCAGGCATCACTACTTGGTTTACCGTTTTGCACAGCTCGTTTCAGTAAAAGATCGTGTGGCGCAGACTTGGTCGTGCAATGAGGCATCTGCCGGTAAGCTCTTAGAAATTGGTGTAGGCAATTCTCCAGATTGACTCCCAGAGCTACTCCAATTCGCAGAGCTTTATTCAGGGTCCTCATAAACTGTTCTACATCGCCGTTGGCTTGCAGCCATTGCGGCATTATCTTCCGGTGCTTTACGCCATACTGCTCTAGAAATTCATGAAACTCCTGCCCCTGGAAGGGTGGCCCGTTAACTGTCCGGAGTTCCCCCGGCAGTCCTAGCAAGGCAAAAGTCTTTTCCAGGGCCAGTTGCAGGTGTTCAAAGGCCGTCGAAGATACTAACTCCACCACGGGGAATTTAGAATGACTGTCCACCAACACCTCCATTTGTCTGCCGTCTGGGAAGCTCCCAAAGTCCAAGCTTACTCGCTTCCAGGGCGACATGCAGGTACCATCTGTTATGATAGGTGCTTCTGGGGGTCAGCCCCTGTTATGATGCAGGCCTGGCCCTTTCTCACTTTGTCTTCCACTAACCTGTCCATCCCCGGGAACCATACCTTTGTCCTCAGGCGTGCTTTGGTCTTCTCTATTCCCTGGTGTCCTTGGTGTGCCAAGTCATCTGTGCGGTCACGGAGGGCAGCCGGTATCACAATCCTTGATCCTCGCAGGATAATGCCACCCCCCTCGGCACTCAGTTCCCCTCGGCATCTCCACACACTTTCACAGTACTTCTTTTCTTCAGCAGACCTTCGGTTGTTCCCGTTGAGGAACCACTTCCACTGGTGATCACACAACGTGCGGGCAACGGCCTGTAAACATCCATCTTCTTACGACGCCTTCCTGATGTCCTCCAGCCGCAATGCCTGGGGTCGGGCTTCTTCCAGCAACTGTTTCACAAAGCATTCGGCGCCATCATCTACTTCCGAACCTTGGACTCCGCTTGGAGCCATCAGGTGCCGTGACAAATAGTCGGTAGGGTTACTTGCTCCTGGACAATACATCACCTCAAACTGGTACTGCTGGATCTGAACAGCCCACCTCTCAATTCACGGGGGCCCATTCCTCGCTGTTCCCGCAAATAGGGGCACCAGTGGCTTGTGGTCCGTCACCACGGTGAAAGAATATCCGCACAAATGGATATGAAAATTACTGACATGCCCAGTGGATGGCCAGTGCCTCTCGCTCGATCTGCGTATATCGGGTCTCTACCACTGTGAGCGCCCTGCTGGCATAGGCGATGGGAACCCACTCATCCTGGTCAGACCTCTGTAGTAGTACAGCCCCCAGCCCCACCGGGCTGGCATCCACGATCAATTACGTCAATGCTCCAGGCCGAAAGTACACCACCGTGGCCCCTTTCAGCAAAGCCCTCTTGACGTCAGCAAATACTTGAGCCTCCTTGTCTGTCCACTGCCACCCAGTGTCCTTCTTAGTGAGTTGCCTTAGGGGTCCCGAGATGGTAGCTAGCCGCAGGATAAATTGGCCACAGTAATTAGCCATCCCCAAAAAGCTCCTTACTTCAGATGGTCTCTGAGGGATCGCCGCTGTCCTGATTGCCTCCACCTTGGCCGGATGCACCTGCAGCCCTCAGGCAGAGAAACCATATCCAAAGAACTCGACCTCGGTGGTATAGAAGTCACATTTTGTTTGATGTAGGCTAAGACCTTGCTCCATAGTCGCTGGTGAGTCACCCTCAACCTTACATGGTTTTCTTCCAACAACTTCGAGAATATGAGAATGTCATCGCTGACATTGATAACTCCCACCAGACCAGACAGCGCCTCCCGCACAGCCTCTTGGAACACTTCTGCCGCAGAGGACACCCCAAAGCTTAATCGTTTGAAATGTCGTAACCCCACGTGGGTAGAGAATGTGGTTATGTACCTGCTTTCTTCCGCCAGCCTCAATTGATGGTATCCGGATTTTAAGTCCACTTTTGAGAACCACTGCGCCCCATTCAGGTCCGTCACAATCTCATCGATGGTCGGGGTGATATGTCTTTCTCGCCGGATGGCCTTGTTCGGGAGCCTCATGTTCACACACAGCCTAATGGCCCCAGGCTGCTTTGACTTGGGTGCAATGACCAGGGGAGACACCCACGGCGTAGGGTCTGACACTTTCTCAATCACCCTCTCTCGTTCCAGCCGGTCCAGCTCCACTTCCACCAAAGGTCTCAGATGGAACGGTACCCTTCAGTGACGAAGCGCAACAGGCTGGATGGATTCATCAATGTGTAGCCGGACTTCGACTCCTTTCAGGCACCCGAGTCCCTGAAACAGCTGAGGGTACTCCTGAAGAATCCTGTCCGCCTGCGACTGGTGTATGTGTTTTGCAAACATCACCAATCCTAGATCTTCGGTCGTGTGACAGCTGAGCAACAAACCCGCTTGATCACAGGTGACATAGAACATTGTTGCGGTAACTTTGTCTTTGTACCTCACCTCCGCATGAATAACTCCCTGTAGTGGAATCGGAGTCGTACCCCCATACGTAAGAATTTTTGCCCCCATCGGCATCAGCCGGGGTCTGGGGTTGAATCTCTTGTACTGACCAGAGTCCAGTATGTTAACTGATGCCCCCAGGTCAATCAGGTCTCGTATACATGACGCCCCTATCCACAATTGACAGGTCGGCAGGGGCCTTTTGGCAGTGTTCACCCCTCAGATATGGGAGATTACAAAGACATTCTCCTCCTCATCGTCGGTGTCTGACGATGGTTGCCCTCTATCGTCCGCTTCTTCCTCTGCCTGCACCGTCTTGGTTGCCTTCACAACCTTCTGTCCTGGGGGCTTGCTTCCCCCTTGTTTCCCCCCACTCTGGCATACCTTCACAAAATGTCCATACTTATTGCATTGTAGGCACTGCCTTCCTTGCGCTGGGCATACCCTCGGGGCATGCGCCCCCATGCTGCAGTTCCGGCTCTCATTCTGATCTTCCTGCTTGGCACCACTTCCTTTTCCTTGGCCATACGATTTCTTGATCGCCTCGACCCTTTCCTCCTTGATCGGAGTTGGAAACACTGGCTGGCTTCCCCCGGACTTCTTCGCCAGCGCCATCTCCATTTCGCCAGCACGTGCATCTGCCAACTCATGTGATCTCCCCAGAATTAAGATTTCATCCAACGTGATTCCTGGCTGGCGAAGGATTAACTTGCGCAGCTCTGCGGACTTACAACCCGCAATCAACTGGGCTCTGGTCTCAAAATGCCCGGTCAGGCACCGTACAGGTACTGGTTAGCTTCCACAGCCTCGTGTAGTATATATCAATCGATTCTTCCTTCCGTTGCTTCGCTTGCAGCAGTTGGAAATGTTCATAATTGGGGCTAACTTGTGGGTCAAAGTAGCAATTCAGGGCCTGTATTGCTTTGTCATAATCACTACTGTCCCCAGTGTCTGGCAGATCTTGGAATAGATCATGAATCTCATCGTCTCCCATCAGCAACAGTACCGACCTCTTGACGGTGTTGTCCGTCTCCCGGGTGGTGACACAGTAATTCTACAGCTGCCCCAACCACTACTTCCAGCGCGGCGCCGCTGTTGTGGGATTTGCTAGCTGGCTGAACTCTGGAAGGTTCTTCGTGGCCGCGTGACTCGGCCTCCTTCCTGTTGCCCCAGCAGCAGCCGTTCTCTCCAGCGAGTCAGGCATGGCGTCCGCCTCTCCCACGCCACGCCTCCGAAACTGCCACTAGGTCTCAGTCCACCTCTACTCCCGCTAGGCCAGGCCCCTCCTCTCCTTTCGATCACTCACACCAGTTGACCACCTGCGGGTGCTATTCCGCATGATCCAGGGTCCCTGTCAACCTCCAGGCGCCGCCCCGACTTCTTCCACTCTAAGTGATCTTCAGCTGGCCGACCTCCAACAATGCCCGCCAATGCACAGGCCACGAGGTCGCTCGCGGAGTTGGATCCCGTCCTCGTCGCCAATGTGGTACCCTGCTATCAGAGGGGTACTCGTAGATCGGCAGGGTAAAACTGGGAGGGAAGAGGTAACTCGGGGCACACACCCCACAGTGTATATTCGGGATAGAGCGGGACAGCAGAAGAGGCACAACCACTTGTATACTTCATTCGTGCTGTCGGTAACGTGCACCAACGTCACCCTTTATTAAATACTCCCCGGTCCGTGCCCGGCCCAGGGAGTTGCGCGTACACAATGTATTGCAGTGGATGGGTGGCTCACCACAAAGGTGTCTGTTGAAAGAAGTAATCCAAATCAACGGATATTTCACTACCTTCCATGGGGGGTCACGCCCCCATTGCTCATGACTTCTTGGACTGGTGCTTGGTTTCCTGCTTGACTCCCACCTGCTGCTACCGTGGGGTTGGGACACTGGCGAAGACCATGATCGGAGGCCGGGTGCTGTGAGCGACCTAAAGCTTGGGATCTTGAGAGAGGACTGAAGAGCTGGCAGTCAGGGGGCCCGAGCGCGGCATGTGGAACTGCAGCTTCCTGTTTGTGGGAGTCATGATGCCTACCCAGAAGTACGAAAGGAGCCAAGCGCTGGTGGTACACAGGTAAGTGACCCCAGGGACTGGGGACAAGGTGGAGAGGTATCACATCTGCTCCTGCAGAAGCCAACAGCTAGCACCCACTCTGAAGTGTGAAAGAAATGCTAATCACCCACTGCAAGGAACAGAGGGAGGCAAGCAGGGACAGGAGACTAGGAGGACTGGGTGGCAATCCCCCGCAGGTGAAACTCCGTGGAATCTCATTGAATTTTTTTAATAACTACGTGGAATTCTGCAGAGTGGAACTCTGTCAGTTCTGCCCAGGACTAGTACTAAGGAAGATCGGTGATGCTAATTTCCCCTTATAAGCCACATCAACAATAGTATTGTAATTCTCCTGTGTTTAGCTATAGCTTCTCCATTCCATCTCACCTTTTGTCTTCCTCAAATGCAATTTCCTCCCTCTCCTCATGCCCCACACTTCAAGCAAGTCAACATCTTCACTTTATGAATTGGAGGTTGGACAGCTATGTTTGCAAAAGAAAGGGTCTTCCAAAGAAGTTGCTTTGGCTGCACAAGAATACTACTGTGAAGTATAGGGGCCATTTTGAATCCTAGTGTTGTGAGCACAGACAGCTCAATTCCCTTCAGTCCAAGATCTTGCGAGATCTTCTGATGCTAAACTACACTTATCAGAAGGCCATGAACATAGTTTGGAGACACAGTGCCCATCTTGGAACACTGGAAATAACTTTCCACATGGACCACTGAGACTTTGCTTGCCAATTGTGATACTACATTGCTTCAGCCAGGACTTTGCTACATGGTTTTACAATTTCACTTCTAGAACTGTTGCTTCCTTGTAGATTTGTTTTAGATGGACATTGGAAAAACATAGAAGTAATCTAAAAGCTGTTGTAAGTAAAATCAAATTTTGAACTACTTTGAACCTCTTACACAAACTTTGCTAAAGAACTAGAGGGTTGTTTTTTATGCTTATGGTTGCCCAGTGACAGAACAGGCAGTACTCTAAGTCAGGACTTTGTCTACCAATATTATGTATCTATGATAAATGCATAAGGTACTCAGAGTTTCAATCATATTTATTTATTTGCCCAATTAGGAATCACAGAATATTGATGTATGCTAGTTGCTTTGTAGTGGCACAAGTCAAGTGCAAACTATAATTAATCTTCCACAGAAAATGTATAGTGATGAAAGTAAAAGTCGCTTTCTTATTCTTTGAAAGATATACATGGCTCACATGTAAGATACTCATTACTTTTGTGTTCGGTATTCAAGAATAACAAGTTCCATTTCAAAGTACAGTGAGATTTTTACCCAGAGATATCACTAAGGTATTAGTATATATTAGCTATTAGCTGCAGCAGTTCAGTGTAGGACTAGTAAGTCTAGTTACTAAAGGTATCTTTATTTGCCTTTAGATAATGCAATAAACCTTGCAGACCTCAGTGACCAGCTGAACTGATGAGTCAGAGTGGTGGTGTCCAGTGTCTGTTTTCTCTCTTATCCGATTCCCCTTATCCTTGATTTTACTACTGGTCCTCACATTCTCATGCATATAGTCATTAGTGTAGATGGTGAGAGGTGGAAGATTGCATCACTCATGTTGGATATTGAGTACAAAACAAGGCTAGTGCTTTCTGACATGTACTGGATCAAAAAGTGGGCGTTTTGATGCCGAGGTGTTAAATGTTATTACTTTAAAGCATGCACATTGTTTTCTCCTGCATTCCAGCTAGTGCCTTCTCTGCTGTCCTCTTCAAGTAAGTCAGGGCTGGGAAAAGGCAGACAGACAATGAGATAACGTTCTGATCACTTACTGGTAATCATTATTAATTTGAGTCCTAGTTTTCCTCATTTTTTTAATTTTTATTTATTTGCAAAGTTTTATATAGCGCTGGCTAGACCCGGAGGTATCAGATCGCTTTACATGAGGATCAGTGAGTCGCAGGTTCCATAATTATATAGACAAGTTTAGACATAGGTGAAAAGAAGAAACATGAGATTACACGATAATTTGAGATTATTAGCGCGTACACACATTTTATGGGGAGTGAAGAGGTAGAGGGGGAATGGTAAACGGGTGTAGGGAATGCAGGTAGGAAAACACAACGGGGAGGCGAGGAAAATGATGTCCGATGTCCGGCTGGGTAGGTGCTGGCCGAGGGGTGAACCAGAGCCAAACTCCTCTATGGCTGCATATGACAGCTCCACCGGGCATCAGCCAACGTTGCTCGGGCACCGCAGCTTTGCATGAGGATCAGCGAGTTACAGGTTACAAAATTACATCAGTTATGGGAGCCAAGAATAGGTGATTTCCACCCGGGGGGCCTCGTCATAGCTCCATCTGCCGCACCAGTCCTGTTGTTACTGGGAAACCCTGAGCGTAATTCAAATATCAAGCGGTGCGTGCTCCTTGGCGCTTGTCCAGCTGGTTTCACAGACCGTGCTGCAGCTTGTCCCATACCTCCCTCAATAGTTCCTGTATTCCAGTGCAATCAGTGAGGTGGACAGATGTTTGGCAGGCTGACTCTCTTTCAAGGCAGGCTGTTTCTGGCAGAATATGGTAGGATCTGAGTCTCAATGACCTGAGCCTCTCCAATACGTTAAAGCTGTGCACTCTTCATTAAGGCTAGGAATACAGCAACATCAGGAAATGCGGGGGCCCGGGCCTTTCATCAGCAGGCAGTAGTAGATCACTGTTCTTGGGGCTCTGTCCCAGGCAGCCGCCATTTTAGAGTCAGGCAGCCCCGATCTCCAGTGTTCATGGCTCGCCCGCTCTCAAGACCATCGGTTTAATCACCCTGTGAGTGTCTCCTGCTCTTCCCCTTTTACAAAGGCTCAATGAGCGCTGCCTTCCCTCCGCCCACAGGACAAAAAATGTAGAGAATGCGGTCTGTGATAGGCGCACAGTCTAAGGCTTGCGAACCCTCAGGCAGACCGGGGGGGCAGCGGATGCAAAATGACAAAACGCGTGCAGCCTCTGGACCGCGCACACTCAAGTAGACCAGGAGGCAGCGGGTGTAGAAGATAGCGAAGTGGTCCGCCCTTTCACATGCCGGTAAAGCAGAAGGGAGCAACCAGCTACTCACTTGGAACCGCTGCAATGCCAATCGGAGGAAATGGACGCTCGCATGTCCACCAGCAAGCACCAGGAACTCCCTTGTCGATATCTCGATCCGCTGTCCCTCGAAGAGCGCAGACAAGCCTCCCCTAGCCAGCCCTGATTCACACCCTCCGATCCGGACCCCATCAGCGAGGCAGATTCCGGGCGAACTCCGGGCGCATCGACCGAATCCGTCCGGTAAGACTCTCCCAATGGCCCTCGGTCAGGCCTCTGAGTAGGGGGATCAACATCCTGTGATCCCCATAAGTGTAGATGGGGATTTGAAACAGCATCCGCTGTACACCCAAGCCTCCCTCTCCGAAATGAGACAGGAGTAAAGGGTGGATGGGGGGGCAAAACTGGGATATTCACTTACAAGGGATCCCAAGCCCCGGAGCCTCAGCAGGGAGCTCCAGGTCGTCAGCCATCTTGGCCTCTCTTCCAGTCCCCCTCCTGCTCTCCACCTCTTTATCTTGTTTCATGGAACCCTTGGCTAGTATGCAAATGGTTAACTTTTAGAATTCAGTGCATCCTGGGTAGGGTTGGAGTGACAGTTATAGGGAAAGGGGTGGGGTGGGGTTATTTTTTAAGAAAAAAGAGAAGGAAGGTGTCCTCCTGCAACAATTAGAAAAGACCAATCTTCCCAGTAAAATAATAGATTAATTAGTCTCATGGTTTTCACGCCTCCTCAAGTATATAAGGACTGCAACAAGGAAGGCCGCTAAGACTGGGAGTAACAAAGATATCTGGTTAGTAATCAGAATATTTTCATGTAGGCAGGAATGACTGTATGCATTGTGAGTTAAAGTGATTCAGATTGCATACGTACTCACAAGAGAACTATTTGTGATAAAGAAGCCTTGAAAAAGGTTTCTATATTTGCTCTATATTGAAAAATATATATCATGAAAGTCTAGCCCACTTGGTTATTTCCTCCCACTATATATACAGCCAGTGTGTAGTTATGGTCAAGTCAGAGCTTCCCCTGAAAAGCAGTTTTTTGTTTTGATAATAACTTTGGTGCTGTTTAATGAATTTGCACACATTTTTCCAAAAAAAGGTTTTTATCTGGTTTGGGTTCAGCCTGCCAAGTTTCATGTAGATTTGTCAAGGGGGCAAAAACAACGGAGGAGGGGTAGGTGTCGAAAAGTAGAAGTTTATATAGTTACTCCCACTGGAATATTTGCTCTCATAGAAACGAAAATACTGAATGAAAATACACCAACGTTAGCAAGAAAGTAGAACTTTTGCTCAAGAAAGTGACTTTCCTTGGTTTGGTGTTCAGTAGTTTTCGAGGAATTAGCTTTGGCAAAATGTATTGGATGGGATTGAAAGTGTTAAAAAGTTAGAGATATTTTGATTGTTAAAATGTGTGTTTTTTTCATTTGCCTATAACATTAGTGGTGTTTGATGTATTTTCATAAAATTTGGCAGATGCGTACCAGGTTTAGCTTTTTTTTTAACATTTATACAGGTTTGTGAAAGAGGGGTCACAGTTGGGGGTGGGGTCTAAAGTGTTCACCTCGATTCCAACTATGTTTTTCCCTAAGTGAATTTTATGGGGATTAGTATTACACAATTAATTATCAACACTCTCTACACACGGCCAAACACAGCAGGCGTTGCCAGCTACTGCACCAGAACCGCTTCAGGCGCAGAGCCTTGACTCTGGAAAATTGGTCAAGTGCCAAAGCTAGTGATATAAATGCTTCTTGCACATTATATTTCGATGCTAACGCCCATTATTTACATTCCTATAAATTTTAATTATTCCTTTTAGCTAACCAATTTGTCTGTAAGTGGTTCAAAGTAGTTAATCTATGTTGAATTCCTGTAGATGTCAAAAATGATGTCATTTGATGAAGAATGTACTGCACACCATCATCACCGATGATGACCGATGGAAGAACTTCTGTATAGAAGATTTCTTTCAAATGTTTTGCGACACTCTACTAAATATTTGTATTCGATCTTAAATCTTGTTAATGTTGTTGCTATGTTATATTGTTTTGTAAAGCGTGCAGCTACTCAGCAGAGTGCGCCCGCGCTAAGTAGAGGGAGACCGACCAGGCAACTGGATTCAGCTGTTAAAAAGCCAGGTTTTTAGTTTCCTCTTGAAGATATCCAGGCTGTGTGTTAGCCAAAGGTCTAGTGGGAGTTTATTCCAATGGAGTGGGCCCAGGTAGGAAAAGGATCCCCCGCCTATTCTGAGGTGACTAATGGACCCACAAAGACTACCCCAATAATATACCATAATGCCATGGTTGGATTTGGTTGCAAAGATGTTCTAACAGAACTTAACATGTACTCATGAATTTAACTGCGTTGCTGCAAACCACACACCTGTACTTGTCATTGTCCATATATGGACACCTAACTAATTACCTGAGTCTATTTTGTAGGAGCTCTCTTTCTCTGCCCTGCATGTGCCTGATTAGTCAATTTATACCCTAAGATTACTGGCGGTATCAACTTTTCATTTCAACATACTTTCCGTCTGCAACATTTTTTTTCGAACTTTTGACAAAACCTACAGCATTTTCCCTAGGGCATCCATTGACGCACAATACTGACTAACTCTAAATCAACCTGCAATTCCCTATGCTTTATCAGTGTTTTCACCCTCATCAACTTTGATGATTATGAAGTCATTCAGTTCAAACTGATTACCCCACACTATTTATTTTTATTTTTCAACTGGTCAAGTACCAGCCAAAGTCTCTTTTTCAATAACCGAGTACCTGCACTCTGAGGACTTCAAAGTTCTTGAAATGCATGCAACGGTGTTTTCACCATTTATATTAAGTTGGCTCACAGCTACACCAATACCATACTCACTCTCATCTATGATTATGATGCAAGTGAGACTTACATTAACACAATTCAGAGATTTTGCTGACACAATGAACCCAATTCACAAAGGTAAACTTATACCGGAAGTCTAACTTTAGACCTGAAGTCTAAGGGCCCAATTTACAAAGGTAATCCTCAGGTCTAAGTTTACCTTTGTGAATTGGGCCCATAGAATTCAGGTCTTATCTTAGACAATGGGTCCAAGTTTACCTTTGTGAATCAGGCACAATATTTTGTAATCCTTTTAATCGCTTTTATCTACATTATCCCTTATGAAAGATATGTTCTTTTTTATTTCAAATGTGTAAATTTGGAGCATTTCATCCACAAGTCCTTCATATATTATCTACTGCTAATACTGTAACCATTATATGCTACACAGACTTTACCATTTATACTTCTCCTTTGAAACAATATACTTGCCAAAAAGTAGCCTGCAAGACTAATGTTTTTCTTTTGATACCTACCGGGGTTGGTATCAGATTCCTTTAGTCTGATATCCAACTATTCCATTCTAAAAACTTCTCCATCAATAACAGTAAAAGATGAACTAGAATCAACCATATATTCATGACATACAGTTTCAATGATTTCATAGACATTTGTTTGTCACAACCCTATTCACCTTGAGAACAATACTGCCCCTATTTTCTACTATATCATTAGACTTGTACACCGTCAGTACAGTCGAAATTGCTCAGGTACTGCAACTTTTGTAAATTGCCTGTTAGACCAGTCATACTTATTGTGGTATTTCCCCAGACTTTTTGCCTTTATTCCTCTATTTTTGCTGAACTCGTTTTTGTTGGCTTTAGGACTCTGTGCTCTTTCTCCCAGCTAAAACGTGGTGAAGTGTTTGTACTCGTGCCCTTAAACATGGTAAAATTGGTTTACATCTAATTGGCACATTCAATTTACTTATAAGTCCTTAGTAAGGATCCTTCTTTCCCCTCCCACTCATAGTGCCCCTTAACCCCACTCCACCCACTCACTGTCCTGAGAAAGACTTCCACTGTAAGGCTTTCAATGTGTCCTACGTCTTCAAGGGGATCAAAACGTCGACAACTGTCTAATGCCAGTCTTACCTACAGTACTTGAATTACTGAGCTATTATTTGTTACATGGCATACCAGTACAGATTTTATGTACTTCTATTCTTATTTTGTTTTTTGATTTCTGTCCTTCGGCACATGATTAATATGTGCTTGCATTACTTGTGATTTGCACTCTCTTCCATCCCACTACCCCACCAGAATCACAGCCTTTCCCACTCCTACCCCTACCCTGGGCACTGCAACATTGCCAGTTATGTATTTAGGGGCCGATTAGGATGGCGGACGGACTTGCGTCCGTCCGCCACCCCAGAGGTGGAGGGACCGTCCGCAGGGGCAGCGGCGGTCCCTCGGTGCAAATTAGGATGTGACCGCCACCCTAGCGGTCACATCCTGTATGTTTTAACATTGCGGCGGGTGCTGCTTGAAGCAGCACCCGCCGCAATGTTAAAACTGCATGTGTTACATTTACATGCACGAAGCGGCAGGCACCGCGCGGTGCCTGCCGCTTTGTGCATGTAAATGTTGGGGGGTACCATAGGTACTCCCCATGTGCACCCCCCACCCCCCGACACCCTGGGGGCCTGGAACGGGCCCCCAAAAGCCAAAGTCCACATGCTTTTCCACGGCGGAAAAGCCGCCGCGGAAAAGCATGTGTTCGTGCAATTCCTAATTTGGCTGACGGTGTCTTGCAGACACCGTCACCAAATAGACCTCCTCACACCGCGGATCAGCGGCGGACTGACCTGCCATCCGCCGCTGGTCCAACCGCACTCCCACCGCCATCCTGATCTGGCGGTGGGTCTTCTATTTCACTGCGGCGGATAATCCGCATACTCCGGGCCGGCGGTGGCTTCCGCCGGCCCGGAGTATGCGGATTATCCGCAATCATAATGAGGCCCTATATGTGTTTTTTTCTGTTTGAATAACCTGTGATCAGTGCAGTGTGATTAAATAACACTGCAATTTAAAATTTGTTGTGATCTGTTTGTCGCAAGTATCTCTTTTTCAATTTGTCCTGACCATTAACACTTTTTGATGTTATATCTACTGGGACCACCCCTTTATATTCTACACCATAAATTAAGCCCACACATGCTATACATGACTGACTCAAGTCAAACCAGCTTTATTCGGTGTAAAATATACAACCATAAAAGCATATTAAACAGGAGGTACAAATGTGCATTTATTCTTTGCAATATAACAATATTCATATTAAAACATTTTTTTTCAAATCCATGCAAATTTAAAAAGTACCAATATTTCATATCATTCTATACATCATTATCAAATATACAATTTTACAATGCTTCTGGGTGCAATAAAAGCCTATAATCATAAGAATACATAATCTGCAAAATTATGTCATATATCAGAGAAAAAGGGTAAATACCACATAAAGTGCAAAGTGTTTACATAAAATAAAGTGCATAGTGAACTATATCATAAAAAAAACTAAACTTAAAAACAAAGTGCTTATTTATATCTGAATAACATTTTAATGACACGGCTAAATGCAGTCATCAGGTTTTTAATATGGTAATGCATCCAAATGTGACAAATCCTTTATTTTCCTGATTGCTCTTTGTATGAAATGAATAACAGAATTTGTAGTTTTTATATTATCCAGGCTGCGTAAAAAGTTAAAAGCATGTTTATAATGAAGATTATTGCCAGGTAGGTCGCTGCCCCCCGCTGCAGCTCCACCAGCGCTTGAATGTCCTTGTGCCCTTTATCCCGCTGTGCCCATTTTGTCTTTTGTTTCATTGTTTGCCATTTCCTGTGTGACCTTATTGCTTTTTTCCTCGCTCCTCTGTGCCCATTGCTCGCAGTTCCCGCCGCTGCTGCCCCTGCGGCCCCGCCCCCTCTGCGCCCATTCGCTGACCCCTGCCTCCCACCTCCCAGCGGCTCCTCCTTCCCACCTCCCCTTAAAATGGCGGCCCCTGCGCAGTGAGGAGAGTGACCCTTGACCTTGCCAGGTAGGTAGCTCCCCCCCGCTGCAGCTCCACCAGCGCTTGAGTGTCCTTGTGCCCTTTATCCCGCTGTGCCCATTTTGTCTTTTGTTCCTTGTTTGCCCATTTCGCTCTGTTTCCTGTGTGACCTTTTTGCTTTTTTCCTCGCTCCTCCGTGCCCATTGCTCGCAGTTTCCGCCGCTGCTGCCCCTGCGGCCTGCCCCCCGCGCCCATTTGCTGACCCCTGCCTCCCGCCTACTGCCTCCCAGCTACTCCTCCCTCCCACCTCCCCTTAAAATGGTGGCCGCTTTGCGGTGAGGAGAGCGACCCTTGACCTTGCCCGGTAGGTCGCGCACCCCCGCTGCAGCTCCACCAGAGCTTGAGTGTCCTTGTGCCCTTTATCCCGCTGTGCCCATTTTGTCTTTTGTTCCTTGTTTGCCCATTTCGCTCTCTGTTTCCTGTGTGACCTTATTGCTTTTTTCCTCGCTCCTCTGTGCCCATTGTTCGCAGTTCCCGCTGCTGCTGCCCCTGCGGCCCACATCCATTCGCTGAGCCCTGCCTCCCGCCTCCCAGCTGCTCCTCCCTCCGACCTCTCCTTAAAATGGCAGGCGCTGTGCGGGCGTGCCGCTGGCGCGCCTAAGGCAAGCCTGTCTGCGCCCGTCCGTGCCTGAACCACGCCCTGCGCCAGAACCCTGGGCTCCCGCAACAGCCATGAAGACCGCCTCCGATACGAAGCCAGCACTCTCATCGCTCTCAACCCAGGACGTACCCCCACCTGCTGCAGAGCCACCCCGAAGCGCACCCAAGGTCCCTTCGCCTGCCAGAACTGTAGCTTTTCCTGCATCGAAGACACAGAGACACCAGCCATGACAAAACACAACCAGCTCCGATGCATCCTGATCAACACCCGCTCCGCACGCAAATATGCCGTCGAGCTCTGGGACCTACTCGACACCGCTCTCCAGACGTCGTCTTCCTGACCAAAACCTGGATGAACGAAGCCTCCTCCTCAGGTATCGCCATAGCAATCCCCGACGGATATAAGATTGCCTGCCGCGACCGCACCAACGGAGTCGGAGGAGGAATCTTGGTCGTCCACAAGAAAACCATCAGGGTCTCAACAAACACCAACGGCACTCTCAGCACTGCCGAACACATGCACTTCCAGATCCACACGGACCCAAGACCACCTTAAGAGGCACCCTTGTCTACAGACCACCCAGACCACGACCACAATTCTGCGACGCCATCGCCAAGTTCATCAGCGCGCACGCACTGACCTCCACCTACTAAATTCTCCTCGGAGACCTGAACTTCCATCTGGAGAACAACAATGACAGCAACTCCTCCACCCTGATAGACAATCTCACCAACCTCGGACTGGAACAGTTCGTCACATCGCCGACCCACATCGCCGGACACACGCTCAACGCCATCTTCTCCTCAAGCCCACACCTCTCCTTCAGCCACATCTCGGAACCCACTTGGACCGACCACCACTGCATCCACTTCACCTTCTGCAAACCCCTCGCACATCACCGCACCCTACAGATCCCCCGCCGCTGTTGGGGCAAAATTACCGAAGTAGAACTACAGACAAACCTCGCACTCAACCCACCGACCAACCCCTCCAACCCCGACGATGGTGCGCGCACCCTTAGACGATGGATGGACGACTACGCCAACACCTTAGCCCTGCTGAAAAAACAAACCCTCAAAGACATCAGCAAGAGAGACAACTGGTTCACACTGGAACTCCTAGCGTCAATGCGCACCTGCCGGAAGTTGGAGAACATATGGCACAGCGAGAAGTCGCCGGGCAGCCGAGCAGCCCACAAAGACGCCATCCGCAACCACCACCACCTCATCAGGACCGCCAAGAGGACCTCCTTCAAAGACCGTCTCGACAACAACGCACACAACAGCAAGGAGCTCTTCAATGTCGTGAAGCAACTCTCCAAACCCAGCTCCAACGCCATCGACATCCCACCGTCGCAAGCCCCGTGCGACTCCCTCGCCACTTTCTTCCACCGCAAGATCGCCGACATCCACAATAGCTTCAACCCCCGGATGACCCTAACAGGCCCCAACACGCTGGAACCACCTCATCATACCGACTACGACCCCCTGACAACCTGAGCCAACATGAGCATCGAAGACACAATCAGGACCATGAGCACAATCCACTCCGGCTCGCCGTCTGCCCCTTTTCCACATCTTCAACAAAGCCGGCAGCTCCATCGCACCCCACCTACGCAACATCATCAACCTCTCCTTCGAGACCGCGACCTTCCCTGAAAGCTGGAAACACGCTGAGATTAACGGCGTACTGAAGAACCCCAAGGTGGACCCGAGCGAACTGAAAAACTTCCAGCCCATCTCCCTGCTTCAGTTTCCAGCTAAGGTCATCGAGAAGATAGTCAACATCCAGCTCACCCGCTACCTCGAAGACAACAGCATCCTGGACCCCTCCCAGTCAGGTTTCCGCAGCAACCACAGCACCGAGACCGCCCTCATCGCCGCCACAAACCACATCAGGATACTACTGGACAACCGCTAGACGGTGGCCTTTATCCTCCTGGACCTTCCCGCTGCCTTCGACACCATCTGCCACCGCACACTACGCACACGACTCCACGATACAGGGATCCGAAACAAGGCCCTGGACTAGACCTCCTCCTTCCTCTCCGGCAGAACCCAGAGAGTCCACCTCCCCCCGTTCCGATCAGAAGCCTCCGAGATAATCTGCGGCTTCCCACAGGGATCCTCCCTCAGCCCGAAGCTGTTCAACGTCTACATGGCGCCTCTCGCACGCATCGCCCGACATCACGACCTCAACATAATCTCCTACGCCGACGACACACAACTGATCCTCTCCCTCACCAAGGACCCACTCACCGCCAAATCCAACCTCCACCAGGGAATGAAGGCCGTCACCGACTGGATGGAGGAGAGCTGCCTTGAACTGAACATAGACAAGACGGAGATCCTCATCCTCGGGCCCAACCTCTCAGCTTGGGACGACTCCTGGTGGCCCGCATCACTGAGAACACCCCCCGCAACCACCAAACACACACGCAACCTGGGAGTCATCCTCGACTCGAAACTCACCATGACCAAACAAGTCAACGCTGTCTCCTCCTCCTGCTTCAACACCCTCCGTATGCTCCGCAAAATCTACAGATGGATCCCGACAGACACAAGGAAAACAGTCACCCAGGCCCTAGTCAGCAGCAGACTCGTCTCCGGACCGCCCTCTATGCCAGAGCCCCGACCAAGCTCATCAACAGACTGCAAAGAATCCAGAATGCCTCTGCACGCCTCATCCTCGACGTCACACGCTGTGACCACATCACCCCCCACCTGATGCACCTGCACTGGCTCCCTGTCGACAAAAGAATCTCCTTCAAGCTCTTGATCCACGCACACAAGGCACTCCACAAGACCGGCCCAGCCTATCTCAACAGTCAACTCTCCTTCTACGTACCCAACAGGAAATTCCGCTCCGCAGACCTCTCCCTGGCTACAGTCCCACGCATTCGTAGAACCACAGCCAGAGGCAAATGCTTCTCCCCCCCCCCGCCTATAAGACCTGGAACACCCCCCCTCATCCTACGACAAACGGAAGACCTTCTAACCTTCAGAAGACAACTCAAGACCTGGCTGTTTGACCAGTAGTAACAGCATCCCCTTCCTCCCCATCCCTCAGCGCCTTGAAACCCTAGCAAGTATGTAGTGCGCTTTACAAATTATATGATTGATTGATTGATTGATATTGGTTTTTGAACGGTTTTCCGGATATCCCTACAAAAACTACAAAAAAGTATAGAAATGCAATGTGGACTGAGGGGTCTTTCCATCAAAAGGACAGTTTGGAAGATTATGAGACCACTTTTCCATGCTAGGGAATGCTGTTATATAATGTAATGTACCAAGTCTAAGCCTTATTAGATAAAATCTGTGCTGAGTGTTTCTTACCAAAGTTAGATATGTTTGTGTACCCATCACAGGAGGGAGTTCCCAATAGGTAATAACACTTTGTTTTTGTTTGACATCATCCACTCTATCACATTCCCTGGCAGTAGTCTATCTCAGCTTCAGATCGCTTTTACTGTAATCCTGAATGAGGGCAGGATTCATTCTATGAAGGTCTATCTTACAACTTGTTAGAAGGTCATGGATATACTCTAGCCAGGGGATTTTTCTACTGTGGTCAAGGGCCAAGCAATCCAAAATTATATCCTTAGTAAATTTGGTCTCTTCTTTCACCCATATTCCTCACCAAAAAGTAAGTCCTGCTGTATGTATGAGATCACTTATATACGATACAGACAGTTCTTTGTGTACAATGTAATTGGCTGTGGAATTTGGAACTGCCAACACTCTTTTTAAAAATGTATTTTCTTTATTTTGTAAGGACGCGATGTTTGCCCTCCCTCATATAGTTGCCCCATAACAGGCGCCTGTAATACACTTGCTTCTATACAGAGCAAGAATTTCCCTTACGGGTTTATTTCCCATTTTAGCGGGAAATCAAATATACCCTCAATAATTCTTATAAATTTCAAATTGCAAGATTCAATATGTGTGTTCCAGGTACCTTTTCTATTAACAATTAAACCCAAATATGAAAAGTTTGGGACACTACATATAACTGCTCCACCCACATGATGTCTATGCTTCAGCCTATTGCTCCCGCATGTCATAAAAAATGTTTTAGTGAGATTTAATTGAAGATTTTTTTCTGATATGTACAGTGCACAATTGTCTATTAGACATTGTAGTCCATTCACTGTCCTTGATAACTGGCCCGTGTTGTCTGCGTAGAGATATACTGGGGTGGGGTATGTTCCAACTTTTAGGGCAACTACAATTTGCTTCTGTAAAAAAGGGTCCACATTGTTATTGTATAAAGAAAAAAGGAGGGGCACCAATACGCATCCTTGTTGTATGCCCTGTGTCACTCTAAAGTCCTGGGTACATTCATCCATTGTACCAAATCGTACTCTGGAGGTTAGAAGAGTGTAAATCTGGGATAAATATATAATATCAGTTGGTGCTCCTAGCTCTTTCAGGGTTTTCCATAATTTGCCATGGTTAATGAGAGCAAACGCACTGGTGAGATCGACGAACCAAAGATGTAAAACCACTTCCTTAGCTAGGGTATATTTCCCTATTAATAGCTCTAAATTACCCCTTCTAAAGCCATACTGGGCTTCTGAGTTCTAACCTCCCCAGCATGATTCTACCCATCAATTTGGAAGTTGAATCAAGGGATATGGGACGGTAGCAATTTGCCTTCCCTCAGTTCCCTTTTTTAAAGATGGGTACGATAATGCTTTCTACCCAGGATTCAGGCAGCACCCCTCCTAAAGCAGCATTAAAAACGTTTGATAAGATAGGGGTCCAAAAATCAATATTAAACTTAAAAATGGTATAGAGTCAAAATATCGAGTTTTATTATCGGCTAGACACAATATTGAGTCAAAAATATAGAATGGATATAATATCGACTAGACATAATATAGACAACAAAAATATCGACTAGAAAAAATTAATATCGATTAGAATGGACATAATATCGAATAAAAAATATAGAATGGACATAATATTGAATCAAAAATATAGAATGGACATAATATCGACTAGACATAATATAGACAACAAAAATATCGAATTTAAGGTACGTTAATATTATTTTTTATTTTTTGTGTAATATAATTCTGTAGTGGGTTGTGGGTTTATAGGCGAATAGGGTGGGAAGTAATTTAATTATAATTAATTAAGTATGTTAATTGTTTTATTGATATTTATTTAGAATTAATTGTTTATTAATTGGTAATTAATTAAAATATAATTGGTAAATATTTATAATTGATTAATTGCTAAATATGTTAATTTTATTAAATTATGTTCTGTAGTGGGTTGTGGGTTTATAGGGGGATAGGGTGGGAAGTATTTTAATTCTAATTAATTAAATATTTAAAATTATTTATTGATATTTATTTAGAATTAATTGTTAATTAATTATTAATTGGTAATTAATTAAAATACAATTTGTAAATAATTGTAATTGATAAATATGTTAATGTCAATAATTTATTTGCTGTAACGGGTTGTGGGTTTATAGGGGAATAGTGTGGGAAGTAATTTAATTATAATTTATTAAATATGTCATTTAATTTATTGGTATTTATTTTGAATGAATTGTTAATTCATTATTAATAGATAATTAATTAAAATATAATTGGTAATTACAAATAATTGATTAATTTTTAAATTGTAAATTAAAATATTGTTAATAGGTAATTAATTAGTATTAGTAGGTAATTTTTATAATAAAATAATTGTAAAATGTATTTATAAATAATTATTTAATATATTTCATACAATTGTAAAATATTTTAATTATTTTGTAATTGGTATTACTATTTATGTAATTTATATTTATATATGAAGTATTTACTTTCCCTACTATTGCACTCACTGGAGTTGGAATAGTAATTTTAACCTCTATGCTATCCAACTCTTTCCCTACTGTTGCACTCTCTGGAGTGGGAATAGTAATTTCTACCCCTACGCTATCCAATGCTTTCCCTACTTTTGCACTCCCTGGAGTGGGAATAGTAATTTTTACCCTTACGCTATCCACCGCTTTCCCTACAGTTGCACTCTCTGGAGTTGGAATAGTAATTTTAACCCCTACTCTATCCAACGCTTTCCCTACTGTTGCACTCTCTGGAGTGGGAATAGTAATTTTTACCCCTACCATATCCAACTCTTTCCCTACTGTTGCACTCTCTGGAGTTGGAATAGTAATTTTTACTCCTACGCTATTCAACTCTTTCCCTACTGTTGCACTCTCTGGAGTTGGAATAGTAATTTTAACCCCTACGCTATCCAACGCTTTCCCTACTGTTGCACTCTCTGGATTTGGAATAGTATTTTTAACCCCTACGCTATCCAACGCTTTCACTACTGTTGCACTAGCTGGAGTGGGAATAGTAATTTTTACCCCTACACTATCCAATGCTTTCCCTACTGTTGCACTCTCTGGAGTGGGAATAGTAATTTTTACCCTTACGCTATCCAACGCTTTCCCTACTGTTGCACTCTCTGGAGTGGGAATAGTAATTTTTACCCCTACGCTATCCAACGCTTTCCCTACTGTTGCACTCTCTGGAGTTGGAATAGTAATTTTAACCCCTACGCTATCCAACACTTTCCCTACTGTTGCACTCTCTGGAGTGGGAATAGTAATTTTTACCCCTACGATATCCAACTCTTTCCCTACTGTTGCACTCTCTGGAGTTGGAATAGTAATTTTTACTCCTACGCTATCCAACTCTTTCCCTACTGTTGCACTCTCTGGAGTTGGAATAGTAATTTTAACCCCTACGCTATCCAACGCTTTCCCTACTGTTGCACTCGCTGGAGTGGGAATAGTAATTTTTACCCCTACGCTATCCAACTCTTTCCCTACTGTTGCACTCTCTGGAGTTGGAATAGTAATTTTAACCCCTACGCTATCCAACGCTTTCACTACTGTTGCACTCGCTGTAGTGGGAATAGTAATTTTTACCCCTACACTATCCAATGCTTTTCATACTGTTGCACTCTCTGGAGTGGGAATAGTAATTTTTACCCCTACGCTATCCAACGCTTTCCCTACTGTTGCACTCTCTGGAGTGGGAATAGTAATTTTTACCCTTACGCTATCCAACGCTTTCCCTTCTGTTGTACTCAGTGGAGTTATTACAGTAAATTTAAACCTATTGCTATCCTACGGTAAAAATATTGTATAGGTTTTGTTAATAATATGTATATATATATATATATATATATATGTATTAAAATTAAATTAATTTTTTTTAAGTTATATTAATTATTTTTTAATGTTACGTTTATTTAAGTATTTTAAATAAGTTAAAAATAATTTTATTTATTATTATATTACTTTTAAATTACTTTTAAGACATTTAAAAAATTCGATATTTTGACAGTCTATATTTTTTACACTCGATATTTTGGAGTCAATATTTTTGTACTTACCTGTTTGAAGATAGGAAGTCGATATTTTGGCAGTCGATATTTTTACCTCGATATTTTGGCATCTCGATAATGTGACTGTCGATATTCTGTCAGTGATCCCTTAAAAACGTCAACGGGTACCCCATCCGGACCAGCGGCTTTCCCATTAGCGCTTTTTTGAAGGGCAGATTTAATTTCATCTGGCGCAATTGGTAGAGATTTTATGGGTTCAACTAGTATACAAATACTATTATTGGATTTGGTGATTTTATCAGCTTCTGGATTAAAAATACGCTCAAAATGCTTAATCCAATCTTCCGGAGGTACAGCATTTTCGATTTTCACTGTTGTGTTTTCTTTTAAAAAGAGGATGTTCGATTGTCTTACAGAATAAGGCTGCACCTCTTGTCTCTGCAGCCTGCACTAAACTATCCCAAGCATCCTCAAGAATTTCACTTTTTGTTTGATTCAGAAATTTTTTATAGTCTTTCCTCAGGGTGCTAATTCTAACACTATCCCTTGGTTTTGCTTTAAGGGCTGTTTTTAATTCCCTATTTAGCCTTGAGCATTCCCGTTTAAACCATCTAGGTTTATGATCACGGACGGTTTTCCTCTTTTTAAGTGTTAGGTCTCCGACTATTTCAGTTATAATATTGCAAAAAAGCATTTATAATTGCCGAATCAATGGAGGAACTATCCATACAAATGTTAATATCATTTAGTTTTTCCCCTTTCAGTTCATCCATAAAGGTTGTTGGGTTTACACCTGAACATTTAATGGAAACTCCATTGTTTCCTTGTGGCTTTATATCTATGTCTGCTGCCTTACCCCTGACTTGTTGGGTCAGGCTACACATCAGAGACAGGGTAAGTGGATGATGGTCACTGAGCAGGTTTAAACGAATTTAAAAAAATTCCACCAGACCCTTGCACTCAACTGATACAATGAATTGGTCAATATTCGAGGATGACCTCACCCCTACATAGGTATGTATAGCTATCTCTGCATCTGAGTTATCTGGTTCCAGTACTGCTTGGTTATACTTGTGAATAGTGTTATTAATTGCTTCCCCATACGAATCGTGTGGAAAGTGGGAAATTCAGTCACCAAAACAATCACAGTATCCACATTGTTCTCCAGCTACAATATCGCAGATTTCACGGTTAAAATCACCCGCCCATATCAGTATGTATTCCCCTCCCACTTCCTTTATAAAATGGCCCAGGTCTTCTTCTAATGCCTTGATAACCCTGGATCTTGTGCTATCAAAAATTTTATTATAAAACTTTATCAGAACTGTAGTCTGTTTCCCCTCCGAATATCGGTGTATCAGCTGATAATACTGTGACTTGATATTAACTTTCTTTAATATTAAAGGCGAGGTAACTGCAATTAAAGTCACTAAACCTCCTTTTGCTCTCCCCGTTTTAGAGGGGCTAGCATTGGTACAAATTGTCGGAAAATCATTAATAAAAAAGGGCTCAGTATTCCAAGTTTCCTGAAGCAAGATTAATGCACACCCCTCTATTGTTATTAACCATTCTTCATTAATTCTTGCCACATTCCGGGGCATAATATTTAAAGAATTGTGGATTTGTGTACTTATTATGGCTTCCGGCAATTCGCTGGTAAAGCTGTTGAAGCTGTTGTCCTTATTTTTCACCAGTGGTTTGCGTCGGCCTTCCTAGGGGTTCGTGCACAGGGATCCCCATCTAACTTATTAGCAGGAGAAACACACTCCACGATTCTATCAGATAATCTGCCCGCAACCTCCCTGAGTCAATCAATCTCACTACATCTTCTCAGTAATTCCTACCTATTATAAGTGGAAACAATTGGAATTGATTTATACATGTTGACATTCTTTACATTTCTATAGCTTGGCCTCTAAAAAACCCCCTAGAGGATCATCAGTTATGTAATAATTTTGGTTAAGATTTGTCACTGTGGTGTTTTTTAGGAATAACTTCAACAAGTTCCCTACCAACTCCCTGCTGCGAAAATTCACCACTGCACAGTCTCCTGGGCATTGTTTCCTGGTGCTACCCACCCAGTTCACTCTCCTTAACATTATTATATTTTGTTTTAATACATTAATATCAAAGTTAGTTTTTACAGCGATCCAATGTATCACTTGAGTTTTTTAATGACTCATATGATTCACAGTTTTTATCTGCCAATCTAGGCACATTTTTAAGAACAATGACTATGGTGTCGCTGGGGGGGGGGGTGTAATGGCTCCTCTACATTGTTACCAGGTTGCATAGTCCAAATTGATTTGTCCACCTTGTTGGTTTCCACTGGTTTTAGACAAGGGTCTTTGTCTTCCTTAACAGGCCATTGATCTTGGGAGGTTTGTAAATGTCTGCAATCCCTTGAAGGTGGCATGGAGGAAGTCTTTCTTCCTTTAAATTCATCAACAGCTATAGGCGTATCAGAATCTTCTTTTGGCCTTATTGGTGGGTTATCAATCGTAATAGGCTTATTCAAATTTTTTTGAAGATATTATTCCCAAAACCAAGTCTGTTAGAAAAGTCATGTCTTTTTGAACTCATTTTATTTCTGTCATCAGTCGTCGCTCGATGCTGACCCGTTTAGAATGTAACTTTTTAGGTCGAGCGTAGAGCTGCGCATGCGTCGCATGCGCTGTCTAGCTCTGGACCTATAGTTGTTAGTTTCAGGGGAATCTGAGACAGCATTCGGCCACGTGTCTCTGCTGTCTCAGATTTGTCCGCGTGAGCGCGCCTCGCGCTTTTGTATGTGGCTGCCCGTCCCCTGGCTCCGAATCCCGCAAACACGCAGGCATGCCCACAGACACACACATGCAGGCAGGCACGCGCGCGCACACACACACACACAGGCAGGCACGCGCACACACACACACACACACACACACTGCATACACACATGCTCCCCCCCCCCTTCCTCACCGGGCTCTTTTGTTGTTCGAATCCCTCCTTCTGCCCGGCTCCCAATGGATGGATGGGCGGGGAGGGGGGGCGGGGGCGATGCGGCCAGGGGCTCCAGTGCTGCTACGGCGGGCGGGCGGGGCCGACGCGGCCAGGGGCTCCAGTGCCGTCCATCGCCTCTTGTACGCCATCAGCAAGCGGAGAAGCGGGCGCGGCCAAGAACACTCTGCGCTTGCGCGGAAGTGCGTGCGGCCGCCTGACGTCACTTAGAGGCAGAACCTTACGGTAGGCAGTATCTTGTTTTTAGGTCGAGCATCGAGACCCTCTTGTATACTTTATTTTTAGGTCGAGCATCGAGACCCTCTTGTATACTTTAGTATACCCTCTTGCTTACTTGTTTTATGTAGGTATAACTTTTGGATCGTGTATCCCTTATTCGTCGGCGGTCAACCCTATTGGACAGCTCAGACGACTGCACTAAAGCACCCCCACCCCCCGAAGTACAGATGAACCTCGGAGCTGTCGCCCTCGGCGTGGGTACGCAGAAGCTTTATCGCTTGGAGCTCGGTGCTGCTGTCATGACCTCTATCACTGCCCTGAACAGGACTTCCAGGATGAAAATCATGAAAACACTGAACGGGCTCGGTTTGATTACTGAGCCACCGCACTGACTAAAAGCACCGATGGTCGCATGTCGAGAACAATATTTGTGCTCCTTTGCACAAACTCAAGATACTGAGAGATGATCAATAAGAGCCTTTATCCTATATTCCTTCCTCCGAGTCAGCTTGGCGAAAACGCACACACATCGACTCGGGGCACATTCATTAGACCGTCTTCGGTGCCGAAAGTCATTTGCATAAAGCCCCAGCTTTCTTAATTAGAACTTCATTTTTCCATTGACGTATTTTGGAGGCTAAATTCACTATTTCTCACCTGCTCAGAAATGTTTGAGGGTCTTGTTAGCATTGCAAACCACACTTACGACTTCAAAGCGCTGCAATAAAAGATGTTACAGTCAACCAACACAATCCCCTGCAGACCAGATCTGCCCCGAGATTACATTTTCCAGACGATGATACCAGAGACTTTGACTCCACCGGCTACAGAAGGAGCCTTTAACTTAGCCAGCTGGAGAGATGCGGGGATCGCTCAATCTGATTGGACGAGAGACGGGCGCAGAACTCCAACTCAGTATTGTGGTTTGCGAAGCCGCTTAATTAACCCCAATCCCGTACAAATTGATGTAGGCCAGGTACAGAATCAAGCCCTGCGTGCCCCATCCAGGAACAACCAGAGGGCAGGGCGGGAGTGCTCTGTGCAGCTGACGGCGCCAGAGTAAACTTACAGCTGTCTCTTCTAGGGTAGGTAAAGTTGTGTCTCTATGCATGTAATTTCGATTTATAAGGTATGCACCGGAGAGGGACTGTCCGATTGGTAAATACGTGCATACACACATCATCATAGAGCCACCGCTTCATAAACGTCCGGGTTCAGGATAAGGTTGAACCCCATTGGTTTGGCATACTTTATTTATTATTTATTTATACTACAGCGCGGTGGCTGAGATCTGCTACCCACAGGTTCGGAAGCTTCACCCCGGGAGGCTGGCGGTGAGGATAATACCCACTGGCAGCAGGGAATAGTGCCCACCGACGCCAGTCGGCGCTAGGATGAACACTGCACGGTGTCATGGGTATCCCGCGGTATGTCCCCTCTCCAGCAGCGCGGGCGGAAAGCGCCATTACCAGACCACACTCATCACAGGCTCCCTGGAGCCGAGCCGCGGTTTATGGCTCTGAGGAGACAAACAGCCTGATTCATGAAGCTAAATGCGCTCGCAAAAGGGCCAGATTCTCAGAATCTGGCCCTTTGCGAGTGCAATTTTTGCATTTGGGATTCATCATCCCAAATGCAAAAATCGCTAATAAAGAATTAGCAAATATGCGAGGATTAGCATTTAAGGAATCTCTATTAGAGATTCCTTAAATGCTATTCATGACACATTTAAAAATTGCGATTTTGCAATTTTGGGCCGCTATTTACCGAGAGGTCAGACCTCTCGGTAAATAGCAAAAACTTAGAAAAATGCTTTTAAAAGTATTTTTCTAAGTTGCATGTTGCACACACACATGTCCCTTGGACATGTGTGTGCGCAACACCTGTTTCAATTTGCATTTCAGGGGTGCTACAGGGTGTCCTTTGGACACCCCTGGCACCCTTTCAATCGCTATCTTATTTGCGAGTAGCAAATTGCTACTCGCAAATAAGGAATACTCCCCATTCATTCCTATGGGCCTTTTGGCCCATAGGAATGAATGGGGAGTTATTCCTTATTTGCGATTAGCAATTTGCTACTCGCAAATAAGGAATGTGTAGGAATCGCTATTTATTTAGCAATTCCTACATGAATACCGTTTTGCGAGTCCTTAATAGCGATTCGCTATGATTCGCTATTAGGGGCTCGCAAAACGGCCCGTTGATGAATCAGGCTGTAAGTGCCTTCTGTGATTTTCTTTACTCTGCTCCACACTTACACAATTCACTAACACGTGCGATAGTGGACAGATCACTACATTTCCTTGTGCCTCGTGTCCACTACCTGTGAAAAATCGATGCGGTTCGAAGCACTCCTACGCCACTGTTAAGCACCATATCAAATAACTGTCGGACAGGACTTGTTCTTCCTGTAGCGCTCTCTTGTTGGCTCTTAGTATGTCTCTCCCTGTCTCTTTCTCCATATTTCTCCCGTCTTGGCTCTGTCTTTCTTAGTATCTGTCTTTCTTTTGCTTTCTCTCTTTCTATGCTTCTCTGCCTCCCTTTCTCTCCTCATCTTTCTCTAGCCATCTGTCATTCTGACGCTCTCTCCTTGTCTCTCCGCCTGTCTTTCTCTGCCACTTCCTGTCTGTCTTCTTTTTCCCTCTCTCTGTCTGTATCTTTGTGTATCCTTGTCTCTGACTTTCTATTTTCTCCCTATCTTTGACTTTCGTCCTGCTCTGCCTGTCTCATTACCTCTCTCTCTCTCTCTCTCTCTCTGTCCTTATCTGGAATTCCTATTTTCTGTCCCTGATTTTCTTTCTTTCTACATCTCCCTCCCCCTCCGTTTTATTTCTCTCTCTTCCATGCACCGAGCTATAGGTGTTCTTACTGTCCTGGACAAACTACAAATGTTTGGTGCTAAGTGTTATTTTTATGGTGCACGTATAATGAACAAGCATTTGCAATGCAATAGGTCTCGCATTTGCGAGAGTTGAAGCTATTAGCATTGTAAATTGCAATGCCTTTTATTCATTTGTTTTGAAAACCCTCAAGCGGTGCATAAACACGTACTTTGTACCTATAATCCTTGATTACGAGAAGCAAGGCTGTAAGTAAAAGACTGCCAGTTTTGCTTCTCATAACCAAGGACTATAAGTACAAAGTGCTTGTTTACGCACAGCTTGCAGGTTTTCAAATGCATAAATTGAAGGCATTGCCATTTACAATGCCAATAGCTCAAACTCTCGCAAATGCGAGACCTATTGCATTGCAAATGCTTGTTAAATAGTATTTCAAGATTTTGGGGCCTTTGTACGTTATCTGTTAAGATGCTCTCCCCCTTTGATCCCCAGCATTTTTCCCTCCTTTTTGTGCCCTTTGCTTTAATTTAAGCTTCGCTACCTGATTCTCCTTGAGGCAATTCTTCATTTGGGGTAATTGTTTCACTTTTTTTGCCGGTGGTGAGACTTAGGGGTCCATTAGGATGACGGGCGGACTTTGCCCGCCCGTCATCCCATCATAAATCGGGACCGCCCGCCATAAGGGCGGGGGTCCCCGGGGTGCCATTAGGATGTGCCCGCCACAGTGGCGGGCACATCCTGTATTTTCAGCACTGTGGCGGGCGGTGCTCTCTGCACCGCCCGCCACAATGCTGAAAATGCACTTTAACATTGTCATTTGCAAAGCGGCAGGCACCGCGCGGTGCCTGCCGCTTTGCAAATGACAATGTGCACCCCCACCTGTACTTCACTCTGGGGGCCCGCAGGGGGCCCCCAAAGTGAAGACCGCATGCCTTTCCGTGGCGGCAGCGCCATCGCGAAAGGCACTGCACACCACCACACATCATAATATGTCTGGCAGTGTCTATTAGACACCGCCACCATATTATTCCTTTTCCGCCCCGGCCACAAGGCGACCGGGGCGGAAAAGTGGCGGGCGGTGTTTCCCTCCGTTGCGGTCCCCCCACCATTGTAATGTGGCGGGGGGAAAAGGGTGGCGGGCGGGCATTTATGTCGGGCGGATCGCCACCGCCACCATGGTGGTGGCGATCCGCCCGACATCGTAATGTCCCCCTAAGTCTGTGTAGTTAGATAGTACTGAAATCTCCAATGAAGTTGTTAGGATGCAGGGGTTGTCTAAATTCTGAATTGTGCTCTTATTAGTTACATTATTACTAGATAACTCTCTCTTCTAAAACCTTATCTTTCCCATTGCACAGAAGAGTTATGGAGTCACGTTCACCCTCTGGTACAGATTCTTTCAGTATAGCGTCTAGTGCGGTTTTAGTAGCTGCCAGTTGTTCCTCAACAAGGCCAATCTCGTTATCAATCATCCCCACAGAACTTAGTAATGGGTGCACTGTTTCTATGCGACCTCCCCACAGAGGGCAGTAGTTTCCTCTTTCCCATTCTCCCGCGAAGATGAGATCACAAGTGGTTACAAGACAAAACGTTGATTCTCCTTACCATTTGAATTGTAGTTTAAAATCCTCTTTAATGGTAAAGTTGGATTTTAAGTTTCTAATCTGAAAATGTCACTTTTAGAAAGTTGGCTTTTTTTTGCCTAAAAAAAATGTGCCGTCCTGCCAGTGTCAAGGGTCACATGACTGTGAATGGCTCTTCAGTGTTGTGATGTGTATTCTTTGCAGACATGGGGACAAAGGGGCCTTGGGTTTGGGGCAAGGTTCACCTCTCCTGAGCAGGATGGCCTGGGGTTGTACTCAGATCTTCCTGAGCTTCAAAGGGTAGCCTGAGGACTGTGCTGATGCCCTTCCTGACTTCTAAGGCTAGCTGCTGTTCCATTGACAAATACAGCCTACACCTAGGCCTGCCTGCCTTTGTCCCCCTAGATGGTTAGAGCCAAATCCAGTAAAGGTGGACGATTAGGCAAAGGGGACAGGCCCCGCCCACAATCTGGCACTAGGAATAAAAATGCCACCCAGAGAACCTCTCATGGAACCCTTCTGGACCTGTGAAACATTCAGAAGCCTGACTCTCCTCCTGTCTGAAGAAGGAAGACTGGATCAGCTTGCCTTGAATCCAGGATCCCCCAAAGTGACTCCAAGGATCAGTTCGCTGACCTCCTTATGAGCTACACCATCTGCACCTTCCTGAGCCCTGCTGCTGGCATCTGCTGGAGTAAGTCTTGATCCCCAGGATGTGCCCCACCAGGTCCCGGACCTTTGCCTGGAATCAGAATCTACTTCTCCTGTTTCAGGACAGAGTTACAGATGAAAATTCTGACGTTTCGGACGCTTTGCGACCGTGAGCAGATTACTCGCATCAGCAACTATTGCTGCGTCTCCTACCAAGGCAAAGTTCTGACAGCAAAATGCTGTTCACCCCAACAGTAAATGCCTGCATCTCACACCAATGCGAAGCTCCAGCAGCGACCTGCTCCTCAAGTCAACACTGATATCCTTGCATTCCCAGTCAATGCAAACCTCCAACTGAGACTCCGCGTGTGGACTTGGACTGCTAGAAGGTAAATAGTTCACCTGGAGGAACCTCGTCCCTGTATCCAACCCGCGCTCTATCGCAATGAGCCTGAACTTTTGGCTTTGACCTGGCTAGTGTGACCAGAAAGCTGTGAGTGGCACTTTGTGCTTTTTGGTGCTATTTGCACCTGAAACTCTATCAATTCATAACTCTGGCTCTACCTGTTGGATTTTGCGCTGCTTGAAGTAATTTCATTTATTAAAATGTACTCATTCCTCTAAATTGTTTTGGAATTTTACTTGTATTGTGTTTTCACTTTATTACTGTTTGAGTGTTGCATAAATACTTAATACATTGCCTCCAAGTCAAGCCTGACTGCTTTTGTGCCAAGCTACCAGAGGGTTAAGCACAGGTTTATTTAGTGACTTAGGATTGTGTTTTTTACTTGAGTGGGGGAGCTCACCCCCTCAACTAATAACCCAATTTTTTACAGTGCCTTTTGCACTCACATTTATCACACAGTTGAAGATATGCAGGACCAGATTGTGGATTGTTCGAATGCCTCCCCATTTCTTTGCGCTCATTTGACTAATACATTCCTTTTCACATAACAATACTCGTTCATTCTTCTTGTCTTATTGTTAGCAATATTTACAGATGCATGCAAACCCACACCCTCACTTTAGTTAACACCTTGGATGATTAAATAGACTGTTAATTTCCTTTCATAATTGAAACAGACTCTCCAAGATTGGATGTTTTCATGGCAGTAACCACTTTGGCACCTTTGTCATATTGAATTGGCACACAATCTGATCCCTTATCATTGAATATGCAAAATTGTCAGTTTCGCAGCTAAAAGCTAAATTTGAAAAAGCAATAACATACGTAGATTACAGTGCTTGTAAATAGTGTATCAACCATTTTCATCTCTCAACTACTACACTAGGATCATCTATATAGTGATTTTCTACGCCTAACACAGAATCCTAAAACATATCCAGAACTACGGCGTCTACTTGTGGATCTGTTCAAACAGGTATTGACCCGTCCTTCTTTCCAAGACATTGAAAATGTATAGCAAACTTTCCCATATTAGATAATTAGTAAAATGCTTGCACTAATTGTTTGACTTCATTTTTAGTTCTCCAAGGACTGTATTACATAACAGTGCACTGTCTCTGTTTGCTCCAGGGCACATCTTTCAACATGTGCATCAGGCAGAACAGGGAAAGCGTGCCCTATTACAAGTAGTGTCCTGCTCGCAGGACAGATGCTTACTTGCTCTGCCCTGGGGGATGCACTGTAACAAATAGCAGACCAGCTGTTTGAAGCAACCGGGACACTTTTTCTGAGCTGGAAGCAACCCGTCTGCACTTCCAAGAGGAGCAGAGATTCTCCAGCGGGTGGGTGCAGGGGGTAATTGCACCCACATGCAGAGGGATGTCTGGTGGGTACATGGGACATGTTCTGCCACCTCCAATGGGCTGCCCTCAGGTGGCACAATAACAATGGGCCACCTTTTTGTGGCACACTGTCAGTGTGCTTCCTAATAGGCCTGTTTGCCTCTGCGCCTGCGACCGTAATAGGACGCTAGAACAGAGACAAAGTGATTCCCTCATTTGCATGGGGCCATGCCCTCCTGCAAATGATAACTCTGATGCTCCATGTGTGCCAGAGCTATCAATATTATAGAGGAGCTGCACACACATATGTCGCCTTTTCTTTAATACTATTTTGAATGTCCATTGCACTCTTGGGGCACTGTATGTACTAGAGTCCTGGTGTTTCTAAGAAAACAAGAGGAACACAGGAACACTGCAGGGTATCCATGACAACACTTATGCTTGATAAGTACTAAAATTATATTTAACAACAAGCAGGGAGCTTGTTCGTCGTCCCGGGCTACATACATCCTGCAATGCAGCTCTTATGTCCCTGTTATGCAATGCATATACTTCAACTCTAGATTTTCTATAAATAATATCAACATGCATATTTTGTAAGCAATTTAGGCTCTATGACGGGTGTCTTTTACCATCAGCCGGTTGGCGAAGGGAGGCATTTCTGTTGTTTGCTTCAGGCTGTATGGCACTGCTTCAGTGGCTTCACCGGTGGTCGCATTGGGACCCAGGGGCATGAGGGGCCAACTCCACTCCCTCAACTCAACTCCACTACTAACCATGTTTCGAAGGATGACCATATTCCTCGCTTGCATTAGGGCCCCATGCACCCTTGTTACGTAAGCATCTCCAACTCATCTATAAATTCCTCTCGCATTGAAGTGCTTGCACTTGTTATCATACAGTGAGCGTCCCAGGTAATACCTTTAGGAATGGCCCTAAAATTCATTCCCTTGGTGGGTAGCCATGGTGTATTGTTCCTTCCAGGCACACAAATGCAATGTTGAGGTAGGATTTCACATCAAGCAGTATAAACTTTAATTTCCAATTAAACAATAACAAAGTACTCAGCAATATTACACCTGAGAGAAGGAAAAAGACACAGCAACACCTCTCAAATTGCTCTGAAGCAGGCAGAAACAGTTACATTGTACAAGTAACCTGGGGAACTACTGCCCTTCGCTTACCTTTAACAACCAGTACTGGAGCAGCCCCACCTGGTAGCTTGTGCAGCTACCTGTGAAACCTGCCAGCCCCTTGTACTTTCGCCGTCTTCAACATCCTGAATTTAGTGTGAGGGCATTGGCCACAGAAACATTTAACCCTTTTGAAACAAAACTATAGGTCCATCATTAGCCTGGCTGCCAACAAGCCATGTGAGGTGAAGGCACCATGGTCACCATCCTTATGAATGAATGTATAACAGCTGAGATGCACTGCTTGCTGCGGGAAAGAGGACTGAAAAAGGCAAACCTTGATCCCCTTACATTGAGAACTTTTCACCAAGTGATTGGGCAAATCATAGGGAAGAGTATTGTGAACTCAGCTTCAAATCCATCTGCTCTTTAATTATTGCTTATCCCTCAACTAATCTGCATTTAAATTGAGTGCACACAGCAGGACATTCACACTTGAATTCTGGGATGAGACCATAGAGATGGCAGATATGAGTTCAGGTACCCCTGTGGTTATGATCAACCCAGCACTGGCATACAACACCATGCACCACCTCATTCTCTAATGGCCGGCCATTGTGGCAGACACCTCTAACTACCAGCCTCAGTTGCTGATTACCTTTGGGGTAACCACTGTCACCTACATTGTTCAGTTTGCAGTTGGTTCTATTATTTAACATTCTGACAACTTTACTGATGACTGCTGATAGCATGCAGATACTATTTAGTTGTCTATTAAAGTGTGAAATGATGCAGGTGTTTTGTGACCTTTAATAACTTGTCTATCAAAAGTGCAAGGCTTGAAGACTACTAGCAGTAAAATCACTGAGAAACTGAGCTCACGAAGAGGTCATTGGCACTGTATGTAACCTCGGCCTGCTTTTATTGGGAATCTCTTGAAGTAGTCAAAAATGTGAACAATCTGGAAGGTCTTTATCATTGTGACTAGACAGAGTACCCTCTCCCGCCCGGGTCCACCAGCTTACCTATCCTCCCCCCAGTATTGGGCCTCAATCATATTAGCAGTGTTTTCCAATTGGCCAAACTAAGGTCAGTTGAGCTACTTCTAGTTGTGAAGAACTGTGTCTTTGTTAGGAAATGGAAGTAGCCATCAGCTCCTTTTGGAATGCTCTTAACGCAGGGCTGCCAGAGACCTCACCAAGGAGCTGGAAAGAGTGCAAACAGCAAGTTTACCTAATGGTGAGCCTAAAAAAAAAAGACTGTGACAAGAGATTTGAGGGTTCCCCACTGGCTTCTGGTCTAACCAAGGATCTACCTTAAACTTGCTTCAGCTCCGGGCTGTGCAAACAAATGCATCACTCAGGGAGGCACAAGGTGCGGAAAGACACTGGCAAAACAGCATGGGAGAACAAGCATGCAGTGAGCTGCTTTGGTGCATTCTGTTAAGGTCCGGTGTGTCTTGCTGTCCTCAATCACTTTTCACTCACTTCCAAATCTTGGTTCTCATCACTGTTACCTTCTACGTCCTGAAAATGAAATAAAAAAAAGCATGTACGATGGCAGATAGGGCGCACTATGACCCCCGTGTGTGTGCAGGCTTCCAAAGAGACCCCACCTTGATTGACTAGCCATAATATGAAAAACTTGCTGTGGCAGCCATTGCAGGACTCTGGGACATGGTTCTCATTGATACGCTTTGTAGTGAATGTCAAGTTTTGATGGTCAAAAAAGGAGCACATATGAAGGGCAATAACAGATTTTAGTCACAATATAAATCATTTGTTAGTCGTGTTAGTCTTATTTTAGGAATTCTTGTGAGTTCTAAGGGTGGCGAGTTATAGTTAGAGCTGTCTGGTTTGCGAGCTGAAACGACTTTGCATTAAGGTCAACTACTTATAATAATTTGAAGGTAGTGGATAAATTGTAAATAAAATTTAAAAAGTTTGTGCAGTTTAAACTTGCTTTGTGTTGGGAAAATATTTTTTCTGAACTATAACTAAGCTTTAACCTTTGTTTTTTAAATATTCCATTTTGTTGCACAGGAGTACATAAGTAAGATGTTTTTTGTTTGGCTTATTAGGCACAGTTTTATATTGTAAGTCAGAGAGCATGCAAAGAAAACCTATGTAGATTAAGATGTATTCTATTTATTATGTATTTGTTTATAAGTTTCCATTATTAGCATGTGACCATAAATGGGTCTTTCAGGTGTCCATGTAATAAATCTGAAACTTTACATATGCGGTCAAGTTTATTCCTTGACCTTCTTTCTACTTTTAGTAGAATTGTACTGCATATGAAGGTAAAAGTGAATGAAAGGCAATCATTGCTATTGTTATACAAATTGTGGTTGTAAATATTTTACGAGTGGCTAAATAACACTGACAGGGCAATTTTTCATTTTGTTGCACAAGGGTGCATAAGTAAGAGGTTTTTTGTTTTAGC
Source organism: Lissotriton helveticus (assembly GCF_964261635.1). Lineage (NCBI taxonomy): Eukaryota > Metazoa > Chordata > Amphibia > Caudata > Salamandridae > Lissotriton > Lissotriton helveticus. The sequence continues at coordinate 1,088,798,278 of NC_136068.1, forward strand.
TTGTTGGGCCACTTTTATGTTATGAAATTGATGAATTTGAGATTCGGAACAGTAATAGTTATATTTATCCTGTCTTCCAGCTTGCCAAGTCCGGGGTTTAGACGCGACGGCAGTTGTGAAGCCGCAATCTGTTGCGTCTAAACCCCCGGACTTGGCCCTTAAGATAATTCTACAGAAGTGAACCTGTAATCACTACCTCACTTTGAGTGCGTCTGTGCGCGCTGTTTGGAAACCCTGGAAAGCGGACAGTAATCTCGCTTCCCTGATTGTATAAATCATATGGAAATTAACATAATGGGGCCATAAACAACACAGACTTGAGTTTAACCAGGATTCACTCTGGTTTCCATTGGGCTGTCAACCCTCCCCCCCACCACAACCCTGATGAAGACCTGCTTTGACTATACACTGTTGCATATATTGGGTTGAAACATCGACGATACCTCCCGGTCCAGATCAAGGCCTTGCTTGCAAAAATATTAAAATTGAATAAAGCAGCAGGGTCATTGTGTTCCCCGTTTTTCCCTGGCCTCCTCCATACCTGTACATATTTTAATCACCTTGTACATATTACACACTCAACTGTATCACTGAGCACAATATATCACTTGATCACAACTCACTACAAACTTCACCTTGCTGACAGCCTCGTATTTTTATGTGTGGGTATATATAAATGATGCAATTTATATAAAATATCTTAATACCCTGCAAACCTTATTTCTTTGTGGTTTTGTTTGCTTTTCGGTGTATTCCCTAAAACGCTTTAATGTTAAACCTGTGCAGAGAATACATTGTTTAAATTGAATTGTGCATATAAGAAATAGTTGGTTACACCAGACAGAACCATTGTTTTTTGCATTAAAAAAGCACAGTCATAGACCTGTCCTTCCAGGCTTACAGCAGCTTTCAGATCATCTTTCCTATGCGAGGAACGTGTTAAAGACTGTCTTGAGCCAGGATGTATCACACAAATACATCAAATATCTTTGGTTTGCTGTTTGCAGATGCATTACAATAAAGCTCCAAGGGCTAGCAAACCCATATTTACAACAATATGAGGCTGTAACTGTTTTCATAAAATGTACAATATGTTCTGAGTAGAGTACAATACGTAGCCAACGTCATTCTGTGCTTTATGGCTTGGGAGGACAAAACATATGGCGTGAGTCAGGCTGTCCTCTTTCCTTTAATAACCAGGCAAAGACCAGCCTGTCCCAAGACAAAGTTTGCACACAAAGAACATGGGAGGGGAAAAAGAACAATTCAAAAACAGGAAAGTGACCTATTGTTTGAGCAATCTCTGCGATAAGCTAAGAGGATTAGAACCCACCCGACAAGATTTAATCCTTTTATTTATTTATCTTTGTGTGTAGTCTGATTCGGTGCATTGTGTGTGCAAAGCTAAACCATTTAAGTTTCGCTTTTAAAAATAGTTTACAAGCAGAATGAAGAGTTTATTTTTCATTCGTCGGTCGAACCTTCAGACACCTACCTAGGGAAATCCCAGTGCTCTGACTCATGTCTTTGCTTCTTATTCGCCATTTGGACTTCATTTATTCCACTCAATTTAGGAAAACCATGCACCGATTCCGTCCATTGCCTAAATATTCTAAAATCCTGTGAGCCTCTCTCTGTTCCTGTGTGTTTACATTTCAAGCCCCAGGCACAGACCTGCATTTGCTTCTTTGTTGTCTGAAATGCCGCGTGGTTTGACCAGTATTACCCAAAACATGTCTTGATGTCATAAACAACCAATACGCAGAGTTTGCCCTTACGTAGCATATCCTACTACTAACCCAAATTTACAGGTTTGGGTGTCAGATTAAAACGTCCTTCCTTTTTGACTTCATCAAAAAGCAGCACACAGATCGCAACTATTTTGATACCCGAGGGTTATGCCAATTCTGCTCTGGACTGATTCCCAGTGTTATGCCTCCGGTTTTAAGCAGTAAAAAACAACAGGAGTAAAACCCATAAACCAGGTTGAGATCTGGGTAAGGAAGTGTAGAACAACAACGTCTCAACCGGTATTATTGAGAAAGCTAATTAACAAGTATGTACAAGACAATACAATGAAAAGGAAATAGGAAGACTCGTAGTTAGTGTTAAAAATGTGCTCAAAGCATCATATATTTTGAAAAAGAAAACAATAATAGTAAGGACTTTTGGGAACAGTTGAATCAGCACTGCAAGCAAAGATTGCAGAGGCAACCCAAAGACTTGGTGAACACAAGTGCTCGTGACACTCAAAGGTGAACGGCACATGTGACAAGTGCGAGAAACAGCGGTGGCACACCGTGAAAAGGTGACTGATATGTACAAGAATATTTGGTTCACAAAAGGTTGTTTACAATGTTTGATCATGTTTTTTAGAGACATTTTGAATGAACTATAGTTAAAAAAAGCCGCAAATTGTGCTGGTATGTCGACGGAGTTTCGATCCTAGTTATTTAGATCATCATCAGGACCAGGTTGCCGTTTGACAGTGCTGTACGAGGGAGGAAAGGGAAAATGAGAGGGGGGATGTGAGCGCGTGAGAAAGCATGAGGGGAACGGGAGAGGCAGAGTAGTGGGGCGTACCTGAGGAATAGTTGTTGGAACGATGGAGGTGGGGCAACGTGGCTTGCCCTGGACTGGTAGCAATAGTATCCACAAGGTGGGGTCCTGTGGAACGAGAGGAACAATGGGTAAGAGAGGGGCCTCAGGGGCCCAGACAATAGTACGGGAGTAAGGTGGAAGTGCAAAAATATTGGTGCAAAATCAGTTCGCCTGGGGACCTAGTCCGGAAGGCGCAGTCATTCCAATGTGAGGAATCGGCAAAAGGGCTGGAACCGGTCAGAGCGATCTGGAAAAGCAAGGGACCTGGAAGGAAGGCGCAGAATTGTAAGGATGATCATGAGGGCTGAGAGCCTCGTGTGAGCTAGAGGTGAGCCAGGTTCTAAGCAGACATCACAGTCCTTCTAAGGAGGCGCTGCAGAGCTATTCACAGGATTGGACTTCAGAAAGTGACGCTGGCCCTCTAAATTACACAAATCTCACAAACTTAACCTTTAGGGCCTTCTTAACAAGAAAGTGCTGCAGCGTGGCACCGCAAACACTTCGGCTGCACCAGCACTTTTAAAGCACAGGGGTGCGTCATATCTACAAGGATATGTTGGATCCCTTTTCTCTCCACACTGGCTCACAATTTGCTGCCATGAACTGACGCCGGGGTCAACCTTGCATCATGTTGCAAGGATGCCTGAATCACGGGGGAAGATTCCTGAACATAAGCAATCTAAAATTGTGTTTTTCGACTCCTAGTGTGCTGCAAAAGCACACATAGAGCATGGAAAGCGTCATTTTTTAATGATGGTTTATGTGCAGAAAGGGACACTTTCCTGCACCTAAACAATTGCCAAAGTTTATTTCCTCATTCTATGTGTGCTGCAGAATGCAGCGTGCCTAGAAAAGAGGAAAAAAACAAGGATAAATTAATACATTTCTTCTCGTTGCGCCTCCCGTTGCCTCCCCTGTGGAGGCGTAGCATTCAGACTCATTTATCGTGAATCTGGAAATGTGTCAGGTTCCATGGGTGTTGCATGGGAATACCTACAGCAACACCCATGGAACTACCCTTTCATGCAAAGTGCTGCGTGTAAAGGGGATGTATTTACAAGTGAAGAGAAATAACGTCCCAAGGACACAAGAAGACAGCTCAGGTTCACACAAATGCAGATTCACTCAAGCTATTAGGTGCCTCAAATGGGGAAAGTACACACACTAATTGTATTACTAAGATTCCACCAGGCTTAAGAGTGTAGTATCAAAAAGCTTTATTTAAATATATAAAAAATCCGCGGTCATGATTTAAACATTACATATCACAATGAAAAAGCCACCAATATTATATAATCCTTAGAAGGCATATGATTACAATGTATTTTTTTTTTAAACAATTCATTCATAATGCAATAAATCAAGTAAACAGTAAGCCCTAGTAAGTTATTCTTTCATTATAACAGATGAGAAATCATAAAAACAACGTATCAACTTTCAATAAAATCACATTATACACAAAAAACATACATTAAAAAAAAGTTCACAACTACTAACAGGGAGAGGCCCTATTTGCACAGTTCACAATACTGTTACACAACCTGATCCAACTTCATACGTAGAGGTCCTTTTATTCTTATTGCTCCTTATCAATATTTGGCAATAGTTTCTCTCGTAGTTCTATTCAGTACATATACAGCGTCAACGTGTTTCGGTGGTCGTGGAATTATGACCCCCACCTTCCTCAGGACAACAAAATGTATCAGGGATTAACAACCTACCTTTCATATAAAATTACGTGTGAATCAGATAAAAAATAAGTGATGTGCTGGTTAATTACGTGAAAATAATAAGTTTTGGTCAAGACAGCCCATATTCTTCCTTTCTTGTATCTTGTCAAGAAGGTCCTGTCCTCAATTCTGAGATACAGATATTTATTTTGTGGACAATATATTAAAAGTATTAAATTCCCAATCAATCAATCCAGAAAAGGTACTCTCAATGCCGTTGTTTTGCACAACCGGGAGTATAGTAGTACACTAAATCCTTTTTTCACAGTGGGGGAACATTAGGTGGTGGCCGCAAGCTAACCTCCTCTTTACCTGGATACAGGTATATGGCCTGTGTTCGTTGTTTCTCACATTTACTACCGCCACGCTTCGAGAGCTCCTTCCGTAACCAGCCACGCAGGGTGGCTTTTCCTTTCCTTGTAAATATGGGGCAGCAAAACGCGCCATCAGTGCATCACAAATAGTGACGCACCGGCGGCGCAAAGGGCCTGTAAATAAGCCCCTTAGTTTCTAGTGTTATCAGCTTGCCCATAGGTGCTAGGTCTGTGCTTAAGATAGGCTAGGTACAACAGTGCACACATCAGTGTAAACAGCAGTGTTGTGAAAAAGTCCATATTTCAAATGTCCATAAGTTGCATGGTGCTCTGGAAGAGGAAGAGCCACCCAATCCTTCTCTTTATGGAAAAGAGATATTTTCCAGATTAACTTTCAAACAGATCTCCAAAATAAATAAATCGAGGTCAAGGTTGCGGTATCCACTGTACTTTTATTGCAATATCTGGTTTTAGTCCACACATTCAAACTAGCAACTGGCCCAATTGCCTTGCCAACACGTGTTTCGTCTCTGCTGTATCCTGTGACAGCATACTTCCACAGGGCTATAATGTAAATAGACATATATTAAAATCAGAGGAAATTCTAAAATTCTTTTAAAGATTCCAAGAGCCAGAGTCCGTGAACCAAGCAGACAACCCACTTGTGCTACCTATGACCCATTAGTGAGTAAAAAGTGGAAAAGCAATTGAAAAGGAATAGTGAAAGGGGGCGAAAATGATTTATTAAAAGAGTGAAGATTAGCAGGGGGATCTCATACCATCTATATTGTGAATCTTGTTGGGTTCAAATAACCCAAAGTGCATTTGCTAGTAGAATAGAATTATAGGGGAACCAATGTCAGGCACTGTAACTGACCTCATTCGCACAATAAACGTAATCAGTATTTATTGAGCGTCTCATAGTTCCAGTAATCGATATCAGTTGGATCGTTTCCAATTCATATCTAGGAAAAACTATAAACAGTAGTTAATCTAGTATTCCATTAGAGCCAGCCCAAAGTTAGAGTAAAGAAAATTAAGATGGCTCACATAATATTCAGTGTCCCAGAGTATGGACCGGTTTTGCACTGAGCAAAATCTGTAATAAAATATTAATTCCCCAGTTACCAAAAACGTGCATCAATAGGTCTCTTCCTCACACAAAATGAGTCATACTCTGTGTAAGAAAATCAACATATTCGACCAGCCACCTAAAACTCAGAAATCATCTAAACAACAAATCTTGTATGGCATTAGTTCCTGATATCCAGTCCTAACCCCTAATTCATAAAAGTAAACGAAGACAGTCACTATTCTAAATTCAAATTCATTGATTTAAGTCATGAAAGTCATGAAGAAGGAGCAATTCAATCAATATTTACTAAATGGCTCAGAAATTACAGCTGTACACTACAGACAGACAACAGTACGAATGCTCACCTCTTTCGGTGAGTATTCCTCTCATGTGTTTAGACGCTGGTGTTCTGCATCAGTGCCATGTTAGTGAATCTATTTCTATGTAAAAGAAACTGTAATAGGACTCAGACCAACATCGGTCCTCTGATGTCACAAATCGCGATCACCATATTGGAATGGGGATGTAATAATGTAATTCAAATAATAAAATCAATTCACGGTTGCCATATTAGAATGGGATGTTAAAATGTGAATATATAGTAATCTATTAATCCATCATTCAAGTCAACTAATTGTAACAAAAGGAGAGGCTTTCAGTATTTACAAAAGGCATTCAGTAGCAGTAAAGTTAGGATTCTTAATTTTACTACCACTAAATGCCTTTTGTGAATACTGAAAGTCGTAAATTTAGGATTTTTCTCAGTTCAGTAATAGTAAATTTAGGAATCCTAACTTTACTACTACTGAATTCCTTTTGTGAATACCAAAAGTCGTAAAGTTAGGATTTTGTCTCAGATTACTTTTGTGAATTGGGCCAATCGTTATTATCGTTTTCAATATTATAGTTATAAAAAATATTGTTTTCTAATTATCGTAATGTGTTTTAGTTCATATATTAGTTTTATGTAGTTATTATTATTTGTATAATAGTTAATATTTGTAAATATAGTTTGCAATTTTAAGAGATTTATTAGTTTTTTATTAAATTACTAATAGGGATTTTTAGTAATGTAGTGGGTGGCTAGGTATATTGAGGTTTAGGATGGTAAGTTAATTAAGTAATTTGTTATTGAATTATTAATTATTTAATTGATGATTAATTAAGTAAATTGTGTAATAATTATATTTTTAAGTTATATTTTTGTTCAGGCTGTTGTGTTTGTAGGCTATAGGGTGGGAAGTTAAGTAATAATTAATTAGCAATTCATTATTAATGTATTATTGATTATTTAATTGATTCCTAATTATTTAAATTGTGTAATAACTTTATATATTAATTACATTTTAGGTGTGTGTTGTTTATAGGAACATGGGAGAACTCAATTAGGTAGTAATTATTTATCCATAATTTATGTATTATTAATTAGTTAATTGCTAATTATGCATATTATGTAATGTTGATTTATTTCAGTTGAATTTGAGTTGCAGGCTGATAGATTTCTAGAGGTAGAGGGTGGGATATTAATTAAACGATAATTTACTAAGAAATAATTATGAAACGTTAATTAGTTTATTGATTTATCAATTATTTTAAATGTTATACTTTTTTATTTTAGTTATATTTTAAGTTTGGGCTGATGGAACGACCTGCACCTCCACCTCTCAACAGCAACTTTATAAAGAGGCTCAAGACCTGGCTTTTCAACGGAGACACACCATCTTCAGCACCCAGATAAGTCTAGAGGTGACAGTGCTGGGCTCGAGAAATACAGATTGAGTGATCAATTGATTGATAGGTGTCTAGGTAATAGTGTGGAAAGTTGATTAAGTAATAAATAATAATGTTTTCAATAAATAATTATGAGATTGTTTAATAATCATGTAAATAGTCTAATTTAAATGTTATACATATAATTATTTGTATTATAATGTTTGTTTTAAGAGTTTTTTTATTTGTCATATATTAATAGGGTTATTCAAATATGAAATGTGTTTGTAGTGAAGTACTTTCCCTACTGTTGCACAGACTGGCATGAGAATATTGAATGAAATCCCACCGAAGTCCAATGCTTTCCCTACTCTTGCATAGACTAGAGTGAGAATAGTAAATGTAACCCCGCCAAAGTCCAATACGTTACCTACTTTTGCATGGAATGTCGTGGAAATAGTAATCTTACCCCTCCAAATCCAACACTTTCCCTAATGTTAAACAGGCTGGAGTGGTAATAGTACATTTAGCCCCTTCCAAGTCCAACACTTTCCCTACTGCTGCACAGACTTGAGGGGGTATAGTAAATATTACCCCCGAAGTCCAACGGTTTCCTTACTGCTGCCCAGACTGCAGTGAGAATAGTAAATCTTACCTCTCCAAAGTTCAAAACTTTCCCTACTGTTGCACAGACGGAAGTAAAATAGTAAATTTTACCCTTCTGAAGACCAACGGTTTCCCTGGTGTTGCACAGACTGACTGGGGGTGAGTGTCTGAAAAGTTTCAGCGCTCCGTCCATCTTCTTATTGGGTTTGCTTTGTTCGACCTAAGTTTGCCGAGTATGCTCGGACGTGGGTCCTTTGCTCACTTTGCCACTGGATTAAAGCTAGCCTGTGTGATGAGGGGTGTTACCCCGAAACCGGTCCCAGGATGCTTGTTTCAGGTCCAGGAAAGACCTGGCTTGGCAGTTCGGTTGGATTGTTCCCATGAGGAACAGGGTTAAGGCTGATTTGCATATGGATGGGGGCTGAACTGGGGTGGTGAAGTGAGCAAAAGACTGATGATAGATTTAACCCAGAATAACCCCTTCGAAGTTCAATGCTTACCCTACTGTTGCACAGAATGAAGTCGGAATAGTATTCATTACCCCTTCAAAGTTTAATGATGTCGCTACTGTAGTACAGACTGAATTGGGAATAGTAAACGTAACCCTTCGAATTCCAACACTTTTGGTACGGTTGCACAGACTGGAGGGGAAATAGTAAATCTTACCCCACCAAGGTCAACATTTTTTTACTACTGTTGCACAGACTAGAGTAGGAATAATAATAATAATAATAATGTAACCCCTCTGAGAGCATAAACTTTCACTACATTTGCATAAACTAGTGTGAAAATGTAAAAATAGTATATCTCTTATTCTCAGAGTTCCATAATTTTCATAATTTTGTTGAACTATCTCTATTATTATTACTTATTTTGTAATTTTATGTTATGTGCGTACCTACTGGCGGTCGCCAGTAGGTAGTTATAGTTAGGACCAAATTTCAAATTTCCATAGGAAGAGCATTTTTTTGTTTTGCTTATAACTTTGGCGTCGTTTGATGAATCTTCATGAAATCTTCGAAACTAATTCTTTGTTTATATCAGCTCCTATGTTGAAAGTTTGGGGGTTGTTCGTCAAGGTGGGGCCGAGAAAAAAGGGGGGTCCCATAACATGTTTTATCCATGTTCATTTCCATAGGAAACTTTAAACAAGGCTACAGGCTACAGAATTACCCCAAATTTGGCAGGTAGAAGGGTCTTGTTCTAAAAAGCACGCTTTTGTTTATTTGGTGTACATACGTTCAGTAGTTTTTGAGAAATATCGAAATTTACAGATATCGATATTTGGGAATTCTACTATCTGATTGGCTGAGGCGTTACAAGCAAAGCTTGCTGCTTATTGGCTGCGAGCGGTGCGAGCGGTTGCAACTAGGAAGTGTTGGCCGCCATTTTGTGATGCTGTTGAAGCGAGTAATGGGAGAAAAGGGTGAAAAAAGTAGGAAAGAGGATGGTAGGAGCACTGTAACCTCTGTGGGGTGTTTAGGGTGTGCTATAGAGGGGGTGCGGAGAGAAGTATTCACCCCTACCGGTGTCAAAGTGCTCGGCTACGGAAATTATGTGAAGTATTGCGTAGAGTCTGATGCTGCTAAAGTGAGCTGCTGCGGGACACGGGGATTAAAGCGTGAGCCCAAATCGTGTGTCTTATGGTGTGCAGTCATGTGCCCTGGCCGTTGCACTACAGCTGTGGAAGTAGTGTCAGCATGAGTTTATACCTACTAGGACAAAGTACTGACCCGAAAGTCCTGGGATACGGAAAATATGTGAGGTATTGTCTAGCGTCTCATGCTGCTAAGCTGAGGTGCTGCCGGACTTGGGGATGAAAGCGTCTGTGGAAGTAGAGTCAGCATGTGTTTATGCCTACTAGGACAAAGTACTGACCCGTACTGGTCTGAAAGTCTATGGGGTACGGAAAATATGTGAGGTATTGTCTAGAGTCTCATGCTGCTAAGCTGAGATGCTGCCGGACTCGGGATGAAAGCGTCTGTTGAAGTAGTGTCAGCATGTGTTTATACCTACCAGGACGAAGTACTGACCCGTACTGGTCTGAAAGTCCTGGGGTACGGAAAATATGTGAGGTATTGTCTAGAGTCTCATGCTGCTAAGCTGAGGTGCTGCCGGACTCGTGGATGAAAGCGTCTGTGAAAGTAGTGTCAGCATGTGTTTATACCTACTAGGACAAAGTACTGACCCGTACTGATCTTAAAGTCCTGGGGTACGGAAAATATATGAGGTATTGTCTAGAGTCTCATGCTGCTAAGCTGAGGTGCTGCCGGACTCGGGGATGAAAGCGTCTGTGAAAGTAGTGTCAGCATGTGTTTATACCTACTAGGTCAATACGTCTATTGTTCTGCATACCTCTTTCACCCGAAAATTTAGCTATGTCCTACGATCCACACTAACATTTTGAAGGTATAGCTGGAAGGTATGGAAAGATGTCTGTAGCTCACGCAGTTACTTCAAAGAATAAGAGATATGTTTAAAGACGGGGAACTACTTTTTTTGGCCATACAAAACGATACCTGAATGGGAGATGAAAAGCATTGTTTTTTAAAAGAAGGGTGCACATTCGTTTTGTGGAAAAGCATCTTTGAGATTGGTTAAGAAAAAGCAGTTTGAACATGGAGTACATATTATAGTATAAAATTTGCTCAACTCAACCACATCTGCTACTTGCATTTGGAAGGCACTGCTCGAACTTTAAACAATGGTGAAATTTTAACCTGCACGTGCCGTTAAATGTTCGAGAAAATGTTGTAAAAAAATATTGTTAGTAAAAAATTGATGAACTTTTAATCTGCATGTGTTGTAGAATGTTTTAGAAAGTTTGTTGATAGAATACGTTGCACTGCTGACTATTATGTGTCATTGAATATGAAAAAAACTGTTTATACGGACAATTCAAAAGAAACTAATAGAAAGAAGTTTTGAAACGTAAAAGAATCAAGGAAGTATTCTAATTTGTTCTTTACATGTATTTATGTGTGGAGGAACAAAATTATAGAAACAACAGCACCAGGAAGAGGAAGAAGCACGGAGTGGGGGGACAGGGGGAGATGGGCACAATGGTGCACATGCACAATCAAGTACAACACAAGTATAGACAAACAATAGGCAAAATGAAACACACCAACAAGGAGCATAAGTCATACAACCCGCCAACATCAAACCACTGAATGAGCATAGAAGTGAAAACCACGCTGCATTCATGCAGGATGTGTACAAAGGCCGGTCGTGGATGTTGTGGGATGTCTGCGACCGTGGTCATCATGGATGAGATGCCCAGCACGTGGCACATGGGGGGTTCACTGTGTGTTACGTTGCCAAACAGCTGCTCCTCCCTCTCATGAGCCCCTACACTTTTGTGCAGTGCGCTGTTGTATATTGTGCACTCATACGGTACAGCATTGTAATGCCTATTCTGGCATGTCCTGCAGCATTCCCACTGCTCCATGAGAGTGCCTTTTGGTGGTGGTGCATGGCACTTTACAACATCGTCTGCAGCAGCCCTTGTGGCAGGCCACACCCGAACACAGAGACGCACTTACCGCACTTCCTGCACACGGACATGTCCGAGACACCCCGTTTCCCTTCCCGGATAGGCACACCCCTGCGCTGACCTGTGTACTTCAGACCAGCACACGTCTGTTGTGCATGCAGGAGGATGCGTGTGTAGCTACATGTCCAGGGTCACTTCCAACACTGAGGTGACATTGTAACGTCTGCTGAAGACAGTACACTGTGATGTTGCAGGGCCCGTGGCCATCTGCTAACACAATGACCACACGGACACACTTGCTCAGATGCGGATTTGGGGGGCGTTGGCCGTCCTGGGGTTGTTACGATGAGTCTTGTGGCCCTCATGGGTATCCTTGTATCATGCTCATTGACTCTATGGCACCTGTGGGTGTTCTGGTGTGGCTCTTGGCTGTGTTTCCTTTCATTCTGCAGGTAGTCATCCTGCTTAACACCAGCAGAAAGCAGATGTAAAATCCCTGGTGGTAACGTGGGTTATGGCTGGATTTTCTTTCGCATTGCAATTGTTGTGGAAGTTGTAATGTGATTTTTTTCGTGTGCAGAACAATATACAAACTGGGCAGAGTATCCCGTCAAGATTCAACACCTGACCCACTATTCCTAATCAATATAAATATAATGAGATTTCTTCATTGATTTTGTGTGTACAGTGTAAGTACAGGCACTACCTCAGTGCAATTTAATACAGGATTTTAGTATTTCGAATAAATCGCTACGGTGCACCTCGTGTCTTTTTGCATGGGAACCGCTACTCTGCATTTCATTATCAGCACTTTAATGCACCTAAAGTTGAGATAAATCTAACACAGTATTCATAAGTTGGTGCAAACTGCAGAGATCACCAGTATTCCCGCGATAAGTGCCCCAAATTTTAACACCATGGTGGATACCAGCAAATAACAGTATTAAGAATGAGAAAGAATCACACAGCAGTTAAGAAAAGAACCAAAAAGGTTAATAACTCTTTTTTAAACATATATAAACCATAAACTATTCTCATTTTTTATATATATATATATATATATTACCTACTGGCGGTCGCCAGTAGGTATATATAGTTAGGATTTTTTCTCTATGGGATTTTTGAAAATTCTATGTCTAATAACTTTGCCGTTTGTGGACGGAATTGGCTGAAATTTTCAGGAAAATGGCACATTTTGTTTCTGAGCAGCCTTTGAAAATTTGGGGGGGGTTCGTCAAGGGGGGGCCGAGAAAAAAGGGGGGTCCCAAAACGCGTTTTTCCCATGTTAATTTCCATAGGGCGGTTGGCCTCACTTTTAGCCCGAACGGCTGAATGGATTTGCACGAAACTTGGCAAAATTGTAGGGACTGGTAGCCCGATGTGCCTTTTGTAGGTCTCAATATATGTGCTCCAGTGGATTTTGAGAAATTAACGTTGAAAAAAAGATATATATCTGTAAGCGCGGACCGGGCAGCGGCCTAGGACGCGTACTTTTCGCGCAACGGAGCTTTGTGAAGCGAAGCTGATTGGTTCTCCGGCGTCTGTCAACATTCCAAACAGTCCGTAGTGGCCGCAAACAGTCCGTAGTGGCCGCCATCTTGTCTCTCGGTAGGATCGAGAGACAAGAGGAGGCCAAAGCGAAGGGGCAAATGACCATAAGGGGGAATAGTAGATCCTCGCTGACCCCCTAGGTTTGATGTGGAGGTTTTAAAAGGGCCCCGCGGGGCAAAAAAAAAAAATTATAATAATAATCTTACGGCTGAATGGATTTGCACGAAACTTGGCAAAATTGTAGGGACTGGTAGCCCGATGTGCCTTTGCTAGGTCTCAATATATGTGCTTCAGTGGATTTTGAGAAATTAACGTTCAAAAAAAGATATATATCTGTAACAGCGCACCGCTTCGCGTACTTTTCGCGTTACGGAGCTTTGCGAAGCGAAGCTGATTGGCTCTCCGGTGTCTGTAAACATTCCAAACAGTCCGTAGCGGCCGCCATCTTGTCTCTCGGTAGGATCGAGAGACAAGAGGAGGCCAAAGCGAAGGGGCAAATGACCATAAGGGGGCATAGTAGATCCTCGCTGATCCCCTAGGTTTGATGTGGAGGTTTTAAAAGGGCCCCGCGGGGCAAAAAAAATAAATAATAATAATAATCGAACGGCTGAATGGATTTGCACGAAACTTGGTAAAATATTAGGGACTGGTAGCCCGATGTGCCTTTGCTAGGTCTCAATATATGTGCTTCAGTGCATTTTGAGAAATTAACGTTCAAAAACAAGATATATATCTGTAACAGCGCTCCGCTTCGCGGAGATAAAATTATATCTGTATTACCTAGCTGTTGCTAACACCAGTTAGCGACGGCTAGTAGGAGATAGCGACCATCTTGGGCCCCACTTTGCATGTGAGTGATATTTATCACTAATGACATGCAAAGTGGGCATGCCAAGATGTTAGCGACTGGAAACAGTCGCTAACATCGCTATCTCCTATTATCAACTTTTGGAAATATTCGAGATAAGCGCGAATATCTCCAAAAAGTAACAGCTGCCCTGAGCAGTTCTTAGCCATGTTATCCTATGGGAGGTGGATAACATGGCTAAGAGGATTAGCTCGGTAATGCATGAATATCGCTGAGTTTTCAGCGATATTAATGCATTGCGGTCGGTTTTTATCGTATTTGCGATAAACTTTGATAATAGCAAGGTTTATCTGCGATAATTTCTGACGGTAAAAAAATCTTTGCAATGCATCGTTAGGGATAAATATCGCTTAACTTTGGTAATATGCCCCAACGTCTGTTAACGTTCGATTCGAAGGAAATCAGGAAGTGTTGAAAAACATTGTCTGCGCCATCTTGTCTTTTTTCAAATGCCACACTTTTGTCGTGCACGGCAGCCATTTTAGATGCCTTGACCAGACCCACTCTGTGCACGCTGTCGATCCTTAGCATGGCTCCCCACCCTCGCAAGCATCTCCCCCAGCCAGTGGTCACCCCCGCTCTCTGTCTTATGCATGGGTAATAAACCTCCCCCCATCTGCGCTGCTCTTTCCTGAGAATCACACCCTGTGCCCGCCCGACACCTCCCTTTCGCCCTATTCACTACTGCACCCTCTGACACTCCTTTTCCTCTGTGTCCGATTGTCCAGGCTGGTCCTAGGGTATCAGCTAGCCCTGCAGATGTAGTTTATGGCCACAGCTGTAAAGATTCACCCCTCTTCAAAGGAGTTATAGTAGATCAAGGCCCACACTCGATGAGATCCGTCACAGCAGAAGCGTTGCTATTATCTGAAAACCATCCTGTATTGTGATTGGGGAGGGGACCGAGCGTGAAGCGGAAGATTCCAGGGATGACTCTTTGTACATCAAAGTTTTTACAATTATGTGTCACATTAAAAATATATAGCACTCCGACAAAGTAGTAAGATTATAAAACTTTAATAATTTATAAATATATACAAGAAAACAAAAATAGTAATAACATATAAACATTTTTAGGGAAAAACAACGAAGTAGCGGTCGGTTGTGCGAATAGTCCCAACGCAGCACAACGTCCAGATTTCCGGCGTGGGGCGGGTCATCAGTAGCAAACTGTTGTGCGAATAGTTCCAAGGCAGCAGAACGCGCTGAAATCTAGATGACACGAAAGTGATGTCTAGTAAGTTGCCACCCAGCAAATAACGGCGTGGGGCGTCGCGGGGGGTGGGTCTTCAGTAGCAAACTGTTGTGCGAATAGTTCCAAGGCAGCAGAACGATGGCACCAAGGTGATGTCCAGTAAGTTGCCGCACTGGTTTTGGTATCCTACAATGCTGCTCCGAATAACGGCGTGGGGCGCCCCGGGGGAGGCGGCGTGAACGGGCCTCTCCAGGTGGAGTGTCATCTGTTGTAGTGGGGCGCCCCTTTACCGTTTCAGTTGCCATTCCGTCCGTTTTTGGTCCACTGTGTCAAAAGCCGCAATTCAGCTGAGTTGCGCCCACTCTTGCGGTGCAGCGATAGGCGGCTGTCACAGGACTCTCAAAATGGCGGCAGGCTCTTTCCTTTTTGGGCCTGGTCCACTGAAATGGCCCTGGGACACCTTGGAAATCGGACGCTTGTGTGCTAGGTCTTGGACCCCATTCTCGAAAGCGTCCCCTCCGCCTTGAGAATTCATCAAAAGTTTTGGGGGCCCCGACTCCTGCAGGCTTCTGGTGGGGAGCGGCTGCCATGATTGCTCGCGGAATGACTACGACGGAGCTACGAGATGGTGGTGCTCTCATGCTGACGCCAGCTTCAGTCTGAAACATCCAGAAACAAGGTGGGGCTTTCATCGTTTGGAAAAAAAAAAAGTTTTCATCCAATGAAAAGTGTTGTTTTTAGGTCATATGATCAAGCCTTCCATCATTAGGAAACCAAAAGTAAAATGAACCAATGAAAAGTTTTATAAACAAGTCACATGACCTGTTATGCGGCATAGGGTATAAAATGCGGAGAAAATACGTTGGCACGTGAGGCGGCGTCAGTAGCGGACCGATGTGCGAATAGGCCGAAGGCAACACAGCGCGCCAAGATCCGGATGGCACCGAGGTGGTGTCCAGCAAGTTGCAGCACTGGTGTGGCCATCCTACAATGTTGAAAGTCGGCGTGGGGCGCCCCGTTGGCCTGTGAGTTTGCGTCAGTAGCGGACCGATGTGCGAATAGGCCGAAGGCAGCACAACGCGCCAAGATCCGGATGGCACCGAGGTGGTGTCTAGTAAGTTGCCGCACTGGTGTGGCCATCCTACAATGCTGAAAGTCGGCGTGGGGCGCCCTGTTGGCCTGTGAGATGGTGTCAGTAGCGGACTGATGTGCGAATGGGGCCAAAGGCAGCGCAACAATATTTTCTGACTGACACCACAAGGCGCTGAGATGCCAAGATCCGGATGGCACCGAGGTGATGTCTAAGTTGCGGACTGATGTGCGAATGGGGCCAAAGGTAGCGTAACAATATTTTCTGTATGGAAGATACCACTAGGCGTTGAGATGCCAAGATTCGGATGGCACCGAGGTGATGTCTAGCAAGTTGCTGCACTGGTGTGGTCATCCTACAATGCTGAAACTCGGCGTGGGTCGCCCCATTAGCCTGTGAGATGGCGTCAGTAGCGGACCGATGTGCGAATAGGCCGAAGGCAGCACAACGCGCCAAGATCCGGATGTCACAGTGGTGGTTTCATAGTTGAGAGGCACTTCATCTGCAGTGGGGCGCCGAGATCCGGATGGCACCGAGGTGATGTCTAGCAAGTTGCTGTACTGGTGTGGTCATCCTACAATGCTGAAAGTCGGCGTGGGGCGCCCCATTAGCCTGTGAGATGGCGTCAGTAGCGGACTGATGTGCGAATGGGGCCAAAGGCAGCACAACGCGCCAAGATCCGGATGGCACCGAGGTGGTGTCCAGCAACTTGCCGCACTGGTGTGGCCATCCTACAATGCTGCGCCGAAAGTCGGCGTGGGGCGCCCCGTTGGCCTGTGAGTTCGCGTCAGTCAGTGGGGGCTGTTTGAGGATCTGACTGCATTGGAAAGCAATGTGATGCTGTGCGTCGCCCCCAAGATGGAGGTTCCTCGGCTGCAGTGGGGCGCCCCTTGGTGTTTCACTCGCTATGCAGCTGAGTTGCGTGCGCACTTGTGGCGAATAGGCCGAAGGCAGCACAACGCGCCGAGATCTGGATGGCACCGAGGTGGTGTCCAGCAATTTGCCGCACTGGTGTGGCCATCCTACAATGCTGCGCCGAAAGTCGGCGTGGGGTGCCCCGTTGGCCTGTGAGGTGGCGTCAGTAGCGGACCGATGTGTGAATAGGCCGGAACCAGCACAAGGCGCCAAGATCCGGATGGCACCGAGGTGGTGTCATAGTTGAGAGTTCTGAGCAGCGCTTGTAACACTGTCTGAAGCTTATTTGCACCTGCTGCAGCTTCACTATTGCCCTGGTGTGGCCTAAGATCGCCCATGACATAG
The DNA here is from genome assembly GCF_964261635.1 of Lissotriton helveticus. Lineage (NCBI taxonomy): Eukaryota > Metazoa > Chordata > Amphibia > Caudata > Salamandridae > Lissotriton > Lissotriton helveticus. Next base: position 1,088,815,774 of record NC_136068.1, read on the forward strand.
GCGGCTACCTCCCGGGGTCCGGCGGAACTTTTTTCCTTTTCCTTTGTGCATCTTGTCCCACAATCCGTTTGACCTGAAGACACGACCAGGTCCCTGAATGTGTGCAGGGGGACGCTATTGATTGAATCAAAATGGCGGCTTCACACAAAGCTGACTCAAGCGTTGCTGCTGATGCTATACAGAGAAAAACTGGTTTTCAGTTTGTACATTCTTCAGGATTTTTCCATCCAAGGCTGGTTGAGAGTTTGTATAACAATGGCTTCAGATTTTCAACATACTACTCTTCAACATTCTTCCTAAATGTAACAATGTGAGACTCACTAGGAGAACGGTGTAGTGAGGGCCACAAACGGCTGTTTGTCTTTCCTTTCAAAATGCTGCCAACAATATTTTCGGAATGGAAGACAACACAAGGCGCTGAGATTCGGTTGGCACCGAGGTGGTGTCCAGCAAGTTGCCGCACTGGTGTGGCCATCCTACAATGCTGCGCCGAAAGTCGGCGTGGGGTGCCCGAAGGGGGGGGGGGAGGCGGCGCAAACGAGCCTCTCCCGCTTCTCCATGTGGAGGCAGTTCATCTGCAGTGGGGCGCCGAGATCCGGATGGCACCGAGGTGGTGTCTAGCAAGTTGCCGCACTGGTGTGGCCATCCTACAATGCTGCGCCGAAAGACGGCGTGGGGTGCCCGAAGGAAGTGTCCTTATCCAGGGCATTATCGCTGTATCATGTCCTCCACTAAAATGGCCCTGGGACACCTTAGAACTCGGACGCTCGATTTTTTTTTCCTTTCCTGTACATGCAAAAAAAGGTAAATGCCCGGTACGTTACACGCTTCATCTGCCACGATGAACTCTCCAGAGGAACCGAAAAAAAATATAGTTGTGGTAACTATACCATGCATCGTCATATGGAGAGGTGGCACCAATTAATTATAGTGCTGCATAAAAGAGAGATTTGGAGGAGAACCCCTGACCTGCTAGTACATTCATCAAAGAAGTGGCACTGAGAGCTTCAGAGGCAAGGGAAACGGTCCCAAATTTTTAGAAGAACTTTGGAAAGATTAAAATGACATGTTTAGATTGTGGCAAATTAATTTCATGTGGACAGATGAGTGTTACTCTAATAAATACAGCATATGAACATCATCATAGTCGATGGTTGGTAGAGACATTTTGACTATATCCTGGACCTGCCCGTCCTCGCCCAAAATGGCGCCGGAATAAATGGGACTCGTAACTCCTTGTTGTGTACTGGTTGCAGAACCTTGAAATCACGAGATACGTATGCAGTTTTGAAGCACATGGCGGGCGGGGACGAGAATTGATTGAATATTTCGACATCCCTATTGATATTAAGTTCTGATGTGTTATTGATTACTGTACTGTTGAAAGTTCGAATTAACGTCACCCATGGTACTTGCCCGCAAATGTATATCTAGATAATTTTATTGTAACTGGCCCTGTCGTATTTTAATTATAAAATGTACGTCCACCGATTCCGTAACTGTTAGACACCTTAGTTCTTGCAACCTAATGGCCCGCCCGTTACGTTCCTCTACAGTGTAAATGTCTACTCATCACATACGATTACAGTTTGCTCCGTGGCCGGCCCACGTGGTTATAGGCTCGTATTTGTATAATGAAATTTTCACAATAAAGGTTTTTAAAAGAAAACATGGTAGTAGTATATACATTGGTAAAGTTTGTAATAATAGTCACTGTTTTAGAATCATTAAAAGGCAAGTGAAATAAAGCAGACCAATTACATGAAGGGTAAAAGGTATAATACGAAGGAACGCAGTAAAGATAAATGGTCAAGGGCTGTTGTGTTTTCTATTCCTGCAACATAAAGTGATCGATAAGAATCTCATATTCAGGCGTATCGGCGACTAAGACAGCAGGTCGACCCTCTTTTGCTCAACGGCTCCATCATGGGACGAAGAAACGCTCTTTTTCTCGAAAAAAGAATATATTTTACTTGCAGGACAGTTGTAAAATTTCCGGGAAAGTACATTAGTCTGGAACATTATAACATATATTTAAGAAAAAATAATGTTCGGAAGTAATGAAAAGCGTAATTTTTAGGTCATATGACCAAGCCTTTCATCATTACAATAAGAAAAGTAAAATGAACCAATGAAAAGTTTTATTAACAAGTCACATGACTTGTTATGCTTACGTTACGCGCTGCGCGCCCCGGATGACTTCCGGATGCGCTAACGCGGCGCGTCATATGACGCATTACGCGACAACGCAGGTCCAGAATATAGTCAAAATGTCTCCACCAACCAGCGGTCGGAACACAACCCCTTTCAGCAGGCTAAATAGTTCTGTTAAATGACAACAGAAGGTACAGGCAACAAGAACCATCAGTCAAAGAGGGGAGGGCTAGTTCTTCTCTACCGGGTTACATTGGGGCGCTACCGGAACTGATCGAATTGGTAGTCTACAGTGTTTCTGGATGTTTCAGACTGAAGCTGGGGTTAGCATGAGAGCAGCATCATTTCGTAGCTCCGTCGTGGCCATTCCGCAACCAATCATGGCAGCCGCTCTTTATCGTTATTTTGGGCGGGGTGGGTGGCGGAGCCGAGCTGTTTTGCAGCCATCATTGTGTGGAGTTCAGTTCATCTCACTAGTTTTGTATTTGTCATGAGGGGTTGTTCCTAATGTTTCTATTTTAGCGAGGTCAAAAAGAGATCCCATTAGTGGCCTACTGATTTTGCTCGATTCCTTTTCTTTTTTTTACACGATTTTTCGTTATCTGCAAAGACTAAACAGAGTATTGCGACTCTGTGTTTGTTTGTAAATAGAGAATGAACCAAAGAGAACTAGTTCTAAAACAGTAAATACTTGGATAACAATCAATCAAATGGAGAGAGAAGCAGGCACGACGGATTACAACGGGGGCAAAGGCCTGCGTTAACTACCTTTCACTATCTGCAAAGAGAGAGTACTCCTAATAGAAATGAGGGGGGGGGGCACCATTCAAAGCAGATCAGTGTGCATAAACACGAAAATGTTTTCACTTACCACGTACTTGACATTCGACAGCTTATGATATTTGCTATTAAAAAACCATTGAAATTCACTGAAAAAACCATAGGTTATAGACCATATATAGTTAGGAATTAGCATTTACAAAACCTTGAAAATTCACTGAAAAAACCATAGGTTATAGACCATATATAGTTAGGAATTAGCATTTAAAAAACCTTATTTTACTCACACAAAACCATTGAAATTCCATATATAGTTAGTTGCACTAACTATATATTGCGCACCCGCAATCCACTGCTGATCATGTCACATATTACATCATTCATGACATGGTCAGTGACATCACTGATGACATCACTGATGACATCTCAAATGACATCACTGATGACATCTCATTTGACATCAATGACCACATCACTGATGATATTATTCATGTGACAATACATTGCATCTCTTCACATTTTAATATAACCTCTGTTTCACCCAGTGTTAAAAACAGAGTATAATTTTTGAAACCATTGACACACCAATACTAGTTACTACATACGTACTCACTGATTCCTACGTCTACACACACATTCACTCATTCACCCATACAATCATTCATACATACAATCACTCATCTTTACAACACAATCATATGCACTCATACACCTATACAGACACTCACACTCTGCCACTCATCCATGGAGTTACTCACACACCTAGTCAGTCCTGTAAAGAATCAATCACACTTCCATTTTCTACTCTATACAGTTAAACATAGAGCACCTTACGTTTTCAACCATATACTAACACATACTTACTCTCTTATACAATCATTGATACAAGTACACATTGATCTGTACAGAGTCACACACCTCCCATCCAGCCACACACACACTCAGTCTCCCATGCAAATACTTGGGCAATCAATCAATAACCCATATAGTTACTCATATAGCTACTGATCAACACATGCAGCAGTTTACAGAACAACAGACATAATGATGCACAAATTAAGACAGTTTAGTCACTAACCCATGCACTCAGTGAGACACATTTAATCACTCACTCATACATTCAGTCATGCACCTACTAAATCCTTCGTCCAGACACTTATACATCCACTCATTCTTCAATATGTAAGACATATTTTAACTTTACAGAAACATAGTCACTGGATGTTGTCATCAGTGATGTCATCAGTGATGTCATTTGAGATGTCATCAGTGATGTCATCAGTGATGTCACTGACCATGTCATGAATGATGTAATATGTGACATGATCAGCAGTGGATTGCGGGTGCGCAATATATAGTTAGTGCAACTAACTATATATGGAATTTCAATGGTTTTGTGTGAGTAAAATAAGGTTTTTTAAATGCTAATTCCTAACTATATATGGTCTATAACCTATGGTTTTTTCAGTGAATATATATATATATATATATACATATATATATATATGTAACACAAAGTGCCCTGAAGCTTGGAGGAGCACTCGACGATTCTCAGCCCTCCAGCTTAAAAATGCAGCCTGCCTGAAATGTGCGTGATCCATTCCTATCTGCCTACGCGTTTCAGGGCCTCAAGCCCCTTCTTCCTGGGCATTTAAACAAACACACATGAAATCCACATTGATGATTTCCGGCATTTATTGACCATACCTCCCACATGGGCGTGTCAAGGTTGCATTGTCCTGCGTGCATTGTGGGGCATGGAGTCCGATGTACAGATTGATGCTCTCCTTGGGGTAAGTTCATGCGTGTGTTTAAAATCATTATTTTTTTTCTTCATAAATGTCTCTAAGTGAGTTACGCACCTTAGAAGCAAGCTCTGTTTAGCATACAGTGAATCCAACACACGCCCACGGGAAGTGGGGTCGTGGTACAAATAAAAAACGGAAATGTTAATGCAGGTCGTCACGTGTGGTGTTTTGCGCCCATGAAGAAGGGGCTCCGGCGTTGGCAGACATGATGAAAGGCGGAGTTGGGAGGAAGACTGTGATATTGCTGGAGGGCAGAGTACTGTTCGTGTGCTCTCTCAATGCTACAGGGCATCTTTGTGTTGAACATTTTACACGCGGCAGCCTGGCCGCGGAGAGATGCACCGTCACCAGCTGGAGAACACATCAATCACTGGCTGAGAGAAGTCGGGGCTCTGAACGAGTCAGGGCTGGAATCGGCACAGTACTCCAGACGCTTAATGAGCCATCCTTCACGCTCTGCCACCCACTAAGAGGCTTTAATTGAACTTAAAAATTGCAAAACCACGCATGAACTTACTGAAAGGAAATCTTTGCCTGCACTACTGAACTCCATGTCCCATAAAGCACCGTGGGACAGTGAATCCAACACAAGCTCACGGGAAGTGGGGTCGTGGTACAAATAAAAATGGGAAATGTTAATGCAGGTCGTCACGTGTGGTGTTTTGCGCCCATGAAGAAGGAGCTCCGGCCCTGAAACGCGTTGGCAGACATGATGAAAGGCGGAGTTGGGAGGAAGACTGCGTGATATTGCTGGAGGGCAGAGTACTGTTCGTGTGCTCTCTCAATGCTACAGGGCATCTTTGTGTTGAACAATATATATATATATATATATATATATATATATATATATATATATATATATATATATATATATGTATATATATATATATATACACAAAATAAACCAATAAACAAAATTTTACAAAAATAATAATAGAAAACAACAAGGTGGAAGACTCCTGTGGGGACCATGGGTGTAGACGACAGTGCCTGGAAAATAAAGCACAAAATAAGGATGTGTGTTATGCACATAGGACTGAGAGAGAGAAACAGAGAAGGAACAACAAGCCAGAGAGAAAAAGAGAGGGAAGGAAAGAAAGGGAGTGAGAAAGGGAGAAGTGAGAGAGAGATAGAAGGAAAGGAATTAAGAGGCATATCATCAAGAGCATTATTGCCGCGTTAGCGGCCCTTTTTGCCGCTAAAGCGATCATTTTAACGCCCTATCAGCATGGACATGCTAACGCGTGTTTCCATGCCTCGACACCATGTACCTCAACTCCCAGCTTTGCATCTCTAATGAGATGCAAAGTGGGCATTCCTCCCCAAAATAACTGGAGAAATGTCGCTAACCGACATTTCTCCAATTATCAATCGGCACGCTAACAAGCATAGCGATAAGAAAAGTAGCACTAACCGCAGTTATCACTACTTTCCTACGCTTGCTTTTAGTCTGACTTAGCCATGATATCCAATGGAAGGTGGATATCATGGTTAAGTCTGCCATATACAACAACGTAGCGCCAAACGTTGTGCGATTATCGCTGGAATCCCAGCTATAATTGCACATTTGGCAGCAAACTTGGGTATTTTTATCGCTCTGGATATAAGCGTCGCTGATAGCACGCTATCTCCGCGATGAATACAAGCGATATCCGGCTATAATCATCCTAGCGCTAAGTGAGCTTAGCGATGATTATCGCCGGTTGTTGCTGATATGCCCCGATGAGAGTGAGAGAGAGAGTGAAGAGAGGGAATTGAGAGAGAGAGAGAGAGAGCGCAAGAGAAAGACTGTCACCTCTGTGTATCCATGAGCAAATAATTACCTGGTGCCAGCGGAGTGGGCAGCAGTGGGCTGACTGCACGTGCCCGTCAAAACCCCGCTGATCTCAGATATATTGCTGAGTCCTGAGTCATGAATGGCGGAGACCACATCAGATTCTGCGCGGATCTTACATATGTCGCTGAGTCTTGAATGGTGGAGACCACATCAGCTTCTCCGCGGCCCGGCAGATCTCACACATGTCACTTAGTCCTGAGTCGTCAATGGAGGAGACTATCTCAGGGTTTGGTGCCGCTAAGCCCGTGGAATTCAAGTCCGTGCCACGTGGTGGTAGGCCCCTGATGGCCACATGAATTTTGGGTGGCACTAACCCAATGCATATGAAGTCCGCACCAAGGGGATGGTAGGCCGCTGATGGCCATACAGCTGAGGGTGCAACTAACCTTTTGCGTACCTATTCATGGACTCTTTATGGTTGAGACGTTGTCGATCTATTATATTTGGGTGGTCACATTGTGGAAAATTAGTACGGTTTGGTAAACATTATCTGCGCCATCTTGCTCTTCTTGAACCCATTCGTGCACGTAAGCGGCAGCCATTTTGAGCACCATGGCCTCCCTGCCCCTCGCTGATAGCCAGCGCGTCTCTCTCTCTCTCTCTCTCAACCCCGCACGCTGACGACCCCCCCCCCGCTCTCACATGCCTTGGGTCGTAAACCCCTCTTCGGCGCAGCTCTGCCCCGGAATCCCATCCTGTTCCCAGCGCGACACCTCCCTTCATTCCTTTCATGGCCCCAGGCCCTTCGATACAAACCCCCTTTTCCTGTGTGCCCGTTTGTCTTCCTCGTTCCCAGGCCGCCACCTGGCCCTGCGGATACTGTTTATTGCCCCCCCCGTACAGTAGGAAGCTTCCCCCATTAAAGGACCCTCGAATTGATCAAAGCCCCTCCCTATGAGATCCGATCAACCCCACACATCCCGTGAATCGGCGGAATGTCCAGCTGCGCGATAATCATCACCTGTTGTGACCGGGGTGGGGACTTCAACTGTAAATGTGTGTGGGAACGGGCCTGAAGGGGAGATTCCGAGGATGTCCTTTCATACTTCAAAGCATTGCAAGAATGTGTTACCTGCAATAAAGATCATAAACCTGTGTATAAGAGGTCAGGCCTCAGAGATGCGGTTAGAGCACCTCGTGACGATACTTGCTGTCTGACCTGACGTGTTCTCCTCCGGAGAAAATAAATCCTTGTTTCCTGCCTTCCAGTCTCCAGCGCCTGCCTCTTCATTGATTAATATTTTGTGGGTTCAAGAGGCGACACCGCCGGGCAATACTTAAGGATCTTTGTTCATTGGTTGTCCCTGACCCCTTTTTACAATTGGCGTCCCATACGTGGGGCCCATCAGTGACTCGGGATCCAGTGGGAGAGGTCCTGATGACAGAGTGAACGACTGCAACGATCGGGAGAGCTCCTGCCCAATAGACCCTCGTCTGGCAGCCGATCATCTGAACTTCACTGGTTCCGAACAGACCTCTCTCGAGTGATCTACGGTCCTGACTGGGAACCATCAGGAGTGCCGCGAGGAATACGAGGAAAAGAGGACGATCGGGCGCTGGATTTGGAAGACAAGAAACTGTCCATACGGTCCGGGTAAGGTCGTGTAAACACGACGAATTGCGAAATGATTGTTTGATTGTTTGGAAAATACTAGTATTGCTCTTTGTTGATTTGTTTGGAGATTCGCTGTCTGCAAACGGAGAAACGACAGGCTCTCTCTCTTTGCAAGCAGTGAAGGATAGGTAACGCAGCCGTCATGCCTATTTTTCTCTCCCACTGATTGATTGTTTGAACCCGAACTACGGTTCGTGGATTGTTCTCGGGAGATTTCCCTCTCCCACACTGATTAATTGTTTGACCCCGAACTACTGTTCGCGGATTGTTTTCTGGAGATTCTCTGTCTGCAAACAGGAAAGAACAGGTTCCTCTTTGCAGATAGTGAAAGGGTAGAGGACGCAGACCTTTGCGGGCCTACTTATTCTCCCCACTGATTGTTTGATTGACCGAACATTGACTGTTCGATATTGGTTCATGAGGAATTCGCTGCCTGCAAACAACGTAGAATAGAAATATTCTGTCTAGTCTTTGCACGCAGTGATAAGGTAGGTAGTGCTGACTTTTGGCCCCATTGTAATCCGTCATGCCTATCTTCTCCTCATTGATTGGTAATTGGTTCAACCCGGACCGTTTATTAGAGGTGGACCATCTAGCTCCGCTGGAAGGCACCCCTAATAAAGACATGTTCACAAAGTATGGATTAGTTACCATAGCCTATAGTAAGCTGTGGCACAAGTATACCAAAGAAAATCAAGAGAAACAGTGGCCACTGATAGGATCCTTCGATCTTGATAAAATAGAAACGTTAGAAATAGCCCTTTTTAGTAGTAAGACAACGCCTATTATGCTCGACAGTCTCGGTATGTGGCGCAAAGAAGCAATGCAACGAAAGAAAAGAGACGAAGTCAGAGTAGGTAAAGAAACGCGACAGACAACCTTCCAAGCATCTGGTAGGCAAAAGGAAGGGATAGCGGCAACACGGTTCCAAGGAGTAAACGCAGGAAGGGAACAGTGTAAAGGGATATACCGACAGGACAACCCCAAGACGCAACGACCCGAAAGTAATCCCCCAACACTACGCGCAGGACGACCAGACTTAGGGCAAAACCAATGTGCTTTTTGTAAATATTCCGGGCACTGGAAAGCCCAATGCCCGACTCTACTGAACACGGGTAAGAGCAGAGGGCCGACAGAAATAACAGGCCGGCAGAAAGGGAAAAGGCGTGAGACAAAGATGAATCAGACTGGCACAGACAGGCCGGATAGAACCACCGCGTTTGATTACGCCCGGAAGGCACAGATTTCGCCAGACCAATTTCAGCGACATGTTTGAGTCCTCATAGATCGAACAACGCTAAGACGGGAAACCCAGTCTAGCTCTAAGTTACCCGGTGACGAACCCCGTACTACCGCTACTGTTCCCGAACACAAAAGCCACCCTTTCGGATAACATACAGAAACAATACACAGAGTAGTCTCGGACAGATTAGTATACATTCCATTAATGAACTCAAACTCCGAGTGCAATGGGACTGATTACTCTCTGTTGCCCCCCCACTCTGTAAAAAAAAAAAAAAAAAGCAATTTCAGGCCTGCATAGACAACCCCCCCCATTACCCAGACATGCCTGTCCAAACAAAATACCTACCCCCACTCCGGAAGTTCCCGAAATGCAGCAGGTCACCGGTCACGCCCATCCGGAAGGTGAAACACACAGCACGTGTGGGGCGGGGCCTGCTGACAGCCATCGATCGAAAAGATCGCCAGTGGGATGTCCAGGAGGCACCACGGGCCCGACTTGTAATGGCCTACCCATCCTCTTCTTCCTGGGGCGGCGTCCCCCGGGCCACGAGTAGGGAGGGGGCGGATGCAGATGACCCCCTCCCTCGTATCTCCTGGTCCGGCCATCACAAATACCTCCGCTGAAGAATTGGTACAGGGTAGGCTGGGAAGGAGAGGCGACGCGGACGAGCCTCTCCCACCTCCCCGGGTAGGAGGTTTCCCAGCCCCGGCCCGGCGCCGAAATCCTCCAGCCGGGCCAGCGACCATACTTCCGCAGCACAGGACATAGAATGGCCAGCGACCATACTTCCGCAGCACAGGACATAGAATGGCCAGCAACCATACTTGCGCAGCACAAGACATACGATGGCCCTCAAGTGTACTTGCGGAGCACGGGATGTGGGGTGGCCACCATGTATACCAGTGAAAAGGGGCAGCGTGGGGTGCACTGAGGGAGGGAGGCGGCGCGAACGAGTCTCCCTCGCCCCCCCAGGTGGGGGCGCCACAGCTGCACCCTAGCGTCCGAGCCGGATGACCTGCTCCTACGGCACGGTGTTCCATTTTTTTTCGCCCCAAGAAGTCTCTTCCACTCTTGCAGACGCGACGAAGGGCGGCCGCTGCGGGGTCTCAAAATGGCGTCTGGGCCCCCTGGAAGGCGGGTCTAGGCCGCTAGAGTAACTTTGACCAGCAATGTAACTCGGACGCTTGCCCACCGGGGCACGAGCCCCCACCTCCGACAGCATCCCCACAGCCTTGAAGATTCTACAAAAGTCCCCGGAGCCCTCGGCCCCTGCAGGCTTCCGGTGAGGAACAACTGCCTTGATCGCTAACGAAATAACCACGACGTAGCCACCCCTTCTGTTAGCACAAGTCTTTTTGAACTGCCGAAAGGGACTCTGGTCCAACCGCCGGTTGTGGGAAACATTTTGTCCCTGATGCTACTTCCGGACTAACCCGGCCTCGCCCAAAATGGCGCCGGTGTCAAATAGGAACTTACGAACACCTCGTGGTGTTTTTAGCTAATAAGACTTGATGTTCTGAGATATGTATATGATCCTTTGTACACTTGACGAAAAAGAGGGAGGGTTCACTTGACGAACATGTAAAAGGATCCCGTTAAAATGTTGGTTTCAATGTACGATTTATTATGATATTATTGTAACTGATACATAACATCGCTTATGACACACGCTCACGGTATGCATCTAGGAAATTTGATTGCAACTAGTCTGACTGTGCTTCCAATTATGAAATGAATGCCCCTTGATCCCTCAACTATTGATAGACGTTTTTAGTTTCCTGCAAATGAATAAATAAACCCTTTTAAAATGTTTTTAATGCTGCAAAATATCCCCCCCCTACTGTACGCGCTTCAGCCATCGCCGTGTCCGGCCAAATACGATTGCACTCTCATATCTACATGCTGAACGATTGTGCAAATAAAGGTTTTCCAAACTATGAACAGGTATTGCATGCTTTTGTAAAATGTGGGATCAGCGGGAGAGTTTTTCTGTGCGCTCTGCTTTGTTCTCTTTTTAAGGTTATTAGAAGATGGTTGCTCAGCCCCGGATTGAGGATCGAATCTAAGGCACGATACTCTGCCTCCAAATATGCGACTGGCTCAGGAACTAACGCATGGAGAAGGACCTCGACTTCTGAGGACGGGTAAAGTGAAGCGGTGTAAATGATAGAATGTTATAAAGGTATGGTACTCAAAGGTACTAGAGAACAGGGTTGGCCGAAGAGCTGATATGCCTTAGGACATCACAGCGTTGGAAAAGATTTAAGGACCCCGATAGCTAGATACATCTACAAACTAGATACCTCGCACTAAGCGCCTCTGACTTTTAACGTTTCCCTATACACGGCCTATAATGCCACACTCGGACCGTCTCCCTCGTGAACAACCTATCGCTCGCCATCCTTGCCACACTGCCCACCCCCCCCTGACTTCAGAAACCAAGACCCCAGGGATTATATCCCGAGGAGATAAGACGAGTATGTGGTAAGTAAAGGACTTTCGTGCCCGTGCATTTGATATGTTCGAATGTTGTTCCCCCTCCCTTCCCCTCTTTTCCTCCCTCTACAGGTTACAATGGAATCACGACTGAGGCATGGAGAAGATCTGAAACTTCGCCATGTCTGATACATGAAGCGGACTAACGCTGCAAGGTGGCACCTAAGGACACCCACAAACTACTCTTGTAACGAAAGAGCCAATAAGTTGTATGATATGATGAAACACGATCACCCCTAATCCGTGTTGCATGAATGAGCACATGTCACGTATGTCTGAAACTATGAGAAAATGTTTTTATGCGACTGAAGCCTTGACTTAACTAGTCAAAGGACCGAGAGTGCGAGAAGTGCGACACAATGATGCCTTTTACTCAATGCATGTCCCTTTGTACCCGGCCTAATGCTCGTCCGTCCCAAACTGCATGCTTTCGAAATTCTAACGCAGACCCGTAATATCTCATGTTGTGTAATGCGCTGAATAACCTATCTTAATACACGGCCACTCCCCATGTCGCACGTGTACTATTTAGCCTATTGTTGCTCTCTCTCTCTCTCTCTCTCTCTCTCTCTCTCTCTCTCTCTCTCTCTCTCTCTCTCTCTCTCTCTCTCTCTCTCTCTCTCTCTCTCTCTCTCTCTCTCTCTCTCTCCTCCGCACTCTCACTCTTCCTAACGACTGACACCTAATTGGCAAACCACCACCCCTGGTGCACCACCCAATTGGCTCCAAATACCGCAAGTATTTGCACAAATTTGTCTTAAATAAAATCACCTTGATGCCATGTTACTACCTCTCCTTTCTGCTAAATATTGATGAAACCTAGAATTGGCCAAAAAGGAAAGGACAGGTAAGACGACTGAGGTTCCCTAATCTTATTTAGAATTTTTTTTTATTGGCATACAAAAGAAGGTCGTACAAAAATATATATATACAGGTCTGAGTACAATGGTGGCGGTCATATCTATTGTTCTCCCTCCACTGGAGAAGAAAAAAAGAAAGGAGAGGAGGAGAAAAGAGGGGGGGGGGGTGCGCACGCACGTTATTGTCCTTAATTGTCCTTTATTGGTTCTTCCTCAGGAGCTCGTCGAGCGGGTCCCACATGTGCAGCTTGGCTTTATGTTCTTTTGAGAAAGTGCCTGTAATGTTGTCGGCTCCTCTCAGGAAGGTGACCCAGTTGATCCATGTTTTGAAGTTTGCTTTGGCTGTGTTTTTCCAGTTCGTTAGGATTATTTTAAGGGCTGCTGTGAGTAGTAGGTCTAGGAGTTCTCTCTCTTCTCTACTTTTTAGGTTCGCTGTTAGGTGCTCAGTCGCCAGGCTGACGAAGCTGATTTCCAGATTTGTTTTGAGCATATCGTTCAAGAAAGTGTTGATTTGTGCCCAGAACTTCTTGACTTTCACGCAGGTGAAGATGAGGTGTTCGAGGGTGCCTTCCTCTTTCAGGCAGTTCCAGCATTTGTCTGAGTCTGCGATGCCGACCTTGTGGAGTTTGGATGGCGTCCAGTAGGCGTTGTGGAGTAGCCAGTATTTTGTTTGCGCTAGCTGTGGGGTGATTTTGTTTGTTGTCGCTGAGCTCCACATTTTTGCTCGCTCTGTTTCATTCAGTTGCCTGCCCAGGAGCGTCTCCCATGTGTTAGTTGCTTTTTTGTTCTGCGCCAGCTTGGATGGGCTGAGGAGCTTATAGATCTTTGCCGTTTGGTGACCTGCTGAGTTGATGAGCTGCAGGTACTTGATGATTCCCGGCTCTCCTCCGCACAGGTTGGCCTTTGTTATTGCTGTCTTAATTTTTAGGAAGTTATAGAACTCTTGGTTCGGGAGGTCATGTAGCTGCTGTAGGTTCTGGAACGTCAGCGGTTTTTGCCTGGTCTCCATTTGGCTGGGCGTGCTGATGCCTTTCCCGATCCACGTGTCGTTGTGCAGTGTCGCCCCCTGGTAGGTCACTTTAGTGTTGAACCAGATGGATTCCCAAGCAGTGCCTTTCAGTTTCTGCGCCATGTGGCTGTCCACTTTCAGCAGGGCGTCTCTTGTGTGTTTTAGTATGGCGCTGGCTTTCAGTGGGTGCCGGTTCGCTGTTAGGAGTGCTATTGGCTTGAGCCCTCCCAGGATGTCCTGCTCGACCTCCAGCCATACTGGCATGTACGTTTGTGTGGCATCTACCCAAGCGATACCCTGTCTCGCCAGACATGCCGTCTGGTATGTCTTGAAGTTCGCCAGGTTAAGGCCTCCGAGGTCTCTTGACAGTCTTAGTTTTTGTAGGCTTATCCTTGGTTTCTTGTTTTTCCATAGAAAGATGTTTATGAGTTGGTCCAATTTTTTGTGGAATATCTCTGTCATTGGGAGTGGTAGCATTGTTAGCGTGTAGTTTATTACCGGTGTTATCATCATTTTGATCGTTTCAATGCGTCCCCACCAGCTGATGTACTTTGGTGACCATAACTCCCGTCTCTCTTTTATCTTCTTCAGCGTGAGGTCTTCGTTGTGTTGCAGCGTTGACGTGAGGTCTCTCCCAAAGTGGAGCCCTAGATATTTCAGTGGTTTCGTCTGCCATGCCAGGCCGGATTCGCCTAGGACTTCTCTTGTGGTGTGGACATTCATTGGCTTACACTCCGATTTCTCCTTATTGAGTTTGTAGCCTGAGGCTTCTGCGTATTCACCTATTGTGGCCATCAGAGCTTTTATCGACGTGGAGGGGTTTGCTGTTGTGATTAGGATGTCGTCGGCGTATGCCGCTAGTTTGACGGTCTTCCTCTTGAGCTTTACGCCCGTTATCTCAGTGTTGTCCCTGATTCTGGCTAGCAGGGGTTCTAGAGCGAGCAGGAAGAGTCCGGGGGAGAGGGGGCATCCTTGTCTGGTGCCTCTGCCCAGCGTGAGCGTTTCGGATGCGCTCCCGTTTACCACTATTTTTGCCTTCGGTTTGTTGTAGAGGGCCATGACCATCGCCGTGTACTTCCTGCCTAGGCCAAAGGCTCCCAAGCAGTTACCCAGGAAGGGCCACGAGACTCTGTCGAAGGCTTTCTCTGCATCCAGCGCTATCATGACCGCCTGTTCGTTGCTGCTTGCTGTGTGGTTGATCAGGTGGCACAGTAGCCTTGTGTTGTCCTGCGACAGTCTGTTTTTTATATATCCCACTTGTGAGGAGTGGATGATGCCCTAATCTGACCCGTAATAAAGGAACTACATGTCAGTGGCTTCTATGATAAAAATGCCTCAGGTAACGCGACCTTCCCCGTCCCGAATTGTCTCAATACCCAAACAATAAAAGTGATCGAAGCATCCCCGTCTTCCCAGAACGCCCCCAGTTTTTGTATCAGCTACCCCGGACGAGAGTTTGAAAAAAATGTCCCTCACCCCAGTTTGCTATGTTCCTAGTTGTTTTCCATAAGACCCCGGTCACCCCAAGGATGAGTTGAATAGTTATCGCAAGCCCCCCGGTTTTTAATGAAGTAGTCAGGTTGTAAGAGACTATGTAGAAATTAGAATGATGTTTGCGAAGTTAAGATTAGACCGAAATGAAGAAATTGTTGCAGTAAACCCTGTTGAAAGTAAAATGTTTAGCTGAAAGATAGGGTGCATTGATATAATGGAAAATTGTTTAGCCTATGTTCATTCCTCAGAAAGATGCCTATCAGACCATGGTGATAGCACGTTGCACTCTTTCGTAAAATACAAAGCCCTGGAGAACGGTATAGCTTCGTAAGGCTCGTACTAGGAAAGTGGGTCTCTGCCAGAAGAACTGACGTGACTGTAATAAACAAATGCAATGAATAGGTATCAGATCTTGTACCACGACAATGAATGTAATGCCAACAAACGCCAAAGAAATAGTTACGAAGGAAAGTTATAGGAAATCCAGCAAACCCATCATCAATTATTTATATGTTGGTTGTAAACCCCAATGTAACGGATGTTTCCCAGTTGCTTGGAGTTGGGAGAGAAATAGACTTATGTGATTACCTTCCTCTGCCAATTCTCTAAAGACTGTCTTTTCAAACTCATTTAAGGGTACCACTGTCGGAGGAGAGAGAGACCGGATGTGGGAGCACGCGGCCTGACTGCAGATCGTGGAACATCTGCGACATTGGCCAAGGCGAGACCGCAACAGTAAGGAGTCGCAGGACGAGGCACTGTTTCCGACAAAATGAAAGGAAAGGGCTGACCTGATGCCCCTGCTCGATGATCAACATGTGCCGAAAAGTCCCCGCCCTCTGAACTCGGTCATGGGCCCGCCTACCTGAAGTTTTCCGTCCCCCTGGTCTGTTCCCGATCTGGCCCTGCTCCATCCCCTTTTCCTCCGACCTACCCTAAGGACTACTCACACACCCCCCTTCTTCCACCTGAACTCTTTGACAATCGACTCGAAAAAGAAAAACTGCGGTCAGATAGAATAGGGTTTTGTGGCAAACTAAAATGAAACTTGGGTGCCCTGTCTAAGGTACCCATGAAAGAATAGTTAGGACACAGGGCGGGAAAAAAGGACCTTTTTGACCAGGAAAGCGAGGAAAAGGTCATGCCCTGCAACGCAGGACCTAGAATAGAGCTGGACACATAGCTCCACCGCCGGTGCTCAACAGTGCCAACAGAAGACGACAAAGAATGCTGAGAACTCACTAATGATGGCCCACGACAATAAGACTTCCCCTTCGAACAGTGACACCCCTGATTGTCGTTTTTACTACGTCTCATTTCTCTCCCAGCCACCATTGTATTGATTATGCTCCAACCGAATACGAAATGAACTTACATATGTAATAAGTTCATATTCCGAATGACTATAAGCATCTATGAAATGTACCCAACGCTCTCACTACAGAATCGTTTTTGTCCGATATTGCATTACTATGACTTTCCTGCAACAAGCTTAACGATAGGCCCGCCTCCTAGGATGAAAGATTTTAAATGTAATGTTTACAGCTCCTTCACCTGGGCTCCTACTTCTTTACTTATGACCGCCACAGTAGACATGGATAGGAAATAGGCCAGCAAGATGTCTTGGGAATGTAAAAGGGAGGACTGTGGAAAATTAGTACGGTTTGGTAAACATTATCTGCGCCATCTTGCTCTTCTTGAACCCATTCGTGCACGTAAGCGGCAGCCATTTTGAGCACCATGGCCTCCCTGCCCCTCGCTGATAGCCAGCGCGTCTCTCTCTCTCTCTCTCAACCCCGCACGCTGACGACCCCCCCCCCCCGCTCTCACATGCCTTGGGTCGTAAACCCCTCTTCGGCGCAGCTCTGCCCCGGAATCCCATCCTGTTCCCAGCGCGACACCTCCCTTCATTCCTTTCATGGCCCCAGGCCCTTCGATACAAACCCCCTTTTCCTGTGTGCCCGTTTGTCTTCCTCGTTCCCAGGCCGCCACCTGGCCCTGCGGATACTGTTTATTGCCCCCCCCCCGTACAGTAGGAAGCTTCCCCCATTAAAGGACCCTCGAATTGATCAAAGCCCCTCCCTATGAGATCCGATCAACCCCACACATCCCGTGAATCGGCGGAATGTCCAGCTGCGCGATAATCATCACCTGTTGTGACCGGGGTGGGGACTTCAACTGTAAATGTGTGTGGGAACGGGCCTGAAGGGGAGATTCCGAGGATGTCCTTTCATACTTCAAAGCATTGCAAGAATGTGTTACCTGCAATAAAGATCATAAACCTGTGTATAAGAGGCCAGGCCTCAGAGATGCGGTTAGAGCACCCCGTGACGATACTTGCTGTCTGACCTGACGTGTTCTCCTCCGGAGAAAATAAATCCTTGTTTCCTGCCTTCCAGTCTCCAGCGCCTGCCTCTTCATTGATTAATATTTTGTGGGTTCAAGAGGCGACACCGCCGGGCAATACTTAAGGATCTTTGTTTATTGGTTGTCCCTGACCCCTTTTTACAATATGGCCTGTGACGCATGTGCCTGATGGGTGTGGTGTGTGTGCAAACCTGCCCTCAGGGAGTGGACGTGAGATGTTGAAAACTAGACCACTGACCTGCACACCAACTGCGAGTACGCCTGTGACAGGTAGCTATGTGGGGCCAACGTCGGAACATAATCGGAGTGGCGTGGCGTGGAGTACGATGGAACATGGCAGGGACAGCTACAATGGCACGGATGGCTCATAGTACTGCGTGTGTGAGTCGAGCACACAGGCCACAGCTATTCCTCTGCAAGCCTGGGTGTGAACTGTTTATAACTCACACTACATAAGTATTGAAAAATCATTTTGTGATTCATTCCGTCAGCTGGCATCTGTCCGAGGCATTTGTGAAAACATATCGGAGTTCTTTCTGTGATAGATACCCCTTTGATGCTGCCTCTCCCCACATCAGCAGGTAACGCACCCTCTTCCCACATTACCAACATACCACCAAAAACCTTCATGGCCCGAAAGTATCACTGTGCAGTTGGACACAGAAGATTCTTAGTCATGTATAGATCTACATAAAAAAATAATTTAAAGAAAAGAACAACAAATAAGACTGAAGGGAGTCTGATGCTGTGGTCGCTGCCACGAAGTTGTGCTGACTGTCATTCAGGACTCAGGACACAGTTACACATGCGGGATCGCATTGTGTTAAAGAGGGTTAGTGGGACTACATGTCACTGGCCTTGCATATCGAAATATGACTCACTGATCGAAGGGAGTGTGGTGCTGTGGTCGGTGCCACGGACTTGGGGTCACTGTCATTCCGGACTCAGGACACAGTTACACATGTGGGATTGGCTTATGTTGAACAGAGTTAGTGCAGCACATGTTGCCGCCGTTGCATATGGAAATATGCCTCAATGATCTAAGGGAGTCTGGTGCTGTGGTCGCTGCCACGGACTTGGGGTCACTGCCATTCAGGACACAGTTCCAAATGTAGGATCAGCTTGTATTGAACAGAGTGGCAGCATGTGTCGCCGGCCTTCTATATGGCAATATGCCTCACTGATCGAAGGGAGTCTGGTGCTGTGGTTGTCTCACAGAGTTGGGGTCACTGCCATTCAGGACTCAGGACGCAGTTCCACATGTGGGATTGGCTTTTGTTGAAGACGGTTAGTGGCACCATGTGTCGCCAGTCTTCCACAGTGTAGGCAAGAGGTAGCAGTGAGCAAGGGCCCACAGCCACGTGCATAGGTTGGTGGCCCCATCAGTTTGCGTAGTGCAGGTTCAGTGGAACCACTTGTCGCCAGCCTTCCATATACAAATACACCTCACTGATCGAAGGGAGTCTGGTGCTGTGGTCACTGCCATTGGGGACTCAGGTCACAGTTACACATGTGGGATCGGCTTGTGTTGAACAGGGTTAGTTGGCACCACGTGTCGTTGGTCTTCCACAGTGTATGCCGGGGCAGCGGTCAGCAAAAGCCCACAGGCAGGTGACGTTGACTTGAGCTGCACAGATTGGGAGCATTTGGTCTTCTTTAACCATTATAGTCTCTTACACAATTTGCATCACTACTAATCTTGAATTGTGAACTGTGTAACCCCAGTGTAGGGCGGAGGCAGCGGTCAGAATGGGCGCACAGCCACGTGGCGTTGAGTTGAGCTGCAGTTAGTGGCAGCTGGAGCACTCAGAGTGTGCGTACCCTGTGATGATGCGTGGTGCCGGCGGGCCGCACTGACAGCAATGTCTTATGTCTAATGAATTTCTGCCTTGATAAGGCCATGTGGTGATGACTTATGGTGCAGTGAGTTAGTAGAACCTGAAGGACACAGCATGTGTGCACCCTGCAATGATACGTGGTCCCAGTGGGCCGCACTGGGAGCAATGTCTTTTGTCTAATGAATTCTGCCTTAATAAGGGTCGTGGCGATGACTTGTGGCGCAGTGAGTTAGTAGCACCTGAAGCACACAGAGTGTGCGCCCCGTGCGATGATGCGAAGTCCGGGAGTGCCTCACTGGGAGCAACGTGACTTACGAACTGGACTGCGTCATCTGCGATCACCACTGCATCTGAATTGTGAGTCCTACTGTCCGCAGTGTAAATCGAAGGCAGTAGTCGGTACAGACATAAGTCTGCGGTGCTCTGTTGCTGGGTTCGCAGGGGTCCTGTGTCGAGCAGGCCCACGGTCATGGTGGCAGCCACGTGCCAGGGTGAGGGCTGCCGCCCTGACAAAGTAGTTGATCTTCCTACAAGTGAGCTAAGCCTAGGGACTGGCCGATTTATTCATACTGCTACGCTGGAGTGGCATACGTTGGAGCAGTCCACTTCACTTCTGCTTCCAGGGGGGGACAACACAGCTGCATGACCGAGATTTTCCCCACTGCCGGAGGTAACATGGTTGCGTCCACTGTGCACTCCACTACAAGTATCAAAAGTATATCTCCACATGGAGAGGTTTGTGCTTTGCATAGTGAGGGCTGTGCAGCACATCAGCGTTACATTTGGCATTCTGTGCTTTATTATTGAAGGTGGCTTGTTGGCACATCTACCAACATTCAGCTATTGTGTGGCTGAGGGGCATGGCGTTTTGGGAAGGTCCGTTGTCCTGTTTTGCGCAGCTTCGGTGGTAGTAGGGGGAGTGGTCCGGGGGGGAGGTTGTGGTATTGGTGGCGCTGGGTGTTGTGGCCTTTTTGGGTGTCGGAGCTGCATGATGATTAGCTCTATCACGTGTTGGTCTTTAGATGTGGCTGTGAGTTGGGTCCATTTCACGAAGTAGATAGTCGACCTCCTTACACCAGTTAAAGGTTGATGTTAATTTGTTACTGCTAACTCGGCTCATAGCCTGCTTTTTGGATCGCATTGCAGATTTGGCTGGTCGTTGAAAATATGCCTACTTTGAATAGCTTTAGCATTAGTTGTGGCGATTGTGTTGGCGTAAGGTATTGCTGGAAGAGTGGTGAGATTTTCAGTTTTCACCAAGTTGAGAATGGGATGATAATTAAAAAACACAGACAGAAATATAGGTTTAATGAACATTATACTTAGAAATTAGCATTTTAAAAAACCTTTGAAATTCACTGAAAAAAACATAGGTTTCAGGCACATTATAGTTAGAAATTAACATTTAAAAAACCTTTGAAATTCACTGAAAAAAACATAGGTTTTAGGCCCGTTATAGTTAGAAATTAGCATTTAAAAAACCTTAGAAATTCACTGAAAAAACCATGGGTTTCAGGGAAGTCATAGTTAGTTGGACATTTTACTCATGATAAACCATAGAAATCCCCCTGTTATAGTTAGTTGGTTGAGCTAACTATAACTCGTGCCCCTGCAATGCACTGCTGATGATGTCACATATTACATCATTCATGACATGGTCAGTGACATGACTGATGACATCTCAAATGACATCACTGATGACATCACTGATGACATCATCCACGTGAAAATCTGATGCACCTCATCAGAACCTAATCCAACCCTTCATACACCCGCTCTAAAATACAGACTATAATTTTCAAAACTATGAACACACCAATACCAGTTAGTACATATCCATTGACTAATTCCTAGGGCTACACACACATATTCACCCCTACAGTCACTCATACATACAGTCAGCCATCAATACAAAACTATCATATCCAGTCACATATCTACACACCTAGTCAGCAATGAAAATAATGAATCACACTTTTATTTACTCACCTGTACTGTTATACACATACCACCTCACTTATTTAAACATATACTAACACATACTTTCACTCTGATACAATAACTAATACAAGCACACACTGATCCATACAGGCACTCTCACAATCATTCACACTCACATATAGTCATTTATGCAGTCCAACACTCACATATTCTGCCTTTCACATATGCAATTACTTATACATGTACCACTGAGGCATCCATTCACTCACCAAGACACCCATAAAAAACTCAGCCAGCCATACAGCCCTTCACAGATACAAACTTGAGCACATATACGCAGTGAATTATCCACTCACACATGTATGCACAGTCACACCCACCACCCACCCACACAGACACTCAGGCACCCATACAGATACTCAGACAAGCAATCAATAGCCCATATAAATCATCATTTAGATGCTAACCAAACCATGCAACCGCTTACACACCATCTGACAACCTAAACTGTGTGAATGTCTGTATCAGTCACTAACACATGCATTAAGACACAATTAATCACTCACTTAGACATTCAGTCACACACCTACTTAATCAACAATCCTGACTCTTATACACCCATTCACTCTTCAACACACCTTGGCATACATATATAAAACATATTTATTTTATAGAAACACATAGTTACTGGATGAATTCATCAGCGATGTCATCAGTGATGTCATTTGAGATGTCATTAGTGATGTCATCAGTGATGTCATTGACCATGTCATGAATGATGTAATATGTGACGTCATCAGCAGTGCATTGCGGGGGCGCGAGTTACAGTTAGCTCAACTAACTATAACAGGGGAAGGTCTATGGTTTTCTATGAGTGAAATGTCCAACTAACTATACCGTCCCTGAAACCTATGGTTTTTTCAATGAATTTCTAAGGTTTTTTAAATGATCATTTCTAACTATAACGTGCCTGAAGAGATATATATATATATATATATATATATATATATATATATATATTCACTGAAAAAACCATAGGTTATAGACCATATATAGTTAGGAATTCGCATTTACAAAACCTTATTTTACTCACACAAAACCATTGAAATTCCATATATAGTTAGTTGCACTAACTATATATCGCGCACCCGCAATCCACTGCTGATGATGTCACATATTACATCATTCATGACATGGTCAGTGACATCACTGATGACATCACTGATGACATCTCAAATGACATCACTGATGACATCTCAAATGACATCACTGATGACATCACTGATGACATCTCATTTGACATTACTGATCACATCACTGATGATATCATTCATGTGATAATACAATGAACCTCTTCAGACTCTAATATAACCTTAGATACAATCAGTGTAAACAGACACTCACAGACTGTCACTCATCCATGGAGTTACTCACACACCTAGTCAGTCATGCAAAGAATCAATCACACCACCATTTCCTCAACTATACAGTTATACAAACTTTACTTATTCAAACATATACTAACACATATTTACTCTCTTATACAATCCCTGATACAAGTTCACAATGATCCATACCGCCACTCACACATTCACTGGCTCTTATGCACAGTTATTTATATATGTCAACTCTCACATGTACTGTGTTTTACATATGTACTTACTTTGACATGTAGCACTGAGATATCCATTCACTCACCAATACACTCATGCACACAGTCAACCGCCCATACAGCTGTTTCCACATGCACTTTTGAAACCATACATCTAGTGAATCAACTGCTCACACATCTATGCACAGAGTCATACACCTCCCAGCCACCCACACACTCACTCAGTCTCCCATACAAATACTTGGGCAACCAATCAATAACCCATATATGTTATGTTATGTTATGTTATAGTGGCTTTTATAGAGCGCACGGCTACTCAAAAAGAGTGTCCCGGCGCTTTTAATTAACAAGGCTGCAGTGAAACTAACATAACACATTAAAAAAGAGAATAACAAATACACAATAAAAAAATAAAAGACAGAGGGCCTACTGGGAGAATAACCACGTTTTAAGGTCCTTTCTGAAGGCTAATAAACTAGATGCTCCCCGAAGAGACAGGGGCAAAGAGTTCCACAGTTGGGGCGCCAGTAAACCAAATGAGCGGCCTCCCAGGCGTGCACGCTTTACTCGTGGAACGGTCGCCAGAAGTAAGGATTCTGACCTCAGGGAGCGCACCGGTTGGTAAAAGGTGAGTCTCCTCTGGAGATACTTAGCCCCCGTCGCATGAAGCGCTTTGTACGTCAGAGTCAAGGTCTTAAAGGCGATCCGCTTACGGATTGGCAGCCAGTGCAAGGTCTGTAGCAGAACCGTGGCACTGGCCCGTCTGTTCAATCCATAGATTGCACGCGCCGCAGCATTCTGCACAACTTGCAGCCGCTGTAACAGGTATTCTGGCAGGCCCAGGTATAGAACGTTGGAATAATCCAACCTGGAACCTATCAGGGCCTGCACAGTCAGCCTCCTGTGCTCCTCCGATAGTAGGGGAAGAAACCTCCGTAGCATCTTCAGGAGGCCGAAACACATACCCGACACTCCGAGGATCTGGGCCTTCATTGTTAGCCCCGTGTCCATCTTCACACCCAAGTTCTTAGCCCATTGGGATGAACACGAAGGGGGGGCCATGTTAATGGGCCACCAGGCCTGCCACTCTGGTTCCACATCACACCCGAAGAAGAGTACCTCAGACTTATCGGGATTGCACTTGAGGCTGTGTAGATGGAACCATTGAAACACAGCCTCAAGGCAATCCCGGATACTCTCCCCCTCAAAGTCCACTCCTCTCTTACACGAGAAGAGGAGCTGGGTATCGTCGGCGTACGATACGATCCGGGCCCCGAAAGACTCCGCCAAAGCCGCCAAAGGGGTCATAAAGATATTAAAGAGGGTCGGGCTCAAAATAGAGCCCTGAGGGACCCCGACTCCCAAAGGCGGCATTACGGCGGAATCTGGAGCGGCCCAGACCGTTTGCCGGCGGCCAGCCAGAAAAGAAGAAAACCAGCTGAGCACCGTTCCCCGAAGTCCTATCTCATGGAGTCTTGTGAGAAGACCATCATGGGGAACGGTGTCAAAAGCCGCCGACAAGTCCAACATCACCAGCATGGCTTTACCCCCTGAATCCAACGTCTCCTTGATTGTTTCGGAGACCTCGAGGAGCGCGGTCTCCGTACTAAGACCCGGGCGAAAACCTGACTGGGTGGCATGCAGAATCTCGTTCGACTCTAAAAAGTTGGAGAGCACCGTCTGCACGTGCTTCTCAACAACCTTCGTCAGAGCCGGCAGCAGAGAGATAGGCCGATAGTTGACAGGGGCCTTAGGGTCCAGGCCAGGCTTCTTAAGCAGCGGGATGACCATCGCCTGCTTCCAAGCCTGCGGAACCACTCCCTGGCTCAACGAGAGATTCAGCAGCGGATTAACCAAAGGATTAATAACCTCCGCCAGTTTCGCCAGAATCTTAGCAGGGCAAGGATCCAGGGGCGAGCCGGACTTCAAGTTGCTCAAAAGTGCTAAGGAAACGGGCGCCGAAATAGATGGAAAAGCGCCCAGTGTGGGGCCCGGCAACGCCGGGGGCGATCGAATGGCCTTACTGACAGTCCGCTCCTCGGGGATGGTCACCGGGAAAGAGGCCTGTAGCAGTTGGATCTTGCTGGTAAAAAAAACAGCAAGATCTGCCACCCACGCGTCAGAGGGCCTCTCCTCGGCAGTGTTTATCCGGGGCGATGTAAACTCCCTCACTATAGAGAAGATCTCCTTGCAGGAGTTGGAGGCAGCATCAATCCTACCTGCCAGGTAGATTTTCTTACCTAGGCGGATATCTCGGTGATACTCCTTGACCAAGTTCTTAAAGGCCACCTTTGCCTCCACATCGTATTTTAACCGCCAAGTTCTTTCAGCTACCTTGCACTGCTGCCGCTTAGCCGACAGTGCAACGGTAAACCAAGGGGCGGAGACTCGCTTGGGGGTACGATGGGGGATATAGTTACTCATATAGCTACTTATCAACACATGCAACAGTTTACAGAACAACAGACATAATGATGCACAAATTAAGACAGTTTAGTCACTAACTCATGCACTCAGTGAGACACATTTAATCACTCACTCATACAGTCAGTCATGCACCTACTAAATCCTTCATCCAGACACTTATACATCCACTCATTCTTCAATATGTAAGACATATTTTAACTTTACAGAAACATACAGTCACTGGATGTTGTCATCAGTGATGTCATCAGTGATGTCATTTGAGATGTCATCAGTGATGTCATCAGTGATGTCACTGACCATGTCATGAATGATGTAATATGTGACATCATCAGCAGTGGATTGCGGGTGCGCGATATATAGTTAGTGCAACTAACTATATATGGAATTTCAATGGTTTTGTGTGAGTAAAATAAGGTTTTGTAAATGCGAATTCCTAACTATATATGGTCTATAACCTATGGTTTTTTCAGTGAATTTTCAAGGTTTTGTAAATGCTAATTCCTAACTATATATGGTCTATAACCTATGTTTTTTTCAGTGAATTTTCAAGGTTTTGTAAATGCTAATTCCTAACTATATATGGTCTATAACCTATGGTTTTTTCAGTGAATATATATATATACATACATATATAAACATATATCATCTGTATATCTATATAAATACAAACATAAATGCATGCATACATATACTTATATGCATACAGATGCATGTTATTTACATGAAAGTTGAAAAAACACTAATAAAAGCAAAGCTAAAAAGCCACCTCATTACAAACAGAATGGCTTTAACTTAAACGAGGGCGAGATCTATTGCATTTTCAATGCTTGTTTACTTTGGTTCCATCAAGAAGGCATTCAGATGTGTCACACATTTGCCATAAATTCTGAATGTTAGCACTCTAGTTGCACATTAGATCACTGTAGTAAAGCTACTGCTCACCAGGGACGTCTGCTGCTGGTAATCAAAGTGCATGTTTCAGTCTGCATGTCAGAATTTTTTTAATGAAATTGAAGAGGGTTTGAGAAGTCACTCAAAATGTGCCCTAATTTTTCTTTCTGCAGCACTAATCATAATTCATATGGCAAAATATACCCCCTCATTTTGTTCCTTTTTAAATTAAATGTTTTAAGAGTTACCACTTTATTCCAATCAAGATGGCTTCAGGTGTGCCATACCTTTGTAATAAGTAGGACTGTTAGCGCTCTAGTTGTTCTTTAGAACTCTCTGGGACATTCTGTCATTGGGCTATACTTGGGCTACATCTGGGTGATATTTGGGCTACATTTGGGCTCTTTTGTCTCTGGTGGCCATTTTGGGAGACTGCATGTCAGAATTTTTTAATGAAATAGAAGAGGATTTGAAAAGTCACTCAAAATGTGCCCTAATTTTTCTTTCTGCAGCACTAATAATACCTTCTATTGCATAATATACCCCCTCATTTTGTTCCTTTTTAAATTAAATGTTTTAAGAGTTACCACTTTATTCCCATCACGATGGCTCCAGGTGTGCTATACCTTTGTAATAAGTAGGACTGTTAGCGCTCTAGTTGTTCTTTAGAACACTCTGGGACATTCTGTCATTGGGCTATACTTGGGCTACATCTGGGTGATATTTGGGCTACATTTGGGCTCTTTTGTCTCTGGTGGCCATTTTGGGAGACTGCATGTCAGAATGTTTTAATGAAATAGAAAAGGATTTGAGAAGTCACTCAAAATGTGCCCTAATTTTTCATTCTGCAGCACTAATCATACTTTCTATGGCAAAATATACCCCCTCATGTTGTTTCTTTTTAAATTAAATGTTTTAAGAGTTACCACTTTATTCCAATCAAGATGGCTTCAGGTGTGCCATACCTTTGTAATAAGTAGGACTGTTAGCGCTCTAGTTGTTCTTTAGAACACTCTAGGAGGCTGCAGTAGAACACAAAGGAATCAACTGACAGTCTCTGTCCTTGTTGGATGTACATGTTTTACTGAGAATGTCAGACTTCATTTTCACATGACTGAGAAAGATAATGTGAATTTACAGAAAATATGCTTTCAGTTTAGCTTATAGATCCCCTTCCAAACCACTGTGGGAAAATCATGAGATATTAGTTTTCTTTCAAACAATATTCATGATATCACAGCAGAAGGTTTTTTCACATGGTAAAATCACCTTAGAACCCACCACAATTCCTAAAACGAGTATGGTACCATCAACAAATGATTTATAATGTAACTAAAGTCCTAAAACCCTCTATTAACTACAATGCTTTTTAATGAGGTGCTATCATGTATATTGGTCCCAAGATGGCTGCCAACACTTCTTGGATGAAGTCCTGACAGCCAATCAGATCAGATGTGTGGTTAGGCTCCGCCCAGATATATATCTTTTTTTGAACCTAAATTACTCAAAATCCACTGGAGCACATATATTGAGACCTACAAAAGGCACATCGGGCTAACAGTCCCTACAATTTTGCCAAGTTTCGTGCAAATCCATTCAGCCGTTCGGGCTAAAAGTGAGGCCAACCGCCCTATGGAAAACTCAATGTTAAAAACACGTTTTGGGACCCCCCTTTTTTCTCGACCCCCCCTGGACGAACCCCCCCCCAATTTTCAGGGGCTGCTCAGAAACAAAATGTTCCATTTTCCTGAAGATTTCAGCCAATTCCGTCCACAAACGCCAAAGTTATTAGACATAGAATTTTCAAAAATCCCATAGAGAAAAAATCCTAACTATATATACCTACTGGCGACCGCCAGTAGGTAATATATATATATAAATATATATATATATATATATAAATATATTACCTACTGGCGGTCGCCAGTAGGTATATATAGTTAGGATTTTTTCTCTATGGGATTTTTGAAAATTCTATGTCTAATAACTTTGGCGTTTGTGGACCGAATTGGCTGAAATTTTCAGGAAAATGGCACATTTTGTTTCTGAGCAGCCCTTGAAAATTTGGGGGGGGTTCGTCAAGGGGGGGCCGAGAAAAAAGGGGGGTCCCAAAACATGTTTTTAACATTGAGTTTTCCATAGGGCGGTTGGCCTCACTTTTAGCCCGAACGGCTGAATGGATTTGCACGAAACTTGGCAAAATTGTAGGGACTGGTAGCCCGATGTGCCTTTGCTAGGTCCCAATATATGTGCTCCAGTGGATTTTGAGAAATTAACGTTCAAAAAAAGATATATATCTGTAACAGCGGACCGGGCAGCGCTCCGGTTCGCGGACTTTTCGCGGTACGGAGCTTTGTGAAGCGAAGCTGATTGGTTCTCCGGCGTCTGTGAACATTCCAAACAGTCCGTAGCGGCCGCCATCTTGTCTCTCGGTAGGATCGAGAGACAAGAGGAGGCCAAAGCGAAGGGGCAAATGACCATAAGGGGGCATAGTAGATCCTCGCTGACCCCCTAGGTTTGATGTGGAGGTTTTAAAAGGGCCCCGCGGGGCAAAAAAAATAAATAATAATAATAATCGAACGGCTGAATGGATTTGCACGAAACTTGGTAAAATATTAGGGACTGGTAGCCCGATGTGCCTTTGCTAGGTCTCAATATATGTGCTCCAGTGGATTTTGAGAAATTAACGTTCAAAAAAAGATATATATCTGTAACAGCGCTCCGCTTCGCGTAACGGAGGTTTGCGAAGCTGATTGGTTCTCCGGCGTCTGTAAACATTGCAAACAGTCCGTAGCGGCCGCCATCTTGTCTCTCGGTAGGATCGAGAGACAAGAGGAGGCCAAAGCGAAGGGGCAAATGACCATAAGGGGGCATAGTAGATCCTCCTTGACCTCTTAGGTTTGATGTGGAGGTTTTAAAAGGGCCCCGCGGGGCAAAAAAAAAAATAATAATAATAATCGAACGGCTGAATGGATTTGCACGAAACTTGCAAAATTGTAGGGACTGGTAGCTCGATGTGCCTTTGCTAGGTCTCAATATATGTGCTTCAGTGGATTTTGAGAAATTAACGTTCAAAAACAAGATATATATCTGTAACAGCGCTCCGCTTCGCGGAGATAAAATTATATCTGTATTACCTAGCTGTTGCTAACACCAGTTAGCGACGGCTAGTAGGAGATAGCGACCATCTTGGGCCCCACTTTGCATGTGAGTGATATTTATCACTAATGACATGCAAAGTGGGCATGCCAAGATGTTAGCGACTGGAAACAGTCGCTAACATCGCTATCTCCTATTATCAACTTTTGGAAATATTCGCGATAAGCGCGAATATCTCCAAAAGCTACCACCTGCCCTGAGCAGTTCTTAGCCATGTTATCCAATGGGAGGTGGATAACATGGCTAAGAGTATTAGCTCGGTAATGCATGAATATCGCTGAGTTTTCAGCGATATTAATGCATTGCGGTCGTTTTTTATCGTATTTGCGATAAACCTTGATAATAGCAAGGTTTATCTGCGATAATTTCTGACGATGCTTAGCGGTAAAAAAATCGTTGCTAAGCATCGTTAGGGATAAATATCGCTTAACTTTGGTAATATGCCCCAACGTCTGTTAACGTTCGATTCGAAGGAAATCAGGAAGTGTTGAAAAACATTGTCTGCGCCATCTTGCCTTTTTTCAAATGCCACACTCTTGTCGTGCACGGCAGTCATTTTAGATGCCTTGACCAGACCCACTCTGTGCACGCTGTCGATCCTTAGCATGGCTCCCCACCCTCGCAAGCATCTCCCCCAGGCAGTGGTCACCCCCGCTCTCTGTCTTATGCATGGGTAATAAACCACCCCCCATCTGCGCTGCTCTTCCCTGAGAATCACACCCTGTGCCCGCCCGACACCTCCCTTTCGCCCTATTCACTACCGCACCCTCTGACACTCCTTTTCCTCTGTGTCCGATTGTCCAGGCCGGTCCTAGGGTATCAGCTAGCCCTGCAGATGTAGTTTATGGCCCCAGCTGTAAAGAATCACCCCTCTTCAAAGGAGTTATAGTAGATCAAGGCCCACACTCGATGAGATCCGTCACAGCAGACGCGTTCCTATTATCTGAAAACCATCCTGTATTGTGATTGGGGAGGGGACCGAGCCTGAAGCGGAAGATTCCAGGGATGACTCTTTGTACATCAAAGTTTTTACAATTATGTGTCACATTAAAAATATATAGCACTCCAACAAAGTAGTAAGATTATAAAACTTTAATAACTTATAAATATATGCAAGAAAACAAAAACAGTAATAACATATAAACATTTTTAGGGAAAAACAACGAAGTAGCGGTCGGCTGTGCGAATAGTCCCAACGCAGCACAACGTCCAGATTTCTGGCGTGGGGCGTCGCGGGGGGTGGGTCATCAGTAGCAAACTGTTGTGCGAATAGTTCCAAGGCAGCAGAACGATGGCACCAAGGTGATGTCCAGTAAGTTGCCGCACTGGTTTTGGTATCCTACAATGCTGCTCCGAATAACGGCGTGGGGCGCCCCGGGGGAGGCGGCGTGAACGGGCCTCTCCAGGTGGAGTCTCGTCTGTTGTAGTGGGGCGCCCCTTTACCGTTTCAGTTGCCATTCCGTCCGCTTTTGGTCCACTGTGTTAAAAGCCGCAATTCAGCTGAGTTGCGCCCACTCTTGCGGTGCAGCGATAGGCGGCTGTCACAGGACTCTCAAAATGGCGGCAGGCTGTTTCCTTTTTGGGCCTGGTCCACTGAAATGGCCCTGGGACACCTTGGAAATCGGACGCTTGTCTGCTAGGTCTTGGACCCCATTCTCGAAAGCGTCCCCTCCGCCTTGAGGATTCATCAAAAGTTTTGGGGGGCCCGACTCCTGTAGGCTTCTGGTGGGGAGCGGCTGCCATGATTGCTCGCGGAATGACCACGACGGAGCTACGAGATGGTGGTGCTCTCATGCTGACGCCAGCTTCAGTCTGAAACATCCAGAAACAAGGTGGGGCTTTCATCGTTTGGGAAAAAAAAAAGTTTTCATCCAATGAAAAGTGTTGTTTTTAGGTCATATGATCAAGCCTTCCATCATTAGGAAACCAAAAGTAAAATGAACCAATGAAAAGTTTTATAAACAAGTCACATGACCTGTTATGCGGCATAGGGTATAAAATGCGGAGAAAATACGTTGGCACGTGAGGCGGCGTCAGTAGCGGACCGATGTGCGAATAGGCCGAAGGCAACACAACGCACCAAGATCCGGATGGCACCGAGGTGGTGTCCAGCAAGTTGCAGCACTGGTGTGGCCATCCTACAATGCTGAAAGTCGGCGTGGGGCGCCCCGTTGGCCTGTGAGTTTGCGTCAGTAGCGGACCGATGTGCGAATAGGCCGAAGGCAGCACAACGCGCCAAGATCCGGATGGCACCGAGGTGGTGTCTAGTAAGTTGCCGCACTGGTGTGGCCATCCTACAATGTTGAAAGTCGGCGTGGGGCGCCCCGTTGGCCTGTGAGATGGCGTCAGTAGCGGACCGATGTGCGAATGGGGCCAAAGGCAGCGCAACAATATTTTCTGACTAGAAGACACCACAAGGCGCTGAGATGCCAAGATTCGGATGGCACCGAGGTGGTGTCTAGCAAGTTGTGGCACTGGTGTGGCCATCCTACAATGGTAAAAGTCGGCGTGGGGCACCCTGTTGGCCTGTGAGATGGTGTCAGTAGCGGACCGATGAGCGAATGGGGCCAAAGGCAGCGCAACAATATTTTCTGACTGACACCACAAGGCGCTGAGATGCCAAGATCCGGATGGCACCGAGGTGATGTCTAGCAAGTTGCTGTACTGGTGTGGCCATCCTACAATGGTAAAAGTCGGCGTGGGGCGCCCTGTTGGCCTGTGAGATGGTGTCAGTTGCGGACCGATGTGCGAATGGGGCCAAAGGCAGCGCAACAATATTTTCTGTATGGAAGATACCACTAGGCGTTGAGATGCCAAGATCTGGATGGCACCGAGGTGATGTCTAGCAAGTTGCTGTACTGGTGTGGTCATCCTACAATGCTGAAACTCGGCGTGGGGTGCCCCATTAGCCTGTGAGATGGCGTCAGTAGTGGACCGATGTGTGAATAGGCCGGAACCAGCACAAGGCGCCAAGATCCGGATGTCACCGTGGTGGTTTCATAGTTGAGAGGCACTTCATCTGCAGTGGGGCGCCGAGATCCGAATGGCACCGAGGTCATGTCTAGCAAGTTGCTGTACTGGTGTGGTCATCCTACAATGCTGAAACTCGGCGTGGGGCGCCCCATTAGCCTGTGAGATGGCGTCAGTAGCGGACCGATGTGTGAATGGGGCAAAGGTAGCGCAAGAATATTTTCTGAAGAGGAGACACCACCAGGCGCTGAGATTCGGTTACCACCGAGGTGATATCTAGCAAGTTGCCGCACTGGTGTGGCCATCCTACAATACTGCTCCGAATAACGGCGTGGGGTGCCCGAAGGGGGGGGGGAGGCGGCGTGAACGGGCCTTCCTAGGTGGAGGCTCGTCTGCTGTAGTGGGGCGCCCCTTTACCGTTTCAGTTGCCATTCAGCTGTGTTTCGGCTGCTCTTGATGCTACAGCGACAGGCGGCTGCAACAGGACTCTCAAAATGGCGGCCTGTTCTTTGGATTTGGGCCTGGTCCACTAAAATGGCCCTGGGACACCTTAGAACTCGGACGCTCGTTTTTTTTTTCTTTTCCTGTACATGCAAAAAAAGGTAAATGCCCGGTACGTTACACGCTTCATCTGCCACGATGAACTCTCCAGAGGAACCGAAAAAAAAATATAGTTATGGTAACTATACCATGCATCGTCATATGGAGAGGTGGCACCAATTAATTATAGTGCTGCATAAAAGAGAGATTTGGAGGAGAACCCCTGACCTGCTAGTACATTCATCAAAGAAGTGGCACTGACAGCATCAGAGGCAAGGGAAACGGTCCCAAATATTTAGAAGAACTTTGGAAAGATTAAAATGACATGTTTAGATTGTGGCAAATTAATTTCATGTGGACAGATGAGTGTTACTCTAATAAATACAGCATATGAACATCATCATAGTCGATGGTTGGTAGAGACATTTTGACTATATCCTGGACCTGCCCGTCCTCGCCCAAAATGGCGCCGGAATAAATGGGACTCGTAACTCCTTGTTGTGTACTGGTTGCAGAACCTTGAAATCACGAGATACGTATGCAGTTTTGAAGCACATGGCGGGCGGGGACGATAATTGATTGAATATTTCGACATCCCTATTGATATTAAGTTCTGATGTGTTATTGATTACTGTACTATTGAAAGTTCGAATTAACGTCACCCATGGTACTTGTCCGCAAATGTATATCTAGATAATTTTATTGTAACTGGCCCTGTCGTATTTTAATTATAAAATGGACGTCCACCGATTCCGTAACTGTTAGACACCTTAGTTCTTGCAACCTAATGGCCCGCCCGTTACGTTCCTCTACAGTGTAAATGTCTACTCATCATATACGATTACAGTTTGCTCCGTGGCCGGCCCACGTGGTTATAGGCTCGTATTTGTATAATGAAATTTTCACAATAAAGGTTTTTAAAAGAAAACATGGTAGTAGTATATACATTGGTAAAGTTTTTAATAATAGTCACTGTTTTAGAATCATTAAAAGGCAAGTGAAATAAAGCAGACCAATTACATGAAGGGTAAAAGGTATAATTCGAAGGAACGCAGTAAAGATAAATGGTCAAGGGCTGTTGTGTTTTCTACTCCTGCAACATAAAGTGATCGATAAGAATCTCATATTCAGGCGTATCGGCGACTAAGACAGCAGGTCGACCCTCTTTTGCTCAACGGCTCCGTCATGGGACGAAGAAACGCTCTTTTTCTCGAAAAAAGAATATATTTTACTTGCAGGACAGTTGTAAATTTTCCGGGAAAGTACATTAGCCTGGAACATTATAACATATATTTAAGAAAAAATAATGTTCGGAAGTAATAAAAAGCGTAATTTTTAGGTCATATGACCAAGCCTTTCATCATTAGAATAAGAAAAGTAAAATGAACCAATGAAAAGTTTTATTAACAAGTCACATGACTTGTTATGCTTACGTTACGCGCTGCGCGCCCCGGATGACTTCCGGATGCGCTAACGCGGCGCGTCATATGACGCATTACGCGACAACGCAGGTCCAGAATATAGTCAAAATGTCTCCACCAACCAGCGGTCGGAACACAACCCCTTTCAGCAGGCTAAATAGTTCTGTTAAATGACAACAGAAGGGACAGGCAACAAGAACCATCAGTCAAAGAGGGGAGGGCTAGTTCTTCTCTACCGGGTTACATTGGGGCGCTACCGGAACTGATCGAATTGGTAGTCTACAGTGTTTCTGGATGTTTCAGACTGAAGCTGGGGTTAGCATGAGAGCAGCACCATTTCGTAGCTCCGTCGTGGCCATTCCGCAACCAATCATGGCAGCCGCTCTTTATCGTTATTTTGGGCGGGGTGGGTGGCGGAGCCGAGCTGTTTTGCAGCCATCATTGTGTGGAGTTCAGTTCATCTCACTAGTTTTGTATTTGTCATGAGGGGTTGTTCCTAATGTTTCTATTTTAGCGAGGTCAAAAAGAGATCCCATTAGTGGCCTACTGATTTTGCTCGATTCCTTTTCTTTTTTTTTACACGATTTTTCGTTATCTGCAAAGACTAAACAGAGTATTGCGACTCTGTGTTTGTTTGTAAATAGAGAATGAACCAAAGAGAACCAATTCTAAAACAGTAAATACTTGGATAACAATCAATCAAATGGAGAGAGAAGCAGGCACGACGTATTACAACGGGGGCAAAGGCCTGCGTTAACTACCCTTCACTATGTGCAAAGAGAGAGTACTCCTAATAGAAATGAGGGGGGGGCACCATTCAAAGCAGATCAGTGTGCATAAACACGAAAATGTTTTCACTTACCACGTACTTGACATTCGACAGCTTATGATATTTGCTATTAAAAAACCATTGAAATTCACTGAAAAAACCATAGGTTATAGACCATATATAGTTAGGAATTAGCATTTACAAAACCTTGAAAATTCACTGAAAAAACCATATGTTATAGACCATATATAGTTAGGAATTAGCATTTAAAAAACCTTATTTTACTCACACAAAACCATTGAAATTCCATATATAGTTAGTTGCACTAACTATATATCGCGCACCCGCAATCCACTGCTGATGATGTCACATATTACATCATTCATGACATGGTCAGTGACATCACTGATGACATCACTGATGACATCTCAAATAACATCACTGATGAGATCACTGATGACATCTCATTTGACATCAATGACCACATCACTGATGATATCATTCATGTGACAATACAATGCATCTCCTCACATTTTAATATAACCTCTGTTTCACCCAGTGTTAAATACAGAGTATAATTTTTGAAACCATTGACACACCAATACTAGTTACTACATACGTACTCACTGATTCCTACGTCTACACACACATTTCACCCATACAATTATTCATACATACAATCACTCATCTTTACAACACTATCATATGCACTCATACACCTATACAGACACTCACACTCTGCCACTCATCCATGGAGTTACTCACACACCTAGTCAGTCCTGTAAAGAATCAATCACACTTCCATTTTCTTGTCTATACAGTTAAACATAGAGCACCTTACATTTTCAAACATATACTAACACATACTTACTTTCTTATACAATCATTGATACAAGTACACATTGATCTGCACAGAGTCACACACCTCCCAGCCAGCCACACACACACTTAGTCTCCCATACAAATACTTGGACAATCAATCAATAACCCATATAGTTAATCATATAGCTACTGATCAACACATGCAGCAGTTTACAGAACAACAGACATAATGATGCACAAATTAAGACAGTTTAGTCACTAACCCATGCACTCAGTGAGACACATTTAATCACTCACTCATACATTCAGTCATGCACCTACTAAATCCTTCGTCCAGACACTTATACATCTACTCATTCTTCAATATGTAAAACATATTTAAACTTTACAGAAACACACAGTCACTGGATGATGTCATCAGTGATCTCATCAGTGATGTCATTTGAGATGTCATCAGTGATGTCATCAGTGATGTCACTGACCATGTCATGAATGATGTAATATGTGACATCATCAGCAGTGGATTGCGGGTGCGCGATATATAGTTAGTGCAACTAACTATATATGGAATTTCAATGGTTTTGTGTGAGTAAAATAAGGTTTTTTAAATGCTAATTCCTAACTATATATGGTCTATAACCTATGGTTTTTTCAGTGAATTTTCAAGGTTTTGTAAATGCTAATTCCTAACTATATATGGTCTATAACCTATGGTTTTTTCAGTGAATATATATATATATATATTACCTACTGGCGGTCGCCAGTAGGTATATATAGTTAGGATTTTTTCTCTATGGGATTTTTGAAAATTCTATGTCTAATAACTTTGGCGTTTGTGGACGGAATTGGCTGAAATCTTCAGGAAAATGGAACATTTTGTTTCTGAGCAGCCCCTGAAAATTGGGGGGGGGTTCGTCCAGGGGGGGTCGAGAAAAAAGGGGGGTCCCAAAACGTGTTTTTAACATTGAGTTTTCCATAGGGCGGTTGGCCTCACTTTTAGCCCGAACGGCTGAATGGATTTGCACGAAACTTGGCAAAATTGTAGGGACTGTTAGCCCGATGTGCCTTTTGTAGGTCTCAATATATGTGCTCCAGTGGATTTTGAGTAATTTAGGTTCAAAAAAAGATATATATCTGGGCGGAGCCTAACCACACATCTGATCTGATTGGCTGTCAGGACTTCATCCAAGAAGTGTTGGCAGCCATCTTGGGACCAATATACATGATAGCACCTCATTAAAAAGCATTGTAGTTAATAGAGGGTTTTAGGACTTTAGTTACATTATAAATCATTTGTTGATGGTACCATACTCGTTTTAGGAATTGTGGTGGGTTCTAAGGTGATTTTACCATGTGAAAAAACCTTCTGCTGTGATATCATGAATATTGTTTGAAAGAAAACTAATATCTCATGATTTTCCCACAGTGGTTTGGAAGGGGATCTATAAGCTAAACTGAAAGCATATTTTCTGTAAATTCACATTATCTTTCTCAGTCATGTGAAAATGAAGTCTGACATTCTCAGTAAAACATGTACATCCAACAAGGACAGAGACTGTCAGTTGATTCCTTTGTGTTCTACTGCAGCCTCCTAGAGTGTTCTAAAGAACAACTAGAGCGCTAACAGTCCTACTTATTACAAAGGTATGGCACACCTGAAGCCATCTTGATTGGAATAAAGTGGTAACTCTTAAAACATTTAATTTAAAAAGAAACAACATGAGGGGGTATATTTTGCCATAGAAAGTATGATTAGTGCTGCAGAATGAAAAATTAGGGCACATTTTGAGTGACTTCTCAAATCCTTTTCTATTTCATTAAAACATTCTGACATGCAGTCTCCCAAAATGGCCACCAGAGACAAAAGAGCCCAAATGTAGCCCAAATATCACCCAGATGTAGCCCAAGTATAGCCCAATGACAGAATGTCCCAGAGTGTTCTAAAGAACAACTAGAGCGCTAACAGTCCTACTTATTACAAAGGTATAGCACACCTGGAGCCATCGTGATGGGAATAAAGTGGTAACTCTTAAAACATTTAATTTAAAAAGGAACAAAATGAGGGGGTATATTATGCAATAGAAGGTATTATTAGTGCTGCAGAAAGAAAAATTAGGGCACATTTTGAGTGACTTTTCAAATCCTCTTCTATTTCATTAAAAAATTCTGACATGCAGTCTCCCAAAATGGCCACCAGAGACAAAAGAGCCCAAATGTAGCCCAAATATCACCCAGATGTAGCCCAAGTATAGCCCAATGACAGAATGTCCCAGAGAGTTCTAAAGAACAACTAGAGCGCTAACAGTCCTACTTATTACAAAGGTATGGCACACCTGAAGCCATCTTGATTGGAATAAAGTGGTAACTCTTAAAACATTTAATTTAAAAAGGAACAAAATGAGGGGGTATATTTTGCCATATGAATTATGATTAGTGCTGCAGAAAGAAAAATTAGGGCACATTTTGAGTGACTTCTCAAACCCTCTTCAATTTCATTAAAAAAATTCTGACATGCAGACTGAAACATGCACTTTGATTACCAGCAGCAGACGTCCCTGGTGAGCAGTAGCTTTACTACAGTGATCTAATGTGCAACTAGAGTGCTAACATTCAGAATTTATGGCAAATGTGTGACACATCTGAATGCCTTCTTGATGGAACCAAAGTAAACAAGCATTGAAAATGCAATAGATCTCGCCCTCGTTTAAGTTAAAGCCATTCTGTTTGTAATGAGGTGGCTTTTTAGCTTTGCTTTTATTAGTGTTTTTTCAACTTTCATGTAAATAACATGCATCTGTATGCATATAAGTATATGTATGCATGCATTTATGTTTGTATTTATATAGATATACAGATGATATATGTTTATATATGTATGTATATATATATATTCACTGAAAAAACCATAGGTTATAGACCATATATAGTTAGGAATTAGCATTTACAAAACCTTGAAAATTCACTGAAAAAAACATAGGTTATAGACCATATATAGTTAGGAATTAGCATTTACAAAACCTTGAAAATTCACTGAAAAAACCATAGGTTATAGACCATATATAGTTAGGAATTCGCATTTACAAAACCTTATTTTACTCACACAAAACCATTGAAATTCCATATATAGTTAGTTGCACTAACTATATATCGCGCACCCGCAATCCACTGCTGATGATGTCACATATTACATCATTCATGACATGGTCAGTGACATCACTGATGACATCACTGATGACATCTCAAATGACATCACTGATGACATCACTGATGACAACATCCAGTGACTGTATGTTTCTGTAAAGTTAAAATATGTCTTACATATTGAAGAATGAGTGGATGTATAAGTGTCTGGATGAAGGATTTAGTAGGTGCATGACTGACTGTATGAGTGAGTGATTAAATGTGTCTCACTGAGTGCATGAGTTAGTGACTAAACTGTCTTAATTTGTGCATCATTATGTCTGTTGTTCTGTAAACTGTTGCATGTGTTGATAAGTAGCTATATGAGTAACTATATCCCCCATCGTACCCCCAAGCGAGTCTCCGCCCCTTGGTTTACCGTTGCACTGTCGGCTAAGCGGCAGCAGTGCAAGGTAGCTGAAAGAACTTGGCGGTTAAAATACGATGTGGAGGCAAAGGTGGCCTTTAAGAACTTGGTCAAGGAGTATCACCGAGATATCCGCCTAGGTAAGAAAATCTACCTGGCAGGTAGGATTGATGCTGCCTCCAACTCCTGCAAGGAGATCTTCTCTATAGTGAGGGAGTTTACATCGCCCCGGATAAACACTGCCGAGGAGAGGCCCTCTGACGCGTGGGCGGCAGATCTTGCTGTTTTTTTTACCAGCAAGATCCAACTGCTACAGGCCTCTTTCCCGGTGACCATCCCCGAGGAGCGGACTGTCAGTAAGGCCATTCGATCGCCCCCGGCGTTGCCGGGCCCCACACTGGGCGCTTTTCCATCTATTTCGGCGCCCGTTTCCTTAGCACTTTTGAGCAACTTGAAGTCCGGCTCGCCCCTGGATCCTTGCCCTGCTAAGATTCTGGCGAAACTGGCGGAGGTTATTAATCCTTTGGTTAATCCGCTGCTGAATCTCTCGTTGAGCCAGGGAGTGGTTCCGCAGGCTTGGAAGCAGGCGATGGTCATCCCGCTGCTTAAGAAGCCTGGCCTGGACCCTAAGGCCCCTGTCAACTATCGGCCTATCTCTCTGCTGCCGGCTCTGACGAAGGTTGTTGAGAAGCACGTGCAGACGGTGCTCTCCAACTTTTTAGAGTCGAACGAGATTCTGCATGCCACCCAGTCAGGTTTTCGCCCGGGTCTTAGTACGGAGACCGCGCTCCTCGAGGTCTCCGAAACAATCAAGGAGACGTTGGATTCAGGGGGTAAAGCCATGCTGGTGATGTTGGACTTGTCGGCGGCTTTTGACACCGTTCCCCATGATGGTCTTCTCACAAGACTCCATGAGATAGGACTTCGGGGAACGGTGCTCAGCTGGTTTTCTTCTTTTCTGGCTGGCCGCCGGCAAACGGTCTGGGCCGCTCCAGATTCCGCCGTAATGCCGCCTTTGGGAGTCGGGGTCCCTCAGGGCTCTATTTTGAGCCCGACCCTCTTTAATATCTTTATGACCCCTTTGGCGGCTTTGGCGGAGTCTTTCGGGGCCCGGATCGTATCGTACGCCGACGATACCCAGCTCCTCTTCTCGTGTAAGAGAGGAGTGGACTTTGAGGGGGAGAGTATCCGG
Organism: Lissotriton helveticus; assembly: GCF_964261635.1. Classification (NCBI taxonomy): domain Eukaryota; kingdom Metazoa; phylum Chordata; class Amphibia; order Caudata; family Salamandridae; genus Lissotriton; species Lissotriton helveticus. Next base: position 1,088,856,569 of record NC_136068.1, read on the forward strand.
GATTGCCTTGAGGCTGTGTTTCAATGGTTCCATCTACACAGCCTCAAGTGCAATCCCGATAAGTCTGAGGTACTCTTCTTCGGGTGTGATGTGGAACCAGAGTGGCAGGCCTGGTGGCCCATTAACATGGCCCCCCCTTCGTGTTCATCCCAATGGGCTAAGAACTTGGGTGTGAAGATGGACACGGGGCTAACAATGAAGGCCCAGATCCTCGGAGTGTCGGGTATGTGTTTCGGCCTCCTGAAGATGCTACGGAGGTTTCTTCCCCTACTATCGGAGGAGCACAGGAGGCTGACTGTGCAGGCCCTGATAGGTTCCAGGTTGGATTATTCCAACGTTCTATACCTGGGCCTGCCAGAATACCTGTTACAGCGGCTGCAAGTTGTGCAGAATGCTGCGGCGCGTGCAATCTATGGATTGAACAGACGGGCCAGTGCCACGGTTCTGCTACAGACCTTGCACTGGCTGCCAATCCGTAAGCGGATCGCCTTTAAGACCTTGACTCTGACGTACAAAGCGCTTCATGCGACGGGGGCTAAGTATCTCCAGAGGAGACTCACCTTTTACCAACCGGTGCGCTCCCTGAGGTCAGAATCCTTACTTCTGGCGACCGTTCCACGAGTAAAGCGTGCACGCCTGGGAGGCCGCTCATTTGGTTTACTGGCGCCCCAACTGTGGAACTCTTTGCCCCTGTCTCTTCGGGGAGCATCTAGTTTATTAGCCTTCAGAAAGGACCTTAAAACGTGGTTATTCTCCCAGTAGGCCCTCTGTCTTTTATTTTTTTATTGTGTATTTGTTATTCTCTTTTTTAATGTGTTATGTTAGTTTCACTGCAGCCTTGTTAATTAAAAGCGCCGGGACACTCTTTTTGAGTAGCCGTGCGCTCTATAAAAGCCACTATAACATAACATAACATAACATATATGGGTTATTGATTGGTTGCCCAAGTATTTGTATGGGAGACTGAGTGAGTGTGTGGGTGGCTGGGAGGTGTATGACTCTGTGCATAGATGTGTGAGCAGTTGATTCACTAGATGTATGGTTTCAAAAGTGCATGTGGAAACAGCTGTATGGGCGGTTGACTGTGTGCATGATTGTATTGGTGAGTGAATGGATATCTCAGTGCTACATGTCAAAGTAAGTACATATGTAAAACACAGTACATGTGAGAGTTGACATATATAAATAACTGTGCATAAGAGCCAGTGAATGTGTGAGTGGCGGTATGGATCATTGTGAACTTGTATCAGGGATTGTATAAGAGAGTAAATATGTGTTAGTATATGTTTGAATAAGTAAAGTTTGTATAACTGTATAGTTGAGGAAATGGTGGTGTGATTGATTCTTTGCATGACTGACTAGGTGTGTGAGTAACTCCATGGATGAGTGACAGTCTGTGAGTGTCTGTTTACACTGATTGTATCTAAGGTTATATTAGAGTCTGAAGAGGTTCATTGTATTATCACATGAATGATATCATCAGTGATGTGATCAGTAATGTCAAATGAGATGTCATCAGTGATGTCATCAGTGATGTCATTTGAGATGTCATCAGTGATGTCATTTGAGATGTCATCAGTGATGTCATCAGTGATGTCACTGACCATGTCATGAATGATGTAATATGTGACATCATCAGCAGTGGATTGCGGGTGCGCGATATATAGTTAGTGCAACTAACTATATATGGAATTTCAATGGTTTTGTGTGAGTAAAATAAGGTTTTGTAAATGCGAATTCCTAACTATATATGGTCTATAACCTATGGTTTTTTCAGTGAATATATATATATATATATATATATATTCAGTGAGAAAACCATAGGTTTCAGGAGTTATATAGTTAGGAACTAGCTTTTAAAAAACCTTTGAAATTCACTCAAAAAACTATAAGTTTTAGTGGTGTTATAGTTAGCTGGACATTTTACTCATACAAAACCATTGAAATTGCTCCTAGTTAGTTGTACTAACTATATTTCGCGCACCCGCAATCCACTGCTGATGATGTCACATATTAGATCATTCATGACATGGTCAGTGACATCTCTGATGACATCTCAAATGACATCACTGATGACATCATCCAGTGAATGTGGTTTGCTTCGTTATTTAAATATGCATTATATATATAGCAATTTGCATTGAAGAATGAGTGGATATATATAAATAAATATTTGGATGGAGGATTTAGTAGCAGTGTAATTGACTGTTTACTTGACCAATTTATAATGTATCACTAAATATAGTGGATAGTGACTAAACTGTGTGAATATCTGTATCACTTTGTCAGTTGTTGTGTAAACTGATTCTACAGTTGGTTACTAGCTATGTGAAAGTCTATATTAGTTATTGATTAGTTAACTGAGTATTTGTATGGGAGTGTGAAAGTGTGTGTGGTTCGGTGGGGGTGTGTAACTGTCCAAAGATGTGTGAATAGTTGATTCAGTAGATATATGAAGTTAAAACTACATGTTCTAACAGTTGTTTGGGTGAGTGAATCTCTTTATGGGTGTGGTGATGAGCAAATATATTTATCAATGGTACATGTCCAACAAACTAGAAAAATAAAAGGCAGTGTATGTGTCAGTTGTTGTATTTAAATAAGCATACATAAGACACAATGATTGTGTGAGTGACTGTATGGATAACTGTATACTTGTAATAATGATTTTATAATTCACTAAGTATGACTTACTATCTAAATGAATAAAAGAAGTGGTGTTTGTATAAGTATTTTGCTAAGTAAATATGTAAGTATGACCAATTGTTTGCATAAGTGAGTAGGATGACTTCATATGTGAATAGGATGCGTGCTGTTGTTTAATGTCGATATAGATGTATAAGTATTTTTGATAGTGTTCTATTGTTCATTGACAGCATGTATGAGTGAATCCATAGGTAAGTGATTAGATGTGTGTATACATCTATGAATCACTGAGTGGATTTTTAGATACTTGTATTGCTGTGACAATGGATTTAAATATGATACTCTGTATTTTACAAAGAGTGATGAAAAATTGTACTAGTGTATGAAAAGGTGTATGTGATTGTCACGTGGATGATGTCATCAGTGATGTCATCAGTGATGTCATTTGAGATGTCATCAGTGATGTCACTGACCATGTCGTGAATGATCTAATATGTGACATCATCAGCAGTGGATTGCGGGTGCGCGAAATATAGTTAGTACAACTAACTATATAGGAGCAATTTCAATGGTTTTGTATGAGTAAAATGTCCAGCTAACTATAACACCACTAAAACTTATAGTTTTTTGAGTGAATTTCAAAGGTTTTTTAAAAGCTAATTCCTAACTATATAACTCCTGAAACCTATGGTTTTTTCAGTGAATTTCAAAAAAATTTTTAAATGCTAATTGCTAACTATATAAGGCCAGAAACCTATGGTTTTTTCAGTGAATTTCAAAGGTTTTTTTAAAAGCTAATTCCTAACTATATAAGGCCTGAAACCTATGGTTTTTTCAGTGAATTCGCGAGGTTTTTTAAATGCTAATTCCTAACAATATAAGGCCTGAAACCTATGGTTTTTTCAGTGAATTGCAAAGGGTTTTTAAATGCTAATTCCTAACTATATAAGGCCTGAAACCTATGGTTTTTTCAGTGAATTTCAAAGGTTTTTTTAAATGCTAATTCTATTAGTAGATAACGTTTAAATATATTAATATCCTAGTGGGACCACCTGAGCAGCCCTAAGGGGTCAGGGTGTTTCTACCCTACCCCCTTTTTGTGTTCTACACGTTTTTTTTTGCTTTCTTGTGCCTAATTCCTAACTATATAAGGCCTGAAACCTATGTTTTTTCAGTGAATTTAGGTGTGCCATACTTTTGTCATAAGTAAGACTGTTAGCGCTCTAGTTGTTCTTTAGAACACTCTGGGACATTCTGTCATTGGGCTATAGTTGGGCTACCTCTGGCTGATATTTGGGCTACATTTGGTTTTTTTTGTCTCTGGTGGCCATCTTTGGGCTACATTGGGCTACATTGGGCTACATTTGGGCTCTAACATATATATAGCCCAATGTAGACCAATATATATTTTTTCAAAGTTAATTTTCGTAAAAACCACTGGAGCACATATCTTGAGACATAGCAAAGGCACATCGGGCTACCAGTCCCTACAATTTTGCCAAGTTTGGTGGAAAACCATTCAGCCGTTCGAGCTAAAAGTGAGTCCAACCGCCCTATGGAAATTAACATGGGGAAAACACGTTTTGGGACCCCCCTTTTATCTCGGCCCCCGCTTGACGGATCCCCCCAAACTTTCAGGGAAGGACCGGAGCGCCGCGAGGCAAAGTTAAGGAAAATTTCAGGAAGATTCCTCAACCGGCGCCAAATTTATTCCCAAAAGAATGTTGCGATTTCCCTATGGAAAACAATCCTAACTATATATACCTACTGGCTATGTCTCAAGATATGTGCTCCAGTGGTTTTTACGAAAATTAACTTTGAAAAAATATATATTGGGCTACATTGGGCTATATATATGTCAGAGCCCAAATGTAGCCCAATGTAGCCCAATGTAGCCCAAAGATGGCCACCAGAGACAAAAAAAAACAAATGTAGCCCAAATATCAGCCAGATGTAGCCCAACTATAGCCCAATGACAGAATGTCCCAGAGTGTTCTAAAGAACAACTAGAGCGCTAACAGTCTTACTTATGACAAAAGTATGGCACACCTGAAGTCATCTTGATTGGAATAAAGTGGTAACACTTAAAACATTTAATTTGCAAAGGAACAAAATGAGGGGGTTCATTTTGCCATAGAAATTATGATTAGTGCTGAAGAAAAAAAAATTAGGGCACATTTTGAGTGACTTCTCAAATCCTCTTATATTTCATTAAAAAAATTCTGATATGCAGTCTCCCAAGATGGCCACCAGAGACAAAAGAGCCTGTGCTTAAAAACTCTGTTAGCAAAGCAGGAATTTGAGATTTAAAAAACGTTTTAATATGAATGAATGAGTACAGATTTGTATAGCGCTGGCTACCCGGGGGCCTATATAAAAACGTTATCCGCTAATAGAATTAGCATTTAAAAAACCTTGCGAATTCAATGAAAAAACCATAGGTTTCAGGCCTTATATAGTTAGGAATTAGCATTTAAAAAACCTTGCGAATTCACTGAAAAAAACCATAGGTTTCAGGCCTTATATAGTTAGGAATTAGCATTTAAAAAACCTTTGAAATTCACTGAAAAAACCATAGGTTTCAGGTCTTATATAGTTAGGAATTAGCATTTAAAAAAACCTTGCAAATTCACTGAAAAAACCATAGGTTTCAGGCATTATATAGTTAGGAATTAGCATTTAAAAAACCTTTGAAATTTACTGAAAAAACCATAGGTTTCAGGCCTTATATAGTTAGGAATTAGCATTTAAAAAACCTTGCAAATTCACTGAAAAAGCCATAGGTTTCAGGCCGTATATAGTTAGGAATTAGCATTTAAAAAACCTTTGAAATTCACTGAAAAAAACATAGGTTTCAGGAGTTATATAGTTAGAAATTAGCTTTTAAAAAACCTTTGAAATTCACTCAAAAAACTATAAGTTTTTATGGTGTTATAGTTAGCTGGACATTTTACTCATACAAAACCATTGAAATTGCTCCTATATAGTTAGTTGTACTAACTATATTTCGCGCACCCGCAATCCACTGCTGATGATGTCACATATTAGATCATTCATGACATGGTCAGTGACATCACTGATGACATCTCAAATGACATCACTGATGACATCACTGATGAACTCATCCACATGACAATCACATACACCTTTTCATACACTATTACAATTTTTCATCACTCTTTGTAAAATACAGAGTATCATATTTACATCCATTGTCACAGCAATACAAGTATCTAAAAATCCACTCAGTGATTCATAGATGTATACACACATCTAATCACTTACCTATGGATTCACTCATACATGCTGTCAATGAACAATAGAACACTATCAAAAATACTTATACATCTATATCGACATTAAACAACAGCACACATCCTATTCACATATGAAGTCATCCTACTCACTTATGCAAACAATGGATCATACTTACATATTTACTTAGCAAAACACGTATACAAACACCACTTCTTTTATACATTTAGATAGTAAGTCATACTTAGTGAATTATAAAATCATTATTACAAGTATACAGTTATCCATACAGTCACTCACACAGTCATTGTGTCTTATGTATACTTATTTATATACAACAACTGACACATACACTGCCTTTTATTTTTCTAGTTTGTTGGACCTGTACCATTGAGAAATATATTTGCTCATCACCACACCCATAAAGATATTCACTCACCCAAACAACTGTTAGAACATGTAGTTTTAACTTCATATATCTACTGAATCAACTATTCACACATCTTTGGACAGTCACACACCCCCCACCGAACCACACACACTTTCACACTCCCGTACAAATACTCAGTTAACTAATCAATAACTAATATAGACTTTCACATAGCTAGTAACCAACTGTAGAATCTGTTTACACAATAACTGACAAAGTGATACAGATATTCACACAATTTAGTCACTATTCACTACATTTAGTGAGACATTATAAATTGGTCAAGTAAACAGTCAATTACACTGCTACTAAATCCTCCATCCAAATATTTATTTATATATATCCACTTATTCTTCAATGCAAATTGCTATATATATAATGCATATTTAAATAACGAAGCAAACCACATTCACTGGATGATGTCATCAGTGATGTCATCAGTGATGTCATTTGAGATGTTATCAGTGATGTCACTGACCATGTCATGAATGATCTAATATGTGACATCATCAGCAGTGGATTGTGGGTGCGCGAAATATAGTTAGTACAACTAACTATATAGGAGCAATTTCAATGGTTTTGTATGAGTAAAATGTCCAGCTAACTGTAACACCACTAAAACTTATAGTTCTTTGAGTGAATTTCAAAGGTTTTTTAAAAGCTAATTCCTAACTATATAACTCCTGAAACTTATGGTTTTTTCAGTGAATATATATATATATATATATATATATATATATATATATATATATATATATATATATATATATATATATATATATATACCACAAACTCCTATGATGGAAAGAGAATCTGCACTCGTAGACTGTGAAAATCCATCTCTTTATTCCTCAAACCATACTGCGTTCAAGCAATTCTTAGAAGCTCTTCGGCTTCGACAGCCTTTTTCAATGAGGTTTAATCCCCATGAGCTAACTATAACCTGCGCCTCTGAAATGCACTGCTTATGACCGCATATATTAAATCACTGATGACAAAGTTAGTGACATCACTGATGACCTTACTGATGACATCTCAAATGACATCACTGAGGACATCACTGATTACATCATCCACAGAATCTCTGACACACCCACTCACCCCACCACAAACTTTAATTTAATGCCCCTGTAACCTTTGGTTTTTTTTGTGAATTTCTATGGTTTTTTAAATGCTAAATCCTCACTATACCATCCTTGTAACCTTTGTCTTTTTAGTGAATTTCTTTGTTTTTTCAAATTCTATTTCTCAATTATAACGTCCATGCAAAGCATGATTTTTAATGAACTTTTAAGGTTTTTAAATTGTATCTTCGATCTAAAATAGCTCTATATTTCCACCACTCTACAAACGCACCTCTCGGCACACTGCTGGTAGGGCGATGAGGTCCCCTTGTGTCCTGAGGGCCTCAGGACTAAAGTGGACTTTACCCCCAAGCAGCAGCATGCTAGAAGGCGTGTTTGCAGAGTGGTGGAGAAAGGGGGTGTGGCCTCTGACCACCTCTCAGCAATCCAGCTGCGAGGTGCTTACTGGAGGTAACAGGAGAGCTAGTTGGCCCCCACAGACCCTCAAGAGTCAAGGGGACTTCATCTGCCAAATAGTAGTGCGCCAGGAGGGACGTTTGCAGAGTGTTGTAGAAAGGGGGCGTAGCCTCTGACCATCTCTCAGCAATCCAGATGTGTGGGGCTTACTGGAGGTAACAGGAGGGCTAGTTGGTCCCTACAGATCCTCGGCAGCGAAGGGGACTTCATCCCCCAGCCAAGAGTACACCAGAGGCGCATTTGTAGAATGGTGGAGAAAAGGGGCATGGCCTGCTATCAGAACTTAGCAATCCTGCTGTATGGGACTTACTGCAGGTAATAGGAGGGGTAATTGGCACCAATGCCGTCCTTGGGGACAAATTATCCCTCCTGTTACCTCCAGTAAGTCCCACACATTGGGATTGCTAAGAGGTATTCAGAGGCCACGCCCCCTTTCTCCACCACTCTGCAAACGCACCTCCTGGTGCACTATTGGGTGAGGGATGAAATCCCCTTTACCTCTGATGGACCTTGGGGGCCAAGAAGCCCTCCTGGTACCTCCTGTAAGTCCTATGCAATGGAATTCCTGAGAGCTGGCAGGATGACCAGCCTCCTTTCTCCAGTACTTTGGCAACGTGAATGCTAATTAAAAAACCTTAGAAATTCACTAAAGAAAACAAAGGTAACACGGACGTTATAGTTAAGAAACAGAATTTTAAAAAACCTTAGAAATTCATTTAAAAATACAAAGTTTACAGAGATGTTATAGTTAAGGTGGCATTTCACTTGTACAAAATCAGAGAAATTCAGCCTTTATAGTTAGCAGAGTTAACTATAACTCACACCCAAAATGCACTGCTTATGACCTCACATATTACATCACTCATGACACGGTCAGTGACATCACTGATGACATCCCAAATGGCATCACTGATGACACCAGTATCAACAACAGCATATCTGACGCACCCACTCAAACCACTATAAAATCTTTTATACACCCGCTACCACTCCCACACAACCATTCACAATCCCATTCATAGATCTATACCAGTACTTACACACCCACTTATGGATTCATTGATCTACACACACATCCACTCGCTCACCCATACTGCCACTAATAGACCCACTCATTTACTAATACAGCCATTGACATATCCACTCATATACCCATACAGGTACTCACACACTGAGTGAGTCACCCATAGAACTACTGACACACCTAGACACTCACCCATACATTCAATCACATAGCCACTTACTCACCCAAACAGTTACACACCCACCCACTTACTTACTCATACAAATAGTAACACATACTCACTCAGCTATACAGTCACTGACAGAAGCATGCTCTCCTCCATATAGCTACTCTCACATTCTCTCACTCATGCATATAGTCACTCATATACCCTGTCACTCACGTATATTGTCTTTCACATACTCAGTTAATCACCCATACTGACGCATGCACCCAATCACTGACACAGCCATACAGGCACTCATTCACCCATACAACTTCTTACACATGTAACAGTATCCCATACAGTCACTGACTCACCTACTCAATAATCCATACATCATCATCATCATGGTTTTATTGTATGATTAATTAAAATCTCTACAATGTTTGCATTCAATAAAAAGTAATAAAACACAAGTTTAAAATGCAAGTTAAGAAGAAAAAAAAATTGTCATAGGGTCTGAATATTATCTGTCCATAGTCTTTGCGTTTATCATAATCCTCGGACACAATATATAAAGTCCGTTAATTTCAGTTTAGTCAATGTATGTTCATTAAGTCAGTTCATTTTCTAATATCTGCTTTGTTGCCATGGCCATGAATTTGATTCCCCGGCATGAGAGTATGGGAGAGACACCACTTAATCACCGTATAACCGCCTGTCTGCATGTGCGGATTTTCAATGTGTTGAATATTGCCCGCAGATATCTTCTTCTTAAGGCTTGTAGCGCAGGACATGCACATAGTATGTGTGGCACTGTTTCGTTCTTGTATCCGCAAAGTCTGCAGCTTGCACTGTCTGTTTTTCGTTTCCAGGAAGGCATTAAGTCTTTTGTAAAATACATGCCCAGACGGTACGCTATTAGAGTTTTTTTAGATGTTGACAGAAGTGTTGGGCTAAATAAACTTGCGGTTTTTGGATGGAATAAGAGTTTACTACTGTCCAAGCGTGTCTCCGTTTACTTAGGGTTTTTTTGTCTTTGAGCAGGGAGATCTTTTTTGCCGAACCATTTGCTATTTTGCAAAATTGCTTGTGGTCCATGTTTTTTTTCCATGCTTCTTGGAGTCCAAGGGCTGACAAACTCAGGTTTAGGAATTCTCCCCAATGGGTGGTATTCGGCTGGTCTAAAAAAAAGTTTATTTCTTCCCAGCACATGTTGTCCCAGGAGCCGCTGGAAGCAAGTCGGATCTTGTGGCAAAGTTTTACAAATGTGGAATTTGAACCTAATGTTTTGATTTTGTACACCGAATTCTAGTCGAACTTGGGCTGCCGATGCTGCTTTTGGCAGCCCAAACACCACTTTGTATATTTTGTTTTGTAGGCTGTTTAAGATTGCTGATTCGTTCCCGAGCCATCCGATTAATCCGTAAAACAAGGTAGGGAAAATTTGGGGGGCCATGACTTTAAGTAAGTGGGTGTAGTTTGGACCGCCCACTGTCTTTTGCAGTTGTTTGTATGCGAATATTAGTGATTGCGCTTTCCCTCTTAGTACCTGAATGTGCTTCTTTTTTGAATTGCCGCGCTCGATGGTCATCCCCAGGTATTTGTACGAGTCCTGTTCTTCGAGGAGAGATTTATTGATTGTCCATGTGTATTTCAATTTCTTACACTCCGTGATACGAAGGACTTTTGTTTTGTTTTTATTCAACTCCAGGTTTTCCTCTGTTAGGTATGAAACTAGAGTGTTCACTAGGCGTTGCAGCCCGACTGGTGTTTGACTTAGTAAGACTATGTCGTCGGCGTACTGCATTATAGGTACGGGAACGTTGTCTAGTTTCGGTGCGTGGCTTTCTGTTGCATCTATTTTTCTTCCGATGTCGGCAAGGTATAGGTTAAAGAGACTGGGTGCAAGGACGCAGCCTTGTTTTAGTCCGAACTGTGTTTCAATTTTGTTGGTCAGGCTGCTACCATTACCTTGTTTGACCTTGGCCCATGTCTCACTGTATAGACTTGAAATTGCATTTATTAGATATTCTGGCATCCCCCATTCTCTTGACTTGCTCCACAACCTGGGCCTGCTTACATGGTCGAAAGCTGATTTTATATCGACAAAACAAGCATATAGATGTTGTTTTCTTTTTTTGGCATTGTCGGTTAATAAGCACAGGGTGGCCAGGTTGGTAGTTGTCCCTATCCCCATTCTGAATCCAATTTGGAACCTGGGTATTATTTTTGTTTCGGTCTCCTAGTCCTGCAGCTCTTTTAACAGGCATGAGGCATACAGCTTTGCTTCTACATCTATTAATGAAATTATAACGATAATTTCCAGGCTCTTTCCGGTCCCCTTTCTTGTGAATTGGGTGGATGATGTTTCCTCTCCATGTTTCTGGAAGGATTCCTTTTTTTAAGATGACATTGAATAGTGTAGATAAAAGGTCAGCCCAGAAATCCGTGTCTGATTTGTAGACTGCGGTTGGGATGCCATTTGGCCCCGGGGCCCCTTCTGATTTTAATTTCTGTATTAGCCTTTTTATTTGGGCATGTGTAATGGTTGGTTCTTCCTGAGTGAGATTTGGTTCTGTAGTAACACTGTCTTGTGGGTTTGAACTGTGGTCCTCGCTCTCCCTTGGTCTCCCTTGTTCTTTTTTTTCAATTCTTTGGGGATCCTTTGTTAGGTAAAGCTTCTTCACGTAAGTCTCCCATTCCGTGTTGCTGATCCCGGGATCCTGTTGTAGTGTCTGTCCCAGATTTAGTTCAGTAATGATTACCCAGAACTCTCTAGAGGATGCTTTTTTGGTTGAAATAAGTAGCCTTGTCCATACCTGTTCTTTATATTGGCCTTTTGCAGCCCATAGTTTTTTCCGGTATTCCTTTCTCATATTTCTGAGGTCTACGGTGTTTGTATATTGGCACTTTACTGCCATTCGCTGGGCCCTAGCTAGTTTTTTTTTTCTTGTTTTAGATCCATGTTAAACCAGGGCGCTGGTGTTCTTGTTTGATTTCTATTTCCTTTCGAGTGAAATGAGTGGTTTTCCATTAAAACCTCCAGCAAGTTTTCCCAAATTTTTATTGGGTCACCGTCGTCAAGGCTCCAGTGTTGCAGCATGAAAGTGGAGGCCGCGGTCATGATTTTTTGTGTGTGCTCGCCCCTCCATTTTATTTTCCGTAAGTTGAATTTTTCTGTTTCTTGGATTAGTGATCTCATTCTCTCGGCTCTGGGTGCAATAATGTCCAGCCTGAGGATTTGCGGGTAATGATCGCTTTCCGGGCGCTGGACTATTGTGTATTCCACGATTGAGTTTGTCAGATTCGTTGTTACTAGTGTAAAGTCCAGCGCTGATTTAACTTTGGTTAAATCAGTTAAATCACATAGGTGGTACGCGATTGTGTCAGACCTTCCTTTTTTTTGCTTTTTAACATTGATAGGCCCATTTTTTCTATTTTCCTATGATTAATTTGAGAGGCCACTACTGCTGTCCTTTTGACTCTGTTCATTCTAGTCGTTTTAGTGTTAAGTAAATTTTGGTTAAAGTCTCCTGAGATTATCATGGAGCATTGTTTATTAGTTGTTGTAAAGTTTTGATAAGAGTGAACAGTGTTTCCATTTTTTCCTTTTTTGTTTTCTGGTCTGGATGTATGTAAATGTGTAATATTAGCAGTTGTTGCCGGGGCTGTATTGTGATTTTTATAGCTTGAACCCAATTTAGTCCAATTATTTCTTGAATCCAGTTGTATTTCTGAGAAATGAGGATTGATAAACCTCCCCGGGGATGACCATATTTTGCATGCTTTTCTGCTAGTATGTGATGGTCAGTGAAGCCTGGAATTCCAAGTTGTGATAAGTTCCATGTTTCTTGTAAGAGTATTATGTCCGACTTATCAAAAAATATTAGAGTTTCGTGATCCTGCTCCATTGAGTTGAAACCGTGCACGTTCCAAGAGCAAAGATTGATTTGGTCTCCTGTTGTTTTATCATTTTGTCTGCCAATTGCTTGTTTTCTGAGTGTGGTTGTTATGTCAGTTCTAGGAGCCCTTTTCACTTAGTACGGTTGGGATCCAAGACCAATCTTGACTACTACCGTAGAGCCGGTGAGTAAATGTCTGATTTTTCAGTCTGGTTTTTGTTTCTGTTCCTTTTTCTGGAGTGGTTGCTCTAGCTGCTTGTAAACATGATTTCGTTTGGGGCCTTTGGAGCTCCTTGTCCTTTTGGTAATCCGAGCTGTTCTGTAGAGGATAAGGGTATTTCGGTTGCTAGTGTTGAAGTATTTTTATTCCCCAGTTCTCGAATGTTTCTTTGTGTGCGTAGATTTGTGCTGCTAACTCTTTCGATTTCCAAGTAGTAACTGATTTTTCTGTTCCTGGCTTTGCTCTGTTTTGCTGGAACTCTACTACTTCCATGTCTTGGGAAACAATTCCCTTAAGGGCTGGAATTTCCTTAAACAATTTTAAAATGTTTCCTCTGTTGAGGATATCATGTTTTCCCTTTGTTTCGAATTCTGGCATAAATGTTACTACTGGTTCGATTTCCTCTGATGTTGTTCTGGTGTACTCCGGTTGTGATTTTGTGATGTTTTTAGTACTTGAAGTCCCTAATTTACAATCACTTTCTGTTTTGTGGACAGTTAGTTTCTCCCTACTGTTTTCGATTTGCTTCATAAATCTAATTCCTGTACGTTGATCTGGTTGTATAGGGTCCCGGAGATCTTGTTTCGTTATGACCCTCCTGCCTATTGTGTTAGTCGTGATTTTTAAAGCTCTCAGATCTTGATCGTGTTGTGAGATTTTTTGTTCTCTTACGGCCCTGCTTACGTGTTTGATCTGGTGTTTTTTGTCCGGTTTACTTGTTTCCTCCTCCTCTTTTGTATCGGGTGTAGACAAATTGGGGTATAGGTTGCTAGTGTTGGCGTGGATGTCCTTGTCTTTATCCTCGGCTTTTGGGCCGTTATCAGCATAAGATCTTATACAAGGTGATTCCTTGGTGTTGCTTCTGGTTTTGGTTTTGTCTTCGGTTGGTTGTTTGGATCTAGTTGGCCCATTAGGGGTTTTTGGTTCTAGTTTTTGTATTTCTTCCGTCTTAGCTGAGATCTCGAAGGAGAAGCTTACCCTTTCCGGGTTTTGTTGATCCTGGGTACTGTCAGAGTGTTTATGCCTAACCTTTTGTTCGTCTGGATCTTGGCTGAGTCTCTTTCTGAACATTGGAAAGATGGGATCCGGGACACCGACGGGTTTTTTGTTTTGTTTGGTCCTAGCCTTTCTTGCTCTTTTTCGTTGACATTTTGTTAATTTGTCCTGGTGTTCGGTCAAAAGGGTTGGCGAGCCTTCATTAATTTGCTCTTCTTGGCTTTCCAACAACCCTTTGTCTTGACCTTTAACTATTTTCTTCTCTGCCCTGTTGGGGGGTTGGTCCTGGGTTTGGCTTCCGGATGGACCAATTGAAGTTCTTTCCTTATGTGTGGCGATCGTATGATCCCGGTTTCTGTTTTCATCGCCGGTGGATTTGACTACACCCAGGATGTCAGTTAGAATCTCAGGGAGGGTGGCCAGTTTTTCAATTATACTGCCACAGTTACATCGACTAACTTCTGTTTGATTTTTTGTTTGGGGTCCATTTCCTGAATTTGTACGATTTCTACTTCTGTTTACGATGGTAACCCCATTTTCCTTCTTGGGTAAAGAGGTTAATATTGTATCGACTTTAGAGCTTATTTTGGAAATGTGCTCGGCAATGATGTTTATCAAATCTATTTGTACTTCCATTTTGTCCGATTGGAAGTTTAATTCCTTTATTGCTTGGTCCAATGTACTGATTAGGGATTTCCCTCAATTTTGGTTGTATTGAGGATCGGCTCTGTTTCCTGACATTGCGCTAGTCTGTTCGATCCTGCTTGTCGATGAAATTAGAATAGGGTCCGTCTGGACTTGGTTTGGTGCTTCGTTACTGGCAGTACTGGTGTCGTCAATCAAGATTATTCTGCTACTGTCGTGGTCTTTAGTGTTTCGTGGTGTGGAGGCCTTCTGCTCGCGTATACGCCCCTTTGTGGAGGGAGATACGGTTGTTGATTGTTCGAAGTCTAGTGCTCTTTTTGTTTTTTTCTTGATTGTGTTAATCGGCTTTGGTGTATATTTAGTTGAAGCGAGCTTTTCAGACTCTATCTCCCGGTCGGGTTTCTGGCTTAATATACCTCCTGTGTCCGTTCCTTCTACTGTTTTCTTATTGTCGGTGTATTCTTTGTGACTTGTGTTTTGTGGACTTGATTTGGCAAAGAGATTTTCTAGCGTTTCTAGATCTTGTGTTAATGACAAATGAGTTTTAGATTCTTTTTGCGCTTTTGTTTCTTGAACATGTGAGCAAGTTGTGAGTTTGTTGTCGCCTTCATAGTTGAAGTCCGTTTTCTCAGAAGGACTGAGTGCATTGTGTACTTGAACCTGGACTGTTTCTGTCTGTTTATTCATGATGTTGGTTTTCCATATATTATCGGGGTTGCCTTGTAAGTTTACCTGTGTGTTTGGCATTTTTGGCGCCCATTCCTTGTTTGAAACCCTTGATGCTATGAACGATTTAGTTGCCTCTGGAAGTATTGGGCTCGGGAGATTTTGCGACTCCGCTGTGGTGGAGAAAATCGCTGAAACTGGATGTTTCAAAAAGAAAAATTTATTATTTTTTTGCTGTCCGTGATTGCGTGTCGCCGAACTAGGGTTCTCCGGTATTGCCACCAACTTTCCTGGCATTGTCTCCGACTTGCCTGGGTCTTGCCTTTCCGTTGTTTTCTCATTCTCTTCGTCTGATGGCGAAGTTAAGGACTCTTTAGGGGTTGGTTTCACGTTAGTTTTTTTTGCTTTTTCTGAGATTAGTTTGCCTTTTAGTACCGGATCTCATTTTGTATCCTGACTGTCGCGGTCCTGTCCTGTCAGACCGACTGCTGCGGGGGCTTAGTTCTTGGTATTGGAGTCCTTGTCTCCCCCTTTGTCGCCTGTGTATTTGGAGAGAACTGATGCAGCGGTGGTGTTGTTATCACAGCGCTCTTCCTGCGCTAACACCTGCCCGCCCAACCGCTAAAGCATACTTGGCTAGTTCCCGGTCTTGGTTCCTTACTCCTCTTTGTCGGTTATGTCGGTTTTGTTGGTGTCAACTATGTGAGAGATCAAGTGTGCTCTTGAATGCTCAGACTACTACTCTGAGCTGTGGCTCGTTCTCCGTCGGTGTGGCTATGGTGCGACAGGAGTTATTACTGCCCAAAGCTACCCTAGCGTTGAGGTTGATTGACCCCTGCACGACCCCACGATACTTGGGGGGGTACTTGGGGGGCTCTCCCTCTTACTTCACGTGAGGATGTGATTTGTGATTAGTAGCGGATGGGTGGAAAGAGGAGGCAAGATTTAAATGATTTTTGACTTTTTAAATTTGTTGCCAGTTATTTTATTGGATTTATTAGCTGGTTAGTCCCACACGGGGCTCCTCAGTGCGCTGCTCTGATGCCTCTGTTGTCTCTATTGCCGTAGTCGTTTGAGGAACAAGAGTGGCAGTGTCGGTGACAGGGGGCGGCTAGGCGACAGGGCGTCGTTGTTTTTGCAGCGCTACTACAGCGCTCACACCGCCCGCCTGCCCTGCCCGCTCGGCTTTCCCTTCTGACCGCCCACCTTCTGTCTCCTTTTGGCTAATGTAAATGCTCCGTCCGATCTTGCTTCAGGACTCGAGGACACGGGCTCACAGCAAGTGTTGCGGTGCGGCGGGGGGGCGGCGGGGGCGGCGGGACGGCGTTGTTATCACAGCGCTACCACAGCGCTTCCACAGTGCTCACGCCGCCCGCTCGCTTTTTCTGCCCACCTATCCGCCCACCCTGTGTCTCCTTACCGGCTGCTTCTCCCGGTCCCAGGTCCGGTCCGGTCTTTGCCTCTCGCTCTGGCTCGTTGGCTTGTGGGCTGCGGCAGGGTTCGCGGCACAGAGAATAACTCTCCTCGGTCCTCGGTTGCGGTCGCGCTCCTCCAAAGTCCTCCAAAGTCGAAAGCCGCGCCACTCCTCTCCCGGCCTCTCCCAGCCGCCGCAGCACCAACGAGAAGCAGGAAGTGACGGACGGACTGGCTCTCTTGATCTCTGCTCTCAGCCTGCCTTAACGTTACTCTCTACTGACCACCATCCATACAGTCACACACCTCCTCACCCACAAACACAGACAACCATAGAGGTAGTCAGACAACCAATCAATCACCCATATAGTCATTCATGTACCCACTAACACACTCATACACCCACTTAGACATCAGCTGACAGACAGATACACACATTCGCACAACCTCACTCATCCATACATTCACTGAGATACCTAATAACTCACTTATACAGCCAGTCATGCACCCACTGAGTCATCCATACAGTCACTCATACAACCACTGATTCACCAATACACCTTGGTATATATATTTAACACTAATAAATGTTTTAACAAAACTCACAGTCACTGGATGATGTCATCACTGATGTCATTTGAGATTTCATCAATGATGTCACTGACCATGTCATGAGTGATGTAATATGTGAGGTCATAAGCAGTGCATTGCGGGAGCACAAGTTATAGTTACCTCAGCTAACTATAAGAGCTGAATATTTTCTGGTTTTGTATGAGTGAAATGTCAGCCTAACTATAACGTCTCTGTAACCTTTGTTTTTTTCTGTGAATTTATGTTTACAGAAAAAACATTTATATATATAAAACCAAAAATGTTATATAATGTAAAATAGATACTTTGAATAGTGTTATATTATATATGTACATATAAACATATGCACATATGTATATGTGTGTGTTAATTTTAGTATATATTTATATATAGTATTAAATATGATTTCAATGTATTTAATTTACATTATATTGATATTAGTAATAGTGGTAGTCTTTATTCCTTTTTTACAAAAAACATAAAAGCACAAATAAATACAATAAAAAACATGTTAAAAAGACCTATTTGAAGTTAATACCATAAACAGCAACATTTCAGTTAAAAATACTTAAGAACATTCAGACCTAGGTGCAATGGTTCATATACAGAATCATAAAATAGCATCTAAAAACGTTCCTATTTCAAAGACACCCAGAGTACTAGCCAACTCGTTGATTGACAGCACTAATTCAATCTTGCCAGCAAAAAAGTTAAACAATTAATCCTTCCCTGTTGCGATATATATGAAAATATGACTCCATCAGTTAAAAGGTCAATATTACAATTCATGGAACTGGACTGAAATGCATACTACAATAGATTTCTAAAGTGTGAGTACAGAAATTGAGTACAGATCATTGGACAAATCAGTAATACACTTCTTGGACAGGACTAAAATGCATATATGCAATAGATACCTAAATTACAAGTGCAAACATGAAGTACAAAACATTGGCAACAGGAATCCATTGCACATCCTGGCGCTTGACTAGGGGTTCTTACATCTTAAGTGCCAGGCATGTACCAGGTATTTAGATTAGCCGTTCAGTACTGTCACTTCTTAGGATTCTAATGGTAGTCTTCAAGTGTCTCATGACAAGGATACAACAAATCGGGATAAGCCAAGTTCTCCTAATAGCAGTGTATCTAGGGCAAAAAAAACATTTCTTCTGTTTCACAGTTAGTCCCACACGATGTACATTTTTGGGAAAAATTGCGACAATTCAATCTACTGCAAAAACCGTAGCAGTATACCTTATCGGAATTTCAGATATGATGGCTTTGATAGACGGGGCTCAATTTGGTTCCGAAATTCACAGTGCATTTGGTCTTTAAAATTCAAGATTCTCCCTGTGAACTCCCCAATTGTACTGTGATATAACCAGAGTCCATTAATATAAAGTACTAATTTGAGGTACTTCAACATATTTTTTTGCATATGGTCAGGGTTAGACCAGAGGTCAGTCAAGCCCAGTCTGAATAACCATTGTTTAACATATTTGAATAAAGGTACTCTCCCTTTAGTATCAAGTCCAAGTACCTCAGAAAAAAGATTGCCTTAGGTGCAGCGGTGAGGTATTAGACCAAACTCAGATCCAATAGACTAGAGGTCTAAATGCTACCACATGTACTATATTTTTGAGACCCAGGTCCAAGCGAATGGAGGTAAATGGCTCATTCGTAGGTAGCTAAAGGACATATCTCTTAAAAATATTCTCTGTTTTTTATAACCCTTACATTGTTAAATCCCCAATGCTCTGTGTCATACAGGGCAGCTCCAATACCTTTGGCCATATAGATCTCAATAGCTGGAGTGACTGGCCTGAATTTAGATGACTTCAGTTTTTTCACTAGGGCTGAGCTTGTGTGTTGGAGTGACAACTGACTCTTTCAGATTTGCGGACCCCAGGTTAGTGTGTTTGTAAACCTAACCCCCAAGTGATTAAATTGTTTTACTAGATCTAAAAGGGTGTCGCCCAATTTGACCTTGCCTTTAAATGACTTATGCGATTGAACGCCATAAATTTGGTCTTGGCAACATTCACCTCCAATCCAAAGTTCCCACATGATACCACAAATTGATCAAAACAAAATGTGTCATTGAGTTGGGGTCTTGGAAACAAGTTGTGTATCGTCAGCAAATAGCAAGGATGCAACTGGATGGCTGGCAGTCTTAGGGGGGGTCACTGTTATAGTCAACTAGGGTCTCAATCATGCCGGTAATGTACAGGGTGAACAGAGTCAGAGCCTAAATGCATCCTTGCCTCACCCCTCTGCTCACCTTTACACGTTTTGTTAGTTCGCCTTATCTTACCCATCTAATCTGAGCAAAGTTATCCATGTGGAGCCTAATTATAGTGTCTATTAAGTACTTTAGAACCCCCAACTTCTCTAAAACTGTCCACATTTTATCTTTGGGAATAAGCTCAAACGTGGCCCATAGGTCCACGAACACTACACATATGTGTTCTTTTTGGTTGACAACTTATTTCCATATTATGTTTAAAAACCTAAACAAATAGTGCTCGTGTTCTCCCTAAACTTAGCCTAAAGGGGTGATAATATCTGGCCCTCACTTAACCAATCCTGTAGTCTCAACAACAGATGCCTGCAAAATAACTTCTGTGAAGTATCAATCAGGCAAATTGGCCTATGATTAGCTGGTTCGTTATTGTCATCTTTCCCAAATACTGATAATACCGCTGCTTCCTGCCATGGATCCAGGTCTTCAGCACCCTTTAAGATTGCATTAAAACATTGCTTAAGAATGACACTCCATATTTCAGGGTCAGAAAGAAAGAGGTCACCTAGAATTTTACTTAGTCCCGATGTGTTATCCATTTGTAATGAGATAAGGGCTAGCTTAGATTCCTCCAGACTAAAAGGAACCAAATATGTGTCCTGTGTGTCTCTATGTATGTCTGGGTGGGCTTCTTCACTTGCCCCCAGCTCATTGCCCACCTGACTGGTGTAGAGTAAACTAAAATGGTTTACCCAAATCTGGGACTGAATATAAAGGTTATCCTCAGTTTATTGGCTCTTCGACCCCTTCACTAGTATATACCAAAACTGTGTAATATCTTTAGTTTGGGCTGCTAGAGCTCGATCCCTCCAGAACCCCTCTTCCCAATCCCTTTCAGCCTCCATTTAAACGGCTTAGTAGTGTTTCCTTTTTAACACCACAGTAGCGCTACATCCATTTTTATAGCACCCATCAATTCCACTCTTGCTGCCTTACAACGATCATCAAACCATCCTACTTTTTGTTTGTTCATCACTATACTCTTCCCAACCTTTTTTGATCATGCACATAAGCTCACAGAACATGATTAGGATTGGCACAACCTCTTTTGTGTGGTTACTAAGTTCTTCAAGTGATTTTGCAAATATAAAGGGTATTTGTGCAAGAACAATTTGGTCCCTCTCAATTACGAGCCACTTAATCCTTCATCTGGTATCACTAAAGACAGTTGGATGGATTAATTTACCTTCCTGTTGAGACTGTAAGGAAAAGAGCGAGTGGTCCAGCTCTAATATCAAGGTGTTACGATCACTATCTAGTCTCTCGGTTACCCTCATGTCAATCAGATAGCGCCAGAGAGATAGATCTAGTAAGATATAGTCTATTCTGGTATTACAATTAACTCTTTTAAAGGTGAGTTCTTTTTCTGATGTTGAGCGCCTATTACAAGCTTGCAAGTCATATTTAAGAGTAAGTGAGGCTAACTAAAATGCTATTTTTGTGTCCCTGGTAGATCCGTTGTGGCGTAAACTAGGAAGGAATAGGATTCTTCATCATATTCCATGGTTACATTTGAGTTTACTTCAAAGGGGTTGATAAGTAGTTTTTCAAATCCCCTGCAAGTAGTAGGAAATTGATGCCCTTGACACTTTCCAAGAAATCGTCTAGGACTGTGATAATAGAGAAGTTCAGATTCTGCACAGAGAAGCTGTTGCAAATGTTGATCAGGAGAACAATTTGTTTTATATTTGGACTTTCCAAACACATGGCTAGTATGTTGCTAGAACATATGTCATGTTTCATAAGAGTACAATTGAGCCGTATATTGACCCAAATAATAAGTCTCTGATGGGTGACCAGAATGTGACGGAGAGGCTTCTATACTAAAGTTAGTAAACTCCACCTTATGGGCAATATCAGTAGCCCATGTCTACTGTAGGACACTTATGCCAAAACTATCTATAAAATCTCCCCCTTCCTTTCCTTCGTTCAGTTTGTCTTTGAGGCCCGCAATGTTCTAGTACAATATCCTAAAGTTTTGGTCTGCTTCTGTAATAACAATGCTGGGGTAATATGCTGAGGGCTTTTTAGGGGGAGTCAATCCTGACCATTCAGGTTGCTGCAGCAATCTTGTTATGTTCCCCCCTCAATTTAATTTCTATTTGGTGGAGAAACCTGTCATTAGACTCCAGGCAAGGATGTTTATTGATGAGTGAATGAGTACAAACCATACCACAAAAGGAATGTAAATTCTCTACAGGAGCGACCATTTGGTCCACGGAAGGAAAGAGCATGTCTCCCCCTGGATTAATAACGCTTTGATTTCTGCAAGAAAGCATTGTAAGGTATTGGAACACTCTTGCAGGAAGTCGTACGGTCCTCAAAAAAAATCTTAGTATAGAATCGTCATCAAGTCCTATCACAGGTTGATTAAATAAGGTATGGCTGAGTACTTTGCAAAAACAATCTGGCAAAAGCAACTTCCTCTCTTCTAAATAGTCTTATCAAACCTGTACTTGCAGAAGACCCTACTGATGCATCTAATGACCACTGTGAAAGGTTGGTGGAGTACTTAATTGGCAAAATAGAAGCCATTTATTCCAAATTTGTCCCTAATATTATTGTCACTAAGGGCCTGAACAAGCGGGCTGTCAAGCCAACGCCCGCTCCCACACCAACAAACAGGGCCACTTGCCACCCACCAGATTACAAGTTTTCTCGTAGTCTGGCAGGCGATCCTTTGGGGTTCCCACAGCAGTGCCTTTAAAAAAGGCCCCGAAATGTTCCTGCAAGGCATGGACTGGGCTGTTTAGTCCATGCCGTGCAGGAAAGGGGGTGCATGCAGACAAGGGGTTACACCGCACTGCATGCATCCCACGGGCCTGAGGAAAGAGGTGGCTCTGTAGGGCCCCGTTGTTTCCTTACTGCCGCCGTGGTAAGGGTCACAATGAGGAAACTCGTAATATGCATGGTGGTACTGCAGCGGCAGGCATATTGCGAGGCACTTGGGCAGACTCAAGACTGCTGCCCCAGTGCCAGGTGTTGTGAATCCTTCGCGGCTGCGCGGCTCCTCTAACAGTCTAACAGCCGAACTCTTAATACGGCGGTGAGACCACTGGTGTGGCGGTCGCCGACCACCACCTCACCTCCACTGGGAGTTTGGCAGTCCTATGGACCCCCAAACTCAAAATTAGGCCCTAAGCCCCCCCCTTGCACCTTAATGAGCTACTTACTCTGTGTATCAAAGTTACATCAGGCACACCCGATGATCCTTTTAATCGGTTCACTGCCAAATATCAAAACCATAAATATTATGGTATATAAATATTATGTCAAAATATTGAGCACAAAAATATTGTTTCCCTATACTTAAATTGTAAAATAAAACAATATTTTGAAAAAATGTACCTTTGTATACCAAGCTTGAAGACAAAAATATCGTTTTTTAACATATATATAGCTAAAAATTGTAAATGGAAATATATTAACATTCAACTGTAATATAATGTAAATAAATATATTTAAATAATAATAAAAATATGTAAATGTTATACTTATTAAAATAATTACACACATAGATATGTATGTGTGTATGTTTATTTAAACATGTATAATTGAAAACTATTTTTAAAATAATAATTTTAATTTATATTCGAATTTTCAATGTTTTTGTTAATTTAATATTATAACAAATAAATAAATGATACATTAAAACCATAAAAAATTAATTGAAAGATTCGTTTTTTTAAAACATTCAAATGTTCTTACACATAAAAAAGTAAACAATATAAAAATCAGATTTTACTAAAAGTATATTACAAACATTACTAAATAAAAATAACATAATTAAATACACAGAAACATAATAATATGCATATAAATAATTTCAAAAAGACAAAAGAAAATGAATAATACATATACTCCAATCTGTGCAACCATAGAGAAAGCGTTGCACAGATTGGAGGGGTAAAAATTACTATTCCCACTCCTGTCAATGCAACAGTAGGGAAAGTGTTAGATTGCAGAGAGGTAACATTTACTATTTCCACTCCAGTCTGTTCAACAGCAGGGAAAGGTTTGGAATCAGGAGAGGTAACATTTACTTAGTCTGTGAAACAGTAGCAAAAAGCGTTGGATTGCCGAGGGATAAAATTTACTATTTGCACTCCAGTCAGTGCAAAAGTAGAGAGAGTAGTTCACCTCAAACTGATAAAATATTTCAATAACTATATTAAATAAGAAGAAATATAAATATTTACATATATTTATTAATTATTATAAATGATATCCTTCACACACTTTACCTCTACGAAAACCACAACTCACACCAAAAATACAAAAAAATGTATTACACAATGGATATAATTAGTTCTCAATTAACTAATGAATAATTAAAACTTAACTAATTATAATTAAATTACTTCAAACCCTATACACATACAAATCCCACAACTCACACCTAAAAAGTAACTTAATAATAAAATAGTTACACAATTACTAATTCTCAATTAAATAATGATAATTACAAATTAATTATTTAATTATCAATAATGTACTTCCCATGCTATAAGACTCACAACCCACTATGGCACTAAAAATTACAATAGACTAATAAAAGAAATGTAAAAACAGCTACAATTTTACAAACTATATTAAAAAAATAACATTTATTATACAAACAATGTATAACATAGACAATTAAAATATATACTAAAATACATAACAATCATAAAAAAAATATAAACAACAATATTTTTGCATATGATATTAACAACATAGATATTTTTAACATCTATATTAACAACATAGATATTTTTGTAAATGATATTAACAACATAAATATTTTTGACATCGATATTACTTACCTTAAAATCAATATTCTTGTAAACAATATTTTTGCACGTGATATTTGTGCATCACAATATTTACAACATGCACCTTTTTTTTAATACCCTTTTAACCCAGACACATTTCTTAAACTTCTAGGTTATCTTCTCCCAACTCATCTTGAATTGATCAATCGTTCCCTGTCATCTATAGAATTTCCGCCCAATCTCTCGCCTGCCTTTTCTTGCTAAGGCCACAGAGACACATGGCAATGCGATTTAACAATATTTTTTATATAAGAAGATAACCAAATTCTGAACATCTCTCAGAAAGGTTATAGATCATTACACAGCATGGCGTCGACTCTTTATGCAGTTACTGAGCAACTCCGCGGCACCTCAGTTGAAGGCAGGTCTTCTGCTCCGATCGTGCTTGACTTAAGTGCTGCTTTCGACACTGTGTCCCACAAACTTTTGCTTCAACGCCTTCAGGAGACTAGTATAGACAGGCCTGCCTTAGCCTGGTTCGCCCCCTATCTTTCAGACTGATCTTTTCAGGTTATTTCCCTTCAATACAGCTCTAATTTTCACACTTTGCAGCACAGCGGTTAAATATCAACACCCAACCATTGGCTCATGTTGTGAAATCCCTGGTGCTTGCACTTGTGTCCTATGCTAACGACACCTAGCTGGTGCTCTCCTTCTCCAGCAACCCTGTGTCTGACATAACTAAGTTCTAAAGGGGAATGGTAGCTTTTGCAGAGTGGATGGAGGGTAATTGTCTGCAACTAAACACAAGCAAAACTTAGATTCTCCTTCTAGGGAAAGATACTGACTCTTGGTGCTACCATTGTTATTGCCTCCCTCACTCGGACTCCCTCCTCATTTCAAATGGTTGTCAAAGGCCTAGGTGTTTGGGTGGGCAATGCTTTAACTTTTGAAATATAGGTGAAATCTGTGACAGGCACATGTTTTGGAATTATGCATTGCCTTAAATCCATTTTTTTTTACCCTTCCATCTGATAAGTAATCATTCAGGTAGCAATCCTTTCCTGGTTGAAGTATAGTATTATCGCCTCTAGCTGACTCAAAACACCACGTTCAGGCTGTTGTTCTCTCTTCAAAAGCATTGTCCGGTCTCCGGTCTTATTCGTAAACTGCACTGGCTCCCTGTGAAGAAGCATGTGCACTTTAGGACCTTGTGCACAACTCATAATATCTTCGTCTCCTAGGGGGCCCACATCTTGTCCAATCTAGTGTACCCTTGTCTTCCCTCATGGACACTGTGTTGAGCCGATCAAAATCTGGTTTCTATTCCCCAGACCAATGAGTCAGAGCTGGAGAACACTCCTTCTGTGCTAAGGCCCCTGCCCTTTAGAAAGCACTCACTCTGTTTATTAGGAGTGTCCTGAACCACTAGTCCTTCAGGAAAATTGTGAAGACAACGTTGTTCTCTTCTTAGTTGTTCCTATTGCACTCTGTGATAGGTCACTTCTGGCAATTTGCTCTTATAGGATTAGCGTTGGGACTTCCCCATCGCTGGGTCACCCATGCACTTTACAAATTGTTTAGAATAAAATAACATCTCCTCTACCCACCCAATTGACCCATCTAACCATGATCACATTTTGATACAAATCATTGGTCATGCCAACACTACACCTCATTCATTGTACACATTTGCTTTGCATGATTCGTATGTATTTCCTTGAAGGCGTTGACCCCTACCATGACTAGTACACACAGAGCTGAGTCAGTAGGTCCAGGTTAACCACAGGCAGTTTAATGTGATCATCTGACTGGGATCAGGAAGGGAATGACCCCTTGCTCTGTAATGCCTGAACCGAGCCAAACGGGGAACTGTTACACACACCTTGGTGGATGGAATTATGATCATGGCTTGTGTCCCCAAGATAGACCCCCAATCCACTGATCTCTCCCTCCGTTTGGGTTGTAGATTAAACTGGATGCTTGCAGAATTTGCAGGATTGTGTTTGTGGCTGGGACTGTGACTGTGGCTGGGCTAGATGACTGGAAGGGCCTGAGAGAGTTTCCACCAACCCACAAGCTCAGGCCCCTGTGGTTCATAACGGGCATATGGGCCAGGGGTAAGTCTGCCTACTCTTAAGGAGGGTTTGGGGGAGGGGGTGTAAGGTGTTGCTGTCTTCATCTCCCCCTGGACTTTGCATTGGAACAGGAATTCATAGCACCCTTTAATGTCATCAACCTCTCAATGTTACCTTCCAGGATTAATCCAACCTGTTTCAAGTCTCTGACCTCACTTCTTATTACCTCAATTACCCCCATAAGTATCACAATATTATGAAACTTTCTGACCTGAATATTGTGGTCAGTAGACTCTCTCTCCTCCCCCCCGCCCACCTTCAGCCAAAGAACTGAGAACATTAGAACAGAGAACCTGTTCTCTCCTAGCATATCGAGGTTAACCAATCCCGGGACATTAGGGTTATTGCATTGAGCATCTGTACTGATGTTCGAAGAAACTCTCTACCTGGTTATGTGAGGGGGAGCGACCAGGTTCCTTTTCTTTATAAACATGTCCAGCACCCGCCCCTTTTTTTTCTTGTCTGTGTTGTGCTTGAATTCAGTTGGGCAATAACCGTCAGTAGGAGGACGTAAAATATCCTCTACTTCCTCCAAGAGGTTATCAATTCTGTCCATGACACAGTTCCCCCCCAGCTAATTTGGTGCCCTTCTTGGTGATGGGGGGACCGTTGGCCACGTCCACTGTCTTCCTATTGCCCATCATGCAACCTATACCAAGCAAGGGCCCCAGGTAAGGCTGAGCAGGAGATAAAAAAAATCCTAATAGAAAGTCAGATAGTAAGGTGCTAACAACCTTTGGGCTAGATGTTGAAATGACAGATTCACACAAAAGTCAGAAGGGCTCCGTTCCCACCTAGCCCAGCCCAGATCAGCCCAGTTGAGTCCCCTCCGACAGGTTTCGACTGGTTCAATGGGGTCAATAGATGAGGTATATGGTTTTTATAGGAATCTCCCTCTGCTCTCACCTTAATGAACTAGAGCAAGTGGCCTCCTACGTACAACCAGAGACTAATTAATGGCTCTTTATTGTCTATGTGTGCAGTAATAGTCAGAGAAGAGCACACTGTCAACAATGTCCTCCAGGTACCTCCTCTCCTGGTCCTTACTGATGGCCACCACCACTTCCACCCATTGGCGTATAGAGACACTTAACTGTGATTAAATATGCTTATGGTGCTCCAAAGCACTCCAGGGCACTTCACAGTCTCTGTATAAAGCATGTGTATATAGCATGTGTACACTCAAAAGCCTTTCCTGCAGTCTTCTTCAATTATTCAAATACCCCCTGAGGGGGGCAGGGGCATCAGAAAAGTCTACAACTCCCTCCCTCCAACCCCCCTTTACTGCGAGAGAGCCAACTAGCAGCAGCTATTGTCCTGCTGCCCTGCAGGACATCCGTACTCACTCGGCTACCCGTATGAGTCCGGTGCAGTGGCGGTAGCGATTACAGAAGCAACAAAGAGATCCACGTCAAAGATCCAAGGGTCCATGTCAAGAAACGGCTTCTGCAGCAGAGAAAAAGCAAAGGAGGGAGGAGTGGTGAAGCAGAGGATGTCAGCACCCTCCATGGATTCCAACTGCACTCAATGCACTCAACACTCTGCAATCCATCCTAGCCTGAGGGCAGTCATGAGCACAACAGCATGTTATATATTAAAATATGTAAGATTTACTATTTTAAATTATATATCTATATGTATATATATATATATATATATATATATATATATATATATATATATATATATATATATATATATATATACATATATATATACATATAGTAAAAATCTATATTTCGTATGTTTTTTTAACAATATTAGTGTGAAAAATATCTTTTTTAATATTTGTGTGCTTACCATTATAAGTATTGGGATATGATATTGTTGTAATTGATATTTTTTACACATTATTTTTGTATCACTATATTGTTGTTTTCGATATTGTTTAAGTGATCCAATCCCCATATTACACAACACTAACTGGTACATACCTTGGACAAAAGAGTGAATCCTAAGGTCACTCAAGTCAGTAGGACTGGCCTCGGGCCTCAGTTTAGTTTCTGAGTCAGTCCTAGAGGGAGCAATTTCCTGGTGCACTCAGTTTGCAAATGTCTCACCAGATGAAATCCTATGCAATAGAGTTACGTCCCAGGAAGCGGGCGGGGATGACGCAGAGAGAAGATGATAACCTGCTGATCCAGCTGTGTGACAACCAGGAATGAATTTGACAATGTTAAAACGCAAATTTATTTTCTACATAACAAAACTAGAAGATAACAAGGTGTTGGTCATCCATTTATTTAATTCAGAAATGTTGTTGTTTTTTATCTGCTGGTACACGACAGGCCTTTTCCATGAAGCAACCAGCTGTCTCCTGGGGTCATGGCATGGAGAGTTTGCTGACTATATTTCTGGCAATGCCCTTTAAAGCATTTTATTTTTCACCAACTTGGCTTATTTTAGACATCCACTTTAAAAGCTTGGTACTGCTTAGAATATTGTGCTTACAGCCAAGAGTAAAGATGGTAATCTTAACAAGCTATAAATTAAGGATCATAGGCAGGCCATACATCTCCAGCAGTGGAAGCCACATTTATAGCTTCAAACGAAATACAAAGTTTATAGTGAAAACCCAAATGGTAAAGAAAGGAATGCTACTTAAAAGTCAGCTCATGGAATTATGTATTGCTTTTTTTCAAAGAAGTCACACCTCACATATTTTTTATTATGGGTATGGAAGTAAATTTCCTAGAACAAAAAATGTCACTTTTGAACTTTTTTTTAATTGTCCTGTTGTATCACTTCAGTCATCTTTTCAATGTATGAGGCAATATTTTAATGTTTGTTACCGACAAATACCTTTATTCATGCGGATGATGTAGGCTCAGGGAGAGCTGGTAATATCAAAGAGTTTCTAGACATTGCTTTCATATTACTTTACTTCCAGGTGATATATATTTTGACATTAGCAGACACTGGGTCCTCTAACTCTGAGATTCTTACCAATATTTTGTCAGCTAGGTTTCTGCACTGGCAAAAATAGAACAGATTTAATTAACACTACTTGTTCATCTCAAGCTTCTTGTTTAACTTTGAACTTAGAAGGATCTTCTCCTGAAACTGTGCAAGAACCTCATACGGTCCAGACACATGTAAAAGCCCTTTCCTTGTTATCAAAATTGGCTCCAGCAGCAAACACTTCCAGCTTCCTCATACCTAAAGTGTCCCTAAACACATAAATGTCCTAAAAATGATCCTCCTTTCCCAGTCAAAACACCTTACTCCGTATCAATGGAATAACGCTAGAAGAAATCAGAGCTTTGCAACAATGTATTGAAGTAAAGAGATTACAAACACTAAATGACAAATGAACTAACTTGGAAAAAGAATGACTGATGTTGAAAAACAAGTAAACGACCTAGAGGACTCTAATGCAAAAACCAACAAAATACAGTCACAAATATCTCTACTCAAAAAAGGTAGATGGTTTGGGAAATCGCAACAGGAGGAATAATCTTAACAGTAATGGCCTGCCATAAGGATCAGAAGGGAGTGATTATGGGCCAGATGTACGACCATTTTTGCATGAGCAAACAGGTTTGCGAATGCGTTTGTACATGCAAAAATAGCATGGGGAATGTACAAACCCTATTTTGTAAGTCGCACCGCAATCCTAATCGACCCCATAGTACGGTTGCATGCTCCCATTTCTCTGCAGGAGCTTGTGCTATGGTTGTAAACAGGCCGTAGCACAAGCTCCCATAGAGAAATGGGAGATTCTGTTAATCCCTGCACCATGTGGCAAGCCTGCCAAATAGTGCAGGGTTTCTCACCGGGGCCCCAATCGGAGGCCACAGGGAGAAGGAGGCCCAGCTAGAGAACCCCAAAGTTGCTTTCCGACAGGCTTTCCATGTTGGAAAGCCTGGCATGGAAAGCCTGTTGGAAACCAACATTGTAATCCAGATGGCGGAAATGCTGTCCTATAGGGATTTTGTGCCGGTTCCGACTGGCCAACGGGCTCCTTGAGCCTGTCGGAATTCAGGTGGAATGACTGTCCGGTTTCACTATTGACCGCCTACATTGTAATTAGGCAGTCGGAAGTGGAACCGTAGATGTCGGTCAGAAAGCCTCAGGGTGAAACGGATGGCACTGACTAGGAGGTCTGCTAAAAGGTGGTTTTAGCTCGCTAGGATGAGGGCCCTGTTAGGGTTCCTAGACAACACGATCTGGACTTGACTGTCAACCTGACTGATTGCCTTGCTTATGAGGACTTCCAGGAGAAAAAGGGCTGACACGTAATACATGGGGAGGATTGCCTCAGCCATGTCCTGTTCCACTGGCTCATTTTGGGAAAGGGGAATACTGTGGTGGGGTTGAAGCATGTTTGATTGAGTGTGTTACTTGACAGATCCAAGTGAGGCCTCACCTGGCAGCTCCAAATAAATGTACGTGCAAACTATATTGACTGAGAGCAATTACTATGCATACTTGTGTGTTATGTACCCATAATTACTTGTTTTGATATGTTCTGTATCATAGTGTCATGAGAAGCTTTTCGACTGCTATGCCTCACCCTTTGTTGTTGATTCTCTGTATGATTGGGCACAACCAAGTCTTGATGTAGGTGAATGACAATAAAAATGTGTTAAAAAATACCTACGATCAATAAAGTCTTTTAAAGACTTTAAAAAAGGTACTACAGCTCTTTTAGATCCAATCCTTATGCACAAGAATGATCCTAGGTAACATGTTGATGGTATGTGGAAAACGAAGGGTGAGGGCAAGAGGCAACCCTTTCTGATAACATGCAAAACAGCATGCTGTTGCAACAATATTCCACCAGAGTCAAGAAGGGTGCTTTAAAAATTAATGAATTAAAAAGGCTGTAACCTTATCATATCAATGCAAACAAAATGTGTGCTGCACACAAGGTATGAGCTAAGCTAAGGTATGGATTTCCAGAATTAATCAGATACCTGTGCCATTGCCAAAATGTCTGCAACTTCCTCAGACAGCCCAGGCTTGGCATTTACGCCGTCACTGCTTCTGGGCACCAACACTACCTGAAATGGAGCATCTGGTAGTTTGGTAATGCATAAGAGTCCTTGCAATGCCATGAGTATGTATAAATTGTAGTGCCCTTCACCTTCTGGGAGCAAGTCATGGGATCCCAGGGAGGTTGGTCAGCCAGGTAAAAGAGCTGATGTCAGTGTTGTTGTGACCTTCAGTCCCTGGGTCACCTCACTCGTAAGGACTGTCCAGCACAATTTACAGCTTCTTGCATGCATACATGATTATACAATAACCCTCATAATCTGTGTGCGCTTTGTTAATTGGTAATCAATGGGTGGCTATATTTAACTATAGTGAGAGCCACAAATATAACCAAATTATTTCATTATTAAAGACAGTGCAAGCTTCATGTTGTCTCTCTCCTCTGCCCGTGAGCTATCAAGAAGTGCTCATTAGTTATAATAGAGCCTTGTTTATTGTTGGAAATTGCTAGATTACCATAATTGGAATTTGGATGAGGATGTACAGTGGTGGGGATGGGCGAGGACCTCCTGTACCAGGCTGACCAAGCTGTTGCTAACATCATGGCTGCGCACTGGTGTACGTCTTTGACTGACCGGCGGCTGGTGACATTTGATTGTGGTGTGGCGTAAAAGTAGCGGGCAGCGCACTGTGGCGAGCGAGCTTAGGGAGCGAACACAAACGCATCAAGAGGGGTTCGGGGGAGTTCTCCCCCGAGAAAATTTTGAAAAAAGAGCGGCCAAATGGTGCATTTTCAAGGGCATTTCAGAAAGCAAGCATGTTAATAAAGTAATTGGGAAAGTGTAGCAATTACATCAATATAGAGAATTTGTATGATAATATATTGTAGGTTTCTGCTTATCAATATAACCACAGATCTTCAATACAGACTATAAAAAAGAATGGGTTTCCTGTTGCCCACTCACATTCATTATCGAGTGGCTTAATGCACATTCTTACTAATACTTCTGCAACTTTGATTGTGTGCTCCCTGTTCCCCTGCAAATACCCTGTACGTTCTTTTTCCATAATTTATTTAATGATCTCAGAATAATACCCTGAGGTCAATATGGATAAAACGTGCAAAGCAGAGTTTGGCAAGCACAGGAAAACAGCACTAAATGTGGAAAACCAGGAAATGAACAGTCAAAGAGAGCAATGTGATTGCAGAACTAAAATACACACAAAGCAGAGCATAAGAATCAGAAGAACAAATCATCACCATATGGTACACTTTGGTATCATATTAGAGTATGTACAATGCACTAATTATTGCTGTATTCCTTAAGGTATCAAGACAAAGGTATCAGAGTGCATTACATAAGCACTAGTTGCATTACAGCGGGACACTTCATTTGTTAGGCCCGGGGAGATTGAGTGATTTGCCCAGACACGGTTAACTAACGAATACAAAATGACTCACTGAAGATACGCTTGGTCGGTCACTACAAACAGCCACTAACCACAGTCACTCACTGCAGACAATTACTCACCTCACCTCACACAACACCGCCCTCAAAGGTCTTTCACCGGGAGGAGTCTCATTCTATTTGTGTCTGTTGATCACATGCAGCCTCTATCAAGGCAGCAAGTAATCACTGACATTCCTTCACCTCAGATACAGTTACTGACGACTGACGCTTGCAGGGGACGTAGTCACTGACAACAGTCATTCACCGGAGACACAGGCACTAAGAAGTCACGCATTGAAGCCACTCTCTACCTATATTGTTACCGCAGACACATTTGCTTCAGATACTGGACTTCTTTGCAGACTAAGTCACTATCTGCAGAAACGCGCACTGAAGCAGAGATGGGTTCGCTGTAGATACGGTCACTCTGCAGACAGAATCACTCCCCAGGCACACTGTCGATCATAGTGCAGCTAAGCTTGTCAGGTGGGAACCTCTCGCCTGCACAAAAGAGGTCTCTGTCCATATTTTAATGTTGCACATGTAAACTTACTGCTCGCTAATACGAAGGAGGGGACAGGGAGAGACCGAAGCGGGAAAGGGAGGGGTAGGGACAGAAAACAGATAGCAAGTTAGGAGGAATGAAGGGCAAAACAGGGGAAGCATGGAACAGGGGATGTAGGAGGGAGAACTCCTACTTTTAAGAAGCATAGTCGAGCATAGGGTTATGAAAGTTGGACACAGTAATTGTGGTGACTTGACCACCATCCCAGGGCACTAGGACCCTGTGGGCCACGGGGCAGCGTCCAGGTCACTGGACACGACTTCCTGTGGGCAGACAGGAAGGGGACACTCAACATCAGGACGACGAAGAGGACGGACGCAAGAGGCACCCAGAGCACACATAGAAATAAAGAGATATGAACCGGTACCTGGCTCCTGTGTATTCATTGCCGAGCTAAGGCACCAATACACGACAACTGGCGACGAGGCGGTTTGAAGATCCAAGCGTGTGCGTCCCTCGCACGACAAAGGTGAACAGGAATACAGGAGCCCACCCTGCATCGCTGTCTGGGGAAGAGGAACTCATCGCTGAAGCGGGAGCCCACCCCGACTGAAAAGGACTGCGGGAAAGACTGCCGGCTGGGACCCCCGTCTGATCGGGTAAGCGCTGCAGGAAAGAGCGCGAAGAAAAGAAAATAGGCGCGAGAGTCTCGGCGGCCATCTTGGGGTCAGGCGGTCTGGGCCAATAGAAACGCTGCACAGCCGAGCGGCCATTTTGAAGCCAGGCAACGTTGCAGTGAGCGCGAAAGATCGCAAGACTTGGCGGCCATCTTGAAATCAGGCGCCCGGGCCAATGGGAAGGCCAGAATAACGGGCGGCCATTTTGGAAACAGGCAAAACGCCGGAAAAGAGGAAAAGGAGTAGAAAAAGCTCCGAATTGAGTGACAAAGCAGTCACAGAAGAAAGGAAAAGAGACATAAGGACTACAAAATAAGAAAAAGAAAATAAAATACAATAGACAAGGAGTAATTACAAGAGGAAGCCAAAGGCTGCCAGGTGAAAGGGAAAAGACAAAACAAGCAAAAAATATATAATAAAGGAATAACAGTACAAAGGCAACAAAAGGGCCAAAGAAAGAGAAAATGCCAGAAACAAAGCACAGTGCGCAGTATCGCACACCACTACCGTTCAGTGTGTCAGAACCACAAGTGGGAATTCGATGGGAGAAGTGGATTGTGAAGTTCGAGCACTATGTGGAGGCGACTGATGTGGTAGACGGAAAGAAACTAGGACTATTCCTGAACCTTGCGGGGGATGAAGTGGAGGACCTCCTCATCACACTGCCCCCGAGCGGAATAAAAACCTATGACAAGCTGATCAAATGCTTGACGGCAAAGTTCGATCCCCAAAGGAATGTCGATTTTGAGAGGTACAACTTCAACATGGCGTTTCAACAGCAGGACGAGTCAATGGATGATTTCGCAACAAGGCTGAGAAAACTAGTGGCTCATTGCGAATTTGAGAACTTTGACAATGAACAGGCCCTTCGCCTAAGATTGATAGAAGGCTGTCGCGACACAGAATTTCGCACAAGACTACTTAAAGAACCGACGAGTGTAGAAAAGATTCTAGATTTGGCAAGAGCGGAGGCTAGGGCAATGGTGCAAGCCAGGCAGATGGACCGAAAGGGAGAACATCTACACCGGATGACGAACACCCGCAAGACGGGCAACTGGAAGAAAGGATCAAAGGAACAAGGAGCAAGGAAAGAGGGCTCGAAAGACGGCTCTCAATGCTACAGGTGCGGTTTGGACTTTCCACACCGAGGAGCATGCCCGGCATTTGGTCAGACATGCAGAAAATGCAACAAACCCGGCCATTTTGCCACCATGTGTCAAGGGGCACATTTCAGAAATGAAAGAGGAAAACAAAGAGTGACAACAACCAAACATGTACGTCACATGGAAGCGACCGAAAGGAGCTCGTCGGTGGGTCGGAAGACGAAGATGAGGAACAAAGAACGGCGGGAAAGGTAGAACGCCTTTACCTCATGTCCACAGAGGAAGGGCAGGAGGAGGAGCACATCAGATTAGTGGACAGGAAGTCTATAAAAAAGACGGATTGGGTGACCATCGACGTAGGGCCCCATCAAACAGAATTTGTGCTAGATAGCGGGGCCACATGTAACATCATGTGTGCCACAGAATATGATAAGATGAAGAAGAAACCTCCACTTAGACCGTCAAATGTCAAAGTATTCACATGGGGTGCACAGAATCCAGTAACGAACATGGGAAAATTCACGGACACCATGACGCACAAGGGCAAGACCGTCACGGAAGACATACACGTGCTACGAGGAGACATTCCTGCACCATGCCTACTGAGCAATGTAACGGCCAAGATAATGGGCCTACTAAAAATGATGTACCACATGTCAGACAGAGAAAACATCCTACAAGAGTACCCGTCACTAACGAAAGGCCTTGGAAAGCTAAAGGGAAGACAAATAACTTTACACATAAATGAATCAGTCAGGCCTATGGCCCAGCATCATAGAAGGGTGCCCATTCATCTACAACCTCAGGTAGAGGAAGAAATAAAGGCGCTACTGGAACAGGACATCATCGAGCCAGCAGAGGGGCCAACGCCATGGGTATCTCCAATAGTGGCGGTGCCTAAAAAGGACGCTGCGCAGATAAGAATATGTGTGGACATGAGAATACCCAACACAGCCATAGAACGAGAACGACACCCAGGGCCGCACCTAGATGACATGATAAGTCGCCTGACCGGAATGAGGAAATTCTCCAAGCTCGACCTATGCAAGGGGTACCACCAGCTGGAGCTGGACCAACAGTCCAGATACATCACAACCTTCTCCACGCACCTCGGACTATTTCGCTACAAGAGGCTAAGCTTCGGAATATCGTCAGCAGCAGAGATCTTCCAGGAAACAATAAGGCAAATAATAAGACCGATCAAAAACAGTCTGAACTATAGTGACGATATCCTGGTGTTTGGCAGATGTGATGACGAACATGATAAGGCGTTGAGAGAGGTGTGCTCACAGCTAGTAGAGGTGGGCCTGACCGTAAACGAAAAAAAATGCGAGCTAGGCAGGGAAGAACTAGTATTCTTCGGACACGTTTTCTCAAAGAAAGGAATGAGACCAGATCGGGGCAAAATAGACACCCTTGAAAAGGCAAAAGAACCAAAAGATGTCGCTGACGTGCGCTCATTCCTCGGTCTCGCCAGCTACTGCGCGAGATACATAAAAGACTTTGCGACAGTGAGTACGCCGTTGAGAGAACTGACGAAGCAGGGCCAAGCTTTTGACTGGACAACAGAGTGTCAAAGGGCGTTCGAAGAAATAAGGGCATCAGTAACGGCAGTGGATCACCTAGCCTACTTTGACCCGAGACTTTGCACCGAACTGACAGTGGATGCCAGCCCGGTAGGCCTTGGTGCGATACTAGCTCAACACAAGCCAGGAAAAGACTCGCCGCGACAGATAGTGGCGTATGGAAGCAAGAGCTTGTCAGACATAGAAAGGGCATACTCTCAACCAGAAAAGGAGAGCTTGGCGGTTGTATGGGCATGTGAGCACTATCACATGTTCATATACGGAAAACCGTTCACGATCGTAACAGATCATCAAGCGCTAGTGACAATCTATGGAAACCCAAAGGCAAAGATACCACCAAGAATTGAACGATGGGGAATAAGGTTGATGGACAACAACTTCACGATTGTCCATAAACCAGGGAAGGATCAAAATCCAGCGGACTACATGTCACGGCATCCGCTTCCCTATCAAAAAGGGGGCACCACGATGGCAGAGGAATATCTGAACTTCATCGTGAGACAGAGCACTCCGGTATCGATAACAAATGAAGAACTAGAGCGAGAAACAAAAGGAGACCCGACACTGCAAGCCGTTGGAGTGGTGGTACGGCAGCAGAGGTGGAGACACATCAACAGCAACACCATCACAGACAAAGGAGTCAATAAAGAGGAAATGCTGGCTTTCAAAAAGATAAGCGAAGAACTGTCGGAAACAGAGAAAGGAATATTAATGAGGGGCTCCAGAATTGTAATACCACGTCGGCTCAGAAAGAGAACAGTTGAACTAGCACATGAGTCGCATCGAGGCATTGTGGCGACCAAGAAGATACTGAGAGAAAAAGTCTGGTTCCCGGGTTTGGACAACATGGTAGAGGAAGAGATAGCACATTGCCACACCTGTCAAGTGACAGGACCTCCCGCCAAACAGACACCACTAAAGATGTCGGAACTGCCACCTGCAGTATGGACAGAGCTGGCAACAGACTTCTATGGGCCACTAGAGAATGGAAAGTACCTACTAGTGGTCATTGACGAATTCTCGAGGTTTCCAATAGTAAGAGAAGTATCGTCGACGTCGGCAAGTGCTACGCTACCAGTGCTAGATGACATATTTGCCGCCTGGGGCTCCCCGCAAACACTGAAAACGGACAACGGTCCTCCATTCTCGGGAGAGGAATTCCGCAGATTCCTGGACTACCTGGGGATAAAACATCGGAAAATAACTCCCCTGTGGCCACAGGCCAATGGAATGGCAGAACGATTCATGGGGACAATAAAGAAAGCCATCATGCGGGCGAAGTTGACGCAAATATCTACTGGACAAGCACTCTGTCAAGTACTCAGAGACTACAGGAACACCCCTCACAGCTCCACCGGCAAGTGCCCAGCAGAGCTGGTGCTGGGGAGATCGAGCAGAACAAGGTTACCTCAGATAGAGGTAACGGAAAACACGATCAGAAGTGACATTGCGGCCAGAGATCACAAAGCA